>NC_140776.1:22747670-23372670 GCF_044657685.1 Stegodyphus dumicola | reverse complement strand
GAAGGAAGAGAATATTTATAGGACTTTAACCGTGTGAATGGCTTTTAGATATTAGATCTAAAATGGCTTTTAGATATTAGATCGAAAAGAGAGTTATCGCTCCATAGAATGTCAATACAACAAAATCCTATGAAAATTTTAAATTAACTATTTATTTAAACAAGAATTTAAACAAAAGGCACCACTTGTCCGTAAAAAAAAAAAAAAAAAAAAAAAAAAAAAAAAACTTTGGTTTGGTCGACTAAGCAAACACATCTTCAATGGCGCGTTTCAACGTCGACTAACGAAACGCTTAAATGCGGAATAGTGGCAGAAAGAGCAGAGCGGAAGAAAATAAAGCTGCAAGGACTCTGTCAAATGCTCTAAACCTAAACCATTCAAAATCGTCCTTTAAGCGTTTGAAGGCCAAAACGCCCGAGACAGCCTTTCCATTCTATCTCTTCAGAACGTTTGTAGCCAATTTACTGAAACACCCTGTATATATTACCCTGTATATATATATATATATATATATATACAGAGTGTTTCAGTAAATATACATATATACATATATATGTAGAATCGGTACTTACTGTCTAGGAATATGATGTTTGTAAACTTACTTCTTTTGTGGCTGTCTAGGGGCTAATAAACTAGTCCAGTTTACAAATAACTTGAATAGTTAATGGAAACATGAATAGTTGCTATCAACTACAAAATGATTACATGTGTAGAAGGATAAATTTACATAGATGATATTTACAGATGAAGAGAATCGACCGTCTTTTACATGTAAACATCTTTCAGTCGCGTCATCGTCTTAATGGCGGAATCGTCTGACTTCTATCATCGGAAAAGTAAAAGATTTATTCTCACAGCTTGTCGCGTCATCCGATCATAATGAACAATGCCATCCCATATATATATGTGTGTGTGTGTGTGTGTGTGTGTGTGTGTGTGACAGAAACAAAATTAGAAGTAATAAACAGCAGGAATTTTGATGGCGTAAACATTTTGATCCACAATGAATAGGAGACTGGCAGCCGAGGTACATTAAAACTTCATTTTATTTTCAGTAAACATATTGCTGCTACAAACAACTTGGCATATTATTTGTGCCTATTTTAAGAGGTTTACATTTTTTATATTTGCAGCAGCAGGGAAACAGCAGACAGCAGTCCAGCTAGGCCTTAGAGCAGCAAGCAAATGCTTTATGTTCAGGGTTAGTTTTGGTTCACAACGCCTTTTGATTGGATAATTAATACTGCTGTAAAATTGTTATTGGCTGTTTGAGTTTCAGTGCCATTTACATCATCAGAATTATGAAAGAATCATATGACATGGATTATGACATGATGAGCCTCGAAATGACGCATTGCAAATAGAGATTACACTTTTTTAAATACAGAGGGCAAATTCATTTACGTTGTTAATTTAAATTGTACTTTTTGAATATTTTTTTTATTTTTCTGACACACACACATGCATATATATATATATATATTTTTTTTGACTGATGACTTATACTTTACAATTTCCCTAAAATTATTCTCGCTGCCATGAATTAAAACTAGAATTATATTAAAAATAGTATAAAAACTTCTTAAATTACAGAGATATTGCAATTAACGTTATGCTGATCAAATTGTTATGAGTGAAAGTAATAGACATCAGACATTTTTACATTGCCTAGAAAATTATTTTGCATAATGAGCACTGCAATAATGGAAACAACTAAACATTCTTTTCTCGAGATTACACCATCCAGGTGAGATACAAAAGAAAAGTCTTCGAATGTTATTGCTTGAGGCTAATGAGTTTCACTTTTAGGTAATCACGTCATTTTTCATAATGTTTTCCATAAAATACGTTTCGCTTTGGTAAGATTTTTATTACGCTTCTGAATACAAAACATCTCATGAAATGCTATTCAAATAAACACACTTTCTCACGAAAAGAAACAGACCATTCAGCACAAACAATGGAGCATCTTATCTGATGCCAAGCATAAACAAACACTTAGTTTTTAAATATTTTGTATCTTGAAATGAGATTACAAAGTCTGAAACTTATGAACAATGAGAAACACTATAGAAGATTACTTTTGTTGATGTTTCACGCCAGATATCTAACGGCGGAGAAGATGATTTGAAACATAAAAGGTACAAAATTACTTCCGCCTTTGATGATATAGGTAACGAAATGTACTTTAATACAAGTTAACGGCTTCTCTTCTATCAACGAAGGAATTTTAATTCTCTGTATTTCCTGTTCAGCATTTTTATTCCAGGTTCGAAGCGTATCAAAGGTCTCATAAACTTTGGCAACACTAGGTCTCCAGTAATACATCATTTCAAATTTTCAGCCTTTTTGTTTCAAATCAAATGGTAGACTATAGCGATAAATTATAAAAAGGAAGCTTACAGTAGGATTTTTAGAATGTGTTGTCATTATTCTATAGAGTCATTATGTTACTTTGAAGCATGAGACATGAAAAATGTGTAGTGTCCTCTTCCTGACTCGAACCCCCAGACCTCTCGAATACGCGTCGGGCATGCTTCCAGTTACCCCACGAAGGCATAGGTAAAAGATGGAGAAAGTACCTTATATTCTTCCCCTTTTGAAGAGGAGACCCAATCGCCAAATTCTGGTAGTGAGGAATTATCATTAATCACCTTTTAGTTCGGGCGCCGGTTTAGAGTCATTAGGCTATTTTGATGCAGGAGACATGAAAATACGCACTGCCTTCGTCGGGCTCGAACCCGGGAGATCTCGAATACTCGTCGAGTGTGCTTCCAGTTAGTTGGGAATAAACTGAAAATAAAACTGAAAGTTTACTTTTGTTCCCACTCTGCAAACGTTTCAAATGTAAACAAACGACGATTCGTTAGGTTCAATTTGCCACTTAAACTTTGAAATTGTTGATAATTGATAATTCTACAACTAAAGCATATCTTTTAATTAAATTCGTAAAAGCCTTAACCGGAACCAAAAAAAACAACATAATTCAATCACTTTTAAATTTAAAAACGCTTAATTTACTAACATATAAGAATAAAAATACTAAGCTCACCGGGCCAGGTAACAGAGTGGAAACATATTTAAATATACGATTGGCGCAGCCGATTGCAAATAAAAGAAAAGGTGAACAACTATATGTTATAGCAGTCCCGTACACAATAATTCAACGTTCTACGGATGCTCATTCTTGAGTTATGCGAGATACATACGTACGTACAAACGTACAGACGTCAAGAAAAAATCTCTTCTGAATCAATTTTAAATCTAATATACAGGACCAATATACCATATGGTCCCTAACTTGGGCACTTTTGGCGATTTCTAGCCAAATTTGGCTCCAAAACTTAATCGCCAAAAATGTAGCCAGCTTGGTGCTATCTTGCCAACCTGGCGAGATAGTCATCTCAATGTGAAATGTAACCCTGTTTTTTCTGCGATGCTTCACACTTTTGCGGACTTTCATGTTACATTATACAAAAGATATTACATTTTATATAGAATTTCACTAAAATTATTTACATACACATAAAATAATATCTATCATAAAATAATAAATCGTAATAATATCTTTACATTTTACATTAAATGATAGCTTAAAATTTCAACGGAGAGTAAAAGTAAAACCTTAGAAACAAAACTCTAAAAACCAGACCGCAATCTATTACAGTAAAAAGAACAAGTGCAATTTTAGAGCCTGTTATTAACTTTTAGAAAATTAATGTCTTTTTCGAGGGCAAAGTTCTTTTTTCTTTAAGGTTTCTTTTGAAGTCTCCTCCTAATTTCTCAAACCCCGCCATTTGTCACAATGATTACACAGTTTTACGTGAACTACTTGACACGATTTTGAAAAATTACTTTGGCTATAATTTTAACCTCCCTTCATCGTTTACAACTACTCATTATACGCTCCAATGGAGGAAAGAAGAACACTGGTTAGATAAAGATTTGTGAGAAGAGAACTTTGCATCTTCTTCGACATATTTTATAGTTTGTGTTTTAGAAACAGCCAAGAATCTACTCTTGTTCACTACAAAATTTATGATAAAGTCCATTTGTAAAATATGTAGTTATTCATAAAATAGCTTCAACAAAAATTCCATTTATGCAGAAAGCCACATTTATTTAGTTCTGAAAATACTTGCAAACAAAGAAATTTAATTTGAAAGAAGGCAAAATAAACTCTTTCAATCTTAAATAATGAAGATTTTATTATCATAAATCTCCTTTTTGTGCAAATGAATCAACTGCAAATCTGTTCTTTAAAATTATTAACATTGATGCTTATTCATCCAGGTTGTAAATGGAGAACTACTTCCAAAGATTTTAGCGGAGATTTTAAAAAATATGCTCTTGTTATATATGCTCACTTTTCTGACAGTAATATGAACCCAAGTCCACGAATTCCTCGTGGCAAGGAGCGCAATTTTACGCTTGTCTTTGGCAACAGCATTGGGCCCCTTACAGGCAACAGTGCGATTTAGCTCGGTTCATCCCCCAATTTTGATGGATAACACCCCGGAAGGGGAATAGGTTCGAGGGTTCCAATCCCCCTCCCCTTCCACCAAACCGCACGAGAGGACTTCCGGCTCGCCACACATTTAGAACGCCGCCGTTCCGCACAGACACTATACATTTACAAACATCCATGCCTTCTCCAGGAATCGAACCTGGATCCTTCGGCACGGCAGTCAGCAACGCTAATCGTTATACCGGTTGGTCGGCCTAAACGATACATTTTAGGTAAATAACTTAGTATAAAAATTCTTAACTTTAAAGCAATCAGGAATTTAAACTTTTATAACAGTTATTGGTTCTACCCAATTCAGCTTCAAATCTCACTTTTAATGTGACATTCCAAGCAATGAACTTTTCATAATGGTCTTTTCTAATATGTTTATAATTTGCCCCCGAAATTCTTCGTGGCAAGGAGTGCAAGATTGCTCCTGTCGTTGGCAACAGCCTTGAGCACCGTAAGGTGAAAGTACGACTTTGCTCAGTTCCGCTCCCCGTTTTGATACAGAACACCCCGGGGGGAAGGGATGGGTGCGAGGGTCTCCCACTCCTCCTCCCCTACTATCGACCTCTCCAGAGGACTTTCGGCTCACCGCATATTTAGAGTGCCCCTCTGCCGCACTTCCAGGTTATCAGCCTCTTTGGATACCTCGCAAAACATGTGGTAACTTTAAATTCACTTATAATATCTGCTTGTATGCAAGACGTCTTTTAAGGTTCTAAGAACGTAAATGTATAAGACACGTTAAGCTTATCTATCTGGGCCTTAGTCATTTGAATAAAAGCGAGATTTGTTTTCCATCTAAATAAATTGCCAAAGTGCAAGTAACACATACACTTTCATAACCAGTGGAGGGAATGTAGATTGATGAGGCATCAACTGTCGACCAATAGTCGACTGACTTCCTTCACCCATCAGCAGTGAAATTTTATCCTCAACTATCACGTTGATAAGTATATGAAAGGTATGTATTTCATTCCTTACATTCGCCACATGCACTCGCCCACATACTAAATAGCAGTGACATACACACACATGCCGAAAGAGTATCTGAATTAAAGATTTAGTAAAAAGTCAATCAAGTGAAGTTGGAGACAAATGGTCATCCTCTGCGTCTATATAATTTCATTTTTTGACTAATAAGTTCGAAAAAATAAATGTGCCTTGTTTACCTTTATTTATTAACTAGCATGTTCTTTGCACTCAAACCATAAAATTAAATTCAGCAGATATATAACAAAACGTTGAGTTTGAGTGTTTGTGATTATGGCAAAGCCTCGAGGGCTATCTGCCTAAGGGGATGGATGCCATCGTGGAGGACTTTCCAAAGGAAACTGGCTCGTATACACGTTACACATGGGGAAAACCACGGAAACGCCCATGCAGCCAGCCCGTTCGCGGGATTCGAACCTCGGACCGAACTACCAGTGTTCAGCGACTTTACCGCTCGGCCGTAATGGGACCAACAAAATGTTGAGAAAAGCGTATCTTTAGAAATTCAGATACACAGTCCCGCGCGCTGGAGAAAAAACTGTTTTTTTCTTCGTACAATGTTGTCATTGCTCACTTTGAAATCATTGACTTTTTTAATCAAAAACTCATACATGCTTTACAAGTTTGGGCAATGAGAGGGCGGATGTCTTAGCAAAGGAGGCAACAATGAGTAATGATAGTGAAACTGTCGATGTACAAGCCTCCAGGAGGAGATGCATTAACATTATGAAGTGTGACATTGTAGATAAATGGCGGACTCAATAGAAAAACTCTGCTAAAAATAATATGTTCATGAAGATTTTTGTTCCTAAGGAAAATATGAATATTAACAATGAAATTGACTTGAATCAGTTAATTACAGGTCATGGGAGATTTCCCTTTTATCTGAAAAGATTCCATGTTCAAGATAATGATTTATGTAAAGTATGTACAAAGGTAGGAGACAATGTCCACTTTACTACAGAATGTAAGTTAACCAGATGCATTGATGGAGCGAACATAGATTTTATGAAAAACGGATACTTAGGGTAAGAGGAATAGCGCATAAGATTCTGAAGATTATTAACAACAATAAAGAAGCCATTGGCATTGTGTGATTCGTGTATTTGTATAGTTGAGTGGTGACTTTTGTACTGGCGTAGCCCGTATAGGGTCATAGTGCTAACTTTGGTTTGCAAGATGGACCGGGCTGCGCCCTAACAAAACAAAAACAAAAACAAAACAAAAATGCTTTACCAAATTCTAAATAGATAAAAGCAATGAATTTTGAATTTGGGCTTCCATATGCCCATGTTCGGGAGGGGACGTACATTATTCAAAATTTAATGGCTCTAGGTACCATTGTTTTATCACAATGCAAGAAACATGCATACATTTATGTAAATTCTTCATTCTTTAAATATTTTAGCGCTTTAATATTTAGTGGCAACAATTTAAAAAGTGATTTGCCGTTTATAGTGAATCAACGCAAAGTGCCAAAATAAATTAACAGCCCTTCTGGGCAAATTGCCCCTTTGGGCTAGACATACTTTATCATTTAAAAAGAAGTATTGATAACTGATAGAAGTTTAGACTTATAATCAAAGGAAGCCAAATATCACAGATAAAAGTTTAAAGGAAAGGGGAATAAAGCTAACAATAATGCCTTATAAGACAAAAGAACATAACTATGACTGTAAAAGCCAGACATAAAATGCCGAAAGCTACGATATAAAAAGGATAGATATCTTATCTTAAAAACAATCCTTTTCGTTCTTTGATCGAAAGAATTACTAGGAAAAGTCTTTTCATCCTGTTCTTCTTGATAAATCTTTATATATATATCACTCTTGAAATACAATCCAATGCAAAGAAATGCTTATTTAACACCTATTTGTTCTGATTTGGAATTTATTTAATACTTATTTAATAATTTTCTTATTTACATTAGATATGATGAAAATCATGGAAAAATCTATTTTGAAACTTGAACCCAGGGTCGATCTACTAGCTTTCACCAATCATACATTAACATTAACACCAAGAATAGCACTATTCATTCCCTGGCTGCTTCATAGAGCGTGCTTTTAATGATAAACAATCCCATCTCAGACGATACATAATCATACAAAAAATTCAATAGATTTTGACGGCAAACAGGTCCCTCATCATCAGGACGAAACAATTTTTAAGACTGGAAAGCTGATGGCGTAACGGTCCTATTTATACCTTACTGCAGTAAAGTGAACAGGAAGGTAGTGCCATCTGTCGGCAAAATTAGTAACGATATAAGGTAATTTTTCTGCCTTCTTAGCCTGCCTTCATGGTGTAGTGTCAGCACGCTCGGCGCGTATTCGACTCCTGCTTCAAAATAAGACGATGGCGGTGTATTTCTAATGTGGAACTCACCTGGAGCTAACGCTTTATGAGATGCTTTCTGCTTGCATATTTATCTTAATAAAAATCACTACATCGTTTCGCATATCCAAACTTTTTTCTTATTTCCCATTTTAATACACTCTGCGATCACTGAAACTTAAAATTAGCATTTTAGGCTGATCTTTGTTTAATCTTGTTATCAAGCTTCAACTGAATTTCTGTTACTATCAATCACTCCATAATTCTTGTGTTCTTCTACTTCGATATTATTCTGTATCAACTTCGGTTTTATTCAATAATCTCAACTAAGCTTCAGCTGAATTTTCTACATCTTATATTCATAATCATCTGTACGATTTTATACCATTGCTACCTCACCTTCGGTATTATTCATCGAGATCAAGTTTTGAAAACAATTTATAATCCTACAGTTTTATAAAGAAATCAAAATCTAATATACACTTTGGCTTGATATTTGCTGGAGCTATAAAAGGTAACTTCCTTAACTTCAGCATTTGCATTCATTAGGATTGCTGAGCAAACTAGGATCGTCCACATTCATCTTGAATAACTGAACATCCTGCAGTGAATGTTTTCTAGAACTCACTCTAGAGAATGGGGCCGAAATAATAATATTTCCTATCAGTGTCTAACAAGACTGTGCTAGTGTGTTAATCAATATAATTTCTACGCTACACAATTTAATGTTTTCGCATTAATTAGGTTTACAAAGTAGAAGAATTTTCATTCTGTACCGGTGACTCTCTTTTAACAGAAGTGGTCCCTTTATAGCTAATGTTTCAATTTTCTGCCTTCATTACTTTTTTTTTATTATTAAATCTTTCCACCGTTGTTCCTGTTTCCTCTGTTGTTGAGGAGTGCCAATTTCTTTTCTTAAGCATTTAGAAATCAAGCCTTAAATCAAGCATTTAAAATCTGTTTACAACATAATGAATTAACAAAAAAGTGCGATGAGCTAACGAAAAAGTGCATTTTCAATTTTTGATTACTATTTCTTTGAGAGCTATTGAGAAAGAAATCTTTACCTCGAAAATTTATAAAATGTTTTAGCTATCAACCAAGTTAAACTCTATGTAGGCGATAAGGGACTTTTCATTAGGTAGAGCAGAAACTTAAGAAGGCTGTAAAATATACCTTTATATATACAAATAAAATGAATAGAAAGTGCTTCTGGTGCTTAGAATTCCGCCAGCATTTATGGTAAGAAACTTAAATGCAGTAAGTCAAAGGTAAAGCTAAATTTAAATAGAATAAGAGCCCAAAGGCTACACAGAGCAATTTAACGGGAAGTTGGCTCAGATCCACCGGCGCGGATTTCAAATATCGCTAGTTATAATGCACGATCGAAAACAGAAGCTCTTATTTATAATAGCAAACTTGTGACGTACCCCGAGTGGCAGAATCTTAAGAATGTCTGGACCTCTGATGAGAAAACAGAAAAAGAGAATTGACAGTACAAATTCAAAACAAAAAGTAGTTGGCTATTCAAATTAAAGGAGCCTCACATCTTTAAAATGTCACGTCTTGGAAACTGATTATCATTTCATTACTGTCACTTAATGTTAAAGTATTTCTCCCGCTTTCTTGGCATGCCTTCGCGATGTGGTGTTCTGCACGCTGGGCGCGTATTCCAGAGGTCCGCGGTTCGAATCCTGGCGAAGGCGTTGCTAATTTTTCACTTCTCTTACTTCCAAAAAATTACCTAATGTAAAAATACCTAATTTAAGAAAGTTAATTGTTTGCAGCTAAGTAAATAACTTATTTAGAAAATAGATTATAATTTTGGCAAAATTCTCTCTTTTAAGATTTTTGATGCATTTTCTTATATTAAACTCAAAAGCTATTGTATGAAATAGGCAAATCAGATATAAGTTAGCTTGCACTAGCACTAGCCTGTTCATTTAAAAATAAAATTATTTCTTTCCTTAAATTGTTCTTTTCTGTATCAGGTTAAGAGACTTCATAAGTTATTCATTTAAGTTAGCCAACACAAAAAATTTACAATCTAAAGCAAAATAAGAAAATTGCAGTACAATAAAATCTGTGTTTAAGGGCGCTCCATTTCATGGGCTTCTAGATTTTACAATGGCTGACCACATTCTTTTCCATTCACAAAACTGTTTCGTCGAGTTTGTTCTCATAAAGGAGTCTGAGAAGCAAACCAGAGGTGTAAATCGTTCCTCTCTCGCTTTTCCAAACTAGTTCTTTGTTCTTAGTATTACTTTTAGTATATGCCAAGGCTTGGCACTGCATTTAACACAAAATAACAACGTTAGCTCCCTAGAATCTTCCTGATTTCATTTAATAAAAATGGTGAAATTTTAGTTCATGTATGTGAGTTTAAAATAGCTATGAGGCAATATTTAAAATACAGAAATATGAAAAATATTCAGACACATAATTCGTTTCAGCTTAAAACACTATTATAACAACTATCAAAAGAAAACGTTTTTAATGGATTTTGTATAAAGAAGCATTTCATTATAAAAACTATTCAGTGTACTTTAAGAAAAATTTCATTCTCAAAAAAATTTACTCGTTTTAAATAAAACCAAATCTAAACAAATTCAGTTTTCATCTAAATAAAGTTCAGTTTCAGGAATTGTGTTTTAAAAAAAGCCTTTTATATCTACATAAGTCTTTCGCTTATCTATTTACATTTTTTCATAGCTACAGATATTTAAGTAAATAAAAATCCTAACTACCCATTTTGTTTCGCTTTATTAACTAAACAGCGAAGATATTAACCAAATCTAAACAAATCAACCAAATCTAAACTACATATTTCTAAAAAAGCCTTTTATAACTACATATTTCTTTCTTTTATTTATTGACTTTTTCCTTATTTACAGATATTTAAGTAAATAAAATCATAATTAACGATTTTGTTTCAGCTAATTAATTAAACAGCTGAAGTATTAGCCAAATCTAAACAAATGCTCTTTTCATCTAAACAAATTTGATTTTAATTGATTATACTTTAAAAAAAGCTTCGTGAGAATGAAATTTTAAAACTCCAGATTTCATTCTCTTATTTATTTATATTTTATATCTGCAGGTATTTAAGTAAGTAAAATTATAATTACTGATTTGGCTTCAGCTAATTAACTAAACAGGGGAATTATTAGCCGAATCTAAAAAATCAACCAAATTTAATGATATGTTCATTCCATCTAAACAAATTTGGTTTTAAGGAATTACATTAAAAAATATTACTACAGATTTCTTTCTCTTATTTATTTACATTTCTTCGTAGCCACGGGTTTTAAGTAAATAAAATTGTAATTACCGTTTTTGCTTCAGCTAATTAACTAAGCAAAGGAAGTATTAGCCATATCTATACAAATCAACCAATTCTAAACAAATCCAGTTTTCATTTAAATAAATTTGATTTTAAGGAATTATATTTTAAAAAAGACTTTTATAGCTACAGATTTCTTTCCCTTATTCAAATTTTTATAGCTACAGATATAAGGTATTTCTCCTGCCTTCTCGGCATGCCTTCGTGATGTGGTGGTCTGCAAGCTGGGCGCGTATTGCAGACGTCCGCGGTTCGATTCCAAGCGAAAGCGTTTGCTTATTTTTCATCTTTTCTGCTTCCAAATAACCCAATGTCTCTACAGTGGCGCCCGAACTAAAAGGGTGGTGGATGATGATTTTCCACACCCAGGATTTGTCAATTGGGTCCCCTAAAAATAAGAGTCGCCCATTAAAAAAGCAGAAGTATTTCTCCCGCCTTCTTGGGATGCCTTCGTGGTGTGGTGGTCTGCACGCTGGGCATGTATTCCAGAGGTCCGCGGTTTGATTCCCGGCGAAGGCGTTTGCTCATTTTTTCATCTCTTCTGCTTCCAAATAACCTAATATATCTACACAGTCTACGCAGATATTTAAATAAAACCGATTAAAATTAAACTACCGATTATTTAAACTACCGATTTTGTTTCAGCTAATTCACCAAACAGCTGAAATATTAGCCAAATCTAAACAAATCAACGAAATGTAAACAAATCCAGTTTTCGTCTAAACAAACTTGATTTTAATTTATTATATTTTGAAAATGACTTTTATAACTAGATTTCTTTCTCTTATTTATTTACATTTTTTCCATAGGTACAGATATTCAAGTACATATAATTATAATTACCGATTTTGTTTGAGCCAAATATTATTAGCCAAATCTAAACAAAACCAGTTTTTATCTAAACAAATTTCATTTTAAGGAATTATATTTTAAAAAAGACTTTTATAACAACAGACTTCTTTCTCTTATTAATTTACATTTTTGCATAGTGACAGTAAACATCATAACTAACCATTTTGTTTCAGCTAACTAACTAAATACCTGGAGGATTAGCTACCGTTAACTTTAAACTCTCCCATTGTGAAAGTTATTACAGATAAATAAAGAATATATGAGGCAGTAGTTAGGTTATATGTTATATAATTAATATATAATGAAACTTGAAAATTAAGCATGTGCACTTTTGATAACATGGAACATACGAGTGATTTATTACGAACTGACAAGAGCAAGGTAAGAGGTAGAGAAATATGGGGTTATTTTTGTTATCCGAAGTAGAAGATACTCCCAGTTTTCAAGACAGCAGGAAACGTTAGATAAATTCTGACAATTCTAGACAAACATCACGACACGTGAAATGTATTGGTCTCTCATACAAGGAAAAAGAAATAGTCCACCTATAACTGCGAGACGTGACCTGATAATACCGTGGAAAAATATCGGAAATAAAAACATCGCTTAAAAAAATGCGAGGAGAAAAACATCTTAATAAAAAAAAAGAAAGGTGAAAGGATCGCAGTTCTAAAACATAGCCGGTATAATATTTCACGAGAGGAAAAAGACAAATCTTCGCAGTTTTAAAACATTGCCATGCTAGATAATAAAATATTAAAAAAAAAAAATCTGAAATGTTTCAGATTTTAAATTACGTCCAAAGGGGCGTTTTTTAACATTTTGTGTGTTACCTTTCTTTATTAAATATCATGTTCCTCGCACTTAAACCATAAGATCCAGTGCAACAGTAATATCGCAAAATAGTTTTAAAACGAGCATATCTTTAGAATTTCCGATACAGAGACTCACGCGCTGGAGATAAAAATGTTTTTTCTGCACAACGTTGCCATTGCTCGCTTTGAAATCCTTGAGTTTGTTAATCAAAAATTCGTCAAAGTTTTAAAAAATAGGAAATCGATCATAAAACAAATTTCAAATTTCAAATTTGGTCTTCCACATGCTCATATTCGTTGGAGGATTACGTTATTCAAAATTCGATGACTCTATGTACCGTTGTTTTATCACAATACGAGAAATATACATACATTTATGCAGATTTTTCATTATTTAATTTCTTCAAAAATAATGCAGGACTCTAACATTTTGTGGCAACAGTTTGAAAAGTGAACCGACATTTATGAGTCCGACGCAAAATGCCAAAACGAAACTAATAGTCCTTCGGGATTCAAATCCCTTTGGACTAATAAAGCACCTTATATGCTTTTAATATTTCACATGTATATAAGGTGTTGAATTAAGTAATGATTTATGAACGCGCAAAAAGGGGAAAATATCTTATTTATATTACTTTAATACTAAGTTATAACATTTACCTAAAATATTTAAAAGAAAAGCATCTAAAATCTGAAAATGATTACAAATGTATTCATTATCAGATTTCCTGGTTATTTATTCAGTAAAAAATTATGTTTATTTTCCTTTGGTTTAATCATCGTAAAGTTAAATTTCATTAATAATTTTATACAATTAAGACTTCATTTGTTGATTTGATTAATGGTAAAATACGTTGGGGTGGTTATTTAGTACTTCATTGGAGGTATATTTATGAAAATGCGTATTTACATCATAAAATGCAAAGAGTGAAATTTAAATTTATTTTTGAAAACTTTATAAGGTTATTCCCCCACTTTTCTAGCGTGCTTTCATGGTGTAGTGGTTCTGCACACTAGGCCGGTATTCCAGAGGTCCGTGGTTGGACTCCCGGTGAAGGCGTTGCTAATTTTTCATCTTTACTTCTTCCAAAAATATACCTAATGTCTCCACAACTTGAAGTCGTTAATTTAAAGAAACAATTATCATACATTCACTATCAAGTGTTTTTAACTAAGTACTTTAAGAAGTATTATTTAATGTTTTCAGAAATAGCTGCTTCGATAATCTTTTGAAAAATTTCTTGACTTTCATTAAACGGTTCTGTTACTTTAATTAGACAGCAAATTACGTAATAATGATGTAAAGCAGTAAAATACTGGTAGTTTGGACTCAGAAAGAGCTGGCTGTATGTCTATTTTTTACAGATATATTCTGCACGCAAACCTACTTTTTTTTAATCCTGTTTATACTGTATTTCGTCACGAAAAACTACAAATACATGTTAATGAAACGAATTAATTTAATAATGACATTTAATAGCTGACACCAAAACTTTAAAGTTCTATCATGTCTTCCCAGACTTAATTATAATTTCGACTCATTTTAAGATTTTAAACTCTGAAGTTTCCTTCTTGATTTTTCAGCCAAACATTACTAAATTACTAAATTTAAGATATCTAAAATAAGATGGCTAAAATATTCTTGACTTCTCTTTCTGCAAATAAATCATTCCATATTTGTAGAGTCGTTATAACTTTTCGAAGTGAAGGAAGTGAAGAAATCTCTAATGCCTTCGGCCAGATTCAAACTCCAGATCTTCCGAGCATACTTCGCGCTTTGCAGTTACTTCACGAAGGCATGAGGCATGAGGAAGAAAATACCTTAAATATTGTATTAGAGAACATACATTTATATATTTTTTAAAAGATTTTGTATGAAAGACGTGTTAAAATTGCGAAATATTGCTTCTGTTTTATTTTCTATGACATTGTTGCTTTATTTTCTATGACGACCACGATATTTTACACGTGTAATATTTTCTCCATACTTTCTTTTGTCTCTAGAGTTAGCTCCCCGGCTGTCGACTGGTAGGTAACTCCTGCATTCTGGCTAGGATCTGCTGTTGTTGTTACTCATGCTCACTTGTCTGACAGTAACATCAGCACAAACCCACGAAATTCTTCGTGGTCAGGAGCGCAAGATTACGCCTGTTGTTGCAACAGGCTTGAGCACCATATAGGTGAGAGTGCGATTGAGCTCATTCCGCCCCCGATTTTGATGGAAAGCACGCCGGGAAAACGGGTCCGAGGGTCTCTCACCCCTCTCCCTTCCACCAAACCACACGAGAGGACTTTCGGCTCCCCGCATATTTAAAGTGCCGCCATGCCGCACCGACTTTATGAATTTATAAACATCTATGCCTTCTTTGGGATTTGAACTCGAGCCCTTCGGCACGGCAGTCATCTTGTATCAGTTATATTTGCATCAGTAATGTACCAGTAATGTAACGGTAATGTATTCCCTTGCGTGTGCTTGAACATTGATCTGTGATATTTTAATTCGCAATATGTTGAGTCTTTATATTTAGAGTCCGTATATTTAGAGCGCCGCCATGCCTCAACGACACTATACATTTACAAACGCCCCAGACTCGGATAATGCGTTTTAATTGGACTTGAAGACATAGTCATTGGTCCCTGGATGGCTGGCACTGTATGCTTTGGTGAAAATAGCATCGGCTTCAGTAACTTCGAGTAGACGGAGGTATCTATAATTGGATGGGATATAACGCTCTAGATTAATTCGAATAACTTTAAAAAATTTAAATTAAAATTCGAAATATTATTAAGCCTATCTAACAGACTAGTAATTTATACACAGATTTAAATATGAATTATTTTCCTTTTTTACGCTACATGTCCCTTGAAACGATGTCTTCTACAGTTAGGTTAATGCAGAATCACATCATGCATGAGTGTCAAAAAATTGGCACTTTCAGACAAAAACCGATTTAAATCCGACAATCGAGGGTATTAACTTGTAGAGACATTAGGATATTTTTTAAAGCCTTAGAGATGAAAAATTAGCAAACGTCTTCGCCGGGAATCGAACCACGAACCTCTGAATACCGGATCAGCGTGCTGACCACTACACCCCGAAGGCAAGGTAGAAAAGTGGAACGCTAGGAAGGTAGGAGAAATACCTTATACACTCCCCTTTTTAAGGGGCGACTGGGGTTTTTTGGGGACCCAATCCCCAAACCCTGGGTATGAAGAATCCTCATCCAATACCATTTTAGTTCGGTCGCCACTGTAGAGACATTAGGTATATTTTTGAGAGCAGGTAAGATGAAAATTTAGCAACCGCCTTCGCCGGGAATCGAACCACGGACCTCTGGAATACCGGCCCAGCGTGCAGAACCACTACACCACGAAGGCACGCTACGAAAGCGGGAGAAATACATTACAAACTGAGTACTTGAAAGTCAGTAGAATGTTCATTAACTATTTTGAATTACATAGTTTATAATATTTAAAGTTAAAAGTAGAAATAGTTATTAAAATTTTTCAATTACAAATTTTAAAATATTTAAAATTAAAATTCGAAATAGTTAATAAACAATCTATTGAATTCCAAGTACTCAGTTAGTACCCAATATTTAAATCTCTTTAATATCTTATAAGACAAACAATAGAATTTATTAAATCCTTTGCGGAAAGCTGCGCTATTGTATGTGTTTCTAAGAAAAATACATAAAACTCACGAAAATACGTAAACATTTTTAAGTTCAAGTCTTTCTTTCCTCCATTTATTAAGAAGAAAGAAACTGCATTATATGGTTATATTACCAAGCGGAAATCTGTAAATATTTTAAAACAGGTTTGAAACAGAACTTGAGCACACATAATTAATTATTCATTATAGTAAACGCTGTTTCATAGAAAGGTAAAGATTATTTCTTTTAATAAAATAAAAAGAAACTGAACATTTTAAATAACTTTCTGAGATAAAACTTTTACGAAATGATATTTTAATTCGTTATTCAAAGTAAAAATGTTTAAGTTATAGCTCTTCGTATAAGATTACATGCGTTTCGGGGATCTTTTGCAATTTATGCAATTTTGCTTGCTTGCTTTTGAAATTATGCACTGCCATTTTACGCTCATGTTTCATTTGAAAGGTTACCTAATTTCAGCCCTTATTTCACCAAAAAATATCTGAAGTGGACACCATATGACTCCCTTGTATAGCCTATTAACTTCTACACATTTTCGCTGCATTCCATTTAATCTTATTTCCTCGAATTTCATTAGATATATTTCTTATCCAGTTTACTCAGTTCTCACTTTGCGGCAAGACAAAAATACATAAAACTCAAAACATCTTCATTAAAAATTGTAAAATGCAGAGAGACTCAAAAAATCAAACACAGTTAGAACCAGTTAGAAAATGTTTTTTTACAATTAAAATTAGAGTTTGCACAAAAAACAAGCATTTCGGACAGTGAGCAAGAAGGCGGATTTTTCGATATACAAAACCGAAAGTTTACTTCGGTTCCACTCGACAAAACAGCAGGGAACGTGCAGAAACTGAATAAATTCACTGTTCTACTAAGTGTTTCAGTAAACAAAATGCGGCTTCATTAGGATTAAAGGCACTTAAACAGCTTTTAAATTGTTGACAATTCTACAACTATGGCATGCAGATTAACTAAAAGCTGTTATGACATCACATAACAGCATAATTCAATCACTTTTAAAGCAAAAAATGCACAATTTACCAACAAGGCGGGTAACAGAGTCAGTATATATATATACGAGGGTAAGTTGAAAAATAAGTTTCCCCTGTCGACTGTGGTCAGAGTTGTGTATGAAAGTCAAAAAATAGAATGAGACATTAAAGATATGACATACCTTTATTTTTCCACATAGGTACCAAGTACATTGAGACATTTGTCATATCGCTTGATAAGCTTCAAAACGCCCTCCAGGAAAAAATCAGGGCTTTGCATATGGAAGAAGCGTTGAACATTGAACTTGTTTCACTTCAGTATTGCTTCCAAAGCGCCTTCCCCCGAGATTTTTCTTCAAAGCCGGAAACAGATGGAAGTCGCTTGGTGCGAGATCAGGACTGTATGGCGGATGGTGTAGGCGCTCCCAACCAAGAGTTGCAATATGGTTTTGCGTTGCCGTCGCCGAATGTGGTCTGGCATTGTCATCCAACAGCAGAACGGCAGATGTGAGAAGGCTAGGCCGCTTTTTCCGAATCGCCTCTTTCAATTTCGACAAGGTGTCACAGTAGCGCGTAGCACTAATGGTTCCAACCTCCAAAAAGTCCAGCAACAAAACTCCTTGGGCGTCCCAGAAAACTGTGAGGAGCACTTTACCTGCAGAGGGAGTTGTCTTGAACTTCTTTCGGACAGGTGATGACGGATGTTTCTACTCCATAGATGCGGCCTTCGATTCTGGCGTGAAATGGTGGACCCACGTTTCATCCCCCGTCACAAACCGAAACAGAAAGTCATTGCCATCTTCATGGTATCGCACGAGATGTTCCAGGCTGACCCCCATGCGTTGTTCCTTGTGTGTCGAGGTCAATTGTTGGGGCACCCATCGTGCTGACACATTTCTGTATCGAAGAATGTCGTGGATGATGTTTTGAGCTCGCTCATGTAGGATTCCAAGTTCTTCCGCTACTTCATCGATGGTGATACGCCTGTTGCTCTAATCATGTCATCCTCCTTCCTGACATTTGCATCTGTAGTGGCCGTGCGCGTCCGTCCAGCTCTCGGTATGTCCTCCACTTGCTGACGTCCATCACTGAATGTGCGACACCATCTCCGCACCATTTGCTTCGACATCACACCTGGCCCATAGACTTCCACCAGGCGGTTATGAATTTCTGTTCATGATACTCCACGTGCCCATTCATAGCGGATAACCGCTCTCACTTCCTCCTTTGACCACGAATTCAAAACGCACCTTCTCTCCATACCTGCCGGGGCTCAAATGAGAGGCTGGTCTCCGCTTTGCGCAGGCACTGCAACAGTGCCATCTGCTTGATTTGCAGCGACCTCTACCCAATGGTGTATCGGTGACTTGCGCGTTTTTCTGCTGTGTCGCCTTTCGCCCATAGCTGTTCAACGCTTCTTCCATATGCAAAGCCCTGATTTTTTCTTGGAGGGTATTTTGAAGCTTATCAAGCGATATGACAAATGTCTCAATGTACTTGGTACCTATGTGGAAAAATAAAGGTATGTCATATCTTTAATGTCTCATTCTATTTTTTGACATTCATACACAACTCTGACCACAGTCGACAGGGGAAACTTATTTTTCAACTTACCTACGTAAGTAAAGACACAAAGTAAGAAATTTAGAATCAATTTTACACAAAAATCAAAAATTTAAATTCATAAATAATAAATTTCTAAAAATCCTATAAATATAAAACTGAATTTAATAAATGTTAAAACTAAAATACTTCAAATAAGTAAAACCCTAATTCAAAAAATAAATGAAATTTATAGAATATAAAAAGAAGAGGAATTCAATCAACTTCAATGCCACTTCGTCAAGAGGAGGAACATGGAAATCAATTAAAATCTCTCTTTTATAAAACAATCCTTGCTCTTCTGTAGCCAGAATTTGCTGATTGAACCATTCTATAATAGTAGTTCACCCGTAAATTCTGGCCCCTACCCATAGCAAGGAAAAAAACAGTAAATTCGTACCAAAATTTTATTACCTTGATACAAAGAGAACTCTATCCAAAGAACTGAAAGCGTAAGTGAAATTATAAACATAATTAATATTTGTAATAAGCCAACCTTTAAAAAACAGGAAGTCATTTAAAAATGTTTTTCACATACATAATCAACATGTCTGTTCCAACTCAAATTAGAATAAAGAATGCATTCTAAATATTTCGCGCTTTCTACTCTTTGAATTGCCGTACTTTGGAACTTAAGACTAGGTACAAAAGGACGCTTATTTAGAGAGAAAAATTGGCAGGTAGTTTTGATTTGTTGACAGAAATGGCATTGTCAGAACACCATTTGATGTTCTGACAATGCTATTTGAGCTCAAGGGCTTTAAGTGTAGTTTTAAATCTGTCCTGAGTGTTTTTTGGCTTACTTGCCCACATTGCCAGTTCATCAGCAAACAGCGCAGTTTTTATCCCGGGAATCCTTTCCAATGAATTGGTCACATCGTTAATATAAATAATAAACACTATAGGGCTCAAAACAGCGTCTTGAGGAAGTCCAGATTTATTTGTTTGAATATGGATAAAGAGTTTCCTACTTTCACTGAACAATACCGCTGACCAAGGAAATCATATAGCCAGCGCAACATATTGCCGCTAATTCCTGTGGAAATCAGCTTTAATTTAGGGCGGTAGACATTATTATATGCTGACGAGAAGTCAACGAAGGCCGTCAAAGCTGATCTGCGGATGCCGAGATCATCCTTAGTATTTTGGCTAAGGTATGCCACTTGCTGGCTAGCGCATCGCGCAGCAGCACCACAGGTTCGGGGTTCGAACCACGGGTTGGACAGGGTTGACTCAGCCTTT
The DNA here is from genome assembly GCF_044657685.1 of Stegodyphus dumicola. NCBI lineage: Eukaryota > Metazoa > Arthropoda > Arachnida > Araneae > Eresidae > Stegodyphus > Stegodyphus dumicola. The sequence continues at coordinate 23,352,301 of NC_140776.1, read as the reverse complement.
CATCCCTTTATTTCCATCCCTTGGGTCGATAAAATGAGTACCAAGTTCGCTTGGGGACTAAACACGGGGGGGGGGGGTCCTGCGACAAGCTGACCGCTTGTTCTGGGCATATGCTTACGCACCCTGGGGCCCACGGTCAAGAAAGCAGATTTCGGGGAACTGCAGGCCTTGGCCTATTAGGGGTGTTTGCGGCACTGAGTTTAGTTTTAGTAGGCCACCTGCTGGGCAGTGGAATGAGATGGGCAGTATGCGAGATACGTTCGTTCAGACGTCACGAAAACAATATTTTCTGAATTCATTTTAAACCAATTTTACAACCCGTTTTGAGAAAGCGAAACCTTCATTCTGGCCGTACTTACAGATGTCATGCAAAAACAACTTTCAAATGGATTTGAGAGCAGTCAAAATGGATACTTCTGTTGAAATATGATAGCCGAAATTTGTCGCGATTATAATACTTCCTTTTTTTCATACAAGGAAGTAAAAAAACCGCATTCTTTTACACAAGCCAGACCTAAATTGAAGAGTAAATTGAAACATTTCCAAACAGAGCTAAAATAAATTTGCTTATAAACGTTTCGGTTTAATTAGGCGTTCGTTTTTCTGACCTAAAATCCAATCTCATAGCGGTCAGTTAACAGGAAATCCACTCTGCTTACTGTTTAGAAATCACATTCGTCGCATAGAAAACAAAGAAACGAATAAATAAGACGAAAAATAGAGGTAAATAGTATACTCCATAATGTCGCAGTAAGAAAGGATGATAAATAGCTATAAGATATAAATATCCCTTTTATGTCATGAAAGCTTTATCTGATATAGATAAATAACACTCTTAAAAAGTGAAAATGAAACATAGAATACCATGAAAAATTCTGTGGTGTAAACTGGATGAAATATTATTTCTTTCTGGCATAGAACCTTTTTCGGAATATCCAGAAAAGTACTTTAAATAATATTTTATAAACTGTCCAACTCAAATATAAAAAATATAAACTGAAAGTTAGGATTTCTCTCTTGAAGCTAAACTCAAATGCTCCAAAGATATATCCTGAAATTAATATATTCTAATAAAAATTTTTGGATTACACTAATGTTAATTATATACAGAAATATTTTAAGAAAAAGTTTAAATTTTGAGTTAGATAAATTCGTGAAATAGATCTGTTTTTGATCGCTTATTTAGGTAAAAATTTCTGCATAAAAAAGGATATGCGTTTTTCAATAAATTAGAATGTTACTTAAAACCAAATAGTATATGTTAGTAAACGTACATATTTAAAATGGATTTTATAGCGTTTTGGCTTAAATTTTTTGAAGGCATAAGCTCATTATATGAAAAGGAATTTGAAGATTTGATGAAATTGCCAGAATTTGAGTCTCGGATAGTTCATTCTGCCATTTACAGAACGAAATCATACGTATGGGAAATGCAAGGATTCCTTATAAAAGTACTGGGAATAGAAAAACATACATTTGTGGACTCGAATAAAATATTTCTTTATTGCTAATTAAACCTAAATCAAAAGCTAGTTAAAACATATAGCATCAACATATCTTGCTAATTTCCTGATTACCTTTCTGAACACTTTGCGTTATTAGCAATAGTTGCTTTCAACCAGAAAATGCCACCGGTTAAGAACAATCATTTTCAACCAGAAAAGTTATCCTATGACAGCAAGAAATCCATAATTTCTGCCCCTTGTCTCTATGGTCGGCAGTCGACACTGTAATTAAATACTGACAGATAGACACAATGCGGCAAAGTGTTTAAATGCTGGCAGTTCGGTCCGAGGTTCCAATTCCAGCGAACAGATTGGCTGCGTTTGGGTTTTTGTGGTTTTTAATATATGCAAGGTGTATACGAGCATATTTCCCTTAGAAATTCTTCCAAGGCAGCATCCCTACCTATAATCAGATAGCCCTCGAATGCTATGCAGTAATCAAATAAGCTCTCGAGTGATTTGTCGTTTCATAGTCTCTTCTATATGTAACAAAACGAGCCAGTTTTCCCTCGAAAGGCCTTCCTTAAAAGCATCTTTCTCTCAGACAGGTAGTCATGGGCAAATAATCAAATAACCTAATACTCCTAGCCTCTTTTACTTGATGATGGATAAAATGATTAGCATCATGTAATGACAGTCAAGGAAAGAAAGCGTTACTTACTGCCTTAGTGTCAGGCATTTTGAGATTTGAACAGCTTTTAAAGTATTTTTATGTTTAAAAAAAAGTGAGGTAAGTTGCAGTGTTTACAGGTATCTTCTCATATGCATATTTCTTTAAAAAGCATACAATTTAAATACAGATATTTGAAAATAATGAAGGATTAAACGTTCTAGACTTTGAGAAATTTGATGCTCAGTTCTAATTAAAATTTTTTATACTCTTCCTTCTCATAAAACAAAAAAAGTAAAATCTATTAACCCAAAATTTTAAATCACGAGTATCACTTTAAAATTAAAACTGAATGCATTAACTGTAAAGCTATTAGATTCAAATTTACAAACAAAGTTATTCCGATGTTTCAGGTTCCTGAATAAGATTCATGCTCAAAAATTCAGGTTCTGTTATTATGATGCAAGAAGAGTTGATTTTACTGAGAGAGGATGTTAAAACACAAGTCTTAATTAGAACACACAGGTACACTGAATTTTGGGAATTTAAAAGTTGTAGGATTTCCCTAAGCTATTTAACCTATTATTCAAATTTCATTTATCTTTCCTGAACTCCTCAATGTCCCCTCGCCTTTCCTCGCCAGGATGTAAATTTAAAGTTAAGTGAAGTGAGTATTTAAACGGGTGAATCTTGGAATGCGTTCAAAGCGTGTTTTCGCTAACAAGCGTTAAGTTTCGTTTCTGGCATTGCTGTTACCCTAATCCTTCCTTTGGCCATTTCGAATAATTGTCACGTCTGTTAGGCTTGTTGAGTCAACATATGTTGACTCAACTCATGAAGCAATATTGACCAGGCCAAACCTAAGCAAATATCGCTATCGTTGTCAACTCTCGAGTTAACCCATCAAATCAAGTAGTCACTGAGAGTCATCTCTCGAAAGGATTAAAAGAAGTCGATGAAAGAAAAACATTGAGAAGACGAAATCTAGAAAATTCACGTAAGATAAAATTTTATCTAAGTAAAGATGCTTCAAGCTAAAAAATTATTTTAACTTTATGAAGAGATTTATGCAAAAAAATGTTTTAATCTCATTTTATAAAGTTCAAAAAACGAAAGCATATGCGATTTCCTCCTCCAGAACACACTTCTTTAAACAAACATGCGTATGTTTTTCCTCTAAGTAGTACTAAGATGATTAAGAACCTTTCTAATTTGTGGTAGAAGAGCTTTTACACTGATGACTTCCAGTAAATGTTTCCCCACCTGGACACAGCAACATTGCTTTACGGCACAGAAGCACAAGTTTTTTTTTTTTTTTTTTTTTTTTGTTTTTTTTTTTGTTTTTTCATAAAAAAGGTTTTTTTCTGTAGTATTTTTGTGTGTATGCAGTGAAAAGAAATGATCTACTACTGGGTTTCTTTTCGAAACATTCTTAAAGCGAATGAAATAAAAAGCATGTACATATCGCTTTTTATTTCATTTGCTTTTTTTTTAAACAAACAAGGTTTCAAAACCAAATAAAAATACGATGAATACGATATTATTTGCTGTTTAAAGTAAACGTAAGCACTTCTTTTTATTTAGTTACAAACTGTACAAAGCGGCTAATAGAATGAATGGAAATAAACAAGTTCAGGAAAATTACCACTTGTTATATTATAATGGCTTAATTAAAAGCCAAACCAGTAAACCGCTTCATAATATAACAGAAAAAAGTTATCAATTCTCATTGCAATGTCTTACTATGAGTGCTACGAATTTTGTATATAGATAGATATTTTACTGCAATTATATGTGAAATTGTTATATTTTTCTGCGTAATGTAACGTGAAAAATCTAAAGAGAGCAGCTATGCGGGAAAAGTAAAAATACAAGGGCAAGTGCATTTAACATTGAGTAAATGTACCCCTTCTAAAACTTAGTTAAAATTTTCAAATTAATTCTTAGTGACACATATGGTCTAAAGCAATAATAAGGTAATTAAAAAATATGACTTTTATAATTTTTTATGTATTATCCCAGAAGGGTTATTAGTCCTCGAAACGGCATTTTGCGCCGAATCACTATAAACGGCTTCACCAAAACAATTTGCTTCCCTCTGTACAGCAGGTTGTACGCAGGCTGGTGATGGAAGTTTTATGCTTTGGGGGACGTTCTCATAGGCGGCTCTGGGACCCTTAGTTGTGGTAGAACAGACCATAAAAGCTGCGAAATATCTGAACAAAACCGGGGCGGATTCGCTGTACCCTTGCAAGGTTTCCTTTAGTTAAAATTAACATATTATTAAAATTTTTGTTATCTTTCTTGAACTTCCTAACGTCCGTTCACATATCCTCGCCAGGATGTAAATTTAAAGTTAAGTGAAGTGAGTATTTAAACAGGTGTATATTGAAGTTTATTCAGAGCGTGTTTTCGCTAGCCAGCGCACTTTTCGTTGCTGATCTCGCTGTTACGCCAATACGCCCCTTGGCCATTTCAGATAATTGTCACGCCTGTTAAGTTTGTTGAGTCAACCTAAGCTAGCCGTAATTTAACGTTCTAATCCAGCCACTATTCTATTTAGACTTGAATTGATATTGTGTTATAACATTTAAGTTCCACTGAAAGTTGTCGGTGTTACTGTAAAGCTCGAAGATCGTCCTTCTGTTCTTCGTTTGAATTAATAAAGGGTTATTTTCGCTCTTCTTCTGTGCTGGTATTTCTTTCACGCCTGTCCGAGAACTAGCCAGGATCATTTGTAGGATCGAGATTAATTTATGTGGCCTAAAAAGGCTAGATCTTATACCCTTACATGATGTTTATCTTCCCAACTGGAAATGGAAACTTCCAGCAGGACAACGCCTTATGTCACAAGGCTCGAATTGCGTTGGAGTGGTTCGAGGAGCATAATGATGAATTCCAATTAATGTCCTGGCCACCCAACTCGCCGGATCTTTCCCGATAGGGCACATTTGGTATGCCATTAGCGGCAGTTCAGAACACAAACGTCAGTGTAGAGACGCCAGTGTAGATAAATAATGCAAAAATTAGTAGATCTCTCGAATTTCATAAGTCGACAGTATCTTTTTCACAGTTTTCTAGGATAATAATAGATGAGGAGCATAGTTCTGTCATTTCGAACGTTTTGTCGTTTGTGCAATCGAATGTCTTTAGCAGCTTTATCTTGTAACATGCTTTTGCCATTTAAGGAGAAGCATGAAAGTGAAAACAATGGCATGCAACATGCATTTGGAAATTTTACAAAATCGTAATATTCATTACATGATAGACAGCCCAATATGACAGAATTTCATCTGTATCTAGAATCTATCTGTATCTTAAAGCGAAATAAGTCCTTTCGCAATCGATTTATTATCGATGACTTGTAACTTAATGCACCTTAGTGTATTTCTAGATGACGTTGCGCAACTTTGTCATTAGCCATTTCCTTTCATTTTGCTTCTTCAAAAAGTTAGATTTGGAAATTTCCTTATTTTTTCCCTACGAGATGCTATAATTTCTTATATTCTACTTGGCAAGTTCACTTTACTAAACGCAGAACGGTCAGAATCTTAGACCTTAAATTCCGAAATAAATGGAATGTCGTGGGATTTCTCGTTTGAACCTGTATATGAGATCTCGAATAGCAGATAAACATTGTTGTGTGTTCTGTAATGACAAAACAAATTCTGTTTTTTCATAATATTTTTTTTCGAATTTTAACATGTTTTACCAAAATGAAACTGTCAAAATAAGTTAACACAATTCGATAATGAAAACGAAGATAAATATTTTAGATTAGTTTTATATTAATTCAAGTAATTCCTCTGCTAATTAGAATGTTGCTGTTTTCTTAGTCATGAATTTCATGGAAGAAGAGTTGCCAGAGGCTCAAGGAGGTTGGACTTCTACTTCAAGCCCAGTTATGAGGGAGAGCACCACTGGGAGTGGAAGGAGGGCCTCCAACCAACCTCCCCTTCCTCCAAACCACACGGGAGGACTTTCGGCTCACCATATATTTAGAGTGCCCCATGCCTCAAAGACACTATACATTTACAAACATCGGTCCCTTCTGCGAAGCTCGAAACCTGGCCCTTTTGTACCGCAGTAGGCTCCTCTAACCACTATACCGTCTAGGCGGCTAATAAATTAAAATACGTATCTCTTGTAAAAAGTGCTAATTCTTTGTGAGATCTCAGATAGCCAGCTTTCTTGAATTCTAACTAATTGCTTTAAAGAAGACTAAAATACAGCAATATTCCTTTGGAATAATGTTTCAGAGGAAGAAGAGAAAATTTTAACCAGAGCCTTACATATATTGCCATTTGAAAACATCGACTGAAGTAAAGGTTATATTGTATGTATTTAAAAATAGAAGAAATTCCATAGAATATTTTCGTCTCGAGCAAAGTAATTCAAGCCCTTCAATTTAATACGTTTTATTCTTTCCTTTATATCTATCCTTTACAAACGAAATATTTTTTTTTAATTTATTATTCATCGTATGGTTATACAAACTATTTTTACTATCTTATAATCTAATAAACTATCTTTTCTATTCTTATAATTAGAATTTGCGCATTTGGCACAAATTCTAACTATAAGAATGTTGCATATCTCAATAAAAATGCTGTGTATTCTACATTTTTTTCTTTTATTTCACGTTTCATTATGTTTCTTTTATTTAACATTTGATTATGTTTCTTTTATTTAAAGTTTATATTATTTTATAAGGTGTTTTTTCTCTTCTTTCTGCATTTCTTCGTGGTATAGCGGTAGCACAGTCGGCGTGTATTCGAGAGGTCCAGATACGAATCTCGACGACGCCATTGCACATTTTTCATGTGCTCCTACGTTAAAATATCCTGATGTCTCACCAATTTTATATAACATTTTTCTTTTATTTAAACTTAATATTATTTTGTATAACGTATTATTTACATTTTAGTCTTTTCTTTTCATCTATCCTTTACGAACGAAATATTTTAAAATTTTCTTATTTATTATTCATCGTATGCTTATATTAACTATTTTTACTTTATGCATTTGGAGCAAATTCTAATTATAAGAATACTGCATATCTCAATAATAAAAATGATATATATGCTGTAGTAGTTTCTTTTCTTGCGTTGCACTTTATGTACACCGATAAAATATACATATATTTATAGCGAACAGACAGAATTTCCTCCTCCATTTTGAAAATATAGCATTTGGTTTGAGACACTGAGTTAAAAAAAAAACTCTGCAGTTCTGCAAAGATTCTATTTTTTTTAATTGCCTTTATAATAGCACGGCTCAATTCGGAAGCCTGAGTCCGTTGTAAAAAAATTCAAAATGTAGTATGCATGCGAACTATGAAAATAATGAATAAAATTTTCAGAAATCTTATCTTTCCCTGCCAGGGGCAATTGTTCACAAATGAAATTTTTTATTAAACCTTTTTTGCTATTTTAAGAGCATAAAATATTTTTTCAGAATAATTTCTTAAAATATTATCATACGGGGTGATTTCTTTTGTTGTAAAAAGTAGAAATATTTCACTTTGTTGAAAAAATATGAAAATATTTAATTAACTAAAAAGCAAATACTATGGTTTTTCTAGTTATAATACTATATGGTTTGAAATGCTCCTTTTCAGAATATACGACATTCATTTGTAAATATCTTTTTCCTTGTATTCAGCAAAGTTTCCATTCTATATTAAAAAAGTCATCCTATATATATAAGATTCTAATTCATATCTTTTCTGGAATTTAGCTAAAATTTCTTCATTTTCAATTTTAACTTTAAAGACATTTAGGTACTTTTGAAAGCAGGCGAGATGAAAAATGAGCAATGCCCTCACTGGGACTCGAACCACGAACCTCTCGAATACGCGCCGAGCGTGCTGATTACTAGACCAGAAAGGCGGGAGAAATACCGTATAAATTCCCCTTTTTAAAGGGCGACTGGGGATTATGGGATCTAATCGCCAAATCCTGGTGGTGGAGAATCATCATCCACCATCTTTTTTTTAGTTCGAACGCCACTAGAATCATTAGGCTATTTTGAAGCAGGAGAGATGAAAAGTGAGCAATGCCCTCGCTGGGACTCGAACGACGGACCTCTCGAATATAGGTGCTGACTACTACACCACGAAGACATGCTAAGAAGGCAGGAGAAATACCTTATAGAGCTATAAAAGGGCAAAACAAATCATCAGTTTTAATTTTTTTAGAAATAAGCTGTTTTCTCTCAATTTCGAATCGCATCTCAGATTCCGTAATATTTTCCAGTTGTTCTTATGTCTTTCGAAAAAAATTAAAGGAATTAATGAATAACGTAGACTGTGTTCAAGAACCTTCTAGAAACAGTTATTACCTCCAGTCGCTGTTGTTCGCATTCAAACACATTTTATTTTCTTACTTGCTGTTTGCCTGTTATTCAATATTTGAGCACATTTAAAATTTATATTGAATGCAGAAGTCCGATATTGATAAAAATTTATTCTTATCAAAAGAAATATTTGAGAATTCTGGAATTTTCCACATAAATGTTCGTACAAGTTGTTCACAGTATCACACAGTATAATCAGTAGTTACATTTCAAATTACTACAAAAGTTAAACACAGGGCAATACAAAGCGCATCTAAAGAGAAAGCTAATCTGATCTCAGGCTAAACTCGCAACAATAACAATAGCAGCTAACTAAACAACTGAGAGCAGATGCTCTCTCTTCGGCCTTAAATAGTTTTCAGCTGACCGCGAGATATTTCTAGCACTTTCTGATTCTCTAAAGTACTGGAATGAAATATGAGGATGTAATTATGATTTCAGCTACCTTAGTGATCAATTACATTTCAGTTTCAGTACATATTACGGTAATATAGGAACTGGACCAAAATGTCGCCAAATTTGGCAACTTTTGGTGATTTTTTTTGACAAATTTGGCGACAAAATAAGTTTTTAAAACCTTTTACAGCTTGATGATATCTCTCCAAATTACCAATATACGCATTTACAAAATGTTAAATACACTTGCCCCCGTATTCTTCTTTCTCCGGCATAACTTTCGCTTAAAATTTGTGTCATGCTACCTTACACAGAAAAATACAACAATTTTACTTATAATTATACTAAAATTACCTATCTAAGTACAACATTCGTAACAACATTTCTTGATTCAAATAAGCAGTGTTTTTAATGTAAATATGCATAACAGTATCTGCTTTCTGTTCGCTTTGAAAGATTTTACAGATTAAAGCGAAAAGCAAATTTCAGACATCTCAAATGTATTTTGATATATCTAGTCAGTCATTGAATAATATGTAACACTCAATCAATACTAATATTCATAACACTCCAAAATTCGTAGCTAAACTGTAAAAACAATTTTGTCGCTAAAAACTCTCACGATTTTATAACACACTTCCTGAATCGAAACTCTGAGAAAGCTTGCCCGCTTCACCAAATAGTTCTCTCCAACAATTGTGCAATCAATAGATATCAAAATATGCATCTAGTAATTAAAAGTGCGTTAATTTAATGCCATTTATATATGGATAATGCCTCAAATTTTAACTAGCGGTTAAAATTTGAATTTGAAATATCCGATAAGCCTCAGGCCATAAAATACGTATGTTCATCCTTCATTATACCTAACGATCTTGCAATAAAATATCAATATGCGTGTAATGGACAGTGCGAGTGTGTAATTACAAGAATATAAAGTAAGTATTATCACTTTTAATAGTTTCCAAACCGTAATAAATGATAGCTGTAATGTTGTGTTCAAGTGTTCTTAGCTGCTTTACGATTATGGTTTCCATTAGCCAATAGAAATTACACCGGTATATTTGCATCGATTGACTTCGCTTATGGTTATGATCATTGTTTTCTAATTTTATAGCCCACAGCTCCAAAAACAGTGTATTTGTATTTTTATAATGAAAATTAATTTATGCTTTCAGAACAACAGTGAATATTTTACAAATCATGTAAACCAAATGTAGATAATTACCTATCTATTTCCAACTTGGTTTTAGGACTAAAGTTTGTAGTGGTTTAGATGTTTTCATTTCATAGCGTATTTATTGCTCAACTAAATCGACAACTCGTACAGCTTATTCTGATTGATAGAAATATGGTCATGTTACTCAAGAAAAGAAAATATGATGTTAGAAATTCATTAAATTTTAACTCGTTTTCAGGTATCAAAAGCGAAGTTTTTACAGTAGATAAGTCCATTCAATGACAGATGAATATTAGTAATCGCATTCTACATAGTTCATAAACATGAATTCACTAACTTTCCAAATCTTCTTCAAAAGCAGCCAGCAAGCAAACATATTTAAAATGTCATACGAAAAAGTATTTGAAAGGTTATGCCAGTTGTTCATTTTTCATCTTTCTTGAAAAAATTCTGTCTCTACAATTGAAAATTGTCTGATTTTGTGAACATATAAGCAACCTATAAACATTCATCTATCTATATATATATAATAATAATATATATAAATCAATATAAAGAGTTTAAAAATTTAAAAATTAAGGTTATAAATTATTGAAGTCGCGCAATATGCTACGAAGTTAAACAAATAATTGAGTTATAAAAATTAAAATTTTAATGATTAAATTACAGTTATGCAAATTTTATAAAAATACTAATTAAAAGTTTAATAAAAATAAATAAATACAATAATCCAAATTAAATCTTGGTTATACCATGAAAAGAAAATAAGAAACATTTATTTGAAAAATTCCTGCACTTAAGCTGCAGAGGATTGAATTAAAAGCAATTAGTACAAAAAGGAATTGTTTTCTTAACATTATCCTGTCTGAGGAAAATTGAGTTGAGCAGTCAAATTGGCCCATGTTAATTGGAAGTGAAAAAACTAAAGTTGGTAAGGAAACTTTTTCTTTCAAAGTCAATTTAAGTTAGAAAATGTATTAACTGGAGTAAAAAATAAAAAATAACAATAAAAATAAAAAACTAATAAGGGTAGTTCTTGGCATAGGGGTAGTTCTTGGCATTATGAGACTATTAAAAATATTAGTTTGCATTCGAGAACAATTGATTAACTGCGTTTTGAGTCGCATATTGTCAGAAAGAACGTAACGTGTGATCGGGACGCATTAATCGTCCGGGTTTAATATTTTAAATACTAAATAAAAGTTTTTTTAAACGTTAAACATAAGGTGATTAACAGTTTTTATTTTCATTTTTAACCCCAAATGTGTATTATTCTCAAAGCGGCATTTTGCGTCAAATCACTATAAACTTTTGTATCACTTTTCAAATTGTTGTCAGAATATATTATCGGCCTGTATTATATTTAAAAAATTCAATAATAAAGAATCTACGAGAATGTATATATATATATTTCTCACAATGTGAAAACAGATACCTAGAGCTGACAGATTCTGAATAACATAGTCTTCCATCCGAATATGGGCACCTGGAAGACCGAATATTGAATTTCGAATTTGTCTGTTGCCATATTTATTAAACTTTAACTAATTTTTTATTAAGAAACTTGTAAAAACATTAGGTTATTTCAGAGCCGAAGAGATGAAAAATGAGCAACGCCTTCGCCAGGAATCGAACCACGGACCTCTGGAATACGCGCCTAGCGTGCAGACCACCACACCACGAAGGTATGCTAGGAAGGCGGGAGAACTACCTTATAAACTCGACTATTTCAAAGCGAGCAGTTTCAACACACTGTACGGAACAAAATATTTTTATTTGCAGCTTTCGAGAGTGCCTCTCAGAAATTCTAAAGCTATGCTGTTTTTAAATATTTTTAGCCCAAATGCTCTCGAAACGTGTATATATGTGTAATTAAAAAAAACGCCCCTTTGGACTTAATATAAAATCTAAAAGCTATCAGACCTTTTTCTGTCTATTTATTATTTCTTATTTCAGTTAATGTATTTTCTAACTTTAATTAATTTTAGAAGAAAACATTTCCTTAGTCAGCATTAATGTTTTCACTTCCATAAACATGGGACAATTTAACTGCACTATACAAGCTTCCTGACTTAAAATATTCTTTTAAGGAATAATTTAGTTTTGTACTAATTGGTTACATATATGTAATAAAACTGCTCCACTATTGTGATAAAACGGCTTTATCATTGAAATAAGATAACTTGGTGAGATTACGAACGGATTGGCGTCGGAGAGGGTTGCATCATAGCTTGAAGACTTTGCTGCGTAGCTAGCAAGATGACACTCGAAGAACACATATAACGGTAAATTTTATTTTCCAATAATGCGCATTACCATATTTAATTGCAAATTAATATCTGATGCATTACTGAGAATCTGCATGTATGCAAATATAAGTGATCGAAATGCATACTAATTTATATTTCTGTGAAATTTAGGAAAATTTTCAAACTTGCCGCCATAAAAATACCCCCTCATTCCCAAGCTTCTGTTATGACTATCCCCATCAAAGTGGGACTGAAAGAGTTAAGAATTAGCATATGGATATTCTATTAGGTATTTCTCCTGCCTTCTTAGCATGCCTTCGTAGTGTAGTGGTCAGCACTCTGGGCGCGTGTTCCAGAGGTCGGTGGTTCGATTCCCGGCGAAGGTGTTGCTCATTTTGCACTTGTTCCTGTTTCAAAAATATACTAATGACTCTACAGTGGCGCCCGAACTAAAAGGGTGATGGAAGATGATTCTCCACACCCAGGACTTGGCGATTGGGTTGCCTAACTTCAGTCGCCCTTTAAAAGGGGGGGTTGTATAAGGTATTTCTCCCGCTTTCTTAGCATGCCTTCGTATTGTAGTGGTCAGTACGCTCGGCGGGTATTCGAGAGGCCCGTGGTTGGAGTCCCGGTGAGGGCATTGGTCATTTTTCATCTCTCGTGCTTCGAAATAACCTAATAGCTCTACAATTCTACGTATGAATATTCTTCTACATTCTACAAGATATGGACTTTTACATATGTTTATATGTTGACTTTTACATAGTTTATCTAAGATTAAAAGTATACTATGTATTCAACATTTCTAATTACTTATGTTTTGTACATTAACCATTGTAATGTAATATGTACACTAAATTGTTGTAATAAGTGTTGCTGAGCTGCAGGTGGTGGATAGTACCCATCAATACAGGATATAAGCCGAAAGTCCTCTGTGGGTGCGCTATGCACCTTCCAATTTTTATACAGAATACATCTTCTTAAAGAACGAAAATTAGAAACATAAACTGTACCAGGCTAGCAGCAATGCAAAGCAGCGACACGAAGCAAGAGGAAAGACGGAAGAGAGGGAGTTGACTGACTGACAGGTAGGGTATAGCCGAGAATGCTGCGAAAAGTACGGCGTGTCCGGATCAGATGAGAAAGTTGCCAAAACGGTGCATAACATGAAACTATCCTAGGTTAAGAAACATGCCTGAACTGGGGGGGGGTAACCGTAACATCGCAGGTGTGAGAAACGAAAAGGCTCTGTAAAGAAAATAATCAAAACAACAAAATACTTTGTAATAAGATCGTAATACGAGAGGTAAGTAGTGCGAAAATTCAAAGTAAAAAACGTGTGGTAGGAAAGGGAGTTGATTTCATATATAGATCACTAACTTTACCCAATTTCTATGTTTTGGTATAATTAATAAAAAAATATGAATTCATGAAAAACGTTACCTCAGAATAGATTATGTAGATTGTTTCAGTTCTACTAAGTCCACTAAATTAGAAATGCAAGTAAACTCGTCTAGGAATGCACAGAAATTAAGATCTCGAATTGTTCCTGTATTACCGACAGCTTAATTAGTAATACACTTGATAGACATTTAGAAATACTACGCACTTGCAACTTTTACAAATTAGCTTTCCAGAATTATAATTAGAACCGATTATGAAGAATATCTTGTGCTCGCAGTTGCTTTTCATTTGAATAAATGTTCAACATCCACCCGCCAAATTTCCGAAAAAGTCCATATTCGCTTTCGAATTATTTATCTAACTCTCAGCTAGTGCTGATTGCAGTATAAGTAAGGAACTATATTTATGCAAGCGTAGAACTATACAAAACTATCTCCAATCTCTGTAGCCATCTCTCGCTTTATTTACTAAAAATGCACGTAAGTCTATCCCAAAAGATGCGTCAAATTTATCAGCAGAAAGAAATAACCCATATCAGAGAGTGTCTGCTTGAGAATCCCACTAAGGAACGCGATTTTGAAATCAAAATAACGAGAAAGTTTGTTCGATGAATATTTCATCGATGTCTGTTTGTGTTACTTCTCCCTTAGAATGAATAATGAATTAAGATACGAAAAGGAACAACTTGCGAGTTTTGGTTGGATTTTTTTTCTTTTAAGGAAAGAAGGAAGGCTGGATCTCAGAACTCGCATTTTCCGCTAGAGAAATTAATCTCCAGAGGAAGATTTTCGAGATTTCAAAATTTTCAGATGCAGCAGAAGTCTTCTTTCTTAGTTATGTTTGAATTTTCCGATTCTTTGGAAATATATTATAGCCGTGAATAAATATAACTCAATATATTTCGTTAGCGTTCTGTGTCAACCCAAAATTCTGTTTCTAAGGTAATTTGTCGACAATGAAAATAAATTCCAGCGAAATCAAAAAATTGAAAACGTAAGCACAGAAATATGATATTTTTGAATAAATAAGTCAATATATGTTAGAAGAAAAAATCTGATCTGTACACCACAGGACTTCCTTGTATGGATAAATTATACGCATTTTTGTTGCATTTCATTTAAACTTATTTCCTCGAATTTCATTAGAGAAATATATTTCTCATTTAATTATAATTAATTCAGTTCTCATTTCGCGGCAAGGCAAAAATACATAAAACCTCAAAATATCCTTATAAAAATTGAAAAATATAGAAAAATATAAAACACTAAATACAGTTAAGAAGGCAGATTTTTCAGTCAACAAAACCTTACTTTTCGTCCAGCTCGGCAAAAAGACACTGAAGGTGCAGAAACTGACTTAATTCGCTATTCTACTAAGTTTCAAATGTAAACAAATACAGCTGCTATGGTAAAAAAATTAGGCTTAAGAGCACTTAAACAACATTTAAATTGTTGATAATGCTACAACTATTGCATTCAGATTAACACAAGGCATTAAAACCTTAACCGGAAGATAAGAACAACATAATTCAAGCATTTTTAAAGCAAAAATGCCTAAATTACTAAATAAAACTGAGTTCTCGGAGCGGAGTAACAGAGGCATGCATATCTATTTATATATGTTTCGTGCAGACGAGTTCAACGAAAACGGGAGGTGCACAACTACATGTTACAACAGTCCTATATACAAAATTTCAACGTTCTGAGACTATTCGTTTTTGAGTTATGCCAGATACATTCATACATGCAGACAGACAGATCTGTCTCTTCTCAATTATGAATATGTCTCTTCTCAATTCATTTTAAATCCTTTTTTTGGGGGGCGAAAGAGTCATTTATTCTTTTTCTTACGTACAGATGTTACACAAAAACAGCGTTAAATTGCATTCGATAGCGATCAAAAACGGATATTTGCGTTGAAACATTATACCTGACAATTTTCGCAATTACAAAAGTTTCTTTATGTCGTCCAGGCCCACCAGCGGCCGAGCGGTAAAAGTCGCTGAACACTGGTAGTTCGGTCCGAGGTTCGAATCCCGCGAACGGGCTGGCTGCATGGGCGTTTTCGTGGTTTTCCCCATGTGTAACGTGTATACGAGCCAGTTTCCCTTAGAAAGTCCTCCACAAAGGCATCCCTCCCCTTAGGCAGATAGCCCACGAGGCTTTGCCATAATCACACACACACTTTATGTCGTCCAAGAAAGTAAAAAAAAAAAAAAAAAAGATAAGAAGGTCCAGTAGTTTTAATCAATATCATATTTCAGTCCATATATATATATATATATGTATGTATGGATTATTAAAGAAACTTAATGTAATTTGAGATCGGTTAAGAAATGAATTAAAAAAAATAAACAAGAAATGTTTAAAAATTAAAACTGAAGTAGCCGACTAAATAATCCAAAAATAAAAAATAAAAAAAAAAAATCTTTCAGATTTTATATTACGCCCAAAGGGAAGTCTTTTAACGTTTCGTGCGCTATATTTATTTACTAAATATCATGTTCTTCGCACATAAACCACATAAAATTCAATTCAACCACAATATCACAAAATATTTAAAAACAGCATATCTTTAGAATTTCCGATTGACAGTGTCGTGCGAAGATAAAAAAATGTTATTTTCCGTACAGTGTTCCCATTGCTCTCTTTGAAATCTTTGATTTTATTTTCAAATGGAGCAATAACCAAAGTATCCCTCAAATCATATTTGTCCAAATATATTTTACTGTGTTTAAGTTACGTGAATAACGTTTAAGAGAGATGAGATAACAGATGTTAGGAAAAGATAGTTTTGGATATTAAAGCAGTAAATATTTAACTTACATATTTATAGTTTAGTGTTAATTTTCAGCATCTTCCATTTAAAATCATAAATATTTAGTTACTTGTATAAAGTTTGTGATAACCTCCAATGCAGGTCCTTTGCATATAACATGCTTTCGTTTAGGATATTTTGTTGCATATCGCTTGACGTATGTTGAGTTCTATCAGGAGTTTAGGTTTATTTTCACAGTGAGAAGAAACTTTTAAAGATTATAAACGTTAACCGAGGTGACAGATTAGAAATTGAATCAGATTTGAAAGATTCGTATTTGAATAGAATTTCGGTGATCTGTATCTTTTTCGAATAGATATCTTTGTAACGTGTAAAACTTCTAGTATACATATGGTTACAAATTTTGTACATAGATAGATAAATGATTTTAGTGGAACTATATGCGAAATTGTTGTATTTTTCAGCGCAATGCGACATGAAAATCTAGAGAGATGAAGTATGCCGGAAAAGTACGAATACAGGGGCAATTCTATTTAACATTAAGTAAATGGGTATCTCGGTAATCTGACATCGCCAAGCTGACAACGGTTTTGACGGCTAATTTCTCTCTCCTAATTTGGCAAGAAATAGCCAAAAGTGTCAAACTTGGCGACATTTTAGTCCTCTCCCTATATTATATTACCGTAATAGGCATACTAATTGAATAATTGTAAATGATGTTCTGAGTGGCTGTAATCGCTATTCGGCCCTCATATGCCTTACAGTTATTTCGAGAAGCAGGAACTACTAGAAATATCACCGCTGCCGGGTGAAAGCTGTAAAAAGCCGCAGAAAGCATCTGCTCTCAGCTGTTGTTGTTAGCTGTCCGCTCAGCGTGAGTTCCAAGTACTATCTCCGGTTTAGCTTCACTCCTTAGCTGCACTTTGCATTGCATTGTGTTTAACGCTCTTGGTAGTTTTTAAGTATCTCTATTCAGTGTCTATTGTATTCTGTGATACTCTGGAGATTTGCTGGAATATTTGTGTGGAACGTTGCAGAACTCTGAAGGGTTCCTTTCGATAAACTAAACGTTATCAACCTATCATTGGGCCTTACTATATTCAACCTATAACGAACCCGTACTCACACAATACTATATTCGTGAAAAAAAATAGTTTACGAAAGGCGGGAAATTATCTGTTTTTAAAAATTGTATTTTTACTTTGTACTATTTTCGTCATATCATTATTTCACAGAGTATTACTTTTGCAATCTACCATCACATCATTATAACATATAGTATTATTTTTGCAAAATGATTGAGATTAGAATTAAAAAGTTTCTTATTTTGTTTTTTATGTTCAGTTAAATTTCATTAATGGTTCATATGAAGTTTCTCTTTATCAAAATAGCTACGTAACATGTTACATATTCATTCGTGTAGACACAAAACTTCCTTACAAAATACAATTAAAAATTTTTCAATTTACAATTAAAAAGTTTCTTATTTTGTTTTTTATGTTCAGTTAAATTTCATTAATGGTTCATATGAAGTTTCTCTTTATCAAAGTAGCTACGTAACATGTTATATATTCATTCGTGTAGACACAAAACTTCCTTACAAAATACAATTAAAAATTTTTCAATTTACAATTAAAAAGTTTCTTATTTTGTTTTTTATGTTCAGTTAAATTTCATTAATGGTTCATATGAAGTTTCTCTTTATCAAAGTAGCTACGTAACATGTTACATATTCATTCGTGTAGACACAAAACTTCCTTACAAAATACAATTAAAAATTTTTCAATTTACAATTAAAAAGTTTCTTATTTTGTTTTTTATGTTCAGTTAAATTTCATTAATGGTTCATATGAAGTTTCTCTTTATCAAAGTAGCTACGTAACATGTTACATATTCATTCGTGTAGACACAAAACTTTCTTACAAAATATAACTAAGTAGTTTTTTTATTTGCATTTTGAAACAGTTGTACGAAGAAAGAGAAATAAAAATGTCCGACGAAGGAAAAGGGAAAAAGCAGTAAATTTGAAATACTTTTATTTCCATAGCATTTGGTCTTCATCCAATGTATATCAATATTGTGTGTCAAATACAAGGTTTTATAAAATTAATAAGATTCATTAGTCAAGATCATATGAAAGCTTCAAACGTATAATCCTAAAATAAACATATGAAAATTCACCAAAAAACTCTTTTACATAAATTTCAGAGAAGCATTAGGCCTATTCAAGAATCTGAGACGAGAAAGGCGAAAGCACGTCTTAAAACAAACTATGTAAGCTATCATTTCTTTTTGCTCATAACTCAGCAAAAACTTGGAAAAAGACATACATCGATTTTTACGAGATGATATTTTGCTGTAGTGCTGAGTATACGTTTCTGATCTCCTATTAGTTTCGTGCAGATCAAACGCGAACCTTTGGAGAAATTTCCCTGAGGCAATGCTTAATGTCTTCTTCTTTTCCTATACTTTTCGCAAAAAGAGTGTATCAGAGTATTTTTTAGACTGTTTATTTGTTTTTACTATTTTCAGTTCTGACTGTCAGGAAAGAAAAAATATTTTCACGGAAGAGAAAGATGACAGGCAGCATTAAGATGCGTGCCATTATTTTAGAATAATCTAAAATATCTAATTTTTTTATTTTACAGCATTTCTTGTCAATTTAGACAGGTAAAGTAAAGCTAACAATGTCGAGTGTTTATTTCAGTGTTTTATATCAGCTGAAATTAAATTAAAAATTTGCTTCTGAAATTTTTTAGATGGCTGTATACTAGCTTCATGGCTTTAACTTTTCCCTTATTCATAAGCAAATACACTAACCACATATTAGATTATTTGAAAATCTAATGTTGTAGATAAATTAGGTTATTTTGAAGCATGAGATGTGAAAATTGTGCAATGCCTTCCCCGGGAATTGAACCTGTACCTCCAGAATACGCGCCGAGTGTGCTAGAATTACACCACGAAACCATGCACAAAGGAGTGAAAAATACCTTATATACTCCCCCTTTAAATGGCGACTGGGAATTAGCAGACCCAATCGCCAAATACTGGTGGTGAATAATCATCATCCACCATCTTTTAGTTCTACGTCACCGTATTAGGTATTTTGGTGCCAGATACGTGATAAATGAGCAATGCTTTCGCTGGGACTCGAACCTGAAGCTCATGAATACGCGCCGAGTGTGCTACCATTACACCACGAAGGCATGCAAAAAGGAAGGAAAAAATACCTTATATACACCCCCTTTTAAAAGGCGACTGGTGACCCAGTCGCCAAATCCAGGTGGTGAAGAACCATTATCCACCACCTTTTTTAGCTCGGGTGCCATTGTAGAGTCATTAGGTTTTTGTAAAAAACAGGAGATCTCAAAAATGTGCTATGCCCTCCACGGAACTCTAACCTGGACCTCTCGAATACGCGACCAGTGTGCTGCCGTTACACCACGAAAGCATACAGAGAGGAGGGAGAAAATACCTTATAAAGTATTAAAAAAAGCCAGATTGTAAAATATTATATACAGTATTATATTATATATAAATACCCAAATTGTAAAAATATTAAATACCTTTTTCCAATATAAATACTTGTATTACCAGTACTTTAAATATAGCTGATTTATGTTAATAATGGTTCAATTAGGTACTTTAACCGAAACGTAACCTGAAGAGCCCGGGGCTCGAAACCCGGAGAAGGCATGGATGTTTGTGCATGTATAGTTTCTTTGCGGCATGGGGTGCACTATAAATATAAGGCGATCCGAAAGTCCTCTTGTCTGTTTCGGTGGTAGGGGGAGGGTTGGGAAACCTCGGACGACTCCCGGGATGCTCTTTCTAAAAATTGAGGTGGTAAGTAGAAGGCCAACCTCCTTGAGGCTCTAGCAACCATTATTCCATGAAATACATAGACAAGAACAAAAAAACAACATCGGCAGAAATTAATGAAAAGTGCTCACAGCTCTGAAAACCGTCAAATAAAATACGTTGCTATGCAGTTCTTAACCTGTGATATTCTTGATATACACTGCATTATCAGTGGTATAAAACCACCGTTCATGTTGTTTAATTTAGAACTTAGATATTAAGAATTGTGCAGATATAAACAATGCTATTTTACTAACTATTTATAAAAAAAATTAAATGACAATTGTCATGAGAGTTAATCGTAAAGAATAAAATGCTTTATCACTTTAAAACGTGCTGTTTGTAGATTAAGACATTTTTACTGATGCTGTATCTAATAACGTTAATTTGTCTGTATGAGTTTTGTATTTATTATATGATTACTGAATGCTATTTTAAGTTCTGTGCCAATAGGGAATGAAAGGTACATAGTCGTAGAATTGCCTCAGTTCCCAGAACTCATTTATTTGCTAACTGGAATTGTGCGGATTATTTGTACAGTTCTTTGTTCTTCGCAAATGTAATCTGTGTACTATGATCGAGTTAGATATGATTAATATACAGGATTTTCATTCAAACAAATCGTCATATATACGATGCCTTAGCGGCCTATCCGTTCTAACAATCAAAATGAAATTTTCTGTATTGTTATTTCACGGTATGCGCTCGATTTGTGATGATTTAAAACACCAGAACTCTCACGATTGCGGTTATAGTGAAAATATTTCGAAATATTCGAATGGCAGCACTTTTTTTGTACGCAAATTGAAAAAACATTAATGACGTTGAAACGATGCACGTATAACGAAACTTGGCGGCGTGAAACATTTGTCAGGAGGAGAATTGTAAAGGACAATGATAACTAGCACAAGAGAAAGAAGAGAAAATTTTGTCTTGTAATTACAAGTTTTCAACGTGGCCATTTCGCTTTTATGCTATTTAGGTACTCAACCGAGCTATAATTAATATTGTCAATCATTTCGCAAGTGCTACAAGACTTGACAAGCTGTAGAAACTAAACAGCTTCCTTTACGCTATGAACTATTTTTCTTTTTCCGAGATAATCAGAGAACGTTCAATAATTAATTCATGTAAAATATCTAACCTTCTAATCTTAAATACGGTGGAATAGCCTGTCGAAATTCATGGTTTTTGTTTCCTCCCTTTGCATGAAACTTTTGATTTTAAATGATCTTATGATTAGGGGCTCTGATCCTATTTCCCATTAGTATGTCATGTGTTCAAAGTGAAAGAAATAGTAAGCATACATATTTTTACATCTTGGGTCCACCGTGTAGTTCTGAAATAATCGTTTCTGGCGAGTTTAAATTTTTTTAAGTTATAGCACATTTCATTTCTTTTCCCCTAGCTTAATTCTTGATAGGGCATCCGCCACAAAATTTGCCCCCCGAGGTATGTTTAAATTTAAAATTCTATTACTGTAATTTAAGATCCCTCTTATAAGTTTGGGCGGCAAATGTTTCCCAAAATACAGTGAGTAACCACATGGTCCGTGTATATGGTAACAATATCCTTCCCAAAATAAACTCGAAATTTCTGAACAGCCAACAAGACTCCTATTGTTTCTTTTTCGGTTGCCTACTAGGATTATATGCTTTTCTAAAATATGCTACTGGTTGTCTCTCTTGCATAAGTGCTGCTCCACCGCAAATTCAGATGCATCTGCGGCAATTTCTAGCTTACCTTCTGAAAATTTCAAGACAGAGATTGGGATTAATGCCGTTTTAAGATTCTCAAAATCCGTATTCTCTTTTTCTTTATTTTTAAATTTAATAAATGTTCTATAATAGGAATACAAACCCAGAAACGATGCCTATTTCTTTGCAGTATTAAATAGAGGAAAATTTTTTATAATTGAAATTTTTAAATTATAGGTTTCCATTCCACGCTGTGATATTTTATATGCCAAGTACCAAAATTCTTTGGCCGCGCATTAACATTTTGCTTCGTTCACTTTTATACCTGCTTTCTTTTGAACCGAAAACATTTCCTACGAATCCGCAATGTGCTCAAAATTTTGTTACATGTGACTATTATGCAACCTAAATATATAACATTAATTTACCAAGTACAGGCCTTAAGATTATGTAATTGTCCTTTGAAACTCAACGTCAGCTCCGCATAGGCCAAACGGCGTTCTAAGGTAGGCACAAACCCCTGATTTAGTGAAAATATTTAGATAATATAGCCTAATAATGTTAGCAAATTGGATATCAGTTATAAGAAATATCGAAAATAAATACATGTATTGAAATTACTGCATCGTATTCTTTCTCTATTTAATTTTTTTTCTGCTTCTAAGCATAGTGCAGTTTTTCTTCTGATTACTACATGGAACATCTAATCTCCATTGGAAACAATGCAGCACATTTGCTGGACAGAATGTACCTTTGAAATCTGAAAAATGTTCAATTTTCAAGACACTTGTATTTTTTAGGTTCCATTTCTTTCCGTGAGAGTTCTAAATATTAAAACAGTTCGGAAGATCTAAGCATCATGACTTAGTTCTAAAACTGCCTTCCAAGGGATGAACACAATTTAGTCAATCTTGTCTTTGGAGTATTTGAAACAGCTTACATATTCATTGGATTTCACATTGTTACCCTGTGAAATATGTCAGCAAGAAAGAAATTTGCTTTTCAGATTTCTGCATATTTCAAAAGCTTGTGAGACAATTTCTTTCTGAATAATTTATTCGCTGGCAATTACCAGAAACTGAAAATGCTAAATAAGAGGAAAAGTTTCAGATTTCCAATTATAATTAAAAAAGTTCTTAAATAGCTTCAATAAAACTGCATATAACTTAACAACACCTTGCGAGTACCTTGATAATAAATGATGTGCTGAGAATTTTGAGCTAAGTTTTTAGTAAATAATTGGTGTTTTTAATAAAGGCCAAAGTGATAAAAACATATATGCAATGAATGTAATAAAATACACTGAGAACTATCGCAGACAGGAATTTTGACAATT
The DNA here is from genome assembly GCF_044657685.1 of Stegodyphus dumicola. NCBI lineage: Eukaryota > Metazoa > Arthropoda > Arachnida > Araneae > Eresidae > Stegodyphus > Stegodyphus dumicola. The sequence goes on along the minus strand of NC_140776.1, from coordinate 23,328,925 downwards.
AGATTATAAGGTATTTCTCCCCGCCTTCTTAGCATGCCTTCGTAGTGTAGTGGTTAGCACGCGTATTCGAGAAGTCCGTGGTTTGAGTCCCGGCGAAGGCGTTGAATTCAGAATAGAGCATTTATTAATAACATTAGCTTCAACGGCAAATAAGCCAAAGCTATTCCAGCTTCTCTCTTCTCTTCCAACTTACTTCTGCATAAAATCGTAAATAAATTTCGATGATAAAACCGATTAACGATCAAATTCTTAACGACTCCATGACTAAAATGTAAAGACACATCTTGTACAATGCAAGAAAAAAAATCAAATTCTGAATTTAGATACACAGTGGTATTTTGGTAAGAGTGTAAACTAAATAAGTAAAAGTATTTGCCCAAAAAAATAGCATAATTTAAAAAATAATGATTCTTTTTTATTTGTTCAAATTTTGATGAAATATTTACTCTATTAGATCAGAAATACTCTTCAGAGACTCGCGTATTTTGAGAACTGAAAGTAAATATTTATTCTAATCTCACTGTTTATTGTAGTATTAAAGATATAAGATAAAATATATTTAGAGAATCCGAATAAATATTCTGAACCGGCACTTACTAAAATTGGAACTCAGATTCATTTAAGTACGCGAATCAATCAAAATTCATTTCTGCTTCCATCTTTAAACACCTTTGTAATATATATATATATATTTAAAAAAATAAAAAAAAAAGAAAGAAAAAAAAAATTTCTTAGACACTATTTATATTTTCAAGTATAATTTACAAAATGAATGGTCATAAATCCGGTATAAAACAAGTTTATATTCTATAGCAGCTGTTTCGAAAAATAATTTTTATAAAAATTGCAATGCAATCCTGTGAAGAAAACTTTACTTTTCCTTCTCTTTCATTATCAATAACTGTTACTTTCCTTTTGAAGTTAGTTTATCAAAAATTGAATGTGTGAGTAAGAGAGTAAATTCAGATATTCTGGTTGGTTCCTAATATGCAGTCTCTTAATAGTCTGCTTATTTGAACTCAGACAGAATAAGAAAATGATAAAATCAGCTTTCTGAATTCCCAATTTCTATTTTCATCTGTAACGCTGAACTATTTAAGATACATCATATGTCAAAAATGCATGTGTCTACGTGTTAAGGAACACTTGAAATACTTAAAAACAAACGACATATAATTTTTTACATTTAAAAAATTTATTTCGTGTTATCTCCACGTTTATCCTGCATACTCAATTTTTATGAATGTTGCTGTGTAATAGTCAGAAAAATGAGTGGCGAGATTTCACTCGTTCTTTCTCAAGTGCGTATTATACGAAACTAACTGGAGGTATTTTTATTGAATTCAACCACACAAAACTATCACAGACAAAATTATTGAGTTTCACTGTATAAACTATTAACAGAGGAGCAAATTGCCTCCCAGACGGTATAGTGGTTACAGGAGCTTTCAGCTCTACCAAAGAGTCCAGGTTCGAATCCATGAGAAGGTATGGAAATTTTTAAATGTATAGTATCTTTGCGGCATGGGGGCACTCTAAATATATGGCAAGCCGATAGCCCTCCCGTGTGGTTAAATACTCTTTTATTAATTATATTAGTAAACACAGAAGAGGTCCTCTTCCATGACCACCAACCTGCCTAGAGGATTTTCGGCTATTTCATATTTACAGTGCCCACATACCGCATGGTCCCTATACATTTATAAACATCCATGCCTTCTCCGGCATTCAAACACGGGCCTTTTTTTACCGCAATAGGCTTGCCTAACAACTGTACCGTCTGGTCGACCGTTAATTTATTTAATGTGCATCTTATAAAATTTTTGAGGCCCTCGGACCCCCCGGAGTGCTCTTTCTCAAAATTGGGGTGGAAGTAGTCCACCTCCTTGAGGTTCTGGCACCCATTTCTCCGTGAAATACAAGAAGAAGAAAATAACAACAACAGTGCAACAAATTGCCATATCCGCTTTCGGTCTTCAGTCTAGCAAGAAAGTTTTCAGTTTCTTGTGCTCTTTTATCTTTGATTCGATTAAGATTTTGAATATTTCCAAGATAAAATTTATTTTTAACTCAGCAATAGAGGAAAACGTCTAATGGGGTAAATTTAAGAGCCCTTGGAGCCATGCAATAAGTCTATTTCTGCTCAACCACAGTTCTGTAAATTATTGCTTATCGTCCATCAACGCCTTGTGAGCGCATTAAAATTAATCATGTACTCTGCTCCAGTCGAAGCAGAGAATTCGCGAAATTTCACCATTCTTTCTCAAACACACTGTAGGGTAAAGATCAACTCTCACGTTCTTATTTACACTTCTGTTTCTTGATTAACCATTTTCAAGTATTTTTGTGTATTGTGAATGTATTCTTTTATATCGAAAAGGAAGCAGTAAAATTGTATATCGAAAAGGAAGCAGTAAAATTGTATTCGGGGGAATTAATAAACTTCAATAATAAACACAACTTTAACCAATAAAACTTCTGAATTCTTAGCATTTCATATGAAAGGACTTTATTGTGCTATTTTAGTGTATTGTTATAAAACATTATAGTTCCTCGTAAGAGAAATTAATGACAGAAATTTATGAAATATATAGATATGTGTGTGTGTATGCGTGTGTACATAAATTTCACTGGATAAAAATTAAGAAAATTCTATTTTATTTTTTAATTTGTCCGTACGCAAATTTAAAGCATATACGAGTGTTGGAACTTTAATAGTGGCAACTATTTATTTACAAGGAATACAAAAGTGATTGATGTCACCATGTTTTGAATACCTGTAGCAGCGCCTGTTTTGTTGATAGTTTGAATGGACCCGTCTACTGCCGCAAGAATCTCGGGAACAGTTTGGAAGCGAGTGCCACGAAGTGGTTCCTTCATCTTAGGAATTAAGTCATAGTCACAAGGGCTTAGATCTGGGGAGTATGGTGGATGGTAAAGCACTTCCCAGCCCCATCGCTTGAACAAATCAGTCACAGCTTGCGCTGCATGCGGCCTAGCATTGTCATGCAAAATGAGAGGAGCGTTCTGCAGAAAGTGTCACCGTTTATTTCTCAAAGCTGGTCGGAGATTGTGCTCCAAAAATGAGCAGTAATACTGCGCAGTGACGGTCTGCTGTGGGGGAACGGTATGCGTTAGGATGACACCATCACAGTCGTACACAAGAATCACCATAACTTTCACATTGCTGGAGTTCTGACGAAATTTCGAACGTCGTGGTGACCCGTGATGACGCCATTCGTTTGATTGGCGTTTCAGTTCTGGCTGGTACAATCGGGCCCAAGTCTCATCCAGGGTAATGATACGGCGTAAAAAAGCATCTCCTTCGCGCTCATAGCGCTCCAGGTGGGTTCAGGCAGCATCGTATCGTAGCCATTTCTGCATTTCGGTCAATTGATGTGGAACCCATCGTGAAGCAATTTTTCTCATGGACAGCCTGTCCATGTTCCTTCAGAATATGCAGCACAGTCGTATGCGCTAATCCTGTTTGTCCGGCCAGCAGACGAATCGTTTGGCGGCGATCACTGTCCATTAGTGCGGCAACAACTTGCACGTCTGCATCGCTGACACTCGGACGACCTGGCCACAGCATGTCTGCCACGTTTTGGCGTCCTTCATTGAATGCTTTCACCCATCTTGCTATGGTTCTGTAAGGCAATGCAGATTCCCCGCAAGCCTCTTGAAGCCCTTGATGACACTGTCGTGCTGTACGACCTCTGGCACATTCAATTTTTACCCAACATCGTTGTTCTTGTTTTGAAAATATCCTGACAACACTTACTTTAGACTGCGAGCTAATACAAGGATTCGTTCTTCGCGTCACTCCGCATGCGCGTGACGTAGGCAGTACGAGTCTTTTTGCTGAGAGGTAAGGTAGGTATGTAGTTTACGTGTGGTATACGCGATATTCGTATGTTTATTTGGAAAGTAATCCTAAAATATTCCTAAATATGAAAAGCAACTTTTCGAAGATTTTCCTTTGTTTTAGATCTAGATGTCTAATTTTGGTAAATAACTTTTTTGCTTTAGATGTCTAATTTTGGTAAATAACTCTTTTGCTTTAGATGTCTAATTTTGGTAAATACGTTTTTAACTTTTTTGCTTTAGATTTCTAATTCTGGTAAATATCATTTTAACTTTGGTAAATAACTTTTTTGCTTTAGATGCCTAATTTTGGTAAATATCTTTTTAACTTTTTTGCTTTAGATTTCTAATTCTGATAAATATCTTTTTAACTTTGGTAAATAACGTTTTTGCTTTGGATGTCTAATTTTTGTAAATACCTTTAACTTTGGTAAATAACTTTTTTGCTTTAGATGTCTAATTTTGGTAAATATCTTTTTAACTTTGGTAAATACTTTTTTTGCTTTAAACGTCTAATTTTGGTAAATAACTCTTTTATGAATGCTAACAAGTCTATTGGTAACCGAACTGTTTCAATTTGTATTTCAACTGAAACAATTGCCGCCCAACTGGTATAGTGGTTAGCGTCGCTGACCGCCGTTCCAAAGGGCCAGCTTTCTAATCTCGGAGAAGACAAATATGTTTATAAATGTATAGTGTCCGTGAGGCATGGGGGTACTCTAAATATACGGCGAGCCGAAAGTTCTCTCGAGAGGTTGGTGGTAGGGGAAAAGGGGTGAGAGACCCTCGGACATGTTCCCCCGTGGTGCTTTCCATCAAAACTGGCGGTGCAAATAAGCTAAATCACACTGTGACCTGTAAGATGCTGAAGCCTGTTGCCAACGACAGGCGTAAACTTACGTTCCTTGCCACGAGGAATTTCGTGGGCCTGGGCTGATAATAGGTCAGACAAGTTAGCATTAGCAGCAACAACAACAGCAACGGAAGCAATTAATATTTAGCTCTTTGACTAGCGTGGGAAAAGCGTAACAAAGCCAAAATTTCCCCAAATTTTTATGCGAAAGAAATGTTTTCTTGATTTTAATAAAAAAACACCCTTGGTACTTTATACGAGGGTTTATGTACTTTTAATATATTTTAATATATATAAATATACATTACATAATGTACTCGAGTCTATACATACAGCCTTGCCGGTCAAGCTGTATATGCATTCCTGTGTTAAACAATAACCCTACTTAAAACGCTGGCTATATAATCGAAATATTACTCACGTAGTCCAAGGAATAATAGTTCACACTCTTTGAAGAAATTATAGTATCTATACAAAACAACGAAAATGAATTGTCGAGCTCAGTGTGAGATACGACACCAATTTGGCTGTCATCGCGTCTAGAAATACGATGTCGAAAGACGGTCAAGCGGAAATTCTTATTTTCTTCCTTCTTTCTACAGGAAGGCTTGACCACACATTTGTGAAATACCTCACGCAGCGAGGGAGAAAATATCACTTCTCTTTCTCTCTGAAAAAAGTGAGAAAATTAGTTTTTTCCGTCCTTTAGTTTCGTCTGATTGCTTAAAAACTCTTTCACCACTCAAACCTGAGTTGATGACATGTGTTAATTCTATTTAATATGTGCATCTTATTTGCCATGTAATGAAAATACAATACTTCAAACTATAATAAATGTAGAATTTATTAATGTTAAGCTAAATGTATGTTGTTGTTGTTGTTATTTTTTTTTTTTTTTTTTTTTTTTTTGAAATGCAGATACTATTTATGCCATAGAAGGTAAAAATATCAGCTAATGTTCAAATGAAAAGGGATTGGAAAACAATGCACATAATCTTTATCTCTCTTTCAGGGTCGCAAAATGGATGCATTGATGGATGACAGATTTTTTCGGTGTATAATCTCCAAGGTTTTGTTGCGTCATACACATGGTAAATAAATTTCCCATTCATTGGAACAGTGCTACAAATCAAAATAATAAGAGGTAAAATTGGGTATACAATTACAGATAAATGAAATAAATCTTATGTACATGAAACACAGGAAGTAATATTAAAATATCTGACTTGGACACCATCTGACCTCCTTCTACAGCGTATTAACTTATTCACATTTTTACTGCATTTCATTTAAACTTATTGCCTATAACTTCCTTAGAGATATATTTCTCATTCAATTAATTCAGTTCTTATTTCGCGGGAAGGAAAAAAAAAATTAAACCTCAAAATGTCTTCATTAAAAATTGTATAATACAGAAAAAGTAAAACACCAAATACAGTTAACAAAATATTTCTGCAATTAAAATTAGAATTTCTACGCAAAAACAAGCAATTCAGACAGCGGGCAGTAAGACTGGTTTTTCGGTGCAAAAAATTGAAAGTTTTCTTTGGCTCCCATATGGCAACAAGACACTGAAGTTGGTGCACAAAATGACTTTATTCACTGTTCTACTAGGAGTTTCAAATACAAATAAATGACGGCCTCGTTAGTCTTAGGACCACTTAAAAAACTTTTAAATTGCTTATAATTCTACATTTATTGCATGCAGGTTAACTAAAAGCATAAAAAACTTTAACCAGCACATAAGACCAACTTATTTCAATCCCTTTTAAAGCAGAAAATGCACAATTTACCACCATATAAGAATAAAAAAACTGAGCTCACCTTGCCGGGTAAGATATTAGATATATATATATATATATATATATATATATATATACACTATTGGAGCGGCCGAACGCAACTGAAAAGGGAGGTGCACAAATACATGTTATAGAAGTCCTATATGCAAAAATTTCAAAGTTCTGAGGCTACTTATTTTTGAGATACGTGAGATACCTACATACGTACGCACAAACATCACGAAAAAATCTCTTCTGAAGGTATGTTAAACATATTTTACAATTCGTTTTGATAAAAAAAAAGAGTCATTTATTCTATCCGTACATACAGATGTCACGAAAAAACATAGTGTTTGGTTTTTGTAAAATTAAAGCATATATGAAACCTATGCATGCGTTTTTCTTTAAACATCAGTTTTAGAAATTTAAGCCCCTTACCGTGAAAATTCTGTTATGTCAAGAAAAATGTTTAATAATAATCACTTCTTCAATCGAAAGTATTTAAAATTTGTATATTTCTTAGCAATTTTGACAAGTTATGAAAAACGGTTATTAGATTACACATAAATTTCAGCAGCACACCTTTTTAAATCACTAGTGTCATACTCAGGTGGGAGCACTTAGGGATTAAATAACAGTAACTGCTTTTTTATCAATATACCGGCTTTACACAAATAATAATTGCTGTCTCTAACATTCAATTTTTTATATTTTAGATGCTACATTTAAAATCATAATGTTTTCAGATATTAAAAAGAAACTTCGTATAAAAACATGTGAACGTAAAAAAAAAAAAAAAAAAAAAAAAAAAAAAAAAAAAAAAAAACTTTTTCACCTTGAAAGAAATTATGTTTAGCCTTCCGATTTTCACAATAAAATAAGAAATATAAATTTAATATGATTGTTAAGTGTTCTAACAACTTAACTGTCCTCTTTCTATATCTTTAAGTAATCAAGAATCCTCGGAAAATTGCGTTTTAGAACCCAGAACTATCGCTTAGAATATATCTTATATACAACGTATTACTATTCAGGCAATTATAAACCATAGCGTTTGTTAAACGCCTTCTTTCGAACAATACGAGTATTCCTTAAACGCAAATCAGTGAATGATAATTTCGAACTGTTTTCTGTCAAAAAGATATTGTTCTTAAATCTTCAAACAACTCTTTAAAAATTCTTTTTAATGTATTCAACAAAAACATAATTCAGCATTATTATCTGACTAATCTCTTGTTTTCAAGCCCATTCAAAGCAGAAAATAGGATTAAATAGCAAAACATTTCTTTCTTTGAGATCAATTAAATTTTAACTTCTGAAGCATAACTATTACAGCCTCCCAGATAATTAAGAGCGGCTCTCCTTTTGAAAAGCCCTTTTTTAAACTTAAGATGTATTTATCTTTGAAACGTATGCATTCATAATGGAACAATTCTTCTCTGTAATCCAATTAAAATAAAGATAACGGGGAAGAAATGGTTTCAAGGATACATAAAAGGCGAACTCTTAACACTCTACATTGTTGCCACTCGGAGGTACTTATCTTGATTAGAAATTATAAATGGTCATCAGTTTTTGAATTTAAAAGTTCTGTTCAGAATACCTCAAAACGTCAAGCAGCTTTGATTTATCATTCCAAGAAGTTTGTAAAGTTTTTTTTTTATTTGGGTATAATGCATGCCACATTCATCATAATATTTCTTTTTCTTTCTCTTAACGTGCAACATCTCTTAACCTTAAATCTCTTAAAGAAATAAATATTGTAGCTTTTGCTAAAATTTTGAAAAACAAATAGCCTTTTCTTTTTCTTTAGAAAAATCTTTGATGTACTTCCTTGTACAGCATATTAAATTATACAAATTTTTGTTACACTTCAATTAAACACATCTCCTCGAATTTCATTAGAGATATATTTCTCATTCAATCAATTCAGTTCTCACTTCTCGGCAAGGCAAAAATATATAAAATTTCAAAGCGTCTTTATTTAAAATCGTCAAAACAGAAAAACCTGAAACACCGAATACAGTTTAAAACAGTTAAAGAAATACAATTTTTGCAATTCGGATTAGAATTTCTGCAATTTTTTCAGCGGACAGGAAAACAAAATTTTCCTTGCACACAACTAAAACGCAACTGGACAAAAAGATACTGAAGATGTTACATAAAATGACTTAATTCACTATGCTACGATGAGTCTCAAATGTAAACAAATAGCAGCTTCGTTACGCTTAACTCGCCATTTTTAAACTGTTGATAATTCTATAATAACTAAAGGTAATTAATTAACTATAATTAACTAAAGGCATAAAATCCTTACCCTGAACATAAGAACATAATTCAAGCGCTCTTAAAGCAAAAAACCCACAATTTACCAACATATAAAAATAAAATCTAAGCTCACCTAGCCAGATAACAGACTGGGAATATCTTTATGTACATTTATGTAACATAGTAGGAATATATGTGCGTTTAGTGTTATTTATTATGTACGGGGATATATTTATGTACGTTTGGTGAGGCCGATTGCAAACAAAAAGGGAGATGCACAACTACATGTTATAGCAGTTCCATATCCAAAATTTCAACATCTAAGGCTACTCTTTTTTGAGTTATGCGAGATACATACGTAGGTATGTACGTACATGTCGAGTAAAAAAATCTCTTCTGAACCCATTTTTAAATTCATTTCACAATCTATTTTGGCAAAAGTAATCTTTTATTCTGTCCTTACATACAGATGTCAAACAGAAACATCGTTCAAATGCATATTTTCTTTGAAATATGATACCCGAAACTGTTCGCGTTTACAACATTTTTACTTCGCTTAAGAAAGTAATAATTCTTCCTTTCCTTCGTATAATCAAGTAATAATACTTTCATGAATATCAGAGTAACGTTGAAGGTTTAAATACCGCATATAGTGATTTTTTTATCATTTTCATAAATATGCATATTCGCCGCATGCGTATGACATTTCAATATGTCAATCAGTATGTATTTCAGAAAAAGTCTGATTTTCTGGGAAAATACCTATGTTAGAACAGTGATATGTAAAAATCTCATATAGTACATAGCTTAAATCGCACTTTCGAGAAAGGAAAAACGCAACTTCGTCAATCGACCCAGCAGAATGGAAGATATAGAACTGTCCCATTTTTATTTTTGTGCAAAGTGTACTTGCACAAAAGTAACGCAAAAGTGGAATTGAAGATTTTTACCCAAAATATTCAAACAGATACCTTTAAAAAGCAATAACAAAAATTGATGAAATATATCTGCATTGAAAATTAAAATAGTTTCATCATTCTTAGTTTAATATCGGTAGCGTAAAACTGACTTCCCTACCCCACCAGATGCAAAGTACTGGGCGCTGAGTACTAGTAATCCAACCCAGTTCGAACTTAAGCACCCTGGTCGGTTTTCATAGTTTTCCTCGTGTATAACGCAGATAAAAGCCAGTTTCTTAGGAAATCTCCCACGAAAACCTACAGCCTTTTAAGCAAATTGCTTGTTATATTCAAGGAACCTAACCTCATGCAACTTTATTGCTAGTTTCCATGCTGTAAATATGGAAAACATAGATTTGAAAGGTTTGAACAGTGGATGTGGGGTGCTTCCCTTTGGATCGTCTCATTCTGTTTTGTTATGCTACTATTTATTACCAGAATAAAGATTTTTTAAGCAGTCATAACTATTTCTTCATTTTGTAAAACTATCCGATTCCATCATCCTCCTTTTCAACATCAGATCCAAAAATTTCATCAGACGTATGTAGTATTTATTCTATGTAACTAGTACTAGCTTGCTTCATAGTTAAATATCTTGTAAGAACAGAAAGGTTAAAAGTACCCTTTATTAAACCCTTCAAAATTCCCACTGCTTCGACTTGCCGCTAACACACTACGCCTCACTCGGGCGGTAGCTCAAGTCACGAGAACTAAAATAAAAATTCGAAGATGTTAACAAGTAGTAGAAATCATGCTACATGGCTCAGAAACTCCTGTTTGCTAAACCACCGTCGAAATCTAGTGGCAGCAAAGTAAAAGCTGTATGCCACGTAAACTAGCAATAACTGCGAAACTATAAATTCACGCAACAGAGGTGACGGCAATAGCCTAAACGCTCTAACTTTTATTTTAAACTTTTCTTCTCGAGGTAGAATTTGCATTCCTTCACGCGGGCTACCAAATTTAAATATTTGTGCATTGACAATTAGGGGTTTGAAGGCTTATAGGAAAGAACTTAAATTAAATAAAATTGGTTATTTAAAATGAATATAAATCCCCACAAGTTTATCTCTTGGTACATTAACCACCATTCTTTTTATTAACCACTATGCATATACCACAATTTTCCTCTTGGTGCATTAACCACCATTCTTTCACCTGTGGTTTATTTTTTCGTTGTAGACTGATTACTTTTAATGGTCTCATATCCAGAAGTTTTTCTCAAAGATTATTATAATATAGGTTCTTCCAGCTTTGCGAACGGATAACTCAAATACAGGTTCTTCAAGCTTTGCAAACATTGAGTTCTCTGGTCAAATGCTTGGCAAGCTGAAACGACATGAAGTGAAGAAGCAATTCATTTGAAATAAAAATTCTGTTCCCAGTCTTTATCACATCTCAACATATAATGCACAAAATTTAAAATAAAACTGAAATTAAGAATGAAATTGTTATGTGCTTATGGCTTCGTACGAATCGTCTTAAATACAAAGCAAACTGACGAGAGAACTTAAAGTGTTATTCCAATCTGACATGATTCGCAATTCTTGCATAGAAGACAAACAGCTATAAATAGCTAAATAAGAATCCAATCATAAGTTCATCTTAATACACAAGGAATACCTCAGGTCAGCGGAATCACTCACAAAGCAGTAATCACTGAACAGGAAGCTGAGTGATAAAGTCGTGGTACAATTCTGAAGAACATACAACTCTGAACTGAAATCCCTGTGAACATAAAGTTACATCTTTTGTTCAAAGAGATAGAAGCTTCCAGAAACTCGATGCTGGAGCTTCAAAAGCATATTTTCTGAAAACTTCCAGAAAGTTGCCAAGTTGATTATAAACCGCTAAACGTCTGAAACTCAGTAATAAAAACTCTTGCTGAAGTTCAGTAGAGTTTTTGCATATACCTCAGATTTTACTTGGCGCTGAATTTTCAATTTTAGCATAACTTACATAATACGTCAAATTAACACATAAAAATAGGATCAATGATCATGTGAAAGATTAAGCAAAATAAACAAATTACTATACCAAATTACAAAATATACTCATTGTACACAACAATGCAGGAACATTTAAAAATTTAAGTGCAAACAAATTATACAAACATTTGAATAAATCACGATGTTATTATAAATACAGAGCGTCACGTATTGTATCTTCCAGCTTTAAATAACAACAAAAAAGGTATGTGTTTGTATTAGATTTATGCAATAGTTAAATACATATAGGCATTTCTTGTATTATATAACTGTGACAATACAGACATCAAAGGAATTGGTCCTCTAAATTTATTCTTCTTCTTGGATGCATTATTCCAGCTTTAAAAAGACTTCCATGAAGCTTTACAACATGTTCTGGGGAATAATTTCGGAGTATAACCATGCTTGTGCTTGCTGTTATGTCACCCTGTTGAAACCAAATTGTATCCTCTTTGCTAGTATGTGTTTCAAGTTGTTCCTTATCGAAGGCGACGCTTCCATATTGTCACAAATGGACACCTGCGGGTTTGCAGTTGATACATTCCTCGTTACTAAATGTATCAATGTTCATTCTTTTCACTGCACTTTTATTCACATGCATAAATTCTTAATCCAGTTAAATACATTGAATTGTGCAAGCGTTTGTTCACTACATAAAGCTTGTAATCACCTATGAATTTATGTTGCTAACTTTCCTTCTTCCAAAAAAACTAAGCAAACTTTTGACCATGTGCATCACCATCTATTGCACCTCGTATGCTAATGTCCGTCTTCTGCCCTACTCTTCCTTTCATGACTCCCTACTGCTCTTATACTGGGATTAGACGAACCATTTCATGGCGTAGTTTTGCATTCGCTCCACCGTCTGAAACAAACATGGTCAGCTGTTTGTTACACTGAAGGCAGCAACACGAGAGCCAATCATTATCGAGAAGAAATTAATTATTTAATCTATAGACTTAAAATCTGCATTTTAAGGAATTTAGTGAAAGATAGGGATTAGTGCTATGTTTAATCACATTAATTATTTCATGTTATTTTAAACGAATCAAATATTTTGCCAAGAAGAGTTGTATTGATGTATATAACAAGCTAGTTTTTCCTGATATTCATTAATAGAGAAAATCAGATTATTATTTAGAAATATTCATTTAAGTAGAATAAACTGAAAAAAATATATAAATCTCTCTTTGGTTGATTACAGTTGAATACAGTGAATAGTTTCCCAATGTGCGGGTCACAGCTCACCGGTTGGCCTCAGGATATTAGGGAAAGTGTTCATGGTGCAAGGGACAGTAAAAGAGTATTGAAAAGCAAGTGGGCAATGAAGTGCACCTGGAAAATGTGATTGCCTAAATACTTTATAAAGCAAACATTTGAAAACTCGCTTGATTCTGCAAACATTACAATCGCATACTTGATTTACAAGAATCATACCAAATGATGCCAACAGACATTCACAAATAGTCCATATTCACATATGGTCCCGGTTGCCTACAAACTCATTTTTTTCTCGCAAGAGAACGAAATTATAAAATTTATCAGTCAAATATTCTGAAAATATGACTTAACTTGAAATATTATTACGTATGCATAAATAATGTGGACTTCCAATGTGTACCTAAGGGTGATCAGGGTGTAAGAAACTGCAAATGTTTTGTTAGGCTCACAATAATAAATCAATGCCTTGAGATATCTTTAATCATTACTATTCCGTTTCTTTATTGCATAATGAGTTTTAATGAATAGCTTAATGAAGTGCAAGTGAAGCAAACACCTAAATATTTTAAAGCGTTTTCAAGTAGTGCTCACAGATAACATACACAAAACAGCTATCGTATCATGCAGGAAGTATAGGGGGGCATTGGGCAAAATATCCTCAAAAACGTGAATGGTCAGCTGAAAACGGTGGGTAGACTGTGCTGAGCTAAAACGGTTGGAGATCAAATGAAAACAGTTTTAATCAAAACTGCCTGTTTTAAAGGTTATTTTTCCCCTTGGGCAGATAGCCCTCGTATGCTTTGCCGTAATTAAATAAACCAAACCAATCCTTAAGGGTTATTTTCGTTTTTTCTTGCGGGCACTAGACATTTCAGGCTTTGGCCACTACTAAGGCCAAAAACGGTGGTCATTTAATTACAGAGGCACGTAACAGACAACCGCTGCTACTACTATCAAGGGACAGACAATTTACATCCATGTCTTCACTGGGATACGAACCCGGGCTCTTTGCTATGGCAGTTAGAGATACTAACTACTTTCTTGTCTGGGCGGCTGGGTTATTTCATAGTGTGCTGGAATAATAAAAGAGTGAAAACTAATCAGTACTGCTTATTTTTTTTAATTTTATTTGTGTAACATTTAGTTTTATGCTCCAGAATTCATGCAGCACGATCACTGATCTAATAAATTTCTCCCATTGTTGTCTAAAGATATTATATACTTAAATGTTCGTATTTCATAAATGAATATTCAAGAGTTTAAGCATTGAGTAATTTCCTTTAGGCGTATGACTGTTCTTTTAGGTGTATAATGGATTTTACCAAGCATTGTCTTTGCATTATCAAGGATAGCAGAAATGTACGTAGCTCTACCTTTTAATTCATTTCCTACCTCGATGCACACGCAAATTTATAGTCCTAAATTTTTAATCGATTTCTTACCTCGATGCATATGTTAACTTATACATGCTAAGATAAATGTTAAATTTGCATCACAAGAATTCCTTGCGAAGTACAAAAAGTCAACTACAGGCCAAAACTTAAAAACATAAATAGTGATGTTATCAACATATTTCAGTTCGTGTAACTAACAAGATATAAAAAACTTAGTGTTTTTACGAATAAATAATAGTGCCCTTGATATATGCACATGTAAATAAATAGAGGAAAAAACCGGAAAGATTTCAGACTTTAAATGACGCTCAAAGGGGCGTTTTTTTAACATTTTGTATGTTCTATTTGTTTATTAAATATCATGTCCTTGGCACTTAAACCATAAAATTCAATTCAAGAGCAATATCTCAAAATAATTTTTAAATGAGCGTATCTTTAGAATTTCCGATACACAGTCTCGCGGGCTGGAGGAAAATTTTTTTTTTTTTTTTTTTTTTTTTGTGTGTGTGTGTGTGTGTGTGTGTGTGCAGTGTTATTATTCCTCCCTTTGAGATTGCTGAGTTTGTTAATCAAACATTCTTTAATGTCTGACAAAATATGAAATCGATAATCAAACAAATTCCAAATTTGGGTTTCCAGATGCCCATATTCGGGTGGAGACGTATGTTATTCAAAATTGGATGACTCTATGTACCCTTTCTTTATCACAGTGCGAGAAACCTACATACATTTATATAAATTCTTCATTCTTTAATTTCTTTAAATATAATACAGGGCTATAATATTTGGTGGCAACAGTTGGAAAATTGAATAAATGTAAAATGCCAAAACGAAATTAATAGTCCTTCTGGGCAAATTGCCCCTTTGGGCTAATAATATCGTAGTATTTTGTACTCCTAGTGTTTTGCACATGTAAATAATATTATGAAATATAATTTGAGGGGACATATTATAAGGTATTTCTCCCGCTTTCCAGCGTGCCTTCGTGGTGTAACGGTAGCACGCTGGGCCGGTATTCCAGAGGTCCGTTGTTCGATTCCCGGCGAAGGCGGTTGCTATTTTTCATCTCTCTGGCTTCCAAAAAAATCCTAATGTCTCTACAATATGACATAAAAAATTTCAAATTTTCAATTTTGGGCTAAAAAAATAAATAGACTGAAACGATTCTAAACAAATACAATTTTTGCAGGTTTCGAAAATTTTAAACGACCAAACTCTTTCATTACAAAATGTAAACAAGTATTACCACCAGTTTAGAAGGGACAGATGTCTGGTGTGGCCACAATAAAGCCATATCAGCTGGTAAAAAGAATATAATAAACATTCTTTGCCAGAACCTGCTTTATTAGCTGTTAAAGGTGTGTTTACAAATCCCCCTGACAAAAACCTGCTGTCAAATTCCATTCACGAAATGCAAAACTCGAATGAAAGTTTTAATAATTGCATCTGAGCACACATACCAAAAACCGTTTTTGTGTCATCACATTAAAATTAGGTTTTTTAGATGCGATAATATGTTTTAATGATGGTGTACAAAGCCGCAATAAAGTAATGAAATTATTGATAAAGTCTTTGCGAAAAATAGTTTGTGACAGAATTCCTTAATTTACATTTTAAGTGTTTTATGTAATCTACAATCTGTCTATTTTAAATGAAAGAAAGAATCTAGAATGTTCATTTTGAGAAATGCTATACTCTAATAACTTTTATCTCGAAGTGGTAATATTTCACCAGTCGAGTTGTCTCATGCCCCCCTTGTGAATGTACATATTAATAATATCCTAGTACTTTGCACTCCTAGTGCTTTGTACATGTAAACAATATTATGAAATATAGTTTAAGGTCAAAGCCGCCTAGACGGTATAGTGGTTTCGGAAGCCTGACTGCGATACCGAAGGGCCTGGGTTCGAATCCCGGAGAAGGCATGGTTGTAACTGTCCGTCCCTTCATAGGAGGCTATGGTGGCCCACCTATTAGGTGCCTCCATAATAAAGAGACCACCGCATCTGGTCTTGTATAGATTAATAGACAGTGTTTACGCTGTAACTGTTCACAATCTGCCATTGGGAAAAAAAGGGCTAATCTTTGGAATATGGTAACAGGTAGTTTGGTGACATTTTGGTAAGGCGATAAAAGTTACTAGCTAGGGTTTTAGAAGTGTACATGGATAAAGTCAAGAGTGTGCGCAATGCTATTTTTGTGTAATTCTGGGATGTTTTTTTAAGTGAAAAATAGGTCGGCGTGCACATGGATACCGTGTATGTGCAATTCTTAAAAACGCGGCAAGCAGTGGACGATTCTGCACTTTCTCCCAATTTCGCACCTAATCTTCGTCATGATTAAGCACTTTTGTTCCATAAAAGTTCTAGCATAAGCGTAATTCGGCTAGCAGATTGTTGGGAAAAAATGTTGAGTAAAAAAAAAAAAAAAAAAAAATGCCTTTACTTAGTGAAAACAAAATGGCGTGCAAAACAAAACTAGCAGGTTGCTGTAACAGGGTTGGTCGCCAAATTTTCGTCAAAAAATCGCCAAGTTACCATAATTCGAAGATTAACCAAAAAAAGTTTAAGATCAAATCAAGAGTAAGAAATCCAGCTAATGAAGGATCTGTTTATCTCATTTTAAGCACGTACATGCAAAGGATAAAGTGCTTTATGGGCTTTTCAAGACAGGAGTCAAAACTTCATTCTAAATACGTCTCATACAGATACAAAAATTCATTTACTCTGTTTTTCTGAAGAATAAAATATTTTCCTAGAAGAATAAAATATTTTGGATGTCAAACATATACCGACAAAGTGAATATAATTTTTATTTTGAACGTGTTCGAAATCCCACCGCTTAATCGAAAAGGCCATTGTTCCCACACAAAATGCACAGTTCGGATGTGAAAAGTACATTTCTTCGGAACATTCTCTTTGATAAATGGAGTGATGTTCCTTGTCGAGGCTTTTGGTTATCCCTCCATTTCAAGAGCATCCTTCAAGAGCGTTGATGCGTTAGAAGGGATGAACCCAAGGAATAGCATGTTACCAGGAAATCCCTAAAGATGTATTTTGGTGCTTTTAGGAAAAGAGCCTGAAAAACCGTTTCTTGTAAAAAAAAATGCATTATGACTCGTTTATTTTTATTCCCTAATAGTTCGAAATACTTTTGATCTCCTCGATAAAATGCAGGATTTAGTTATTCGAATAGATGCCTTTAGATGAAATTTGTCCTTCTTTACGTATCTTTAATTTTTTCTAAATTTCGATAAAGAACCGATTAGATAAAGAAAGATAAAAATCGATAAAGAATTTCAACGTCCATTTAACGCATGTTTCCCTGTTGGTATTAATTATGTATTTTTTTTCTATTGCAGCGCATGTTTGCTTAGTCATTCATATGCATATGATTGCATTTTAAGCTGAAATTGTAGAGACATTAGGTATTTTTTGGTAGCAAGAGTCATGAAAAATGAGCAACGCCTTCGCCGGGAATCGAACCACGGACCTCTGGAATACGCGCCCAGCATGCAGACCACCACACCGAAGGTACGCTAAGAAGGCGAGAGAAATACCTTATATACTCCCACTTTACCACACAGTTCTTAAGAATAGTTTTGACTACATTTAATGTGGTGGAATTAAATAAATATGTACAAAATGATTAAATGTATTCAATATTTTTATGAAATTACAGTAGCCAGATTCACTAAAATCATTATATATTTATGATAACTATTTCAAGCGGCTAGCCACGCAAGCAGCAAGTTTTTAATGGAATAATATAACAAGTATAAGAATACGTATGGCAACACCTAACACTCTATCGAGAATTCCAAAGATATGATATTTTGAACAATTTTGTGATCTTTTTTTACTTGAATTTTATGTATTACCTCGAAGAGTGTGATATTTAATAAATAAAGTTCTAGAGACATTAGTTATTTTTTTAAAAAGTCAGAGAGATGAAAAATTAGCAACGCCTTTCGTCGGGAATCGAACCATGGACCTCTGGAATACGCGCCCAGCATGCAGACCACTACACCGAAGGTACGCTAAGAAGGCGGAAGAAATACTTTATAAAGTTTCTAAAGTTAATTAGTTAGTTCTCAGCCCACCTAGCAAGCGAAACCTGCCATATGGCTATGAGGGAAGAGACCAATATAAAAACTAATGAACGCTAAAAAAAGAAACAAAACAAAACAAATGGTTAAATAACGGAATATAACAAACTTAATAAACATCTGGTAATGAGTTCAGGTCGTACAATCGCACAAAACGAACATAAGAAACTCAAAAGAAAAAACGAATTATAAAAGAAATAAAATCACAACACGTAAAACAGTTATATACATTCCAAACACTCTCGGTAAATTCAATATACGGAGGTATCGTTTCCATTTCTTTGTTTTTTCCTAAGTTTTAAATCTTTATATGTTTTATTTTTAATTATTATTATTCAAATTTTTTATATTATCAAAGTTCATCTTAGAAGTTTACTTCAGTCATATGTTTTCAATATGATTTTCTGTTTTGTTATATCTCAATACCAACATTCTTCTTATTCTCATTCATAATTTGCATAATATCTCTGGCAAATTTTCTAAACAATTTATAGTTATTAAATAAATCTTCAAACTTTGTAAATTTATATTTTTCTCTCACACTTCCAGTCAGGCAACAGTCCTCGACAAAGTGCTTTGAATCTCCGAACTTATTACAAACTTTACATATATAATTTTTCTAGAGGTGGAACCTTTTTAACCACCCTAGTGGCGAAGACCCTCAACTAAAATCTCTTCTTTTAGAGTCTTGAAAAAAAAAAAAACAAATTCTGCTATTTCTTCTGCCCATACTGTAACCAGATTAATGCTAAAAGCGGCAGTCGTTTCGCTATCTTGAGTTGCCTTTCCCCTAGCTCAAATGACCGTCCTTTAAGCGAAGCATATTGAGGCATTTCTGTCCTTTTGTCCAGCAGGCTCCCATTATAACAAGAAAGATTTAAGTAAGCAGGGAACCTTCCATGCGTAGCGAGATTGAAATCTACATCTCTAAAATTCGAATTATTTTGCAAATTTTTAAACAACTTAGATAAAATTTGGTTTCTTTCAGAATTTTTCACAGATTTTCTAGCCTTTAATAACCTTATCTTCTATTATGGTATATGTCTTCTTTTTCGAATCTTGAATAGAAACCTATTTGGCCCCAACCTCCCCAGGGTTCATAAGATATTTTCTCCCTGCTTTCCAGTATGCTTTCGTGGAGCAACGGTAGCATACTCGGTGCATATTCGAGAGGTTCAGATTTCAGTCGCGAGGAGCGCATTGCATATTTTTTACATCCCCTGTTTCAAAAAACCTAATGACACTACAAGTGGCGCCCGAACTAAAATTTCGGGACGGACAATAAGTCGTCGTTTGGGCCCCTAACCACAGTCGTCCTTTAAAAGGGGGAGTATATATGGTATTTTCTCGCTCCTTCAAGCATGTCTTCGTCGTGTAACGGTAGCACACTCAGCGCATATTTGAGAGGTTCAGGGTTCGAGTCCCGGGGAGAGCATTACTCATTTTTCATGTCTCCTGCTTAAAAAATCCTTATGACTCTGCAAGTTGAAGTAAATTCGAAAACACATATCACATCAACTAACTTCCATATATCCAAATTTGTATACTGAACAAAAATCAGAAAACATAGTTCTTCAAATTACAGTTGTAATTTGATGAACTATGTTTTCTGATTTTTGTCTAAAATGTGATGTGTGTGTCTAAAATGTGATTCATCTAAAATGTAATGTGTGTAAATGTGTCAAAAATATGATTTTTGTCTAAATGATTTTTGATATGTTTTCTGATTTCTGACTAAAATTAACAGTTTTCTATCTCCTCGTTATTTTCTTAAGAATAAATAAGGAAGTCCTACCAACTTTGAACTTCAGACTGACCTGAATGAAATCATATGATTCCGTGCATTCAAAAAGAGCACTAACTAACGAGCACGTAACTAAATATTACTTGCTAAATAGTTATATATAAGCCATAAAATAATATTTAATATAAAATGTTCGAACTAATAATATTATGAAATATACTTTAAATATTACTGCAACTACATACGCATCCTCATTTGCCGCTTAAACGTGCTTGCTAAATGACGTCTTTTCGCCTAGCCGTATTCTTCCATTGTTTTAAAGTGTAACTTCATACACAAATTATCGATCGTTTAGCACACTTAGTTTTGTTCCAACTACGAGAAATTGTGTCCTCAAAAAGAATTATTCCTATTCAAAAATAAAAATGATGTTTTAACCATAAAGTTAATTGTGATTTTCCCCTCCAGCCATTTACTATGGAGCAATTTCAAGCTATCTTCTATCGCCTCAGAGCTGTATCCTTCTCCACTGCGCCCAAGATCGAAACATAATTGGTGTCTACACTACTATATTCTCTCATTGTACCGATAAATTATTACGTACATATATTCAACATACAATTTACATAAATTTTCAGCTTAATTTTTTAACATTATGAATTTAAATTCAACAAATTGTTTAATCTGTACCATAGTTGCTGGTTATTAGTCACTTATACTGTTTTACATAAAAAACAAATTGCTGCTGCAACCGATGTGCATCTGTTCAGCAAACCAGATTTTTGCAAATTCGGTATTCGTAACTGTTGAAAAGTGTATTTATTGCTTTGGTCATTACGCGCTGTACAATGAATACATCAATTATCAGTTAAAACGAGCACTGGTTTACATTTTGGAGAACCTACTTTATAAAGTATCTTTTCATCTTCAAAACTATGCTGATTTTTAGCCTTATATTTCAAACCTTAATTTTCTGTCTTGCGTGTTAGTATTTTTAAGTTAGTTCTTAACTACGAAAAAACGCAACTTTTTTCATGAACTGTTCTAAAAGATTGAAGGAAGACTGACTCAACCTAAACATGTTGTCAAAAATAAATGATGAATGAAGTATGAAAGAATGAAAGTCATGGATGAATAAAACTATGATTACTCACGTTAATTATTTTCAAATTTCATTCTAACAATCGTTTACCTAAAGGACTCGAAAATAGTATTTTCAAATTTTAGAAAAATCACTAAACAGTACTACATCCTCACATATGTTCATTATTTACATATTCTACTATTTTCTTATCTACACGATTTTAAGAAATTCTCCAAATTACATAACGAATAGTGATATAAGCAAAGTAAGATTAAAATTAGACGTGCTATGTCACAACTGTTCTAACAAAGGAAGACAGATGAGAAGAGCAGCAGCAGTAGAAGAAAAGCAGTCTGACGAAAACTGGCGAGCACAAGTATTTATGCCAGCGGTTATATAACATGCCAGAATGTTCTCGAAAACACTTTTCTATGGGAAGATCCTAAATTTGCGAAAAGTTGATTGTAGATTGCCTGTTCGCGCAGAGCAAAGCCATCGTATTTTTTATATTTACATCCTCCCCCTTTTATATCGGGGGTAACATCTTTTATGTAACGAATTAGAAGATATACATTTTATGAGTAACGTACTGATTACATTCATTCTTCTCTGCATCATTGAAGTGAACACGTGCAACTGCATTCTGCCGGAAAAATGTCTAATGTAAAAACCGAACAGCCAATCAACATCAAGTTTCTTGTGAAACTTAAGAAATCAGCCACGCATGAAACATTTCAAATGTTAAGCGAGGCTTACGGAGATGAAACTTTGTCTCATGCACGTGTGTTTGAATGGCATAAGCTGTTTTCAGGGGTACGAAGATGATGAGCGTTATGGGCGCCCCCAGCACGATGTTTTTGGCCAACGCTGTTTTTGGAAGGCCCTTCAGAAGATTCTCCGTTTTTGCCTGAACCTCATCATGATTGAATGGGCTCCCAGTTGTCAGACTGTTAATCAATACTACTGCATCAAAGTACTGAAAAGATTTCTTGAAAAAATTAGGGGAAAAAAAGCCTTAGTTGTAGAGTCATGGATGGCTGCTGCATCAGGACAATGCAGCAGCTCACACTGCTTTATCTATCAAGCACTTTCTGACCAGAAAAAACATTACTGTGATGGGGCATCCGCTTTATCCACCTGATTTGGCTCAGGCGACTTTTTTCATTTTCTAAAGTTAAATCTTACTTAAAGGGAACCAATTTTATCTCAGCTGAAAAGGTTCAGGCAAAACGGAAAATCTCGTGAGCGACCTTCCAAAAACATCGTTTTAGAACTGTTACCAGCAATGGCAGTACGGAATGCAGAAGTGTGTGAATGCTGAAGGGAACTACTTTGAAGGTGATAGTGTGACGGAGAACTGATTTTGTAAGTACAATGGACCAGTCTCGTTTATTTTGTGTCACACCTTGTATTTTAAGGCAATATAAAAATTCAGTACAAAACCTTATGATATATTGGTGGTGAAGAATCATCATCCACCACCTTTTAGTTTGAGCGCCACTTTAGAGTCATTAGGTTATTTTAAGCATAACCCATGAAAATTGAGCAATGCTTTCGCCGGGACTCGAACCTGTACCTCCCGAATACGCGCCGAATTTTCTAACCGTTACACCACGAAGGTATGCTGGAAGGAGTGAGAAAGTACCTTACAAACTCATTAATTTTGCTTTAGTCGCAGCTAGCAACTTTGTATATAGTACATTAACCTTCCAGCACGTGCGTATGAGCAAAATTTACAACAAATTCAGTTTTTAATGCACATCTTTCCAATATCGAAGCTGAGACGTCTGAAGGTCATTTCTATTCCCCCTTTCTACCCTTCCCCACATCATGGAATGGGCCAACAGGAAGTCATTTGACATTTTTAACTGGGGTTTTGGGCTACGTGGCAGCGTTTTCATAAAAGTTACGACAAACGCGTGGTCGTGTTTTAAAATTCGGAAAATATTTTTTCTAAAATATTTTGTAATTTTGGGTTATTATTTGCCGTGTATTATTTTAATTTGAATACATTTGGCTCTGTAAATTTTATATCGTTTTCATGGAAAAAAAAAATATATATATATATATGTGCAATCAGCTGATTTTCCTCGGATTTTTCAAAATTATCTGATGAAGAAAAGAAAGAGAAGGAAAGCAATATAAAAATTGGATGGGAAAAACAATTGCGATTTCCATTCCTTATTTTCTTGTACTTCTGTTTTTTAGAAATAAATAAAAACATTGCAGTTAGCTTAAAGTGCGTTTTTGTAACCAATAAGAAGTAAATTTCCTTGCAGAAGTAAGTAATGCTAAACTTTTTTTTTTCCTACCAAGGTGTTTTCCTGTTTTATTGCCTTTACTTGTCTTTGATGAATATTAAAATTAGCTTCGATTTTAAAATATAATTATTAAATAATAAATTTAAAATGTTCTATAATGAAATACACCATTGCATTTCCATCTCACTAACATAAGAACTAAAGAATAATTTATTTATATTTGAATGTGATATCATTTGTATTTTGCAATAATAAGGTTAGTATTTCATTTCTTAACAAATTTATTATCAATATTCACTCATTTCTGTCGTTTTTCGTGCCAAAAACGGTAAAATAACGGATGTCGTAAAAAATGCGACGTGCGCGAGCTCATGTAAAATTGCTAAGCGCGCATGCTAAAAGGTTAAATTAATAGCTCATTTTATTTTCATTTTTCAGTACACAGAACTTATAAACATTGTTTTGGGCGTATCTCGGTCATCTGGCGAACTTGCCCGCTAGTTAATTTTAATTTTTCACAAAAAATTTTAATAGTGCACACAGAGTTTTGAAAAATTATAGGAAATCGTATCGTATGTATGCATTTTTCAAGATTCAGAATATTAACACATTCTTTTTTCATTTATATTAATATAGTTCTCAAAATAACTATTAGTTTTCTGCTTACAGAAAATCTTATTTCGATTCGAAATTCCATATCTAAAATAATTCAAGTATGCGGTCCAAAATTACTTTCTCCAGCCTCATATTGTATTATGCTTCAGTATCCATTCTTCTTATAAAATACAATTACCCAAGTTTTTCATGGAGGAATTGAAAACGAAATAAAAAGATACGGATAAACGACGTTGACAATTGACCAAGCAAGCGAATCAAATAGCAGGACTATGGGGAAAAAAAAGTTCGATCCTTACGGGATCCACCGGAGAATAATAGCCTGTGTATGAAAACAACAATCGAGTGTATATAAAAGAAAAGTCGAATTGAAGGAGAAATCGGAAGAGAGGGGAAAAAATGAGATTTTGCATCACCTCCTCCGAGATGCCGTGAAACGAGCTTTATGATCATCTCGATCCGCTCCGATTGCTTTCCTTTCGCCCTCCCCCCTTCAATTTCCCTTCCAATGCACACTTCTTTCACTCTCTGCTAAAAAAAAAGGGATCAGGAATAAATCTAACGATAGAGAATTTTTACTTCTCTCATTTCTTCCTTCTTTTTAAGCTTTTCCAAGTGCCTCTTGTGAATAACATGGAGTTAGTGATGCTGCTCTAATACGATTAGTACCCTATTATGTCTGTATTATTATGTACCTATTTATTGTGTGACGATAAAGATTCATTAACATAAGTTGGAATATTAAAATATTATACTTACAGTTTCGCTCTCTTTGCTAACATAAACTGAGTAAGAACTCTGGTGGACTTAAGCGACTTCTCGCTATGTCAAGGAAACTACGACACAGACTTGGAAACGATGTAAATGAGCCTTTAATTAACTCAGATAAATTAACAGAAGAACCAGCCAATATTTATGGCGTAAAGCAAAAGTAACGAATTAAATTTGGGAGGATTTATCTATTTATTTTTGACTAATACTTAATTTTAAGTACCCTTCTGTTGCTCCCTTTTCGCCCATGCTCTTCGTGCCAGAATGTACATGAGATAGCGGGATTGAGGGAGAAAGACGATTATTAGATTATTATTGACTTTATTCGGAAATGCTATTTAAGCGAAGGTTTCTCAAGTTGATTTTAGAGCTGCCTACTTGAGGCCACTTTGTTACCGTGACTTAATAGCGGTTTGAATCTGTGAAGTTGAGTGCTTCTAGCCATTAAGTTTGTTTCGCCGGTTTTCTACAAATCAGAGCCTTCCTGCGAGGGTACTTTATCCTGTGATCTGTTAGACTAATCTAACTAGATTTGATTTTAGTTCAAATTAAGTTAAGGCAGCTGTGCTTGCTAGTGTAAACCCAAGTTGGGGGACTGTTACTACTTTGTGTTCAAATACAAGGTTCTTGTACACCTTTCTTCTGACTTTTGTTTGTATGATAAGACTTGAATCTAATTCTTCTGCAGTTTTTTTTAGAACTCGTTAGTTCCTAAGAATACTAAACTTTATAAACTCAACTGAGTAAATTGTAGTTAGCCGAAAGACTACACAGGCAGAAAACGTACAAATTAGCTCAGACTTAATATCTGCGTAATAAGCCTGATGGGGAGAACAATGCAATGCAGCATATAAGCTTCTGTAAATAGAATCAAATAGTAACGGGGCCTTCAGCAGGCGGAATACTCTCTGTTTATACAAACTAAAATCTTCCTTTAAATACAATCCCTTTCTACCTCTTTGAATACGCGCGAATTAGCAATCTGGCAGTAAAAAAAAAGGGGGGGAAAGCTAATTGGTATAAAATAACTCCTTAATAAAAATAAATAAATACGCTACACACTGATCAAAATTAAATTAAATAACACTGGCAAAATTTTGAAAACTTACCTGAAATAAATCTGGTCTTCCTTCAATGTTTGTTCTCTTGCACTTATCACATTTTTCGTACATTGCTAGGAAAGCTCTCTGGAAATCGTTCAATAATTATGTGTCCGTCACCTTCTGCAAAGAAACCTGAAAATTGCTTACGGGATAAAAATACAAACCCTTTAAATTAAATTTCAGACTAAGATATAAAAGGAATGTCGCAACATGGCAAATCTGAAGAATAGTGGAATGAGACTATTGAAAATTTCGTTCTTTTTTTACAAAAAGTGCTGTTTCTTCAGCTCACTTTGGCTTTGTGTTCCTTCATCCTTGTTGCTCTTTCTCTTGGCTTTGTGCTTCTTTATACTTTTTCTCCCTTTGACTTGTGGAATCAGAAGTGGCACACCCACTTCTGATTTCTTCCCTGCTATGTATTTTGACTAGAAATATCCTATCTTATCTGTTTCAAAGCCTATAGTAGGATACCCGTTCACTCTAGGTAAATAAAAGTGGACTCACTGTCTGACTTGGAGAAATGAATTTCCGGTGCATAATCTCTTTCAAATTGAAGAAAATTACATGCATATTTGCCTTGAATTCCTACTTATTATTGGCTTTTCTGATTTTCGAAAAGTCGAAGTTCTGCACCTTGAGATTTGGTGCTTCAATTCAGGATATTGGTTATAAATATAATTCTCGCATGCTGTGATAACCGTAGATCGCCATCAGATCGAATCGTGAAGGATTCTTGGCTTATTCCAGTAAAGAACTCCTAAATAACAGCCCACCAGCGCCCGAGCGGTAAAATCGCTGAACGCTCGTAGTTCGGTCCGAGGTTCGAATTCCGCGAACGGGCTGGCTGCATGGGTGTTTCCGTGGTTTTCCATATGTGTAACGTGTATACGAGCTAGTTTCCCTCAGAAAGTCCTCCACGAAGGCCTCCCTCCCCTTAGGTAGATAGCTCTCCATGCTTTGTCGTAATTAAGTAACCTAACCTAACCTAAATAACATCCCAGTTATGATGCAAAAGCTTTGATCAATGCATAAATGCTCAAAAGCAGAATTTTGAAAATGACAGATATCATATTTCGTACTGTTAAAGCTTTAAAATTTGATTAGTTTAATATGATTCCTTTTCCATCAACCTAATATTTAATGTGTCAAATGTAATAAATAAAACTATTCGTCGAAAACATCATATAACAAGCTTATATCAAAATCTAATGTTAAAATCTAAGTTAAAAACAATATACCCCTTCAGTCAACTCACAGTTCTACAAGACTTAGCAACTCTACTCTGAAGCTTAAATAATTAATGCAAAATTATGCGAACTTTTAGCAAAAAATATGTTAATGTTTCATATTATGCATATACACTGGTGAGCAAAAATTAAGGACGAAGTCGAAAAATTAGCATATCAGCTGAACGAAGAGGCAGAGTGGACAGAAAGACCAATCAGGAGATTAAGTAAGGTGATGTACGGTAGCACATGCGCAGATATACAGGTAGACGTAATGGGGGTAGTCTTAGTAGTATAAAGCATGTTGTCGGTATAAGATCAGTTTTTCTGGCAAAGAGATTGCACGCCGTATAGCAGTTAAAATCACACCGAGTTGCTGCCTCAGCGAGAAATGGCGAATAATCAATCTGTTAGACGACATCTGGATGCTTTTACCCGAGGTCGAATCATTGGGAAGTTGGAGGAAGGCCGCAGTGTGACAAGTGTGGCTGCAGAGTTCGGAATTGCTCACAGCATCGTTTCACGACTTTGGAGACAATTTCAAACTACAGGAACAGCTATCCGGGGGTTTAGTAGTGGTCGTCCACGAGGAACCACACCCGAAGATGACCGGTATCTTGCCTTACAGGCCAGAAGAAACAGGCGGAAGACAGCGGGAGAAATCGCTAGATACACGACACAGGCGACTGGACGACGATATCGCGTTTTACCGTGGCCAGAAGACTGCACGGTGGTGGTCTGTTTGCACGACGCCCTGTACGGTCTGTACCTCTAACTCCTGCCCATAGGAGAAGGCGTTCTCTATGGTGCCGGGAACACCGGAATTGGAGAGACAATGAATGGGGACGAGTACTCTTTACAGATGAGAGCAGATTCAGTCTCAGTAGCGATTCTCATCGCATACTCATCTGGAGAGAGCGGGGAAGCCGCAATCATCCCTCGAACATCATTGAAAGGGACAGGTATGGAGGTGGCGGTGTTCTCGTTTGGGGAGGTATCATGCTTGGTAGTCGTACAGACCTTCACATCTTCGACGTAGGTTCAGTCAACGGGCCCGTTATTGTAACGAGATTCTTCTTCCATATGTGCGTCTTTTTAGAGGCGCTATGGGTCCGTAGTTCCTTTTCATGGACGACAATGCACCATGTCATCGCACAGTAGCTGCCGAACAGCTCTTAGAAAGTGAGGATATTGAACGTATGGATTGGCCGGCACGATCTCCGGATCTCAATCCCATCGAGCATGTATGTGATTTTGTAGTCAGACGCTTGGTTACCAATAGTAACGATTCCGGAGCTTCGATTGGCGCTGCAAGACGAATGGGCAGCAATGCCTCAATAACTCATTGACACTCTCATTCTCAGCATGGGCAGACGCTGTGAAACCTGCCTAGCAGTCAGGGGAGATCATACCCCTATTAAAGACCGGATGTTTCTTCCTGGACACCCATCACAGGGATGTTTCGGCCTTCAGTCGCATTGCGCTCCATGCTACTTTTTCAATAAAGCTTCTTTTTATCCCTCTGATTTCTCTTTTAGTAAGTGTTGCTTACATTACTCATGTCCTTATGTATTGGGGATCTTACGGTATTAAATGTGTTGATTTGGAAAGCTTTTGTACAAAGTTATATTGAAAAAACCGTCTCTTCCTTAATTTTTGCACACCAGTGTGTTAGGCTGTTATAAATTTCATATAATTCATGCATGTGCTCTTTCGGCCTCATGCGACGCTTGAAACTTAAGTTTTTCGAAATTTAAAATCAGTAAGTCACATGTAAACGATAGGCGTCACAATTCTTGACTAGCTACAAAGCCCGAGCACAAGGAACTTATATTAACAAAACTTATTACCTAAGTGTATGTTAAGATTAGTGCCTCCAAACTCAACAGAAAATGAAAGTAAACTTATGGATACTAGGTCATTTCATCAAGTCTGTCAAGTCTGTAAACTCGACGAATTTATCGCTTTGTCAACGAAAGGAAATTTCAAACAAGACAGGAACTCATCTACTGAAACTGAACCATAAGTCAACTTTTTAGGAATTATTATTTTGAAAACTTCGGCAAATGGGTATGAGCGGCAAAACTGCAAAACAAAACTTCAAATCAAATTGGGATCTTCAGGTCTCAAAAAGGCAGGTTTGGCTTCAGATACTTTCACACTCAAAGTTTGTGAATAATCTGTTGATCAGAGAAAGGCCGTTACGAGTTCCGATGAATCAAATTTTATTTGCATTCAAATGATGCAAGCCATA
The DNA here is from genome assembly GCF_044657685.1 of Stegodyphus dumicola. Taxonomy (NCBI): domain Eukaryota; kingdom Metazoa; phylum Arthropoda; class Arachnida; order Araneae; family Eresidae; genus Stegodyphus; species Stegodyphus dumicola. The sequence continues at coordinate 23,299,431 of NC_140776.1, read as the reverse complement.
TATATGATCATCTGGAAATCTAAGGTTCTTTCAAACACAAATGAATTCAAACAGCTGTTATCAGAGGATGTGAACCAACAATGCTATGTAGTAATTTTAATTATTATGAATTAGGTTCTATTGTTAAATGTGGCTAAAAGACTAATCTGAATGCTTTCAGAAAATTTTATATCCAGTGTACCAGACGGATAAACCTAATCCTAATACCAGTATGAATCTATATTTGGCCAGCTAAACCCGCAGATTTAAATTAAGATCGCTGAAAATATATACCACTGTCTTCAGTATACTATAGAGTGACTAGATACTTATCCATGCAGGAAACATGAAAACTGAGGGATGCCCTCTCCGTGATTCGAACTCCCAACTGTTAACGTGAGATGTTTTCAGTAACACCACGAATGTACACTCTAAGAGAGGAAAATATCCTTTATAAGGTTGAAAGCCAAAATGCATCATGATAGAAATATTAACCTGGTGCGAAATGAAAGCCAGAGAATGGTTAATTTTTGTTTATAAATTTCGATTAAATCGTTTATCGTATATAACATCTGAAAGTCGACGAAAATATCTTGTTATATTCTGATTGCTGAATATTTTATTGCTATTGTATTCCAAGCGAGTATTTCATGACTTCGCATATTTCATGATTTTGTATACATAATTGTGAAATACTACTCACTTATACAGCACTGTGAAATGTTCACTTAGAATAGTGTAGAATTGTGCGTTACGTGTACATACGCACACAAGATTTCGAAACTTTTGATGCTTTTCCAATAATTTCAAAACCTGTTTCTGAACTTATTCTAAATGCTTTCTGTTTCTTTGTATATAATAACATCTTTTACCCTGGCGCGGTTTTCCACAAGATTAAGATAAGATTATTGTTACGAAATGTACAGGCGCGGTAAGATAGCTTCCCCGCAAAGCAGTTTTAGGGTTGCCATAAAATGGCAAGAGAAGGCAAGGTTGCTATTTGGCGACAAAATTGGCGATATACCATGGACGGGTGGAGAACCTTCTGGAACGAATTCTTACCGGTTTAGCCCAGAATGTTCTCGAACACCAGTCAAAAACTATATAAACCCTGCTGGTACGCGAAGAGTTAGTCAGTGTGTGCCTCGCATAGAGTGCGAGAGCGTCAGTATCGTGTTGGTGTCTCATCTAGCGAGTCAATCCCTGGGGAGTCGATCGAGTTAATAGCCGGGCAGCTAGTGCCGAGTGGGTCGTCGAGTCCACCGTAGGAGTTTGTTAGTGTATCGCGGTTAGTTCCTCGTCGAGAGAGCCTGTTGAGCTCCAGGAACGACTGAACTGAAGAGACGGGAGCTGTGCTCGTGTGTCGTCGAGTGCATCGCGAGTTGTAGCGTGGAGAGTCTCGAGAGTACGTGGAGTTCCAAGAACGATCAAGCAGAGTCGAGAGCTGTAGTCCGGAAAGCAGAGTCGGGTGCTTTGTAGAAAGCTGTCTCCACCGTGATAGCCTGATAACCTGAAGGCTGTGTCGCTGATCGTGTCAGCGTGTTGATAGTAGTTCATTGACGACTGTAAAACGTGTTTTGGAGCTGTCCTGACAATACTGGCTAATAAAGTGTGTTTCGATACTTCATCAAGTGTCGTCGTTATTCACTCCAAATCTACGAACCCCGTACGAACGTAAAGGAAGAAAATAACGTAACGACTGGTGTCAGAGAAGAGAAAAAGGTTACATTATGTTCAAACAAATTTATATGCGCCAAAATCCTCAGTGGAATTCTAATATAATTCTCTAACATGATTCTTCTTAGTAAAAATATAGAATCATGCTTTTGATCTTTAAAGTCGTGATTAGTTTTTACTACATAAACAAATTCCTTTGATAATTTGCATTAGTGATTCTGGACATTTTTTTATGAACCTGGTTTAAAACTGCTTTAAGATTAACAGCGGCTTTGCAAACATGCTGTAATAAGAAACTTAGAGTTGTAACTGTTCTTCTATATAGACAAACGCCGGCTAGCTATAAAAGTATTTTATTATAATCTTATCATAAGCTTTCATATAAGCTGAATTCATTTAATTTTAAGCTTAACAAACATTTAAAAATACTCATACCAGTAACTCTTTCACTTCAGTTAAATATTCATTCAACTTTATTCATAATTATTTGCTTTCATTTGAAGACGAATGATTCAAAATATTCATTAAAGCAAATTAAACAGTGATATTTTATAAATGTACACAATAAACATTCTCTCAAAATGTTATTCAAAAACATAAACCAGAAAATTCAATATATTTATTTTACTTAGGTTGCAACATTTATTCAATATTCAAAAGAAATTAAAGGGAACGGAGAAAATGTAAACAAAAAGATTCGATGTCAACACGTCATAAATCATGTAGTCTGAAATTCAGCAGGAAGGGGGAGAAAAACCGTTTCTTTCTCTGACTGAGAATCGAAACTAATAAATTTTAATCAACAATATCAGTGTATCTTCTCAAACTGTTATAATTAAATTATGCATTCAGTTTTCTAATAGAAGCCGTAACTTAATTTAGTATGCACATGAAAACATTTTAAAACAAATTAACGAAAGTTTAAAAGTATGAGAATCTAAACTATTAAATTCTAATGAACAATATCAATGAATCTATAAATCTGATTTCAGTAAGGAATCTACATTTGCTTTAAAAAGCAGTTTATAACAAATAATCAGTTTAAAAATAATTTTAAACTCAGATTAAACAATATTTTAAAACAAGGCTTCTTAAACTTTTTTCATTCGCGACTCCCTTTTTATCACTGAGATTTTTTTCGTGACCCCTGGACTCCATAATATTTAGTAAAATTTTGTGGGATCCCATAAGCATTGCGCAAATTCGACACACGCGTGAGTGAAACCGCCAATTTTGTTCACTTGTACTGTAATAAAGTATTCCAGTTTTAGGTCGTTAACTTTAATTTCTAATTTTAAGAGACAGAACAATGTGAAATTTTAAATAAGTAACAGACGAAATGACAGCGTCGCATGCAAAGCAAGTAAAATACACGTTTATATTATAAAAAGAATGCGTAGAAGCGTTTTAGTTTTTTCATTGTATTGTCTTTACCTATTTTCAGATATATTGTGTAAAAATATTTGGTAATTGTAAAATTCTAATAATAAGTTAAAGAAATATGAAAAGTGCTAAAAATTTTGGCGATCCCCTGCTGCAGGACCCACGACTCCCATGCAGGTCGCGACCCACAGTTTAAGAAACTCTGCTTTAAAAGAAACTTATTTTTACGGTCCTCTGAAATTTAATGAATTTCCTTTCTATGTGCTAGCAACACGACACAAATTTACATGATTTGGTTTCGAAAATTCTTTTGACCAGCAATCCACCCTTGAAAAGAGATAAGAGTTCAGGAGTTAGCGCCAATTAAAAACCAAACTGAAACTCTCAACAATTTCGTTTAACGCTATTTATTTTATAAACAGAAATTCTAAATATTTCGTTCGGCTCCATTTTATAAACAGAAGTTCCAAACATTTCGTTAGGCGCCATTTTGTAACTGTTCTTCTATAAATTTCTATAAACACAAACGCCGACTAGCTTTAAAAGGATTTATTAAAAGAGCACAGGAACAGTTACAAAAAAGTACACATCAGAACAGAACATACACTAAAACGAAACACCTAACATTTAGAGCTTACATTTAAAATTAACATTTACGGAGGCATATTAAATGAGAACTCGTACTTATTGTAGCTGAATTTCGACTGACTGTAAGTCGCTCTCTTCGCCACTAGATGGCGTTCGATAAAATAGTTCGGTTACAGTCAGATAGCTCTGTTACAGAGTCAGTCCAAACATTTCGTTAGGTGCCATTTTGTAACTGTTCTTCTATAAACTTCTATAAACACAAACGCCGACTAGCTTTGAAAGGATTTATTAAAAGAGCACAGGAACAGTTACAAAAAAGTAAACATCAGAACAGAACATACACTAAAACGAAACACCTAACATTTAGAGGTTACATTTACGGAGGCATAAACTCGTACTTATTGTAGCTGGATTTCGACTGACTGTAAGTCGCTCTCTTCGCCACTAGATGGCGTTCGATAAAATAGTTCGGTTACAGTTAAATAGCTTTGTTGCAGAGTCAGTTTAAATTTGTAGGTAAATTGTCTTCCTTACACTGCCTTATTTATTATATAAATAGATTAATTATTTAATTAAGGATATTCTGATAATAAACATTGTGCCTTGAATGAATTTAACCAGAATTTCAGAAGAAAAGGCTGATATTAAAATGCTAAAATACGCAAACATAATGCTAATGCACTGAAAAAATTAGATAAAATAATCTTTTTAAACTGAATTTCCAAGCTTAATAGAACTTTTTCCAAGGATGAGGGCAAGAGAAAGTTGCGTTGCGAACTAAATAATGCTGTGCTCTGATATAACAGGATAAAGTGGGTAAAATAACGGAAATTCACTATATGGTTTTACAGATACAGTCCTCATCATACTTATTGAACAGTTCCATTTCTGATTTGATGGAGAACACCTCAGTATCAAATCCGAAGGTTTTCGACGCCTCTTTCCGTACCACCAAGCCTTTCGAAAGAACTTCTGGTTCGCCAAAATTTCAAGGACCTCTCGCCGGTCATACATTATATGCCTACAAACAGAAAAGCCTTCTCTAGGATTAGAACCTGGGCCCACCGATACTGCAGCCAGCGTCGTTACCAGAGCGGCGCTTAACTCTAACAACGTAACTCTTGCTGTTCTCACAAAACATTATATATAATTTGTACACTTCGTCGAAATGCCATATCGATGGCATTTTGCATCGTCAAAATATCCGAACTTAAAAGATGGCAAGAAATAGAAACAGATATTGCAGGATCTCAGTATTTCATGACGTATTATTCCCAGCTTACGTAGTATACTGAAATCTATCAAAGATGTTCAAGGACAGTACCGATGTAAGGCCACGAGAATGACTGCATTAGGCCTCTGGGTGAAGAACGCAACTAAAACGGACAATACATTTTTTAAACCTTGAACCTCTTGAAAATTCTGTATATTTCGTGTCCAGACAAAAGACTTTTTATTTGCTATAATACCTTCCTCAAAGTAAATTGATTCTCTGCATTCATTCTTTTACGTCAAAAAAGCAGCAGTCTACACAATGTGCTGGACAGTGGACTTAAACCATATAAGAAAGGGATGGAATTGTTTGCAGACCATTTAAAACTCACACTTGGATTTTCGCGGCTTGTTTAGTTGATGAACTGTTGAAACACATTTTATAACCTTCAGCAGAGTTTAAAATAGATATAAATAAATATTTGTATAAAGTCTTACCTAAAGCGAAATCACGTCAGGCTGTACGTATTTGTGCGTTTCAAAAAACCGTGGTTTATAAAAATATATTTCCTTACAAACCACCAAATATATTAAAGTAAAAATAACAACTCAAGTAACAATTATTGGAGATGATAAGCCAAAAGAATAAACGAGAATCTTCATAAATTTGCAGGATTAATTTCGAAAGCTTGGTTTCTTCAGCCGAAGAAGTAAAAACCCTCTGCAGAAGGTTTTACTCTACAACTCTACAAGAGTTTTTACTCCTGCAGCTATAGAAGAAGATTCTTTTATTCAAACATTCGAAACTGGTCCTGCAAGTTTATGAAAATTATCGTTGGTTTGTGTTGCTTTAGCAACTCCAATAATCACCGAACTTACATCCTCGCGCACTCGGATTAGTATGATTGAGATAAACTGCAGGAATCAGTGAAAATATTTCTTTAAACACTTTGAGAAAGATATCATTAAAGAATTCAAAGCTACAATAAAAGCGGAGAAAGAATTTTCTATCAGTTTGCTACCAACATGCATAAAGAAATTACCTTAAAATTTAATCTTAGAAGCACCTCATACTACTCATACCAGTTGCCGTAAAACAAAACCCTAAAGTGTGTTATTCGCATCTTACCATCCTACACTAATGTTGCAGACATCAGAATGAACTCACGCGAATAAATGTCACGGAAGTGGTGAACAGTGGAACTCAGTAGTATCCCTTGTATAGATTATTTTAATTTTCTAATAGTTATTTTTAATTTTGAAACCCTTTCCTTTAAATTCTTGTTTCATACATGCAACTCCCTGCCGGAATGAATTTTGAGTATCACGTTTTATAGTAATGAGGTACAGCCGGTATTTAATAGGAATTTCAATAACTTCCGGAGAAGGAATTAAAAGTTCTCAGCAGAGCGCATGTTCTGCTTTCTGGCCACGTCGCTGTTTTACGCCTATCCTACTAAGTTTGCCCGTAATTTTACATGCTTGTTAGCATTCGTGGTGAGGTTTAATTACAGGCCAACTTGGTTAATTATTTTTGTACAGCTTCCGCTAAGTATTTTTAGGTAGTTAGAATTAAGCTAGTTTCTTATTTTCAATTTTAAGCCCAAGTGGAGGCTTTCCTGTAAGCCTGAGAGAGGCCAACTGTCAAATATTTCTTTCAAAGAGTAAAAGAGTATTTTAACCCTTAATTGGACTTTTTCTCTGTAGCACTAAATAGACCAGCGAATAGTCGTTGTACTCTTCTCCAGAGTTCTAGTTGTCAAGGGCACTTAATTGAACTACAGACTGAATAACGTCCACAAAATATATTCAAGTTATAAGATTTATAATCTAACACATCTGCAAATTCCAGTTGAAGGATGGCATAAGGGAAGACGTGGGCTTACGCTTTTCCTTGTCGTTCGTTAATTATGCCCAGATGACTTGCATGTACTTCCCCTCTAAGAGTGTGAAATGGGGTCCAGGTCGCGAATTTAAGTTTTCGAAAACCAAAGATCTATATCAGCTGGAAAAACTGTCAAGAATATCATACGGCAAATTACGAATGACGTTTAGTCTACCCTCAAGAGATAAACTTAATCCAAATAAGAAATTTAATTAGAAAATCGCCGAAAACAAAGCCGACACAGATACAATCAGGTAATGTGACATTTGACAGATTATTCTCCTTTAAATTCGATGAAGCAAACAGTGTCATCCAGACATTAGCTACACTGGTTTCTGTTTTAAATTATACTAACCTCGTCAAATTTATATAATTACAAGGTAGAGTTCCTTAATTACAAACGCACCGATCATAGGCAGTAAACACTCTACGAGATGCTCTCCTCTACTCTACGAACTGCTTGCTCTGTGCAATGCAGAGAATATTTAAGCTACAACGAAAGAATTAAGTGATTTTTAGTATCTATTACGTTGTTTAGTCACCTATTTGCGCTGTTAATTGCCAAAACGATGAATTTTGGTTTCGTAGTTGCTTCATAAATCGTTTCGAAAATATGCAACCTGGCTTGAAATTGGCATGGAACTGACACTAGAAAATAATCTAGGTATTTTTTAATATATCTGGTTATTTTGAAAGTAAATGTATGACACTTGATAAGCGTATTACTATGTATTTTTCAAAAGCATCAATTACATTATTCCATTTCAAAGTTTATATTTGAAATTTTATTACTAAATTATACAGCAATTCTTTCTGTATGTCATTTTTAATTTGTTGTCTGAGTCTAAAGTTGTTTATCAGCCATTGGTCAGGGTGCCAAAATTCAGTTGTATGCATTACTTTAAGATACATCTCTCTAAAGCACATTTGGACCAATAATCCGTAACTTAAAATCTTCGTAAAACTTCAGAAACAAAACAAAATAATATCTCTGCAGTAAAAATGAAATAAGTAGTGAATAAAATTTATATTTTTACAAACATGCAAAAAAACTTCAAAAAAGGGCAGAGAGGAGATAAAATTTAATATAAAAATATCACGAGGAAAATTAAATTACGAAGAATATTTCCAGTCACTTCGTTTTACGTTATGGAGTTCCCTCTATATTATACACAGCATGAGATATCATCTATATAGTATCACGCAGAGAGCTTCTACAGAAAGCTACGTCAGTGATATGACAAAAACTGATTTATTATGAAATATAGGATCTACGTCCTGCGTTTTACATATACTCCATGGACTTAAATTGGATAAAATGGGAAGACAGGCAAAGTTACATTACGGAAGCTTTTTTTTCCTTTAAATAGTCTCTGCTCGATGCAAATTGCACTGCCATCCAGAAATCCAAAACATTTAAGCTCTTTAGAATAATATGATTTTAGTGCCTGCAATATTCTTTAAATACTTTCTGCACTCTTAAAGAATGCTATTTTGAGTACATGAATGCACGAATATAAAATACGTAAGAAATTCCTTAAATAATGCGAATTTTCCAACAAATGGCAACTCGTACCACAACAGAGATATCTTAGCTAGAGTAAAAGACATGTATTCCTCGCTTACTCTCCAAACTCATATATTTTTACTCTTTGGCCCTATACGGCAAAAAATCACTTATGACTAAAAGAAGTGCGTCAAAGGTCTCCTCATAAAAGAAATGCAGAATTAATCCATCCTAACATTTTAATAATTTTCATCAAGTTTTTCACGCAACCCAACCGGGATAGTGGTTAGCGACGCTGACTGCCCTACCGAAGGGCCCGGATAAGGCATAAATGTTTGTAAATGTATAGTGTCTATGCGGCAAGCCCAAAATCCTCTCGAGAGGTTGGTGGTAGGAGAAGAGGGGTGGGAGACATACACATCAGACGAAGGACCTCCGACCCAAGTCCATATTCTAGAGGACCCATACAGAGTTTGGAATATCCGTCGTCCGTGGTACCTCGTCCTCGAGGGTGCAAGCCCGCAGTCCTCGCCCGGCTTTTAAAAAGCATTGGACAGAACTTAAACGTTGCAATTTTGCAACTCTGTCACCTTGCCTACGGGCTCCACTCCATCGGCAAAACCACTTTGTTAAAAGGAGCTCTGTCCACTCTGTCAGTCCCCACAACAAGAACTGAATGGGGTCAAACACCCGGGGACTCAGTCGATAATCTCCGATATAGCTCCACCACAGCCAAAGGAATAGACACGACAGTACCAGTACGGTCCCTGCCAAGCCTGAACCAACCTGAGTACAATACTCGGGTTCTAGTCCTGTGAAGTAAAATTATATACCCCCGTGGTTGAGACTGCCTAGGTACAAATCCTAACCAGTACTTCCCAGGCGTTCGCCTGAGTCAACCCCCGGGGAGGAGACACTTGGACCCGTCCCCGGGATATTCTCCATCAGCTTTGGGGGCGGAACGGAGCTAAATCGTATTGTCACCTGTAAGGTGCTCAAGGCTCTTGCCAACGACAAGTGCATCTTGCCACAAAGAATTACATGGGCTTGTTCTAATGTCATTGTCAGATCAGTGAGATAAGTCACAACAAGTTTTTCGCATACGGGACGATTAAATTTAGAACTTTTTTGTTAAGGTTTTTATATCGTAAAACCTTAATTATTATCACATTTTAAGACCTCATAACTTTTTAATAGACTATAAACTTGAAAAATGTTTCTAGAAACAGCTAAAGGAAACTTTGGGATGTACATGGTGAGGAAAATCAGTAATTTCACTCCGTTAAATAAATATTTCCGTTTTGTTAGTTGAGTAACAATGGATGTGTCATTTCATGTTTAAATACTTCTTCGCTCTTGTTTTGACAGGATCGTAAAAGGTGTTTGGAAAACTTCTTAGTGTGCGTGTGCAGCATATTCACGCGATGTTTATTAAGAAATGAATGTCAGAGCTAGTGAAAACAACAGCTGCCTTAAATTCTATCGATATTTTTTATTTAATACAAGCTGCAAGCTTGTAACATTGTAGAAAAATAAAACTTTTAATTAGATTTCAAATAATGATTGTTTAACCATTTAATATTTCAAAGATTATAACATTTCTACCATTCTTACAGGAAATGTAAATTTTTATGCCAATTATAGATTTTTATTGTAGTTTTTAGCAGATATTTTAGACCGTTTTAATTAATCACATGGTATTTTGATTATAAACGCACTTAAAAATGCTTTGATAAACATTCAGTAACAGAAAGTAAGCTTCTTAAGAATCACCTGATGACATAAAATGCCTCCAGTTGTAAGTCTCCGGCATCCACATAATAATTTATTAATACAGTTGACGTTTATTGTAACTAACTCTTATGTCTTGCAAGATCCATTTAGTTGAAAAACTAATACAAAGAAATCAGAACTACTCAGTACACTTATCATTAATTATCAGAATCTTATCAGTACTTATCAGAACTCAGTACACTTATCAGTTGTAAAACTAATACAAACAAATCAGAACTACTCAGTACACTTATCAGTACGTATCAGAAATCAGTATACTTATTTCTAATACGAAACTTCTGGTTCTTAGTTTCGACAGCATCCTGATTGATGACATAATCAAAACCTCCCACGGTTCTAAATCCCCAGTGATCATAGATGATTTTGGCCTTCTGTAGAGGCCGTGTTCTCAGAAAATGTCTGTCAATGATAGCAATTGTCAATTACTATGATGAATTTACTCTATCCATGATTTTCAGAATCTGTGAAAGAAAACTTCTGAAGTACAATTTCAGCTTATTAATACTACTGCTTTAACAGAATAGCGAACTAATCATAAAGATACATCTTCCTGACTATTTATTTGGTTTTCCACTAACTTCCAAGGATACGTAAATTGCCCAGCATTAGCGTTTTTCTAAAAAATAACTTACAGAATGATAAATTCGTTGCATCCTTCTTTTCGACAAATCTTCAATGTTGAATTGCAAAAGTAATTTTATAATTTGAACAAAATTCCTTGAAGGCATTCAAGATACTCTGTAAAGCTACTGTAGTCTCTGTTCCGTAGATTTTCTATACTATCCTCACTTATTTTATGTCATTATCCGTTTATTTACTAACATGTCAACAGTTTTTGTGATTCCAGACTTGGAGAAGGGTTGTATGCTTTCTGGAAGTCAAATTATATTTTTTTTTCTTAGGTGATACAAGGTGTTTCGCCACTGATTTCAAAATGGTTTACTTTTACTGAAATTTTTATCATAAAAAAACCAGAAATTCTTATTTCATTATTTTAACTACCTAAAATACTTACGTATAAAATAATAATACTGAAACATGTTTATAAAGCTTTGAATAATGTAATATTAACGTACTGTGCATTTAATCTCCTCTAGCTGTATTATAATGTCTAACGGAGATTATACCAATCTAAATCAAAGAAGATTAAAAACGACAGAACTTATTAAACCATAATAAAGCTTAATTTTACCATTTAATCAATTAGTTTACTAATTACTATAATTTGCTTTTACCAAGAAGACAGTAAAATCAAATGATACAAAGTACGAATGCTAATTTTGTACTTGGAAAAGCAGTTTGCAAATGGTAGTACACTTTGGACTATACTTACATATCGCAACATTTATAGCGAAAATTAAACCGAGTTGACGTTACATCTTAAAACATTTCCAGTATTTCGAATAAATCAGATCTTACAGCTTTATACACTCGTACGCAAAATTAAGACAATTTGTAAACTATATCTATATTTACAAAAAGTATTGAACCAAAGTTATTAGTTATGCCGCACAAGAATCAGGCAAATATTCAAAGTCGATTACGTAAGCGAACGCGTGCGTGTCTACGGAGATGTTCTTCTGGAAGGGGTATAAGCTCAAAAGGGTATTTTTGTGATTTGTGATGTGGCGACCTTCACGATATTCGCCGTGTTTCTAGCGAATGGGTAATTTTATGAAGTTGTAGAGACATTAGGTTATTCTGGCCCAGGAGATATGAAAAATTAGAAATGCCCTCGTCAGGACTCGAACGCCACGTACCTCTCGAATACGTGCCACGCGTGCTGAGCACTACACCACGAAGGCATGCTAAGAAGGCCGAAGAAATGCCTTATATACTCCCCCTTTTAACAGGCGACTGGGGATTAAGGTACCCAATCGCTATATCCTGGTAGTGGAGCGTCATCATCCACCACCTTTTTTCCTGTTCGGGCGCCACTGTAGAGACATTAGGTTATTCTTAAGCAGGAGACATAAAAAAAGAGCAATGCCCTTCCCGGGACTCGAACCTCTCGACTACACGCCGAGTGTGCTGACCACTACAACACGAAGGCATGCTAAGAAGACAGGAGAAATACCTTATAAGGTATCAGGTAAAATGAATAGTCACGAACGTATGGATGACGGAATGAGATGGAGAATTCTCGGTAAACTTGAGTCAGGCCAGTTACAGGCGCAGATGGCTACAGAGCTCAATATAACGCCCAGTGTCGTCTTCAATTCGTGGAAAGTTTCAAGGCACTATCGAAACCTGAACAAAGTCCGCGGCGACGAATGATTATCATTGTTTGGCACTTTCAGCGCGGCGACACAGAACTGTTACAGCTTCACAGCTCTCACGTGAGCTGTATATTACCTCAAGAACCCGAGTTTCACGGTCTACAATGCCTCGAAGGCTTCATAAAATAGGTCTGTATAGCAGAAAACCCGTTGATTCCTGCCATCTAGTAGCAAAGCACAATACAGCACATATACCACGGTGCAGATCACATACGTCTTATACCAAACTTCAGCGGAGCACCTTGCTTTTTACAAATGAGTTGAGATTAAGCCTGGACACTAATTTTCGGCCCACTTGTATCTAAAGAGAGCCTAGAACACGCTACCAATCCTTCCTTATGGAGGAAAAAACATTACAACTTTAGATGTGTAATTGTTTGGATAGGCTATATGTTGGACTGTCGCACACTCCTGCATGTATTTGACAAAGGCACTCTGACTGCTACGAGGTATAGAGAGGAGATCTTAAAACCCTATATTCAAATTTTCAGGGTCACAGTTGGTCTTTGTTTCCTATTGATGGGTGCAACGCTCGTCCACATAGAGCTCAGCTTTTCAGTGGTTACCTGAAAAATGAGGATATTCGCCGCATTGACAAGCCAGATCTCTTGACTTTATTCCTATAGAGCATGTCTGGGACGCTCTTGGAAGGACACATTCCTCTCGCTATTCCCTCCGAAAACCATCTGGTAGTTAAACACTGCCTTGCATCAAAAGTGGGATTGATAGCCATAGGGACTCCTCAGCTGCCCCCAGTCCAGTATGTCGTCATGTTACGTAACCTATCTAGATCTACACCCCGTATTAGACTCATTTTCAGTTCGATATTACAACGTATATTTTAGACATAAGCTTTACTGATAATCAGGCGTACATCAAATGGCTTTTGAATGGCATATATCTTTCTTTATTATAAACAAATATATATTCATACCAAATTTCGATAAAATCTGTCCATTAGTTTTTCAGTAAATCGGCATAATGTGCAGCTTCTCTTAATTTTTCATATGAGTGTATATTCGACATTATAACAATAAAAAAAAATAATTTAATATGCATAGGAAATTCTCCTGAACTATCTATAAATTTTAGTCTCAAATTTAAATTATTTAGAAAAATTATTTGCTTTTCAGTTACATGTTAAACATGTAAGAATTTCATTAGGAAATAAAACTTATAGGCTGCAAATTGAAATCGTCAAACAAGATTTAATTCAGACACAATAACACGCCGAATAAATACTAATTCAGAAGTTATATTTAGGGCCCACCAGCGGCCGAGCGGTAAAGTCGCTGAACACTGGTAGTTCGGTCCGAGGTTTGAATCCCGCGAACGGGCTGACTGCATGGGCGTTTTCGTGGTTTTCCCCATGTGTAACGTGTATACGAGCTAGTTTCCCTTAGAAAGTCCTCCACGAAAGGCATCCCTCTCCTTAGGCAGATAGCCCTCGTGTGCTTTGCCATAATTAAATACACCAACACACCAACCAGAAGTTATATTTACAAAATCTTCACATTAATAATAATAAATTGTAAATATAACGCTGATTTTTGTTGTTTGACTTCTGAATTAAGATTTAATTCACTATACTTTTGTTGTTAGATATGTAATTAGCGTAAAAGCCTGAAATTCTGTAAGTAAGATGCTTGAATAAAAAAGAGGTGCTTTTATCATTTCAGAAAATCAAATTATTGCTTAAATAATCTCCGAAGTGCATTTTGTTAATTGCTAATTCATATCAAAAGTTCAAATTTTTCATGTTAATTTAACATGCGACTCCAAAATAAAAAGGCGAAAAATAATATCAAAGTTTTTAAACATCTAGCCTTTGTTCATTTTAGTACTTTATTTTTCATTACATGCATTTTGTATAAACCTGATTGATCGTTTAATGCACGCATAGAAAGATCTTTCAGTGTTAAACATTTACTCAAAAGAGTTATTTTTTGTTTTTTAGTTTATACGTATGAGAAATACATAAAATCGTCCAAAAGAAATACAAGTGAAACGATTTTTAAAATGTAACAAAGTAGAATTAAAAATCATTCTATGATTTTTATATAGCCTTCATTTTTTATTATTTTATTAAAGATTTGGCATGTTTACAGAAGGAAGATGTAAAACGTTATAAGGTATTTCTCCCGCCTTCTTTGCATACCTTCGTGGTGTAGTGGTCAGCATGCTCGACACACATTCGGGAGTCCGTGGAGTTCGAGAGTCTTCTGCTTCCAAATAACGTAATGTCTGTACAGCGTCAGTGAAATCAATGAAAGCAAGAAAAGCCTGCTACTGAATGCTTAAAAAAGAATATTTTCTGTATCTCGTTCGATATTAAAATCAGCAGTGCCTAAATGTGTACGCTTGACAAATTTAATTTAATTTTGGTTTCAGGAATTTAATCAATAACTTCGAACTTCACTTACTTTTTCCAAATATTTTCGAGTAATTCTGATTTTTTCCAATTAAATAGAAGTAGCTTCAAAAACATGAAATCCTCTAGTAGTCAATGGAATCGCTGCTCGTACTAAAATGGAAGTTCTTTTTAATATACCCAAGTTTTATATATATATATATATATATATATAGTATATTGGCATATTATATTTAAAACATTTTTGAGGAGGTTGCAACTCAAGCCAAACTTCGTTGTTAAAAATCTCAAACTGAAGCTTTTTAATAAAACTTAAGAAAACTTTATTCTGTTCTTTTCCTTATCTGAATTTAATTATAATATTTAAAATTAATAACAAAATTCTAATAACTTTTTCACATGATTTAGCTTTTCTGTATCCAATCATTTTTCTTTCTTCATAATTTTCCAGCAGAATTCAGATCATTTCTTTTCCACATTTTCTTCATATATGTCATTGGCTTTAATATCCTTACTCTTAAATCTGAACATAATATTTAGCATTTCGGTACTCGCCGTTAAAAGCCTTCGGTGATAATTGCATAATCAGAAAATTCGAGCTCCTTTCCATAGCCTCAAGCAGTTGGGAACTAATGTGAAGTTTATTTACCGCAAGTTTTTAGATTCTTAGTGCAAAGTTAATTAGCACTTACGAAGCACAAGATTTCGCCATTTACTCAATCTATCAACTCCGTAACTTGGAAACCCGTCAGGCGAAGAGCTACAAGCCTCCTAATGCTTTGTGCTCCAGGATTCTTCGGTTCTGGATATATGGTATGAAGAATTGCATGTGGGAGGACTCTCATTAATCAATAATGCTGTTGAAAGTAACTAAATGGGCGTCAAAGTAATGCCATGGAAATATTTGAAGGACATAGTTTCTAATATTTTAGAAATACAGTTTCATAAAATGTTTCTGAAGAATAATATCCTTAACGTTTTATTATGCTATAAATGTTTTCCAATAAAATGTTATAGCATATTAAGAAATAATATATATATATATATTATTTTTAAAATTTAAAAAAAATAAAGTAAATTAAAAAGCCTATGACTTGCGCATTGGCTGCAAAGTAATAAATTAATAATTCATAACCATCTACATAGAAATACAGTTTCATAAAATGTTTCTGAAGAATAATATCCTTAACGTTTTACTATGCTATAAAAGTTTTCCAAAAATATTTCATAGCATATTAAGAAATAATATATGTAATATATATATTCCGATTTCCAATTCCAAGAAGAATTCCAATTTTTCTCGCCAATTTAGGCTAAACTTTCTTAAATAGAAAACTGCACTTTAGTGAGATGGAAATGACAACCATTTTACTTCCATCACTTAATACTTGAATTTCCATCCATTTGGTTTTTAAAATTTTGAAGGCAAGTTTGTTAATTTTAACTCATTAGTTTGATCTTTAAAAATTTTAATTAAAATGTTTTAAAATTCTAAAATTTTTATTTTAATTTTGAGGTTGTATTTTTGATCTTCTTTTGATTTTGAATCAACTTTTAATGTTCTAATATGTTTACTTCTGTTTTTAAAATTAAAATAAGAGTATATGGGATATGTCTTCTAAAGTAAGCATCTCTTTCAGATTAATTGTGTTCTTAATAGAAACTTTAAGATTATTTGCTATTTTGTTTAACAAGATTCCTGGCTTAAATGTACTAATGTCTTTATTTGGATTGAGTATTAATTTTGACTTCTGGGTTGAATCTAGCAAATAATTTAATGCTTACTTGGAAATAAGATGAAACACTCTCTTAATTTAGTAGCTGTTAATTGATGGTAGATTGGTTTATCCCCTTGATAAGTCCGTTAATCTGCGATCAATGACAATAACTCCTTTTTAAATATTTAGAATTTACTTTTGATTTTGGTGTTTTAGCGATTTAGATTTTTTTTTTTTTCAAATTTTAAACAAGAAGTCTAAATTACTATGTATAATACTAATTTAAATTCTGACTGAAAAAAAAAATTTTTTTCATTCATGGTTTTAAATTGAATTTGTGTTTCTTGGAGATGGTATATGGAAAGTTTTCTTATTATAAATTAGTATGCTATTTTATATATTTATTATTTCATATATTTATATATATATTATTTTATATATATATATATAATTACAAAACAATTCTTTTGAAAAAATACACAAACATGCCTAGTGTTTTCGCACATTAAGCTGCAGAAAAATTATCATTAAAGACCTATATATATTTGTATATATTATTTTATATATTTATATATATTATTTTACATATTTATATATATTATTTTATATATTAAATAGCTCAAATTAGAAAAAAGTAAAATGCAAAAACCTAGCTAATAAGTTCTGTTTGAGACTTTGAACAAAGAAGATTGTCTTTGTTTTTATATGGACAATTTCTCAATTTTATGTACTAGATTGGATAGGATTTTTCACATAAATTTAATGATCTGACATTGTTTTTACATGTAATATCAGGAATTTGATAGGATTCGCAAATGTACTTTACGGCCTTTGCTAGGTTTTTAACCTCCTTTTTTTACTTTATATATATATATAATTTTATATATTTATATATTATTTATTATTTATATATTATTTATTATTTATATATTATTTATTATTTTTATATTATTTTATATTATATCTCTGTAAACTATTTCTTTCTTTTAAAAAAAGTCTAATTTTCTTAATCTTTTAAAATATGTTGTTCTCGTCAGAAAAGACTTAATAATATTTAAAAGTCATCTTTATTTAAATTAATTTGTTGGAACTGGTTGAAAACTGAAATACTGCACTTACTTTTTACTGATTATTTAATTAATTGCTAAATAGTAAATTATTTGTTTCGGTTTCTTTAAATAGGTTAATCTACTTTTTAATTTATTTCATTTAATTCACTTTTTATTTCTTTAATTCAAATTAGTTTAATGCAAGGCCTCGTAAAATTACGAAATTTCATTCCAGTACCATTTCTTAACCATGTTGAAAAAGCGCACATGAAATTCGAGTTTTTTCATTTCCATTTCAGTTTTAAGATTGGTTATCAAATATCCTTTAATTCACAATACAAAAATTATTTTTGCTTCTTTAAAATAACATATCTAATAAGCAGGATAAAGTTTTTAATTGGAGGGCTGTGTCAACCATCGAAATAGATTTGGAAACTTATGAAATAAAATTTTCAGATAACAGATGTTTTTTAACTTTATCAATTAATTATCTGGTGATTAATCTTTAAAATTTTTAATTTTATTTATAAAACATGGTTCACTGTGAAGTATTCTGGTGCTAACCTTCTTTAATCTTTTATGAATATAAATTTATATGAGTATAAATTTTACAAAATATATGATAATAGAAGCAGCATTTCTTTTCATGAACTTTCACTTCGTCGTTTAACATTTATCCTGACTTAACACAAATTCTAGCTCATTTATCTCTGTTTATTTAGTTATTACCGTATCATTTCGTATTTTACACTTTTTTTCAATATTATCGACAGAAACGATTAAGATATATAGCCAATCCGCGGTTCTTTGGCCAATGAAATGCATTTTGTGATGCCACAAATATTTTTGAAACATTATAATAATTTGTTATAGTAATATATTGATGTTTATAATAGTAATATATTGATGTCAAGCTCCGTTTAAAAAAATTAGTGACCTAATTTTTAAATCACATTCTATGAGTAACAATTTCTTATTCTGCATGGTGAGCTAATCGTCAAATAAATAAACAATAGCAGTTCGCTTTTTCAATATTTTCTATTTCTTTTAGGAAAAGTAGTTGACCAAAGAGACAACAGAAAAGGCAAATAAATTTTGTTAACTTATACCCTAAATCTCACCAAAAGAGTCTTGATAAATTGATTTCTCCTTTGCTTATTTACTTATTAATTTAATTTTAATATTTAATTTAATATTTCTCTCAAGGATGAAGATTTATCTTTGACGCACGTTGTCACATTTTTTTTAATTAAATAAAGGACTTCACAGTAAAATAGAATCGCAATTTAGTGGTTTGTATTTAAAAGGCTAAATATTTTATTTATTTAGAAATACCTGATTTTTGGCACTTACGCCAGTAGCCATATACCTCCCTTTTAATTCTGGATTACAAAGTTAGAAATACTGAGCGCAGAGAACATGTTTAAATGGTCTTTGTACATCATGCTTTAACTGCTGTTTGTCCTTTATTACATTTCCTAGATAAACTTTTCGCGAATTGTGAATAAGTATAATGAAAATATTAGTTAATAATATATTAGTTAATAGGTAATATATATATATGAAAATATTAGTTAATAATATATTAGTTAATAGGTAATATATATATATGAAAATATTAGTTAATAGGTATAATGAAAATATTAGTTAAAGCCGAGCGCTTTATTTAATAGCCATTAGCCTTGGGCTACTACAAGGGAGGGAATCGGAGGCCACCGTTGTCTCCTATGAATGGACGGACAGTTGGAACCAACCTTTCTCCGAAATTCGAACCCGGGCGCTTCGCTAGGCAGGGTCGCTAACCACTATACCGGCTTGTATTAACTATTAAAATTAAATAACTTGGAATACTATAGGATGAGAAACATATGTATCTCTAGATATAAACCCAGAGTAATGACATTTTGATTAACAAACTCTAAGATTTAAAAGCAATGTCAGTTGTTAATTTAATGAAAGCCATTAAAAATCACAAAATATAAAACTAAGAAAAACCAAAACTGCCAGATACAGCAAAAGAAAACCAACGTTCAGAAGAACATCCATATCTCCTGGGAGTATTATCATACTTCTATAAATGCTTCTTCTTTTTGCATTTTAATGTTTCGTGAAAAATAAGATAAATAACCAGAAATAGTTTTCAAGAACTCTTGTATATTTTTATCAGAACAGATTTTATTATCAGACACGCAAGCTTTAAATTTAAAAAAGAAGAGTTGAAGTAATATTAATAAAGGATTCATGCTGTTTTTCTAGAAATATGTGATAGAAATGTATACCCAGGCATAAGGAATAAGTCTGAAAATAACTTCATTCAAATTCCACGAAAGCGTAGGCAATTTTAAAAGAACTGTACAGACATATGTTTTGGCTCAGTACTAAAAAAAATATTCAACATGCAAAGGCATAATACACGCAACCATATAATTTCTGATAATCCAGTTTCCGAACAGAGATCAATATCAGTTTTATATAAATATAAGAAACTCGTTTTTCTTAAGAAGTTTTTTATAGCAGAATGAGTTTATAATAGCTCACTTATTGTCATATCTTACAGCGTACTTCAGTTTTAGATAGTGTAATTTAGGTAAACATGAAGTAGCTTAATGATCCAGTATCTAACGTCACAATGGGTTGTTGTTATTATGAGATAAAGGATATTACAACTCAATTTTTTGAAGAATATAAGATCATACATCCGGCAACTGCTATTTTAAAAATCGAATCTTCTGGTGTAGTGCTTAGCATTTTATACACGGGTACCACAAAAAATTTCGATAAATATTATATGCTTTTACTATAAAGTAATAAGGGTAGAAGTAATAAGCTGAGTGTATTTCTTTTACCCAAAGGGCTAACCCCCTTTCGGTAAAAGAAATACACTCAGCCTTATTACTTCTAAAGGGTATTAATTTCGTTTTGGGATTTTGCGTTGAAAAAACTCTAAATGTCAGTTTCACTTTTCATATTGTTGCCGCCAACTGTTATCGTCCTGTGTTATATTAAAAGAAATTAAATAATGAAGAATCTGCATAAATGTATTTATGTTTGTCACATTGTGATAAGATAACGGTACCTAGAGCCATCAAATATGGACATCTGGAACCCCAAATTTGGAATTTAGAATTTGCTTTATTCATATTTTATAAAGCGTTTAGGAGTTTTTGATTAAAAACGATCGTGTATCGGAAATTCTAAGTATATACGTTTTTTAAATTATTTTGCGATATTGTTGTTGAATTTAATTTTATGGTTTAAGATCGAAGAACATGATATTTGAGAAATAAAGGTAACACACAAAACGGTAAAAAAATATGTCCCTTTGGGCGTAGCATAAAATCTGAAAGCTTTCATATTCTTTTTTTTTTTAACTTTTCTCATTCTTTTCATTCTTGCTTCTTTTATAATTGCAAAACCCTTTATAATGTATATGACGTGACATCGTGCATTACTTAAGTTATTACTTTGAAGCATAGGATATCCTCTTTTACATGGGATGGAACGAAGTAATACGTCATTTATTTGATCGCGTCATGTTATTTTGCTACAATAACCTACATCCAAAAGCCCTTATGTAATTTCTTTTTCATTTCTATTAATCCCAACTGCTTACAAAAGAAACAAACTTCGATATTTTTTGTCGCTCCTGGAAAGGTATTGCAAATGGGATATCCATTACAAAAATTGTTTTGCTGATGTTTGTATTGTACCACGTTGCTAGAAAATTTGATGAATCCTAATCCTTCACATAAACCCTTTCTAATGTTCGTATTGTATAAAATTTTTGAATCGGTCTTTTCATAATTAGAAGTAAATATTACCAACAAAATTATTATGCGGTTCTACAGGAAGAAAACATAACATAATTAAACAATTAATTTAAATGCTGCAAACAAACAGTTCTATTCCACATTAGTTCAAGATTAAAAGGAGCAATAATTTCGGTGCAGGAATAATTTCGGTGCATGTTCATAACTGCGAAAGAAGCATTTCCTGATTATGTAGTTTTTCCTCTTCATTTCAATCAAAACAAGAGATACAGTCCTTAATTGATTTTAAAGAACAATGTGCCGATGCGTTAGGTTATATTTTAACAGGAAATAAAATCCTTTGTTTGGAAACAAGCATTAAAACTCTTAAAGCTACCTTACCAAAAAATAATAAAGAAAGAAAGAAAAGAAGTTAAAAAAAATCTAAAAAAAAAACCCTCTGATTTTATATTACGCCCAAAGGGACTTTTTTAATGTTTTGTGTGTTACCTCTGTTTATTAAATATTATGTTCTTCTCATTAAACCATAAAACTCAATTCAACAGCAATATCACAAAACATTTAAAAGAGCATGTCTTTAGAATTGCGATACACAGTCTTGAGCGCTGGAGATAAAAAAAAAAAGTTGTGTACGTTATTCGAAATTGAATGGCTCTAGGTACCGTTGCTTTAACACAATGCGAGAAACATATATACATTTATACAGATTCTTCATTATTTAATTTCTTAAATATAATACAGGACTCTAATATTTGGTGGCAAAAATTTAAAAAGTGTTCAAGGCAAAATGGTAAAACGAAATTAATAGCTTTTCTGATCAAATTGCCCCTTTGGGTTAAAAATAAAAAATCTGATGTGTACACCACATGACTTCCTTATAGGGAATATTAAATTATACGCATTTTCTCTTGCATTTCATTTAAACTTATCGGATTGAATTAAATCTACTTCGCCGACAGCGCATAAACCACAATAGAATAAATGCATTCTTTAAAATTCACTCTAGTATTTGTTTGCCATAGCGACACTCTGGCGCTAGATTCACTTAACAGTATTATATTTCGTTCATATTATAACTCATAATGTACAAAATTGATATCATTTAAAGAATAGAATTATCCAATCGTTGCCACATATTCTATTCAAATACTATAATAAAGCTAGAATGATGTATAAAAGAAATTAAGCAAACAAAACAAAAAAGATACAGTTTTTCACAGACAATTGAGTATTTCTCATTCAATTAATTCAGTTCTCACTTCGCGAGAAGGCAAAAATACATAAAAACTCAAAATATCTGTATTAAAAATTACGAAGTAAATCTTAAACACTTATTTCCTCGAAAAAATTCCAGATAGGATTAAGCATGATTTAATTGGCTATAATAAATGAAGTCGTTATCTTTGTTGTTGCGAAGCTAAGTTTCTCTAGATTGGCAACAAATCCACTAGTCTACTGTTTCAAATGTAAACAATCAATGGCTGCCATAAAAAAAAGGCTTCGCGGCAATTAAACAACTTTAAAATTGTTGATAATTCTAAAAATATTGCATACAGGTTTATTAAAGGCATAAAAACCTTAACCGGAAGATAAAAACAACATAATTCAATCACTTTAAAGCAAAAAATGTACAATTTACAAACATATAAGAGTAAAGAAACTGAGATAACTGAGCCGGGTAACAGAGTGAATAAATATATAAATATATTTATATACGTTTGGCGCGGCGATTGCAACCAAAATACGAGGTGCACATCTACATGTTATAGTAGTCCTATATACAAAATTTACACGTTCTAAGGCTACTCGTTTTTGAGTTATGCGAGATACGTACGTACGTACATACGTTCGTACAGACGCCACGAAAAATTCTCTTCAGAATTAATTTTAAAGCAGTTTTATAATTTTTTTGGAGGAAACGAGTCTTTTATTCTGTCCTTACGTACAGATATCACGCAAAAACATCGTTAAATTGCATTCGATAGCGGTCAAAATGGATATTTTCGTTGAAATATGCTGCCTGAAACTTTTCGCGATTACAATACTTACTTTTTACTTCGTACAAGGACGTAAAACTCTGAAGACTTTCAGATTTTACATTACGCCCAAAGGGACTTTTTTAGCGCTTTGCGTGTTACCTTTATTTATTAAATATCATGTTTTGTATAATTACTTATTTAGTCTGTTATTTTCATGAACTTACATTCATTCAGATGATGCTTACATTATTAAAGAAAGAATGAAAGCAAAATATCTTTAATTATAAACTAATATATACCAAGTAGCATAATGACGGATTAAAGCAGGTCATGACGTTCAGAGGGTAGATAAAGTTAAATTCAACAGCAGTATCACAATATATATATATATATATATATATATATAAAGAGCTTATCTTTAGAATTTCCAAACACAGTAATGATCCGGAACTTTTCCCGTGTTTTCAAATGATCTTTGATTGTTGTAGTCGGCATAAACACTTTACGTTCGTGTTTTAAGTTGAAATAATGTTCCTCTAAGGCTCTATATATTCCTGTTTAAGGAATATATACTGTAATTTAATGGTAATATGTACAAGATAATTCAGAAAAATATCGTCCAATTTCACATTTTTTGTAGTTTTACAAACTGACGTCCTAGAATAATAAGTATTTGTATGAAAGGAGTATGATCTTTTTAAATGAAAGTAAAAACAAAATTTCTAAATTTTATTTAAAGATGTTCAAAATCATTTCTTTTGGTTACACACATAATGTCAAAAGAGATACGGAAATTACTTGCCATGCACGTTCCAGAGTGTCAATAGTAATAGATTTAGAAACCAAAATGTGTTTTTAACTTCGTTTAAGCCTGAATACTTATGAGATTAGCTGCTTGAAACCAAATGACTTGATCTATTGGCTCCAAGTGACATAGTGCAAAAGGGAATTTACAGAAGGCTTTCTGCTATTTAAAAGCAATATTCATTTTATTTCAAAAAGAAACTTTTAAACGACAAACTAGCACCCCCTTTTGTTTATATACCATAACTAAGCCATTTTTCCTTTCCACTTAAACAGTACTTATCATTTCATTTTGTTAATTTTTAAGATCTAAGAATTTGAAATTGGATATTTTTAATTATTCTGTTTTAAAAGGTATTACAACTTGTTTCTCCGCTCTTTATCTCTGTTTAATAGATATACATACTTTCTGACATTAAGAGCCACTTACAAATAGTATTAAAGTTTTGTTTTCGCATTTAGCGTATTTAAAATGTGTGACCCTATTCGGCTGCGTTTCATAATACAAGATCGGATTTGTTTGGATATTTTTGGGCCAGTGCAAGCAAGCGTCCATTATATAGGAGATCTGTTGTGCTTCACGTTCATTGTACGAGGCATGGCTTTGCGTTAATTAGAAGCTTCATTTTGATCTTCCCCGTAAGTAACGCATGCGTAGCATCTTTTGTGTTACTTTTGTCCTAAGATTCTTGTATATGAATGCCGTTTGGAAATAGGAATAAAACATCTTGTAAGGACTATTTTAATTTTCTAATAGTTATTTTTAATTTTGAAATCCTTTTCTTTAAATTCTTGTTTCCTACCTACAACTCTCTACTAGAAAAATTTTTTAGTTTCGCGTTACATGTAAATGAGGTAGAAAAAGTATTTAAAGGAATGTTTCGTTTTCTTCAGCAGAAGAGCTTATGAGTCCTTAGTGGCGCGTGTTTGCCGTTAGGCTGCTTCGTTTAAAACAAACTACGCTCGGCCGTATTGTACGTGCTTGCTGATATTCGCCGGTTAATTTAATCAAGGGCCAACTACTTTAGATAATTCTGTACAGATTCTGTTTAGTACAGATTAGTTTAGCATTCGATTGCTTTATTTTCTTATCGTAATTGAATCATTAGTATCGTAACGTATTGTAAAAGTAGCATGTTACAAAAGCCCCTGTATGGCCATGTACTTATATTTTTCTCAGATATCAACAAACACTTTGACCCGGGTAGTTGGACGGCAGAGAACCCCATCGGCGGCGGACGTGGTGCTGTACTGATTAACCATTAAGGTAAAGGGACAGTGCCCACTTCCTCCGTCACTAATCACTTACTTTATTTTCTTATCTTCATTTAAAGCCCAAGGGGAGACTTTCTTGTAAGCCCGAGAGAAGGCTCATCCGTAGCTTGTTGCCTTGTTTGTACCTTTATTACCTTGTTTGAGGTGATAAAGGGTGAGTTTAACCCTTCTCTAGACTTTGTCGTTTACACATTTGGACTCAGCGGTAAATCGCTACATGGTTCAACTAAGTTCCTAAGAAGTCAAGTAGTTAGGAACATTACAATATTTTTCAAAACTGAAAAATCCTTCTAGAATTTTGATGAAAACTGAAACCTGAGAAATGCTTCAAATTCGTACGAATAGGGAATAATATTTTCTTCTAGTACTACATTAAAAAACACGAGTTTCATGCTGTATTTCATACATAACTAATATAGATTTCTAATCAAAGAAAAGCCGCTCAGAAGGTATAGTGGTTAAGGGAGCCTACTGTAGTACGGATGGGCCCGGGTTCGAATCCCGGAGAAGGTATGGGTGTTTGTAAATGTATAGGGTATTTGCAGCATGAGGGAACTCTAAATATATGACCCTTGGACCATCGGGGTGCTCTTCTTCCAAACTGAGGTGGAAGTAGAAGTCCTACCTCTTTGAAGCTCTGGCAACCATTCTTCCATGAAATGCAGGGACAAAACAATAACAGTAACAATCAAAGAAAAATATATAATAAATTTAATTCGTTGCCTAGCAATATATTTTTTTACATCCCGGTTTTCTTGTGTACATCCCTTATTCGTTGCAATGGCGCACCAAGCATATATATATACATATGCCCACCCTGTAACCTGTCTCCCAGAGCTTTGTTTTCAATATGTTGCTAAATTGTGCATTTATTGTTTTAAAAGCAAATAATAATATTTTATGCCTTTAGTCATTTTGCATGCGACAGCTGTAAAATTATCAACAATTTAAAAGTGGCAGTTAGGCGGGTATTTGTTTACACTTCGAAATCTTAAATCTTAGTGGTATAGTGAATTAAGTTAGTTGGTGCACTAATTTAAGTGTATTTTTTCACAGTGTGACCAAAAATTAACTTTCTATTTTTGTGCACCGGAAGTTTTATCTTCCTTCCCCCTAGCAGAATTGCTTATTTTTGTGTAAATGCTAATTCGCACACTGTAAGTTGAGTTGCAAAAATTGCCTTTTCAACTGTTTTAACTGTATTTGATGTTTAGTTTTATTCTATTTTACAGTTTTAAATGAAGATGCTTTGATTTTTTATGTAGCTTTGCCTTGTGAAGCGAGAACTGAATTGACTGAATGTGAAATTTATCTGTAATGAGATTCGAGGAAATAAATTTAAAAGAAATGCTGCAAAAAATCTATGTAGTAGGCTGTACAAGGAAGTCATGTTGATGTTGTGTCCACAGATTTTTTTGTAATTAAAAAGTATCATGTAATCAGTTTTTTCTTACCTCTGTATCAGAATGGAAAGACTAAACAAAAGCATATATAAATGTTTCGTCAGACCATTTTCGTGAGAATAAATGTAACAGCTGATATTTCTTAACACCGAAAAATTCAAAATTATTAAATTTACTTCACAAAATATCCAAAGAGTTATTTCGATATGAAGTTGTAGAGACATTAGGTATTTTTGAAAGCAGGAGAAATGAAAAATGAGCAATGCCCTCGCCGGTATTCGAACCACGGACCTCTCGAATGCGCGTCGAGCGTGCTGACCACTTCACTACGAAGGCATGCTAAGAAGGCTGGATAAATACCTTATAAAGTTATCAAAATATATTTAAAAGCTTATATCTAGACTTTAGGATTTTATTGAAATGAATTAAATTTATCAGATTAAATTAAGAATTACGTAACGTATTGCTATCTTTCTATTATTATGGATATTAGAGGCGATGGATTCTATTACTATGGATGTTAAAAGCGATTATATAGAGGCGATTATTATTATGGATATTAGAGGCGATATTGTTGCTGATGGCACTACAAACGATGACTCAACGTTGACGAGGGGTTTAGGGTTTAGCAGAGGCAGAAAGATCAGCTTCATTCCCATTCCGTCTCCAGATTCTCACTCGATGATTATCATTAACGAGACAGATTAGAGAAGTACACTGGACACATTATTATACCATTTGTCAACACATGTGCTCTGGCACGGCACTACTGCAAACATTCTTGACAATGATTCTGTTCTAGTAACAATCTTCGAAATGGACTGTTTAGCTACAAACCCGCCTGAGCCAATCGACTCAAACTGTCTACATCGATAGTAGAAGATATTTCCAAATGCTTTTGCAGAATGCCATGTCACCAGTTGGCTATTACAAAGCCCTTTATTCTTTATCATGTCTGTGTGTGTGTGTTGAGCAAGTGATATTGTTTTTAAAAATAAATACAAAATTTCAGTTTAAAAGGTTCGTAATATTGAGTAACATAAAATTAAGTCACCTGGTTTTGTTAACTTCAGCTTTCATGGCGCAAATTCCTGTTTTCCTTTTATATAATACCACGAGTGATAAAGTATTTAAGGTTTCACATGCTGATGAGTTGAACTGAGCTTCATTTTTGGCCATTAAACGAATAGGCTACGTAGTCTTCTCATAATTTTATTCGTATTCGGTGTAAATAATAGCTAAATTCTTTTTAAAATATTTAACTACAGGGTACCTCAAAATAAGTCGCCTAAAATTCAAAAGTCTTTTAATATTTGAAAATTCAATAATTCACGAAATAATATAAGTACAAAGGTAAAAACTGACACACATGCTTGAAATGTCATGGGGTTTTATTGAAAGCAAAAACAAAATGAGTAAAACGGCCCACAGATGGCGCTTCATATGATAACAAAAGAAATAATTAGAATAACAATTGATTTTTAGCAAAGACTATGTTCTTTATAACAAATGTTAAACTTGTCGGTCGTCAGTCATCAATATTACCTGCAGGCAAGGGATTATGTTGGGAACAGTACCGTACAGCATATTTGTAGGTATGGTGATATATTGCCGTCGAATGCTGTCTTTTAGCATCCCTAATGAGATCGGATGATCGCGGTAGACTTGCGATTTCAGGTCTACCAATGATTACACGGATTGAGATCTGGGGACTTGAGAGGCCAAGCATGACGGAGGTGGCGGCTCAGAACGTGATCTTCACCAAACGATGTGTGCAAGAGCTCTTTCACGCGTGTAGCAGTATGAGATGGAGGGCCATCCTGCATAAAAGTCATACCTTAGAACAGGTGTTTATCAACCAGACTAGGGAGAATGCGATTCTGTAACAAATCAGTGCACCTTGGATTCGTCACACTGACAGTTTGAACAGCAGAACCACTCATTTCCTCGAAGAAAAGGGTCCAATCACGACTGTTGTGATAAATCTACATCAAACCATGACCAACCCCTGGAGACAAGGATAGAAAACGGGCAAAATCATGAAGGAACTGATTCCCTCTCTCACTACAGCTAATTTCAAACAGGATTCGCATGCGCCATCATTGACATATTGCTGCCCAGCGCCATATGTTGAGCTTTTTTTGATTTTTTTTTCTTTCAATAAAACTCCATTTCATTTCAAGCATATGCGTCAATTTTTACCTCTCTACCTACCTTATTCCGTGAATTATTGAGTTTTCAAATGTTAACGGACTTTTGCGGTCACCTCGAAATCCTCGAAAGATTATAACTAGTTATGAATTCGATATATTCTTTCTTCCTTGGCCCAAAATTTAAATTATTTATATGTTGCAGTAGATCGAATAACTTACGAATTTTAGAATGAAAGGAAATTTACACGCTTTTCATGCGTTATCGAAATTCCTATGCCCAAATAAAAGCAGAAATCAGTACATTAACTTACAAGTGATATTATAGCAGTTCTATTCTTAAAAAAATTTTAGTGAATTTTGTTAAATATGTATGTGGTGTTTAGTGAATTTTGTTAAATATGTTAGTGAATTTTGTTAAATAGTACATCACTTAAAGGCTGAATTATATAGATAAATTTACTGCTTTCCTGGACTTAGGAATAAATGTGCTGAAGTTTCGATGCTGTATCTGGCAAAAACAACATTTTTTTATGGTGGAAGAAGATATAGTTTTTTGAAACGGTTCAATATAAACTTGCTGTTATAAGAAAATAAGAAATAACGTTTGAACCAAGGCAATTTATTTAAAATCGACTTCTGATGTATCATTTGTTGTCTACATTACAAGAAAAGATGAAGAAATTACTGCATCTTAAAAAATTAAAATAACCATGGAAAACATGATTGCGGAACTACAAGTTCAAAGACGATTACCTGCAGTGGATACAAAGCAGTTAGATTATTTAATTTTGGAAAAGGAGATAAGACACAGATTAAAGAAAACTATAAAACATTAAAAAAACTGGAAAAGATTAATACTCTAAACTCCTCGTACTTGCAAGGCATTCTGAATGCGAGAGACACTACATAAAACATCATCGAAGCAAGAACTGCCAGCATGTAGTCAGCACGAAGATTTCCAGCTACTAAAGAAATAATTTCTAGCTTGGAATTAGGTAAGAGTAATGTCATAAATGTTATTATGCATAAAAGTGGGTACAAAATTACCCAAAATGGAATTGATGCAGTTTGGCCGAAGACTGGATTGATTTTTGGAGACAGTTTTCATCCATAAAGATAATTCTACGCTATTAGAAGATGAATTTGAGAATTTATGGAATACCATGAAGTCTGGTTCTCCAGCACAAATGAAAATCGAAAGCTTTTTCCTCTCAAATGCAAACTATTGAAAAGCAATGAATCTTCGTAAATCCAGATTCGGGAAAGATGAATTTTTAATATAATATTATGTACGTCGCTTTTATCTTCAGCTTTACAAAAGGGAAAAAATATATGCGTATGACAAATCAGAGGCACAGTTGCGCGCAGATTACGCAGATTGGGAGTTACTAAAGAAACGTGCATTACCTTTAGTCGAGTCGTGAAGTCGAGAATATATTTTTAAGATCTCAGAAACACATAGAGTTACTAAACAGACATGGATTAAAAATCTTTACAGCGCTAAATTAAATTATTAGAATTTTTAAAAACAAAGGTAGAAGGAGAGGAACATTTAAAATTAAGATATAATTAATTTTGAAACTAGTGATTACAAATCAAATAACAGGTCAGTGAATAAAATAAAAATATGTGTAATGTAAATGGTGCAGCAGCATTAATAAAAATATAGTATGCGCATTTCATGATAAGATATTATATAGAACAGCATATGTGGTTTATTTGCACGGTTTAGAAATATAGTAAAATTAGACTTGAATTTTACAGTTCGTTTTTAGGCTGATTTATCTGCTATCATATTGGCACTTAAATAGACTGATGAAACAGTCACTGTAAAAACACTTATTAATAATATATACAGACTCTCTTTCCAGTTTTGGAAGCACTAGAAGATGCTGATTTAATATTTTGTTTGTCGTCCAGCCAGGAAAGTGTTTAGTGACTCTCACTACCATACGAAGGACCCGGGTACAAATCCCGGAAAAGGCATGGACACAGTTTGTTCGTCCCTTCATAGGAGGCAACGGTAGCCCACAATTGTGGTGCCTCCATGATAAATAGACCACTGCTTCCGAGCTTAGTAGTGGCCAAAGCCTATAAACGGCTAGAGTCTGTCTTTGGGGAAAAAATAATATTTTGGTCTCATATATAAAAGATCTCTTTGTAAAAGTTGAAAAAATACATAAAGTGAAAATGAACTGGGTGAAAGTCCATGTTGGTGGTATAGACAGCAAGAGGGTTGGCATGCTGGCCAAAGAATATAAGTAATAATCGAAAGATATTACTTACTTATGTCATGTAATGCAGAATAGTATTGGGAATTTTAATTTGATGTTTATAACTGGATATATTTCATTTTATTTTATTTCTTGTTATTCTAGTACCTGTTTTTTGGGGGGGGTTAGTTGAGCTGTATTAACACTGAGGCCGATTAATATCGGCCAGGAGGTTTGCATCTGACTCGTAAATTTTATTACATTACATCATATATTCTCCAAAACTGTGAATTATTATCGATGTTCCTGAAAGCTTGTTTCATATGTTTAAATCGAGGACATCTCAGTGCAAAATATAAAGTGTATATGTGAAATGTGTCACCACTGGGCTCTATGATATTAGCTAAACCAGAAGAAAACAAGGCAAGAGAAAAAAAAAAAAAAGAAACAAGATTGTGATGCTGGTATATTAATAAACTTTCAGAAGACAACGCATAAACTTTATTTAAAAACTCTAGTCGTGAATGTTGTTAACGAAAATGGGAAAAAAATGGTTACATTAATGACTGACTTTGGGTTCTAATGTAGTTTTATTACTAAGAATGAGAGAGGAAACTAAATCGGACCCCCTCAGGTACAGTATGTAGTCACCAAAACTGTTGGTGAGAAAAAGAACAATGTTATCTTACGTTGCACATATAAAATCTTGTAGAATCATTACTGTTTTTTTTTTTTCTTTTTCCAAGCAGGAAATGTGAAACATGCGCAGTTCCCTCGCCGGGATTCAAACCTGGACCTCTCGTATACGCGCCGAGTGTGCTACCTTTACACCACGAAGGCATGTTGGAAGGAGGGAGAAAATACCTTATATACTCCGGGCGTTGCCTATTATGACCATAAGCCCAACTTGTTTGGTTAGGTTGGTCGGACTGCGCCCTCTCTGGTACCTTATATACTCCCCCTTTTAAGGGGCGACTGGGAATTAGGGGATCCAGTCGTCATATGCTGGTGGTGACGAATTATTGTCCACCACCTTTTAGTTCATATGACGATTGGGTCCCGTAACCCCAGTCGCCTTTTAAAAGAGGGAATATATAAGGTATTTCGATCACCACCTTTTATTTCGGACGCCACTTGTAGAGTGGCTGGATTTTTGTGAAGTAGGAGAGGCGAAAAATGTGCAGGGCCGTCGCCGGGACTAGAACCCTAGATCTCTCGAACACGCGTCATGTATGCTTCCAATTACACCACGAAGGCATGCGGAAACGAGGAAGCAAACACCTAATAATCTTCCTGGAAAGTTTCATATGCGTTCTCATCATTTTCCTGATGCGTAATATAAATCCTATCCATTTTTCCTTAGAAAATGTTACCAGAAGGCATCACTGCCCCTTACGCAGATTGCTCTTGTAGCTCTACCACAGCCAATTAAAATACAAGCAAGCAGGCAAGATTCTTCTTCATTACTGAAGAAATGTAAATATTTTCATATTTAACAAATTTATCCATTCCCAGAGCGTTTAAGAAAAGGATATGTCTAATAGTGAATTTCTGGACAAAATAGTAACAAGTAAGGTTTTTTTTTTTTTTCTTTTATGTGTCTTTATTTTTGCTATATTAAGCTATAATTTTACATTTAGTTATATTTTGCAATATTTTAGCTATATTTGAGGTACTGATTTCAAAGTTATTGTTTTTTTTCGCATGAATAATGCTAATATCTTTTAGCTCATACTGTTTCAAAAATAATGCTCTTAATCAGCAAAGAAATCAGTAGCAAAAGTGTATTTATATTTATCTATAATTTGTTTCCTCGAAAGCTTAGCAATTTCATGTTATTTCTGGTGTTTTGTTGAGTATTCCTTTTACCTGTTAAAAGAGAATACCATCACTGGAACTCCAAAAATAACTTTTCAATTTTTAAACACTTTTTCGTATGTTTCATAAAGCCTTTAATCTCATCAACAACATTAGTAACATTTCCAGGATCTATTGCAACAATCTGTTTTCCGCCCCTGGTATCTTTAGGATGTTATATTTTTCTACATTGGCAGCTGTAACAAAATTTGTTTTGCTGTTTAATATTTTACATTATTCAATAAATTATAATAATGTATACCGTGCGTGAATGTCACTGTTAAGCGCAGGTGTTCATTTTACATAATTTTGAGTCATGTCTAGATAGCAGTATTTATAGTCTGTTACTTTAAAACAGGCACTTCAAGGCCTTTGTCTTTGCCTCCCTTTGAGATCCTAAATTGTCCTAAATTGTGTCGTCATCAACGCACACAATTTATTTTCTACATGTCATCTGAGATTGTAGTTCAAGTCATCCTTCATTCGCGTGCTTTTCATGAAGTGAACACGCTAAACGGAAATGAACTAGAAAGAAAAAAAGGGAATCAGCTCTTTTTCCACAGGGGTTGTTTCTATGGTTACGAATCAAATCATGCGGCAGAAAATAACCTTGAAGCTCCATTTTTAAAGTAAAAAACTATACTGTGACATCACACAGCATCATTCATCGACAAAGTATTAAAAAAATTTGTCAGGTATATTGCTTTTGAATATATGTTATTTTATACTGCTCTTGCACATATCCTTACTTCAACTGCTGCTGTTTCTGCTGTTGTTCTTGTTGTCTTGTCCATGAATTTTATAGAAGAATAGTTGCCAGAACCTCAAGGAGGCTGGACCTCACGGGGGTGGGTGATCCGAGGGTCTCCCACCCCTCTCTCCCTCCACCAAACCACACGAGAAGACTTTCGGCTCACCATATATTTAGACCCCCACGCCGCGAAGGCCTTTTCCAGGACTCGAACCCGAGATCTTCAGTGCTGCAGTAGGCTCCGCAAGCCACTATACTGTCCGAGCGGCAATTCAACTGCTAATGGGCGTATTAGGAAAAAAAACTTTTTTTTTTATTACACGAAAATATAAATGAATTCAGATGTTGGAATACAAACAAAAAGTAAGTCATTTTTTTAAATCAGAAATTTGTCATTAGTATTCGCAAGACCATACATTATGGAAAGGATTCCTGCTATAGAATGCACTACATAACCTTGACTATATCATTTTCTACTTCATTTTAATTTATTTAGCTTTGCTGTTTGTATCCGTCATGCTTTGCTTTCGTATTACTTTCTCATGCATAATGATATTTTTTGAGAAATCAAAATCTTTAAATAAATTTCAATTCCCCATTTAAAGAATGTTAATCCAATTTTTGTTTTTTTCCTTTTTTAGCTTCAAACTTTTATATTCAGCTGTATAAAATCTGTTGTTTTCTGTAAATACTTTTTTATTATTAAAGTTAAACGAATATTACTTCTTCTAACATATTTGGCATTCTGAAACATTTTAAACCTTGCAACGTATTTGCCATAATTCCGCTGATTTCAATTCTAGACGCAAATTCCATTTAAAGGAATAAATCATTTCTTTTATCTCAAATTCCTCTTCGAAAGTAGCGGATTATGTTAAGCTTCTCCTCCTGATGATAAAAAGAAATTAAGTTTGTTTTATTTTATACTTCAATAGAAATGCAAAATAAAAGTATAAAACCACTTCTTTTCAAACAGGAGCTGAAGACGTATTTATTTTATCAAGACTAATTTCATTTTAAATTCGGTGTTGCTCATGATAAGATAACAAAAAAAATTACTTCGCTATAAAAAGACATAAAATATGTTTTATTTTACTGAAATGTATTCAGTGATTCCAAACTTAAATTAGCAGTGTTCATGATATGTTAAAAAAAATTTCTTCCTTTTAAAGAAAAATAAAATGCATACATGTTACTGAAATGAATTCCTCGGTTACGGAGTTAGATCAATAAAATTCATGATTGAATAAGGAGGGAACGAAGACATGTGTTTGTGTCATATCGAGAAATTTTATTTAACGGGATAAATGACATACGTGAAACGCTACGATTTCTAAATCTCTTTATTCTTTTTTAACATTATCCAAAAATTAAATTACCAGATATCTTTCTTTCCTTAATAGAGCAAAATCTATTTAATATCTAACTTGAAAGTCTGAATATTGAAAAAAATACAGATTTTAAGCATCTTTGAATCTAAGTGATTATCGTTTCGTACATGATCACATACATCGGCATACGTAAATGTGTTTATGTACAGTATACGTAAATGTGTTTATGTACAGTATACGTAAATGTGTTTATATGTACACTAGAAAAAAATGAGACAGTTCTATATCTCCCGTTCTACTGGGCTAATTGCCGAAATTCAACATGCGTTTTTCACGTCTCGAAAGCGCGACTTAGGATATGTATTAGATTTATATACAGCATTGTTCTAATATAGGTATTTTGGCACATAATCAGACTTTTCTGAAATTACATGTCAATTTTTTTCCATATTTCCATTCTACGACTCAAAATTACACCAAACTGCCAAGTTTTGTAAAAATTGCAGTTTTTAAAAAATTAGCTCTCAAAGTTTTAGCTCCTCCATGTTAATTGAATCATATGTATATTTATTAATATCTCTTTTTTATTAAACTCACTTGATTCATTCTTCCAGAATTCGAAATTAAGGTTTAATCCAAACATAATTCGCACATTTTTAATTATTTATTATTAAAATTTGTATTTTTAAATATTTTTTCATAAATTTTTCAAAAAAAATTGTATTATAACCTACAAAATTTTTAACATCATCTTAAAATAGTAGTATATTCTTTTTACTCAAAATTTTCTGAGATATACATGAATTTACATATTGGAGCGTTTTAGAATTTGGCATTTTTTTAGCGTTAATAACGCCAAATGTGGTTTACGTACTTTGTTAAAATTATTTGAAAGTAGGAGAGATGACTTTTTTCTACTCCTCTGCAATGCAAAATAGGAAAGGAAACATTTACCCTAGACCCAAATGGTCCCCAAAATGTTTACCTTAGACCAGGGCTCCCCATATCTTTCAGCCCTTGGGCCTCTTTCACGAAGCTTCGAGGGCCAAATCTAGTTAATTCATGCTACTACAGCGAACAACTATAATGAACAGTATAAACGTTTTTAAACGAGGCAGTGAGATTTTTGTGATTGGGTCTATACGCTCTGACCTTACGGACTGAATTATACTGTTCTTACACTCCGGTTAAAATTTTTATCACTTGAGTTAATCTGCATGCAATAGCTGTAGAATTATTAACAATTTAAAAGTTGTTAAAGTGCTACTAAGCCTAATGAAACTGCCATTTGTTTACATTTTAAAATCTTGTTTTGTTTGAAGATGTTTTGAGTTTTTATGTATTTTTGCCTTGCCGCAAAATGAAAACAGAATTGAGTGATTGAGAACTATATCAGCAATGAAGTTCGAGGAAATAAGTTTAAATGAAGTGCCGCAAAAAATATGTGTAATTTAATAGGACGTATGAGGAAATGATGTGTGTTCACATGATATTTTTTATATAGAGTGTTAGTATATTTCACTCATTGTAAATTTAGAAACGCCTGTATAATGTTTATAGTATATTTTATAGCGAAGGTGCATGATAGGCAACGCATTTCTAGATTGACTGTTATATAAAATAGTTAATGTGTATGTTATTTGTTACTTTAAATTTTATAAAATTATTTTAAAGAACCCCTGGCGGGGCAGATCAATAGTGCTTGCTTGCCATATTTGGTTCTCGGGTCATTTTGGGACCCCTGCCCTAGACCAAAAAGGGAAAAGAATTTGAAAGGAAAAGGAGGGTTTATTAGAACTCATTTTGTGGCTAAATATCACACTATCAGAGCTATAAAAGGTAGTATCATTCCATCTTAACACGCAGCGTGAAACCCAGTATAGAGGAGGAAAGGATAGGAATAATTGAGAAAATAATCATTCTGCATCAAGAGAATATATTTCCTCCTCGCAACGATCGATTGTTGCTTACTACATCTTTTCATGCATCTTAACCCCGGCCCCGACTGGACTGTTGCACTTAAAGCATTTTTCTTAATCAAGATTACCGCATTCATAACATGTTAAGGGGTGTTGGAACCCCAAAATCTTCAAAAAATTGTGATTTCGGATTTTTGCATTTTCAAATTCTCTACACTTTTATCTTTCTAAAAATACCATTCTTTAATCTCTATGAAAATTAGAACTGTAAAAAATCTAGTTTTAATTTGTCATCGACTGCTTTGATAAATGAGGATTTACATAAAAAAGCATTTTTCTCCAAAGGTGATTTTTTTTATACTCGATGTACCTTTTCTCAGGAACTACTGCTCAGAGGTATCTAAAATTTTTATGGCTTATTTATTAGGTTTCCTAATATTTACTGAAAGAAGCTTTTTGTGAAAAACTTAGAATTTTTTTTTTTTTTGTGTGTGTGTGTGTGTGTGAGAGAGAGAGAGAGAGAGAAAAGTGCTAAATTTTACTATGCCTAACAAAATATTCTGTAAATTACTCTAAAATTCAAAATGTTTCAAAAGCTCATTTCAGTATAATCAAATAGGTATACTTTAACTACAAAAACAATTTCAAGCGTGTATCTACAGCAGATTTTTAGAAAAGGTACATCGAAAATGGCCAATTTAACATTGTCGGTACAGGGGTTGCTGATACCCCTTAAAGTCGGGCGTTACGCTTTTATCTCCGGTCCCAGTTTAGTATTTCTGGGTGAATTTTAATTCGTTTTTGCGAAGCCATGATTGGAGATTTTTCCTCTTCTCTCAAAACGTTCTCTTAAATTGGATGGAATAACATTCTTTATCCTGGTATTTCTTACATGTTCGAATGCATCCATTTTTGCCCTATTCATTACATGAATTCCAGTCAGTTCAGTCATCAATAAAGCGATCTTTATACTCACATTTGATCTCACATCAAATCAAAGCTCACATTTTGATTTGATCAACAATAATTAGGCTTTCAATTTATCGAAAATATTCTCTTTAATTCTGAAATCTGTCCCTTGAAAAAACAATTGTGTAACTTGGTCAGCCCTAAGTACAAATCTTTTCAGTAGCATAGTTTCATCGTATGGATAACATTTACAACATGTAGACGTTGTAACGTTAGGTTGACAGGACAACTTTACGTTATACATTCGTCAACGTCCTTACGTTGACACATTTACAACGATACCTTGAAATAGCATTACTTCATCTTGTCAACACATTCCTCTTCTGATTCTCTTGCAATTCAGTTCGGGACATCAGTGGGTAATATCCCAATTAAATACGCTACCCAATTTTTTATTTTTGTTATTTTTAAAAAGTTCAAATAGTTTTAAATTAAGACTCATATCATCATTTTTGGGATGGAAACAAGTGATTAATTTATTGAATTCTCAGTTCGGAATGTTAGCGGCCAGCAAAGAAATAGGTTCCGTTGGGAAATCTGTTTCTGAGCTTATAAATTTAACTTGAGTTTTTCCAAGTTCAAAACAGCTTTTCAAATTTCTCGAGCTCAAATATTTCTTTTTTTTTTTTTTCCGAGATTACATTGTTTAATAGCTAATCTTTCTTCCACTTCCTCTTTTCTTTTAGCTCTCTGATACATTTTGACCGTTGGAAGTTTCAAAAATAGTATGCAAATTTTGTGAAAATAATACGTACACAAACTGTAATACAACGAATAAGATAGTTAAAAAATCTTCTCAAACTAAATTGCAATTGACCACGTTTCAGAAACCCATATTTCAAGAATTAATATTCTATGGAAGACATTTCATTCACACAACACAAAAAGGTTCTTTTTTTTTATATCGTTACGAAAAGCCCAGCTGTGGTAAGATAGCTTCCTCGCAAAGCGAGGTTAGGTTTTTCAGAAAGTGTCAAAAAATGCAGGGTTGCCAGCTATGGCCCAAAGTCGCCCATATGGCGAAAATAGGCGATATGTCATAGACGGCACTAGAACAATTCTAGAGTGAATTCTTACCGGTTTTCCCGAGAATGTTCTCGAAGGCAGATCAAAAGCTATATACACACTGCCTGTACGCGGAGTAGGAGACCATCGATAGTATGTTGAGTTCAATAGCATAGTAGTAGAGTTCCAAGGACACGTTACTGTCGTCGAAAAACTACGGCAAACACGCTGAAACAATCAGCAACACAGCCTTCAGGCTACAAGGGTGAAAACAAATTCACAGCAAAGCACTAAAGCACAGCTCCCGACTCGGCTCGGGTGATCTCAAGCTTTGGCGCGAAATCGCCCATTTGGCGACAAAAATCTATCAACCCTGCCTTTCCTTGCCACTTTCTGGCAACCCTAATCCCGCTTTGCGGGGAAGCTGTCTTACCGGAGCTGCTCATTTCTTAAGAATATTTATTCTAAGTACTTAAATAAAATACAGCTTTTAAAGGGCTTTAATACAAAATGGAGTATTTAACCAAAATATACATTGAAAAATCTTTCTAAATCGTATATTTGTTCTTTAACAGAATAAGGTGTTCTTTCAATCGTAATAACTTAAGTTCTTTATACAGATTGTTTAAACTGTAAAAAACAAAATAACGTTGTTAGGATTAGCCAATAAATGGGAGCCGGGACTGAGTCATCTTAACATTAACATATATAATTCATAAATCAGGCGTATCTGTTGGATCAGAGGTGCGTTATGTAAACTCTATAAACTTCAAATTTTGCATGAGTCTGCAAGGTTTTCGACAAGGAGTAGAATCTGAAAAGAGTTCCGAGCGTTATAATGTAAACTACTATGAGTTGGAAGATATTTTTGTGACAGAAATGTAACTTTTCTTCCTTCATAATTAATTCATGTTTAGTAATAATGCATACTGCTCAGGGATCTATTTTATTTTTAGGATGGTATTACAAAAGTGAAATTCAGGCATAAAATAATATTTTTAATTGAATTTATTCAGTTCCCATTTGCTCATAGGTCCTTAATTTTTTTCATTAATGGTCCTTAAAAGTCCTTAATTTCCGTGTGCAATGGAATTTGTAGAAATGTCTCAAAACGGAGCTTTCGCCAGAGCACATCTCCACCTGTTCGGCCATACTTGGGGGAATTTCCTTTCCAGGGAGAGTTGTATAGTGAAAAGATAGTGGAACTGGCAAAAGCAATGATTTCCACCCATGGATCCATTTGACTTCTCAAAAGATACGACATCAAACAACCAATCAAACTAACTTGGGAGGCCACGGTTATTGTTGCCGCCTATGAAGGGACCAACAATTTGCATTCATGCCTTCTCCGGGATTCGAAGCCATTACGCTTCATTACGAAGCTTCATTACGACTACCTACTTTCCCGTGTGTAAATTTATGTGCAACATGAATTGCCTTTTATTCAACTGTAAATCACTCTATCAAAGGGTATTACTATTTCTCCTAATCTCTCTCATCGCTTTTATACTGAATTGTATTCTACGAATACTGTTAGGCATTCGTATTTGTACTCTCAGGCATTCGTACATTGGGTTTTAATGTACTTCTGTCCTTCTGTACCATTCTCTGCGTTATTCTGTATTATTGGTTCAACTATATTCTGCGGGTATTTAATATTTTCATGTTACTCTATAACATTTTAAAGTTCTAAATTAATATCTGTCAGATCTACAAGTCTGACTTCATGGTTATAGCCTAGCAAGAGCAACATTTTCAGCCACATAGGCACACAGGCTGCATGAGATTCTACTATATTTATGTTTACTACAGTAGAATTAGTACATTCTACTCTAGTTATGTTTAAAACAGACAAAAATACGTAGTCAAGTCAAAAAGACGTAGACAGTTTACGAATTCCGGGGAATCAAAGAGGTGAGGCCTGTCGCCATATAGAGACCTCAGAGGTCACCATATACCAGACTGGAAAAGATTGTTCCAACACAGGGGATATAATTTTCCTATAATTTTTAATGTTCCGTAAATTTTACTTTAAATTCAGTAATTTGAGATTAACCAATATGCAATGAAAGTAATTTATATCAAATGATGCTTTGTCTTTAATCGTTTTTCAATAAGAAGCGGTTAGTTTGTAGAGACATTAGGTATTTTTTGGAAGCAGGAAAAGTGAAAAATGTGCAACTTCTTCGCAGGGAATCGAACCACGGACCTCTGGAATACGCGCCCAGCGTGCAGACCACCACACCACAAAGGCATGCCAAGAAGGAGGGAGGAATATCTTACATACTCCCCCTTTTAAAGGGCAACTGTGGTTTTAAGGGGACCCAATCGGCAAATCATTGGTGTGGAGAATCGTCATCCAGCACCCTTTTTTTAGTTAGGGCGCCACTGTAGAGACATTAGGTATTTTTTGGAAGCAGCAGACTACCACATCACGAAGGCATGCCAAGAAGGCGGGAGGAATACCTTATGAGTTTTTTTATTTCTTTCAATATTTCTTAATTTCGAAGAATAAATTAAAATCGATGCCGGTGTGCTGTATCAGTCT
The DNA here is from genome assembly GCF_044657685.1 of Stegodyphus dumicola. NCBI lineage: Eukaryota > Metazoa > Arthropoda > Arachnida > Araneae > Eresidae > Stegodyphus > Stegodyphus dumicola. Next base: position 23,258,012 of record NC_140776.1, on the reverse strand, counting down.
GTATTATATGCATTTTTTACATACAGATGGTCATTTGTGAAGAATTCCTGAGAATGACATGAAAAAGCATTATCAAAGTATCAGTTGCATAATTTTTCACGCAATTTGTCACGAAATTATATTTTAAGGGTCATTTTTTATACTTATAAATAAATAAAATTACTTTTTTGAGACTTTTTTTAATCAAAGCCTATTATTATTCCAACCCTCTTCCAAATACATATTTAAGCATCATTCTCTAGAGAGCAAAACCCGTTACCGGAATTCCCAGCGCATGCGTCCTTTCAATGCTCACGTTAGTTGAATTTCCTACCCTGCCCGAAACTTTGGGAATAACTTCAGCTCACAGCATCAAGAGACGGAAGAGAGGGAGGTCGCTCGAGTTTCTGATGGCACTTATTCGAAGGATTAGCGAATATCCATGGTCGTAAATCTTCTTCTCCGGCTGGTTTTGTTGCCAGGTTTGTCTTTCAAGATTTCATTTCGCTAGAGTTATCTGCTTGTATTTTATCAATGATTATTCTAGTAACTTAATAATGGTTTTACTAAGAAATATCTTAAATTTTAAGTAGTATTTAAATGTTTCTTTATCCAAATGTGAAAAAATTTAAATCAATAGAATTACCTGTAAAAGAAAAGAAGTTTTACCTATTTTCAAATTCTAGTTTTTTCTTTCGTTAGATCTATTGTACAAGTGGTCTCTAATCCTTTTTCCTGTTTCAATGTTCTTTGACAATCCATTTATCTGAGCTGTATCCTTCATATTCAGAATTAAATAAATCCGCAGTGAAAAATATTGGGAACTAATGTAATGATTCTGATTTCAGATGCGAAGATTGCTTTATCTAAATAAATGCCCTTAATATCCGCTGGTTTCGTAACCATGATTTTAGTAATTCGAGGTCTAAAAATGTGTTTTTAGTTTGGTAAAATGACATGTCTGTTAGTTAAATAACTCACGCAAAATTCAAAATACACAAACGTGGGAAATAAAACGATCCAAATGCTTTCAGTATTGCGTTTCCCGGTTAGTTCCACAAATAAACATGCCTCAGCGGAAATTCGATTGCTTATGCGATGATTTGATGTAAAATAATATCTTTAATTATTGTATATTATATTATACAGACATTATTTTCTTTCTTTTACGTATCGTCTTAGTTATGACACGTACAATATCGAGAAGCAAAATTTGATACGTACGAGAAAAAGAGATTTCCTATAAATGTACAATAAAGCATTCACATAAGCAATTATTATTTTTATGCTTATTATTATAATGTTGGTGTTCTGGTACCATAATTTAATATTTGTCAGTTATATTAACTTTGCATAATAATTATGTAGTATAGACAAATTTATGTATACTACGTAACTATTATGCAATGTTTTGATGCATTATATTTGCCATTTAGTCTCATCCAGTTTTCTACGTAACAATGGTGTGCAGTCATTGCCATTTAGTCTCATCCAGTTTTCTACGTAACAATGGTGTGCAGTCATTAGGGTTTTTTTTTTTTCGAGGAGGGAAGCATGAGATATGAAAAATGAGCAATGTCCTCGCCGGTATTCTAAATAGCAAAAATAGCATACATCTGTATTAATTATTATTCATCTGAAGCATAACTATCCCTTGTTGTTATTGAAGATGACTTGTTAAATATGATAAATTTCAGAGTTTTATTGTGTTTGATTTCTAATAGCTACTGAAGGGCATGAATAATTAGTGATTTTAACGCAGTCTTTTTTTTGTAACTTTAAAATCATACAATTCTCACAAAACAATTACTGTATTTCATGCTAAGTTATTATTTCGAATTAATAATTTCCTAAACTAATAATCTTCAATTAGATCGATGTCTTGAATCCGATATTAATAACTGTGTGCATATATGAACGCATTTTTACGCCTTTAAACCCTTACTCTATACCGATAATTGAAAAATCACACAAATTAGTAATGTCCAGACTGTTCATAAATTTAGCTGCTGGCTTTATTTCCTTAAATGATGTTCTTAGATATGTACTTCCGCGTAAGATGCTTCTCAAAAGGAGGCTGTGAATTTTAAGAAAATAATTTCAGTCTTTTAAGAGAGTTACTTTGCAATATAAAATTTAACTTTTTTTATAACCTCGTAAAACAAAAGTCTAAACAGTATACTATCCGTATGCCATAATATATTAAATGCTAGAAGGTTGCTTCCATTACACGTTACGCCCACCAGCGAACGAGCGGTAAAGTCGCTGAACCCTGGTAGTTCTGTTCGAGTTTCGAATACCGCAAACGGATTGGCTGCATGGGCATTTTCGTGGTTTTCCCATGTGTAACGCTTATACAAACCAGTTTCCCTTAAAAGATCCTCCACGAAGGCATCCCTCCCTTTAGACAGATAGCCCTCGAGGCTTTGCTGTAATCACATAAACCAAACTAATAATTCGATCAGTATTAGGCACGCAGAGCCTATCTAATACGTTTTCAAATAACATTCCTTATTATCCGAAATGCATGGTTGGATTAATAGTTAAGGAAACGAAGCTTGAAACCGCTTTCTGTAAGTGCCTATATATAAGAATTTTGTACATTTATTCTTCAAAAAAAGGAAGTATTTTTTTTCCGAATAATTTTTACATACTTGTGAGAACTAAAGGAAGTATTGTAATCGCAAAAAAAATTCGGATTTGTTATGTATCTAAAAATTTGGCAATGTTTTAATTACTTTTTTAACCCTTAACTTTGACTCAACTTATGGTGCCGGACAAACTAACAAAAAAATTCAAACATAATCAACACAAATCTAATTCATAATATATCAAAAGATCAATCGAATAAACAATTCTCTATCATATCTATTAATCGTATAGTGGTATTGGTTTAGTACAATAGGGCGCGTTGTGAAGCCCACTAAAGAAAATCAGTAACCTAAATTCAATAAAACTCTATGTTTCTTAAAAGCCTCCCGGCTCAAACAAATGTAGGGACATGACAGACCACAGTAAATTATACACTAAATTAAACAAATGAAACATAAAATATATATCAAACACATTTATTAATTTCTAGAATATTCAAACATATGATAACTAGGTAAACTGATCAGTCCCTTACAAATTAACCTTAAGATGTAAATTAACATATATATCATTTTACATAACTCGCAATTTAGGTGGTTGTACCAATTTTCTAATCATTCGTTTACAGGTATATTTAAATAACTTGTCATTACTTAAATCTTCAAATCATTTCGTTTTCAAGTACATTAATATAACTACTCATTATTTAATTCTTCTATTCACTTCGTTTACACGTATATTAATATAAGTATCATTACTCGGTTACAGTTTAAATAGAAAAGACAGAAAAAAATCACTCACAGGGTGAAGTTCATACATCAAACTCCTATTTTCTCCCGTGTGCCACCATCGACGGATAAATACGGAGTTTTAAATAGTTCAACAGATAGTCCTGCTTATTTCGTTGACTGATTAATACGGAGTGTTAATAGTTCAAGAGATCGTCCAACTCATTTCGTTGACCATTCGAAGAAATCCATAAAACCCAAATCGTGCTGCTTGCCGAATGCAGGTCAATGATACACACTGCATTCAGAAACACTTCAATCAAGTCAAAATCCCAGGAAAATACTGGTATCAGGCAGCCTTTCTTTTAATCAGGAACAGTAACGCTTCAACAAATTCTAGACCCAAGGAAGACACAGGTATCGGGATGCTTCTTTTCAATCCGGAACAGTCTTTATCAGGAACGCTTCAAAAAACCAGGAAAAACGCCTTGAAATGACCCAAACTGGAAAGGCACTGGGCAGGATAAGCAAGAAACCCACTGGTATCTGCATCACCCTGAGAATACCTATTTACAATTCTCAGAAAATTATAATGGAGAAACGACGATGCTGTAAATTTTTGCGATGAGCTCTAGAGCTTTTTTTTAATGTAATTTCTCATCTGATCAAAGCCGGGAATCCATAGCCGCCGCCCGCTGGTACACGCCGCTCGCTGCAAGGCAAGACCGCAACAGGGCAAACTTCCCATCTTTTTTTTTTCAGCTTAACTTTACATCGCACGACTCAAATCAGACTCCAAAACCAACACAATAGCCGGCTCTCGCGAGAGCAAGACCCGCAAGGATGAAGCCCCCACTCTTTCTCTTAGCTTGAAAATCAAAATCAGAATAATGAACTCTAGCCTGGTGCAAGCACCCAGGAAATCTCTGTTTCTCCGCCTCTGTAAGTTCATAGGCTTTAAAAATCATAAAATTAAAATCACACCAATGCCGTAATTTTACGTTATCTAAACTGAGAAAATGACACACCCATGACGAATCAAACACCAGAAATCTGACATTGCAGTCCAAAAACATCTGTACACACAACGTGAGAAAACAAAATGGGATCCCCCCAACTAACAAACGGAACTAAGCTTTACGAGAATCCAATTACTTAAACTTAATACACCCCCCACTGTCTTGAAGTAAGCAAAACTGCAACTTTAACAAAGCGAAGGCAAGACGATTTTCGTTGTAGTAAAGGCGACAACAGAACACCCTACTGCCTCCAATGTTAGTAAAAAGGCCATAAACCAATAAACCAGATGGTTCTTGCAACCGTTTCCTGTCGGTGTTACACTACTTTCAAGAACTACCAGTTAAATAAGACTTTAACAATTTAAAAATATTTTTTTCAGATTAAAATATACATGAATACAAATAAAAATATTAGAATAATAATAACTTAAAACACATATTAATAATTAAAATTCGCGACATAACAGATTCCAGATTTCAGCGGAAATATCCATTTTGACCACTTCCAAATCCATTTTGACTATTTTTTGCGTTACATCTGTCCGTAAGGACAGAATAAAGGACTTTTTATTTCAAAACGGATTGTAAAATGGATATGTACATATGTGCGAATATATTTTGCATAAGTCCAAAAAACGGTTAGCCGTAGAACAGGTGATGGAGGACGGGGACTCCTGGTGTTTAACATAGGTAAACAGCCATGTGTCCCACGCCCTCTCCTATCTAGGAACAACAACTTCCTAGGGGCCCCCGTGAGGTTGCCTCGGGCCTCCGAAGCTTATTATACAGATCTAAAGATCAATACGTGGCCAAACAAGGGCGGAAGATTATTGTTTGACAATCGCTACGTATAGCCGTTGAACAATGAAATTTTGTATATGGGACTGCTATAACATCTAGTTGTGCACCTCCCTTTCTTGTTCTAATCGGCAGTACTTGTAATCCAGTAATACCAAAGGAGTATATATTTATATACATATATCCGGTTCACAATTTCTAGCGCAGCCTTTATTTTCGTAATCGTTGAACGTAGACATATACTTCCAGTTACAAAAGTGCTTCAAATGACGAAAATGTTCATGTTTTGGAAATTTCAGGTTTAAAAAAGAAATAATTTTAGATAGATAACCAAATTTTAATTTTAATCCAGTCTTCCGGTTCCTATGCTGATATTTGAGAAAGTTGTGTATTCTTTATGAAAGAATAAAAATACACCAAGTTTGAATCCCATGAAACAAAAATTGACCAGGATATTTAATTTCAGAATTGGCAGTTTTTGATGCAATTTTCAACTTGCCTTGAGATATCTCTTAATTTAAAATAATTCGAAGGAATATGTTTAAATGAAGTTCAGCAAAAAATGTGTATAATTTAATACAGCATAAGTCCATAAGCATAAGCATGTGCAACAAGCAATGCAGATTTCCACAGCACATATGATTTTCTTATTAGGTACTTTTATGCTTTCTAGCGCAAAAAGTATAAGCTCTGATATAATAAGCTTATGATTGATATAAGTAAAATTGAAAAAAGTGATAAATTTTAATTTTGTTCCATTTACAAAATAACATTAATTTCTGGCATTAAATAAACCTATATGATTTGTGAATCAAACCCGTTTTAAACAAACGTACATTATTTAAAAAATAATGAATAAAATCTATAAGGAAAAGGAAAAAATCTGAAAGGCATTTTTTCATTTACACATACACGCGCGTTTGGAGAGCGTCTGGGCTAACGCCCCTCTGGGCTAAAAATATTTGAAAACAGCTTATCTTTAGAATTTCCGATAGACAGCCTCGCGCTCTGAAGATAAAAATATTTTATTCCATACAGTGTGTTGCCACTGCTTGCTTTTAAATCCTTGGGTTTCTTAACCAAAAATTTGTTAAATTTTTACAAAATATGAAATAGGTAATAAAACAAATTCGAAATTCAAGTTTCAAATTTCCAGGTGCCCATATTCAGGTGGAGGACTACGTGATTCAAAATTTGCTAGCTTTAAATATCGTTGTTTTTTCACAGTGCTAAAAACATACATGCATTAATGCAGATTCTTCATTATTTAATATCTTTAAATATAATATAAGGAAATACTATATGCTGACAATAATTTCAAAAGTGATACAGCCGTTTATAGTGACTCGACACAAAATGCCGTTTCGAGATTAATAGCCCTTCTGGACTAACTTCCCTTTGGGTTAATAAAACGTTTCCAACTTCAGTTAAGTTTATATTTCATCAAATTCCACTGCATCGGTACCACTAATAAATCGTTGACTTAAGCGATGAAATCGTGGTAATTCATCCTCAGCTCCGATCGTCAAGATCACATATTACAAGAAGATACCTTTCGTTATTATTAATCAAAAAATTACTTTCTTTTACTAATCAAATATAATTTTCATTCTGAAACAAATATATACAAAATACTAGATATTTAACATCTTAGCAATTAAACTCAGTGCTTCGCGATAAAATGTTTTTTTTTTTTTTTAATTTGCTCTTAATTTTATTACTGTAGTTGTAAAGATATATAACTATAACATACTTGGTTATGTTTTTCACGTTCATAAAAGTTCTTTGTAAAACGAAAAAGACTTTAAAGAAATTAGATACTATTCGAAAGAAAAAGACTTAAAGAAATTAGATAAGATTCAATTTTAATGCTTTTACAATCCTTTCTATGAAAACTGTCTACGTATTTTTACTTCCTTATACGAAGTAAAGGAAGTATCGTAATCGTGAAAAATTTAAAGTATCATATTTCAAAGAAATTATCTATTTCAACTGCTCTCAAAACCGTTTAAACGATGTTTCTGCGTGACATCTGTAAGTACTGACAGAATAAAAGCCTCTTTTAACAAAAAGGATTGTAAAATGGATTTAACAATGGATTCAAAAGAGATTTTTTTCCCTTGACGTATGTACGTATGTACATAGTAATGCGAGATACATACATACGTAAGTTGTACATATGCATAACTCAAGAACGAGTAGCCGTGGAACGTTGAATTTTCGTATATGGGACTGCTATAAGCCGTAGTTGTGCACCTCATTTTTTGTTGTAATTGGCTGCATCAATCGTACATAAATATATATATATATATATTCTCACTCTGTTACTTGGCTCGGTGAGATCAATTTTTTATTCATATATATAGGTAAATTGTGCATTTCTTGCGTTAACGGTTATTAAATTATGTTGTTCTTATGTTCTGGTTAAGTTTTTATGCCTTTAGTTAATCTGCATGAAATAGTTATAGAATTATCAGCAATATAAATGCGGTGAGTCAAGCCTAACGAACCGCCATTTGTTTGCGTTTGAAACTAAGTAGAATAGTGAATTATGTCAGTTTCTGCAGCCTGAATGTCTTTTTGCAGAGTGGGACCAAAAGTAAACTTTCAGTTTTGTGCACCGAAAAATCTGCCTTCTTGCCGGCTGGCCGAACTGCTTGTTTTTGCGTAGAATGTTTTTAAACTGCTTTAACTGTATTTGGTGTATTATGTTTTTCTGTATTTTACAATTTTTAATGAAGATGTTTTGACTTTTTATGTGTTTTTGGATTGCCGCGATGAAAAAACTGAATTAATTAATTGAGAAATATATCTCTAATGAAATTCGAGGAAATAAGTTTAAACAAAATGCAGCAAAAATGTGTATAATTTAATAGGCCACACAAGGAAAGAATGTGGTGTCCACACCAGATTTTTTAAATTAATGAAACAAATCATTTTTTATCTAAAGTTTGACTAAGCTGTACTGAAGATTTGTCTGAAAAAGAAAGCTTTAAGCTAAAAGGAAGTTCAATAACTTTCAAATAAAAATACTTTTTCAAATGCATCTAAAAGCCGTGATCTGAATTGGACCGCACCTTGTTATTATATGCATAAAAACATAATTACTGACATCGTTGATCGATGTTCTCCGCGCTTAACAATTGCCAAAAAGAAGAAGAATTTGAAATAATACTACTAAATAAATTATCCACATTGAAGACGTGAAATTCAGTTTCGATGGTAAAATGCTTCTTTCAATAACGTAATAAATATTTATCAGGTATAATGCGTCAGAGATGGAACCATTCTGTACTTTCCATTTTATTATGTATATATAATAAAATTAAATATATATGTACGTGTGTGTGTAAGATAAAAATATGTAAATCAGCTTTATAATAGAATTTAGAAATAGGCACTTTTAATTCCTCATTTTTAATTTGGGTATTTCCTCTCCTACTCTAAAATAAAATAATAACATTTCTGGACTGCGTCATTTCTAGATAAATCTATTGGCCATGGTTTTCATAACGCTGGTGATGTAGTTAATGCAGAACCTAAACTCGCAATTTCGAGAACTGAAACCGGTATAAGCTAAACTAAAACCTCCTCTTGGTGAACCTCCATATTGGATAATTGTGCATTTTTAGCTTCAGCTCTTCTGCACTCAAGTTGCTATTACACTTTGCTTGCTTTGTCGTTCTACTAATTATGAAATTATCTAATATGTCATATTCTGTATAAAATAGTGAGGTGCGTATTGCGCCCCTAATCTTGTCTTATGAAAAATGGAATAGTTATTTCGTATCCACCAATAAAAATTATATTCAATTCGGCCACATCTGTTTACAAGTCTGTCCTCCGAATACCATCTTTCCAACAACGCAGTAAAGTCTCCCCAAGATACAATGCAGAGAACCGTCGTCAGTCTTTTGCAACTTACTCCAAGTCATCTTATTACACACACACACAAATATATATATTGTTGTGTGCATACGTAATAGACTGAATGTACTAGTCCGATGAAAAGTTAACAAAATTTATTCTTATTACAAGAAATAAAACAAAATTCTTAAATTTTTCCTCACAGATATTCGTACAATATCACAATATCACACAGTAGTTGTATTTTAAACTACTAAAACGTTAAACAGAACACAATTCAAACCGCAGAGAAAGCTATTCCGATCTCAAAATTACAGCGGCTAAATAAACGACAACTTAGTAAAGAACTGAGCTGAGATGTTTTTTCTTCGGGTTTTAAAAGCTTTTTAATCAGTCACGAGAAGCTTCTTGTAATTTCTCGATGTTTCTGGAAAACAAAAGATTAGAATTACGGTTACAGTTAACACACAATTGCATTATTTCAATTTAAATATAAATTACGAAATATCTATTTATTAAATGCGCGTGCTCCTGTATTTTTACTTTCTCGGCGTAGCTATCTCTTAAAACTCGTCACGCGCTGCATTGCATGGGGAATAAAACAATTTTAATGACAATTCTACTAAAAATAGCTAACTAAATACAAAATCCGTAACAATATATAAGTCTTTATAGTCATAAAACAAATATTAGAATATCTAAAAGTTCGCACTCATAAAAACAATGCTATATAAAATTCTGATATACTGTAGAATCATTATGTTATTTTGAAGCAGAAGACATGAAAAACGAGCAATATCCTCGCCGGGACTCGAACCGGGACCTCTCGAATACGCTCCGAGCGTGTTACCGTTACATCACGAAGGCATTAAATACCTTATAACATATATATAAGAATGTTAAATAAAACTGAGTTAACATCGTGGTCTTTTTACTTCCTTGTACGAAGTAAAAAGGAAGTATTGTAATCGAGAAAAGTTTCAGGCAGCATATTTCAACGAAAATATCCATTTTGACCGCTATCGAATGCAATTAACGATGTTTTTGCGTGATATCTGTACGTAAAGACAGAATAAAAGACACGTTTCCTCCAAAAAAATTATAAAACTGCTTTAAAATTAATTCTAAAGAGAATTTTTCGTGGCGTCTGTACGAATGTATGTACGTACGTACGTACGTATCTCGCATAACTCAAAAACCAGTAGCCTCAGAACGTTGAAATTTTGTATATAGGTCCGCTATAACATGTAGATGTGCACCTCGTATTTTGGTTGCAATCGGCAGCACCAAACGTATATAAATATGTTTATATATATATCCACTCTGTTACACGGCTCAGTGATCTCAGTTTCTTTACTCTTATATGTTTGTAAATTGTACATTTTTGCCTTAAAAATGATTGAATTATGTTGTTCTTATCTTCCCGTTAAGGTTTTTATGCCTTTAGTAAATCTGTATGCAATACTTTTAGAATTATCAACAATTATAAAGTTTTTTGTTCAAGTGCCGGCTAAATAGTTTTTTTGATGGCGGCCATTGCTTGTTTACATTTGAAAAAGAAGGATGGTGGATTTGTTGCCAATCTAGAGAAACTTTGCTTCCAAACAACAAAGGTAACGCCTTTATTTATTATTGCGAATTAAATCATGCTTAATCTTTTCTGGAATTTTTTCGAGGAAATAAGCGTTTAAGATTTACTTCGTAATTTTTAATACAGATATTTTGAGTTTTTATGTATTTTTGCCTTCTCGCGAAGTGAGAACTGAATTAATTGAATGAGAAATACTCAATCGTCTGTGAGAAACTGTTTCTTTTTTTGTTTTGTTTGCTTAATTTCTTTTATACATCGTTCTAGCTTTATTACAGTATTTGAATAGAATATGTGGCAACGATTAGATAATTCTTTAAATGATACAAATTTTGTGCATTCTGAGTTATAATATGAACGAAATATAATACTGTTAAGTGAACCTAGCGCCAGAGTGTCACTACGGTGAAGAAATAGGGTGAATTTTAAAGAATGCATTTATTCTATTGCGCTGTCGGCGAAGTAGATTTAATTCAATCTAATAAGTTTAAATGAAATGCAAGAAAAAATGCGTATAATTTAATATCTCGTACAAGGAAGTCATGTGGTGAACACAGCAGATTTTTTTAACTTCATTTTGATTAATTATCTTTTCTTTAATGAGTACGTAAGTCTCCACGTGGCATTAATTGACAAAGACATAATATTGCATGTGGAAAACTTTTTTTCTGCCGATTTGTTTTGTTGTTTTGAAAAGCGCATTCTAAATACAAGATTTCATAATTTGCATCTTATATTTCTAGGGAACTAATTAATCTAAAGTCTTAAAGTAGCTGCTGAACCTACAGTTGTTTCAAGTAAAAAATTGACATCTTCATATTACTAAGATAAAATACGATTTCTTTCAGTCTAATGACATTTTTCATTTTTCATTTTTTAAATATTTTTTAACTTTTTGAAAACTGAAAGGTGAATATTTCTAGATATTATATTTTAACCTGGAGTTTTTAGATTGTAAATTTTATTCTTTTATATTATTATTATCTTTTTCTTTTTGGAGAATATGTGTTAATTTCTTTTAACACCTGATATTCCGCCATGGCAAACTGATGGATCAGAAGAACAGAAAAAATACAGAAACAGCCCTTCTCATTTTATGCAACGTCAAGCATAAAATGAGTTTTTGCGAGTAACGGATAGTTAGTATGTTGCCATTCGGCAAAGCATTTTTAGCTTTGTTTAATATCATAAACTCTTTGAATTATGAGACTGTAATGTGAAGCTTCTAGATAGCAACATTTTTTAAATAGCATTTTATGCCAGTGTTTGTATCCTTTTACGATCTCGTATTTGTTTAGACCCATGACTGGTAAAGAAGAATTCACAAACAGTAGTTCTTCATTATCTGTCTAACGCCCATCAGAAGCTGAATGGATACGATCGTGGAAAACCGGTAGTTCGATCTGTTTTAAAACCTAGTGATCCAATTTCTTTTCGTAGTTTTTCTTTAATGTACACTTCGCACAAAAGAAAAGAACAGTTCCATCTATATCTCCCGTTTTATTGGATCGGCTGTTGAAATTTAACTTGTCTTTTCCATGGCTCGAAAACGCGATTTGGGATATATATTAGCTTGATATAAAGTATTGTTCCAACATTGGTATTGACACAAAATCAGAGAAAATCTGAAATGACAACATATTTTTCCATAATTCAATCCTAACTCAATTATGCCAAAATGCTAAGTTTTCTAAAAATCGCAAGAGTAGCTTTTAAAAATTTAGCTTTCAAAGTTTTAGCTCCTCAGTGTTAATTGAAATTGGTACACATTTATTCATATCTCTTTTTTCATTAAACAGTAGAGTCTTTAGGTGTTTTTGAAGCAAGAGATGTTAAAAATGAGCATTGCTTTCGCCGGATCTCCAACCTGGACCTCTCAAATACGCTTCGAATATGCTACAGTTACACCACGAAGGCATGCTGGAAGAAGGGATAAAATACCTTATGAAACTTGCTTAAATTCTTCTTTCACTGTTCGAAATTTAGGACCAGTCCAAATAAAATTCGCTGAACTTCCTGATTTACTTTTAAAGTTTGTACTTTTTAGTAATTTTTATAAATTTGTAGTTGTAATATTTTTAAAGTTATGGTGCCCTACTGTCAAAAATTAAATGCATTAACGGCGTATTCGGTTGAATATGGTAGATGAAACAGTAATAGATTGGAATAATTACGGGGCAAGTTTGTATACATAGCGTTTTAAACAAAGCTTTATGCTAACACGTTTTTGGCTTGGTATAGTAGATAATGGCAAAGCGCACTAGGGCTATCTGCCTAAGAAAATGAAGGACTTTGCTGAGGACTTTCTAAGGGAAACTGGCTCATATACACGTTACACATGGGGAAAACCACGAAAACGCCCATGTAGCCAGACCGTTCGTTTGGAATCGAAGCCAGGTCAGAAGCCAGGCTCCTACAAAATCGAAGATCGTAACAAAATACAGTGGAACCTCGAGATATGAGTTTAATTTGTTCCAGCATTGAGCTCGTATAGCGAATTTCTCGTATCTAGAAACAAACTTTCTCATTGAAAATAATGGAAATCCAGTTAATTCGTTCCGATTCTCCAAAATCTCATTGCCATCTCACCTGCAGTTGACGTACCTGGTGTTTTTAGGAAAGATCTAAGTACAGATTCTTAGCGCAAATAATAGCTTCCGATAGTGAAATGCCTTTTAACTGCTTCTCGTTAATCCACACCAACAACAGCTTCTCAACATCTAGGAGTTTTGCACGATGGTTGGAAGTAAAGGTAACTCCTTTGAATACATCAGTTTCTTAATTTCTTCCTTCTGCTTCAGAATAACGCAGATCGTCGATGTCAAACGGCCCGTTAATCTTTGCCAATTCCGTCACTCTTACACCACGCTTACGTTTATCTATGATTTCTTTCTTAATTTCAACGGCCATGGCTTCCTTCGTTTTCTTGTAAAGACATTAGGGACTTCGCCGGGAATCGAACCACGGACCTCTAGAATACCGGCCCAAAGTGCAGAACCACGAAAGCACGTTAGCAAGGCGGTAGAAATACCTTATATACCCCTCCCTTTCAAAGGGCGACTGGGGTTTTAGGCGATCCAATCGCCAACTCGTGGGTGAGAAGAACCCTCATCCAACACCCCTTTAGTTCGGGTTCCACTGTAGAGACATTAAGCTTTTTTGGAAGCAGGCAAGATGAAAAATTAACAACCGCCTTCGCCGGGAATCGAACCAAGGACCTCTGAAATACCGGCCCAGTGTGCAGAGCCACTACACCACGAAAGCCCTCTAGGAAAGCGGGAGAAATACCTTATATTTTTTGCAGCACTATCTGAGGTAACAATCTTCCTGGAAGGCATCATGAAATTATTATTTTCAGATTAAATGTAAAAATAATTAACTCACAAGCGCACACACATGTCGATCAAAGAACACTGAGTCATCTGATGAGGGTATTCCCCAAGTCGAGCCAGATCGGGAAATGAGCCACGCATACTAACAGCCTCTCTCGTTGCTCGTTACTCGAGTCAATGCTCGTATTTAGAGACGAATCTTACTTTCCTCCTATCTCGAATTTCACGTATATAGAGATGCTCGTATCTCGAGGTTCCAATTCCATTTGTGAAATTAACGAAAGCCCCTTTACGAAGCTCAAAAACGAAGCGAGTAGAATGCTGATTGTTTAGTGTCAATTCTTGAGAAATTCTAAGAAACGATTAGTGCAAATATGACAGGATATCAATCAACTTTAATGGTTTGATGGCAGCTAACTTTCACAGTCGACGAGATAGGTAAGTATCAATGTTTTTGCTATGCACTTAATTTTCTTGATACATAACTCAATTCATACAACTTGCTGTGTAAGCTCTTATGAGAAAAAAATGAAATCAGAAAATTAAATGTTTTTGTTGGTAAATATGTGTAAGAACAATTTGTATTTCATTAAAACAGAAGAGAAAATTAATAGAAATATCGTTTTCATTAAAATTAAGGAACACATTTAACAGTATCATTATAATATACGATAAAGCATTTATAATTTTTTTTCTTTAAATGAAGATTTTGTTTTCCTTTATAGTATAATTTTCTTCATAAAAAACCTTTGTATGATGCAACCACTCAAGTTCGAAAGTTAATTCTACTCAAAATTTTGTTATGTGTAATATGTAATTTTTACATGTATATGTATATGTATACTTGAAGTTTCTAAAAACATACATCATCTTAAAATGTTACTATTTAATAAATTAAATTCATATTAGTTTCAAATATTAAATCTTATTATTTAATAACTATATCTTAAAATCGCTAATTTATTTTTTAAGTGCGATATTGATGAAAATTTCTGCAAAAAAATTCAAACCGTTTTTCATACTAGTTTTTACAAAAATAATGTAATACGTAGGAATATTATTCAAGCAAAATTCAAACAGTTACGTTTATCACTACAGCTGAAATTAAAATGAATTCAAAGCAAATTATTCGCTTCTCTCTATATCGAAAAATCATTCATGCCTATAATTAAGAAATATTGGAAACGAATACTTTGTTTGTTTAAAACTTTAACACTTATTAACGCTTGTAAAGGTACAAACGTTAATAAGTGTTGCCTACAAACAAATGATTTTGATTACGCAGTATGTTAAATGGAAAGAAACAAAATATTTCTAACTGAAGTTTGTTTAATCAGTGTATAGATTTTCCCAGCATCAATAGAATTTAATTAAAAACCTAATGATAAAACTGGAAATAATTTACTCTTAGAATTTCTAATATGTTCTGTGAAACATTTATCAATATCGTATGTAGTTATGCAAATGTGTAACTAAACCAATAAACATTTTTAAAGTTGTTGATCAAATTTTCTATGTTAGCATCTGCCTCCCAGACGGTATAGTGGTTAGGGGAGCCTACTGCGGTACAGAAAGGCCCAGCTCGAATCCCGAAGAAGACATGGATGTTTGTAAATCTTTACAGTGGAACCTCGAGATACGAGTTTAATTCCTTCCAGCATTGAGCTCGTATAGCGAACTTCTCGTATGTAGAAACAAACTTCCCCATTGAAAATAATGGAAATCCAGTTTATCCGTTCCGCACCTCCAAAAATATCAATTTTTCTAATAATAAATACCACTGGTAGATAATATAACCGTAGTTTACCTTTACGATAGCTTCTAAGACACCGACATTAACTGCTTCTCGTTAATCTAACCAACAACAGCTTCTCAACAGTTTCTAGAAGTTTTGTACGTTGCTTGGAAGTAACTGTAACTCCTTTGCCTACATCAAGATTCTTAATTTCTTCCTTCTTCTTCAGAATAGTGCAGGTCGTCGATGTCGAAAGGCCGTAAGTCTTCGCTAATTCCGTCACTGTTACACCACGCCTATGTTTATCTATGTTTCTTTCTTAATTTCAACGCCCATGGCTTCCTTCGTTTTCTTTGCAGCACTATCTGAGGCAACAATATTCTTGAGAGGCATCGTAAAATAATTACTTTCACGTTAAATGTAATAACCAATTAACTCACAAGCGCACAAACGCGTAGATCAAAGAACACTGAATGATCTGACAAGGGGATTCCCCGAGTCGAACAGGATCGGGAAATAGCGCCACGCATACCAACAGCTGGCTCATCGCTCGTTATTCGAGACAATGCTCGTATTTAGAGACAAATTTTCCGCTCATACTTTTCTCGTATATAGAGATGTTCGTATCTCGAGGTTCCACTGTAGAGTCCGTACGGCATGGGGCCCTCTAAATATGCGGGGAGCCGAAAGTCCTCTCGAGAGGTTGTGGTAGGGAAAGAAGGGTAGGAGACCCTCTGACTCGTCCGTCTGGGGTGCTCCCCATCAAAACTGAACGAAGTTCTACTGTCACCTGTATGGTACTCAAGGCTCTTGCCAACGACAGGCGCAATCTTGCACTCCTTGCCACTCCTTGCCACGATGAATTTTGTAAGCTTGTTCTGATATTCTTGTCAGACAAATGAGATTAGTCTCAACACATATTAGTATATAATAATAAGTATTTAAAGTGTTAAAGAAACTCTTCCTATCAGTTCAATGATTTATCATAGTTTTAAATATAAAGTTATTCGGCACGGTTACACTAATATGACGAATATAATAACTATGGTGTATTACAGATTTTAATTTTTACCAAAATAAGTTTCAAACTGCGGATTTTATAGAAACAAACTTCAGCTTTATTTGAAGCTAAGCAGACAGTTTACCTCTGCACATAGATATCTGTATGCAGGATAGTTTGAAAAGCTAGCTGCAGCGCACATTTTCTTAATTACTGATTTAAAATATATACATCAAATTACAAAGTTTCACTCCATCTTAGTTTGATGGAGAAAAACCAGGGAAACGGATTACAGATTCTCCCACTCCTCTTCTTTTACCACTAGCGACTCAAGAGGACTTTCGGCTTGCTAGTACTTTTAAGTGTCCTCATACGTCACCGATACCATACATTTACATATAGCCATGCGTTCTTTCATGGATTCGAACTCTAAACGTGTAGAGACATTAGGTTATTTGGAAGCAGGAGAGATGAAAAATGAGCAATACCCTCGACGAGACTCGACCCACGGACTCCTCGAATACGCGTCTAGCGTGCTGACCACTACACCATGAAGGCATGCTAAAAAAGCGGAAGAAATACCTTATGTACTCCCCCTTTCAAAGAGTGAATGGGGATTAGGCGACCCAATCGCCAAATCCTGGGGGTGGAGAATCATCATCCACCACCTCTTTTAGTTCGGGCGCCACTGTAGAGTCATTAGCTTTATTTAAAGTAGGAAAGATGAAAATGAGCAATGTCCTGGCCGGAACTCAAACCCTGGAACTTTCGAATACGCGTCAAGCGTGCTGACCACTACAGCACGAAAACAGGCTAAGAAGGGCCAGAAATATCCTATAAACTAACGGTACGGCAGCTACCGATTACAGCGGGGAACCTTCTTGGAACACTATTATATGTAAAAATGCACCCTAAATTAAAAACATAAATTTTTATTTTAAAGTGCCCGCAGGAAAAAATTTCTTCTGATGAATTGAATATTTTTTGCTTTAATATGTTAAATACACAAAACTTCAATCCTATCTGTGCAAAACATCCTGTGATATTCGAGAACTAATTAACTGACATGCCACATTTTGTGTTCATTACCGAGCAAAAATTGATATTTCTCCGTTGTATTTAAGGACTAACCATAAAACAAAAGTTGTTGTTTGGTGATTAATGTTTCCGCGTTGGATAAAATAGAATTTGTTACTAACTTCGTAGTTTGCGTCACGAAACTGTAATATTAATTATCAACATCTGCGCAAACTTTTCAGATAAAAATATAGAACGATTTGTAGTTAACTATTTAAAGCTTAAACGAAAGTCATCATACCCCAGAGCTGGCACCATTTTCAAAAAATTATTTACCTTTTTTTAATGAGCTTTCTAATTAGACGTATATATGAGCCATTTACTGCACAAATCGATTAACTCCACTTTTACTTACTTGCCACTTAACTCCAGCAAAAATTGTAGCCTATGGACATGTTTGTAGAGGATGAATCTAGTGACGAAGATTCTTTTTGTTTTAAAACACATCCGGTGCCCATGTCCTACATCTTGGATTTAGTTATACCGTCGGAAAGTTTAGTATTTTTGCGTTTTATTCTCTTCTCTGACACCAGTTGTTACGTTATATCCTTCCTTCACGTTCGTATGGGGTTCGTAGATTTGGAGTGAATAACGACGACACTTGATGAAGTATCGAAACACACTTTATTAGTCAATATTGTCAGGGCAGCTCCAAAACACGTTTAACAGTCGTCGATGAACTACTATAAACACGCTGGAACAATCAGCGACACAGCCTTCACACTGTCAGGCAATAACGGGGGAGGCAGCTTCACTGCAAAGCACCAGAGTAAAGCTCTCGACTCTGCTCGGTCGTTCTCGGAACTCCACGTACTCTCGAGACTCTCCACGCCACAACTCGCGATGCACTCGACGACACACAGAGCACAGCTCCTGACTCTTCGGTTCAGTCGTTTCCGGAGCTCAATACGATCTCTCGACGATGCACCGGGATACTCTACGAGACTCCTTCGGTGCACTCGACGACCCACTCGGCACTCGCTTTCCGGCTTTCAACTCGATCGTCTCCGCACGGACTAACTAGATGAGACACACTCACACTGACTGCGGACCAGCAGAGTTTATATAGCTTTCGGCTTGTGTTCGAGAACATTCTGGGCTAAACCGGTAAGAATTCGTTCCAGAAGGTTCTCTATCCATCCATGGCATATCGCCAATTTTGTCGCCAAATGGGCGATTTCTCGCCAAATGTGGCAACCCCTGCCTTCCCTTGCCATTTTATGACAACCCTAAAACTGCTTTGCGGGGAAGCCGTCTCACCGCGCCTTTACATTTCGTAACAGTATTACTGAAAAGGAGAGACAATCTTGGAAGGATTGTACGGCACTCGTGGACATTTCTGTTCCTGTCACACTTCCTCTAGATGATTATGAATTAAAAGTACCTGTACTGGGAATAAGGTAAAGATACTTTCTCCTGGTAATATTTAGGGCAATTTTGAAACGTTGTTTAACTTTGTTTTTCTGAAATATAAAATTTAATTTTAAGCAATTTGCAAGAGTTAAGATATTATCCTTTTGTGTCCGATAGATAGAAAAACACGACCAACGGACTTCGGAAGCATCAGTTTCTACAGACGGCATTATAAAACGAGGAAACGTAAGTTCTAGAAACATATATCCCTTTATCTGACAAAATTGCTTATCCGAAATCGGCGATATCGCGTGTTGCAGGTGAAGAGAAATTCTACTGCGTCTATTATTCTGTTTAGTAAAGAATTTTTATTTTAGCTCATTCAAATTTCATTACTCTTTTACTCGACAGATGACGATGCATTCGTTTTGACTTTGATCCGACCACTTCTTGCGATATAAAATGGCTATCGGTTTCTGCTTCTAAAGAAGAGGACCATTGGCTAAATAAATGGAAATCTAAAATGGTGTTTTTTATTTTTATTTATTTTTTTAATTTTATTTTATTTTATTTTATTTTATTTTATTTTCAAATCTACTCCAATCCAGGCAGCTTTTTCGCCCAATATTAAACCGTTTTCATTTGATTTAATGAAAATCTCCCAAGTAATTTTCCCGTGCCTCAGCTATTAAATGAGGTTGATTTAATAGCTTAGGGAGGAGGCAAATAAGACGGTAAGTACTTACATTATAGACTTTGAGTAGTACCAGAAGCAGCAGCTTTTCAGATCAGACGAACTTTTTCAAACTTGAAATTTCGCTTGAACATTGATTGTTTTAAAAAGGAAAGCACTACAAAATTCTTTTTACGGTGTAGTTTCAAAATTAGTAAAGTGTTAACGAAACTTGAATTTAGAGAATGATAAAAGAATTTCCATGCTATGATCTACTATGAATTTCGACATTTGATGTAACAACAAAGTAATGATAGATTGATTTCAATTTTTGATGATAAAGCAACATCCAAAACCACAATTACCAACTTAAATATTAAAAGAATATATATTTAGAGTTAAATAAAAAAACAGATTAAAACTTTCAAAATTAAACAGCTCAAATAAGCAAAAACTTAACTAGCAGTCCTTGAAACTCTGTCGAATTGTGCTGTTAAACACTACTGTTACGGTAAAACTGCATGTAAAACTAAAGTGCCTTAGCAAAAGGTGGGACTCGAAACAACAGGATTTTCCACAACTTCGACAGGACCGAAGTGTATTCCAAGCATGATTTTCGAGATTGTTATATAGAAAAATTTCAGAAGTTTGTAAGAAATTCAAATTAGGGGATGAAGTTTTGCCATCAATAATTTTAGCTTCCGAAAATTGAAAGTTATGGCTTTTATCCCAACAATGAAATGTTATGAAAGCCTTTTTTCCCTTCCTTCGTTTGATATGACAGATATGCTTGTTATCTTGAATTCTAAATATCTACGGGTTTCTCGTTATATGAAAAATAGCATTCACAAAAAATTTTACGAAGGCCCATGAATGAATTCGCCTTTTTATTCATCATTGCATCCGATTTAGAACTCCCTCTTTGAGGCTAAGCACTTAATTTTATCAATAATTCAAAAAGAAATAATGAAATTGTATTTCATTAAAAAAAAGATAGTCGAGCATAAAAAGAGTCCATTAAAAATAAGAGAGGACGAGGCAGAAAGTGTTTGTTACGTTTTCGGGTAATAGGGCCATATTGGAATTTTTGTTTCAGCAAATCGTAGACTAGTAAACACTGATTGAAATACTAGAATTTCTTTACCAGAAATAGTTGTTGACCTCATAAAATTATGTGAAATAATTTAGCATACTGCAATATACACTGGTGTGCAAAAATTAAGGACGAGACGGTTTTTTCAATATAACTTTGTACAAAAGCTTTCCAAATAAACACATTTAATACCGTAAGATCCCCAATACGTAAGGACATGAGTAATGTAAGCAACATTTACTAAAAGAGAAATCAGAGGGATAAAAAGAAGCTTTATTGAAAAAGTAGCATGGAGCGCAATGCGACTGAAGGCCGAAACATCCCTGTGATGGGTGTCCAGCAAGAAACATCCGGTCTTTAATAGGGGATATGATCTCCCCGGACTGCTAGGCAGGTTTCACAGCGTTTGCCCATGCTGAGAATGAGTGTCAGTGAGTTGTTGAGGCATTGCTGCCTATTCGTCTTGCAGCGCCAATCGAAGCTCCGGAATCGTTACTGGTGGTAAGGTACGAGCTGCCAAGCATCTGCCTAGAAAATCCCATACATGCTCGATGGGATTGAGATCCGGAGATCGTGCCGGCCAATCCATACGTTCAATATCCTCACTCTCTAAGAGCTGTTCGGCAGCTACTGTGCGATGACATGGTGCATTGTCGTCCATGAAAAGGAACTGCGGATCCATAGCGCCTCTAAAAAGACGCACATATGGAAGAAGAATCTCGTTACAATAACGGGTCCCGTTGATTGAACCTGCGTCGAAGATGTGAAGGTCTGTACGACTACCAAGCATGATGCCTCCCCAAACGAGAACACCGCCACCTCCATACCTGTCCCTTTCAACGATGTTCGAGGGATGATTGCGGCTTCCCCGCTCTCTCCAGATGAGAATCGCTACTCAGACTGAATCTGCTCTCATCTGTAAAGAGTACTCGTCCCCATTCATTGTCTCTCCAATTCCGGTGTTCCCGGCACCACAGAGAACGCCTTCTCCGATGGGCAGGCGTTAGAGGTACACACCGTACAGGGCGTCGTGCAAACAGACCACCACCGTTCAGTCTTCTGGCCACGGTAAAACGCGATATCGGTCGTCTAGTTGCCTGTGTCGTGTGTCTAGCGATTTCTCCCGCTGTCTGCCGCCTGTTTCTTCTGGCCTGTAAGGCACTATACCGGTCATCTGCGGGTGTGGTTCCTCGTGGACGACCACTACTAAACCCCCGGATAGCTGTTCCTGTAGTTTGAAATTGTCTCCAAAGTCGTGAAACGATGCTGTGAGCAATTCCGAACTCTGCAGCCACACTTGTCACACTGCGGCCTTCCTCCAACTTCCCAATGATTCGACCTCGGGTAAAAGCATCCAGATGTCGTCTAACAGATTGATTATTCGCCATTTCTCGCTGAGGCAGCAACTCGGTGTGATTTTAACTGCTATACGGCGTGCAATCTCTTTGCCAGAAATACTGATCTTACACCGACAACATGCTTTATACTACTCAGACACTCCCCCATTACGTCTACCTGCATATCTGCATGTGCTACCGTACATCACCTTACTTAATCTCCTGATTGGTCTTTCTGTCATCTCTGCCTCTTCGTTCAGCTGATATGCTAATTTTTCGACTTCGTCCTTAATTTTTGCACACCAGTGTAATCATGCAAGTCTACAGACTGCGTTTCAAATTATCAGTTATTTGAATTATGACGAAATTGATACAATGAGTTTTTGTTCTTCTTCGTATGATTCAGTAGCTAATCATTTTGTTCTTGTTCCCAATAATCACACATGAACTATTTAATTACCGCTTTAACATCCCAGAAAACCTTAATTTATAAATCAATGATTTCTACTCTACAGCTTTCTAAATGGTATAACTGTTTGCCCTAATAAAAAACCGTATTAATGCTCAATATGAATTTCTAATGGTAGAATAAATAGTTATTGAAAAGGCTATTTATTATACCATTAGAAAGTAATAAACGGATTTATACCCATATGAAAATGTTTTGAGTATTATATAAGATTCTAGTTAAATGGGTTGATGTGTATCACGACTATTCGCTTTCTTCTTAAGCTGCAAGAACAATTCAAAACAAAGGGTTAAAAGACCCTTTTATTTGATTCAGAATAAATACAGTTGGCCTCACTCGTGGACTTCATTTGGACTTCAGCTTAAGACAGAAATAAGAAACTAAAGCTAAGTAACTAAAAACTACCCGAAGCTGCACAGAAATAAGAAGTTGGCTTTATTCAAAGCTCACTGGCGAATACTAGTAGACACATAACAATACAGCCGAACGTAGTAAGAATTGGCTTAAAGCAATGACATGGCCAGAATGCAGAACACGCTCGAAGAACTAAATTCTTTCTACCAAAGTTCCAGGTTCGAAGTTCCGCTAGCCGCCGCGATTACCATGCTAAATGGATGTTGTTTTCCGGTTGTCTTGATGTGTTTATGTCAGTGGGCGCTTGAAGTAGAGTAATTACTTGGTCATTGAGTCCAGGAGGACAGCTGGGATGGATGGAGGGTGAGTAACTGATACATAAAACAGTCTTATAACAGTCCTAATGGCTATGGAGATTAACGTAGATAACAATACTTTGGATTGAATTCATCCAAAAGTGCAGTAAGCAAAATACATTACAGTGGAATGAAGATATAAGATTTTATATAATTAGTTTCAGAAGGCAGTCCATGAATCTATATACAGATTAAACTTCAGTAACAAGAGCTACATAGCACAATGAGCAAAGGTCGGGGTCACATGGGTGGTCACCCACCCCAGTGCTGTAACAGGAATCCTCCTGGAATCTGCAGGAATTAAACTATGAAAATAAAATACATCTGTCTAAAGTAGTGTCATATCTATATAAGAACATTTCATAAGTTAAGTGGAAAGTTCTAGTTTTCAGTGAGAATGAAGGTAGCATGGGAACGAAGATATCTATCTTCGTTGAGCGCTTCATAGTGAAAGGTTCGAAAAAGGTTCATATGGTCACAATTGTCGATAGTTAGGTCAAACTGGATAGATTGGATAACTTTCCTGAGGTTATCCAATCTATCCATTTTGAAATCAGCACTTAGAAGTTTATTTCGAACAAAATAGTGTGCATTAGGGCTGATCCTTAAAAATATGTTTTGCGCAACTTGAAGCTTGTGTTATATCCGAAGGAGTAAGTAGCCAAAGCTTGGCGAAGCATAAGTCATCAAAGGTCTAATACTTGAAGTATAGATGAGTTTACTGGAGTTCCAGGTTCCGTTGGCCGCGATTAACATGCTAAAATTTTACTGAAGTGACGGACACTTCAACTTAAATACTGGTTCTACCTCATTTACATAAAACGCGATCCTAAAAACTCATTTTGGTAGGGAATTGCAGATGGAAAAATAAGAACTTAAAGAAAAGTATGTTTAAAAATAAAAATAACTATTGGGAAATTAAAATAAACCCCTACATAACTTCATCCAAAATTTGCAAAAGCTATTTATTTTACCATTATCCCTGCATTTTTTTAGCTCCACCCTAGGACGTTTTATCAGTTATTTTATTTATAACCTACCATTTTGCATCACTCAATCAAATAATCATACATTCCAAAATATTATGCGATTATTACAATCGCTCTTGTTATACTTCTTAACTGTAAACCATTATCAACAGGTCTAATGCTTTTGACCCTTCAAATGAGTTAGATACTTGCATCGTATTCATGAAGTCAGAATTGACAGGCATAAAAGCTCAGAAAAATATGCTTCTTAAAGGCAATTTTATTCTTATACTTTATTCTCCGACAAGATGATTTACCTGTTGTTTGAATAATATATGAGTTCCATTCTCGTAATTCATTCTGTCGAATCTTAGATTCACATAATCTATCAGAAAAATCCTTCTTCGTAGTAAACTACATTTGAAGAAAAGCTGCTTGAAAATATGAATATACTGAAGAAAGATTTATGAAATTCTGCTTTACTTTGCTTTTTAAAAAATATTTAACTGTTAAGTGAAGTGCAAATTCTATATTTCAAAACTCGTATTGTACTAAATACCATTAAGTAATCAAATTTTATTCTGTATGTTTTAGAATATTTAGACATTTTTCTCCAAATTTCATACTCTGTATTAAAATATTATTTTAAAAATATAAAATGCTTCTTTTTTTTTCAAATGTAAAAAAAATTGTGTTTCATCTTAAAAGATTAGGCATAATTACAGGAACTATAATTGCAAAGAATACTGAAAAATTAAGAAAAAGGAACTAGGTTAATTTGACTTATTTAAAAAATTTTATGTGTACACCACATGACTTCCTTCTACCGCGTATAAAATTATACACATTTTTGCTGCATTTCATATAAACTTATTTCCTCGACTTTCATTAGAGATATATTTTTCATTAATTATTTCAGTTTTCACTACGCGGCAACCAAAAAAAAACTTAAAACCTTAAAACATCTTCATTAAAAATTGTAAAACATAGAAAAACATAAAACACAAAATACAATTAAAACAGTTGAAAAACATTTCCAATTAAAAATCGGAGTTTCTACGCAAAAACAAACATTTCGGCAGCGGGCAGGAAGACAAAATTTTCGGTGCACGAAACTGTACTTTTCGCCCCACTTCGAAAAATGACACTGAAATACAGAAAATAACTTGATTCACTATTCTGCTAAGAGTTTCAAATGTAAATAAATGGCTGCTTTGTTCGGGTTACTAGCACTTAACCATCTTTTAAACTGTTGATAATTCTACAGCTATTGCAAGCAGATTAAATTAAAGCCATAAAAACCTTAACCAGAACATAAGAACAACATAATTCAATCACTTTTAAAGCAAAAAATGCACAATTTACTAACATATCAGAATTAAAATAAAACTGAGGTCACCAAGGCGGGTAACAAGTTGGGGGAGTGTATACAGGGTGTCCATAATTAAACTTGAAATTTGCGAGCGGTCTGTAGCAAAAACTTTACATTGGGATTGCATGAAAATTGGGTAATGACAGAATGAAATGATGGGAATTTTATCGAGGGGGAAAAAACAATGAGTTTCAAAATTTACCCCCAAGTAGCGTATCATAGCTTTATTGAGAACATCTAAATACAAAAGTTTACAAAACATGCTCGATATGATCTCCACCATAGTCTGCTACCATCTGGAAGTTTGAAATCGCATGTTCGACTGTTGAAAATAGCATGAACTGGGCAAAGTTAAGCACATGTTGTTCTATGCTTTCTTTAAGGTCGGGTAGAGAATGTGATGTTATAACGGTAGACCGTGGCTTTGAGGTATTCCCACAGCCAAAAGTCCCAAGGATTCAAGTCGGGAGATCTAGGAGGCCAAGATGTAAGATTTGCCGGCTGATGATTCTATCGTCCCCGAAATGGCAACGGAGTACTTGATTTTACACAATGGGGGTGATGTGTGAAGGAGCACCATCCTTCATAAACAATAAACACTGTGGTTGTCTCATATCGCCTTGCCTGAAGAGCCAAAATAACGGATTGCTCTAATAACGAAGCGTATCGTTGACCGGTAACGGTGCACGTCACAGGCCCTGCGCTCTTCGAAAAAAGATGGACTGTGCAGCAACACACTTCTGTCCGTTCCCGTTGCTTCAAATTTCCTAATCATGTTTGTTAGTCCTTGACTAGTGAGTGGACCTTTTTGTAACCACTTCCCAAAGACCGAAATTTCCGCAAAGCTTCGTTAGCAAAGTTTCCATTTTGGTAAAACCATTTCATTAGTAAAGTACGTTCCTGGAAAGCCAATGTAGTCTTCTTTGACTTGGAAACAAGTATGACTGCGGTTCGTCTCTCGCATCTTTATAGGGTTGATGTGCGCGCACAGAATTACTATGGTTACGACATTTGCATATGCCAATAGTTTACATTTTACAACGCTATCTAGTGGTGGTTTTGAAACTTAATTGAGTTCAAAAACAATTTTACCCTCGATAAATTTCCCATCATTTCATTGTGCCATTACCCAATTTTCATGCAATTCTGCTGCATAGTTTTTGCTACAGATTGCTCGCAAATTTCAAGTTTAATTATGGATACCCTGCATCAGGGGCGTAGCTAGAGGGGGGCAAGATGGGGCATCTGTCCCCGGGCGCAGAATCGAAGGGGCGCCAAACTGATGTTACGACATTTTAAAATTAAATGTTTTCCATCCTTGGCAAGCAGTAGGGGGCGCGAAATCATCAGTTGTCCCTGGGCGCTGAAAACCCTAGCTACGATTCTGCCCTGTATATATGTATACTAGAAAGGCCGGCAGTCATACAAAATGACGCTGTTCTAGATATTATAAATTGTAATTAAAATGATTTGTGCAAAGGTGTCTGCTAATTTAAACTGAATTACCCAGACATGCGGCGAGTACGCCCCTTTGCTTACTGCCTCACGGGGTTTCCCCCTTCTACTTGCTTAATTGCTTAAAGTAGAGTGCAATGAAGAAAACCAGTGGCGGTACATTTCTTAAGAGCCACCGCTAGCTCAATCAATAAAGGTAATTTAAATAATGAAATGTTAATTCACATGGCAAAGATCTCTTTGTACACAACCTTTCTTGTGTAGATCTTTCCATCATTTTTATGCTTGCCTTGCATAGGACCATCAGTTATTTTTAATTTTACGTCCGTTCTTTCACGAACTCTTGAACAGCAACGTAAAGTTGGCCGTATCCAAATGCAGGCTCAGGTAAAAAAATGCCAACACGCTTAAGCGTTTGACCCTGAAACTTATTGATGATCATAGCAAAGGCACGTTTTACAGGAAAGTGTTTACGTCTCAATTGAAACGGCAACCCAGTGCCGTGACAACTTCATCCCATTGGCTAGTACAGTTACGCAACAACCAATAAACTATCGGCGACAAACAGACACTTAAGCCGCATCTATATATGGGGTGAAGTAACATTATCTCCTCCGAAACGACTGGCTCCCGAGCTTAGCGAAGCACACCTTCGGATTCCGCAGGTCCGTGGCACGCCATTTTAACCATTCGCGTCTTGTTGGGACTTTAATTAGCCGAGATATAAATTAAAAACTAATTTTCCCCTACGTTTTCCCTACATTTTCCAATTTCTTTCTTGGGTTTTCCCTATTAGAGTGATTTGGCTAAATGCCAAATTCTTTTTTTTCTCGAATATCTACGGAAATGCGCCGAGTTGAAATTCGAGACGAGTATCCTCGGATTCCAAAAAATTCTCCGAATCCATCGATATCTTTCTCATCTTCGTACGACTTTAATCGGCCGAGATATTAATTAAAAACTGCGAAAACGTTAATTTCCGCTCTCATTTTTCCGAGTGGCAACAATAAACTATCGGCGGCACACACTTTAGCCACTTATGTATATAAAGATATATACACTTTGCATACAGCCTATTGCACCCAGAAAGAGAGGTGCACTACTACATGTTATAACAGTCCTACATACAAAATTTCAACATCCTAAGGCTATTCGTTTTTGAGTTATGCGAGATATCTACAGTTGTATGTGCAGACATCACTAAAAAAATGTCTTCTGAATCCATTTTAAATCCATTCTTCAATCCTATTTGAGGAAAAGAGTCCTTTATTCCGTCCGTACATACAGATGCCACATGAAAACTTCATTCAAATGGATTCGAGAGCCGTCAAAATGGATATTATCTTTGAAATACGATACCGAAATTTTTCGCGATTAAAATATACTTCCTTTACGTCGTACGAGGAGGTAAAAATATAAAATGTTTTTTAAATCCTATGTTATTAATACATCATTATTCCTACAACAAAGAAATTTTGTAATAAAGTAGCTAAATGTCTGTTGATAGGAAAAAATAAATTAATTTATAGAATAGATTTAATTTCTTTTTGTTATATTATTGATCGTGAAGCAAATGCATTCGCATCCAGACCTTCAGTTCTTTTATGCTAACAAGATAACTTTTAAGGTTAAAAACTTGTTTTGTTTCGGAGAGTAATCTCCTTTTCTTTCTTAACTTCTATTCTCCATTGAATCATATAAGTTGTGTTATGCTATCTGACTATTTTCATTAAACGTGAGGCGCCTTCTTCACCAGTTAGTCTTTTAATGATGATGTTAATGTTTATTAATCAATCAGGCATAAGGATCATATTTTACATTTTCGTGCTTAATTTAGTCTCGGGCAATTACGAACAGTTTTCTAGAGCTTATCATATTTTTTGCTCTCAGTGAGTTACTAATAATTAAGCTTGTGGATTTCGTAGGTTAAAGAATGGGAGCGCTTCCAAAAGAAAGATATGTTATATTTGGTATGCACTGTGGATTTATTAGAGAGTCTGCTTTCTTAGGAATTTATTTCTTACTAAGCCTCACCATGTGAAATCAAACAAACACTTTATTTTAAATTTAAATCACTTACAGTAGTTTATAAGGTAATGACCACCAACATTGAGAGCATTTTGCCTCAAACTGCCTCCAGTCTCGACTCTTCTCTCCATTCACGCCTCCAGAAATAAAAATTAAAGAGTGAGAAAATGCCAGGAATTGATATTACGAAAATTCACTATAAATAAATGAAGTGCGGTTAATTAAACTAGACTAGTAAACTGAAATAAAGGCAGTAAACTGAAATAAAATTGCATTGTTCAGTTAAATGAGATGCACTGAAATGTAAAACATTTTTAAAGTAATATATTTGTTATCGACAGATATTTAAAAATTAACGTGAAGAACTGCGATTAATCGAATAAAAATAAACTATAAATAAGAAATGAATCTTTAAAAAATAAGGAAATATTGGTACGTAAAGTATGAAGGTTATCTTAAACCTGCACAATACTTATGAAAAAAAGGTAAACAAATGAAATATTAAAAATATAAAAATGATAAAATTTCAAATAATTATAAAAAGTATAAAGATGATAAATTTTCAAATAATTATTAAAAAGGGGTTGATACATTAGAGAAAACACCAAAATTCTGTAAATTAAATAATGTCATGAAGAAGATTAGTTTAAAATCTATTCCAAAAAAATAAGAATAAAACACTAAGATAACTAAAAACAGAAGAGAAACACGCCATGTAAAACATAAAATTAGTAACACAACAACCTTGAGTTTGTCGTAGATTTATGCCACGATCTCAGTCAATTTCAAGGGCACACAGGCACAGGTCCCTCTTCGTCAGGATCAAAGAAATCTGCAGATAGAGTCTTTAGTCTGCAGACTGAGACTGACTAAAGATTCAGATGGATTCATTCATTCAGATTCAGACTTAGATTGATTGATTCATTCATTCAGATTCAAAGATTCAGATAGATTGATTGATTCATTCAGATTCAAAGACTCAGATTGATTGATTCAGACTGACTAAAGATTCCGATTGACTAACATTTGATTGATATTTTGATATAAATCTACGTCAAACTCAAGTTTGTTGTGTTACTAATTTTACTAAGGTAACTACTTCGAGAGCGTGGCGAGAATGTGCGATGTTCATATAAGAATAACATTAGTGCTAAATAAAAATTCTATAATAAATTTAGAACGTCACTTTCAGACGCAGAAAGATTCTCCCTAGAAAATTTGTATACAGAATTTCTTAGCTCTGAATCATTTATGTAATAGACAGAAACTCTTTCTTTCATTATTTAGGCAGAGTGAAGCTGTGAAATTTTTAACAAAAGACTCGCACTTTTATCTTGTAAAAATAAAATATCCTAGTTCCTTCAATTTCCTTCCAAATATCCTTCAAGTTAAATATTATTTTTTGTTTTTTTGTTTTTTGTTTTGTTTTCCAAAAACATAAAATACAAATGACTGTGCATGAAGAATACTTTAGAATTGGAAAAGAAAGACCTTTAAAATTAAAAACATCAGGCAATAATAATACGAAAATTACATAAAATAACAAGTAAATTTAATTATGCAGTATAATTTATGTCAGAAAGAGCCACACATTATTTTCTTCTTCATTCACGTCAACTCATCTTCTGCCCAGACATAAGTTTTCAACATTGTTTTTGCATAAGATTTTCGTTTTCATTCTCAGTTAAGGCAACTTTCCTGTCGCTTTCCTTTTCACCCATGCTTTCCTGTCAGAATGTAAATCAGTTAGCGCACGTATAATCAAATTAAGATGCTTTGCCTGTAATATTGGCTTCAGCAGGTTACGTCGGTCTTGCTCTTCCCAGTTCCTCAGAGAATCCCGTTCGGGGCTTGGCATACGAAAATCCAAAAAGAAATTTTTTCCATTCGAGGTAGAATTTTTACGGAGAGAGAAATGAAGCGCTTTGCTTCTTGAGCGAAAACCGTAGACGTCTTGAAGGCCGAAGAGTTTCAAATTAAGGTAGAAAGAAGTTCTATTTAAGCGAAGGTTTCGGAAAATGATTTTAGAGCGTGTTATACCTGCTTGTAGGCCACATTGCTACTTTAACTTACTTGCGTTTTGATATTGTGGCGTTGAATGCTTCCAGCCATTAAGCTTGTTCCTCCGGTTTCTACGAGTCAGAGCCTTCTTCTGCGATTAAATTATCCTGTGAACCGTTAGGATAGCTTAATTACATTTTATTTTAAGTTCGACCTTACTTTTTTAGTTAATTTAAAAGTGTTGGCTTATATAAACCTAAGTGGGTTCGTCTATGAACTCTTTGTGACGAATAAAAGGTTCATTTACTGACTTCTCCGTACTTTGCCTGTATCATAAGATCAGAGGATAATTCCTCTACAGTCTTTCTGAAGCTCTTGAGTTTATGTTACCAAAGAATAGGAGTCTCTATAAGCTCATCGTCATGATGTTAAATAATTTGACATCCAACAATAAGTTATTAGAAAAACACCTATTTGAATTTTAGGTTATCTACAACGCTTTCGACAGAACTTAAACTAAACCATACGAGACCCTAAGTTTTCAAGAAGAGAAAGAATGACATAAGTATGATTATGACGCTTAAAACATATGCTTCTTTTCATGGAATAAATGTACAAGCTGTTGTTTTTGTTGTTGCTAATGCTCACTTGTCTGACCTATACTCAGCCCAAGCCTACGAAAGTCCTCGTGGCAAGGAGCGCAAGTTTTACGCTTGTTGTTGGCAACCGCCTTGATCACCTTACAGGTGACAGCGCCATTTATGTCCATTTCGCCCCCAATTTTGATGGAGAGCACTCAGAAGGAAGGGTCCGAGGGTCCCCCAATGCCTCTTCCCCTACCATCAAGCTTTCGAGAGGACTTTCGGCTCGCCGCATATTTAGAGTGCCCCCATGCCGCACGAACGCTATATATTTACAAACATCCATACTTTCTTCGTGCCTTCGGCACAGCAGTCAACGAAGCTAATATTATTATTGGCTGGGCGGCATAAATATACAAGTAAATAAAAGGAACAAGGGACTAGCAAATTAGAGAAAAACTTAAAAAAAGGCTCGAGCAAAACTCTGTGAGCCACCTATAGTTCACTACCACACATAGAGCAAATAACTTTTTAAAAAATTTTGAAGGACTTTTTAAAAATTTTAAAAATTATTTTTGCAAATTTTTTGCGTGAAAATTTATTATGAAATTCGAACTAACATCAAAACTATATATGAAAAGTTGTATCATTTTAATACAATATGTTTGATAACACACAGAGATGTGCATCAATCGGCTAGATGAAAGTAAGTCATAATCTCACAGAATGATGGAAAACATTCCATGCCTCACGTGGTAATGTAAGTTATTTTGAACTGCATTATCATATATTTTGCCGACAATACTCGTATTGTTTCCATAGTTATTAAGCTTTCATCACCATGAATTGAAATAACTGTGTAAAAATCGAAATTCTAGTTAACAAGAATGTTATTCAAGCTCATGCATTTTTATGAATCTACACATTTTTCAGCAACGCATAGTACTTTTGCTCAACATCATATTATAGCTTTATTAATTAATTAATTAATTCTATTATTTTTTCCTCTCTTTCAATTAGAAAATAAGAAAATTACTAATTATTTTTATTGCATAAGTACATCAAAATAAATTTCTGTTTATGAAATATCACTATGATAAGGCAGCATACTGGAAACTATCCATATGGCCACAAAGTTTCTTTATTTGTGTTCACAGATCAGTTAATATGCAAAAGGTAAGTATACTTACTCAATTAGGCTTTTTATGGTCCTACTTAAAGGATCTTAAAGAACTTCCTCTTAAAGTCTTATGGGAAAGAGCAGCTGAAAACTGTTAAATTTGAATTTCGCTTCCGATTTTCAGAACAAAAGAAAATGTTTATTTGAGCATGTAAAACAACCATAGTTTAAAATCTACGCTGGTTGAATGAGAGTTACTGAACCATGTGATTTACATAAAAGAAAAACGTTGACAGCTTTGCAGTCTAAGTTTCAAAACTCGGAGCTAAAAGAACAGCATTGCTCTGCTGTGATGCTTAACACTTTTTCTTTGTAAGTTCATTACAAGAGAAAGATTTCCTTTAAAGTATAAAACGCTTTCTAGCGAAAAAAATTTCTCATTTTTCATTCACAAGTATTAAAAGACGCTCGTAAAAAATGAAGCAATTTTTGACAAAATTGATGAAACGTTTTTCATTCATAAAATATTCGAAGACCACCTTTAAAAAGTAAGCAATTTTTAACAATTTTAAAAAGAAGCAATTTTTAAGTTAATGGAATGTTTTGTAAAATATAGGATATAAAGTTCTGATGGCATAGGTTCGTAAACTAATAGTTACAAGCATTAAGGCAATTATTTCATAAAGAAGACAAGCTAATTAATCACAGACATTAGTAGAAGTGTTAGGTAATCACAGAAATTAGTACAAGTGTTAGTACATTAGGTTAGTTGGAAAAGCTGGAGAGATGAAAAATTAGCAATCGCCTTCGGCGGGAATCGAACCACGGACCTCTGGAATACCGGCCCAGCGTGCAGAACCACTACACCACGAAGGCACGCTAGGAAGGCGGTAGAAACACCTTACATACTCTCCCTTTCAAAGGGCGACTGGGTAGTTTAGAGGACCCAATCGCCAAATCCTGGATATGGAGAGTCATCATCCACAACCCTTTTAGTTCGGGCGCCAATGTAGAGACATTAGATACTTTTTTTGAAGCAGGCAAGATAAAAAATTAACAACGCCTTCGCCGAGATTCGAACCATGGACCTCTGAAATACCGGCTCAGTGTGCTGACCACTACACCTCGAAAGCACGCTAGGAAGGCGGGAGAAAAACCTTACACAAGTAACGATAACAAAAGTAAAATCAAAACTGAAAAGTATATATATATGTGTGTGTGTGTCTCTCTCTTTATCTCTCTTTTTTTCACTATAGGCCCAACAGCGGCAGAGCGGTGAAGTCGTTGAACACTATTAGTTCATTCCGGGTTTCCAATTCCGGAGAACGGGCTGGCTGCATAGGCGCCTTCGTGGTTTTCTCTATGTGTAACGTGAATACGAACCAGTTTTCCTTAGAAAGTCCTTCACGAAGGCATCCCTCTCCTTAGCCAATTAGCCCTCGAGTGTTTTACCATAATCAAATGAACCGAATCAATCCTTTCCTACTATATAAATGGCTAATACGTATATATTTAGTTATTACGTGCATACGTACATGTATATGTGTTTATGATTATGCATATACTAACATTATTTCATTGATTATTTAAGATATAATTCTATGCAGATTTTAGAACTGTATTTCAGGACTTACTAAAAAGATATGAAACCGGTTCAAAAATATCAGTACAAATCTAGAAATTTTTAACACTAAGTTTCATTCATGTTTATGTACGAAGTCTGTGTTCTTTAAAATTTTCTATTAATACAGGTATTGAATAGTAATAATAATATGTGTTACCTGCATAAGTCTTTACATCTCCTGCAAAATGAGGCTTAGCAAGTGAGCATAATAATTGCTTAAAAAACATCATAAATTCGTGAAGTTCAGATGGTTTGAAGTGTTTGAATAAAATTTCAATTAATTAATTTACATGAAGCATAAAAATTACGCTCGTTAGAGGTATCTGAATATCGTATAACTGGTGCAAGGTTAAACTATTCTGTATACAGGTTACACTCAAACATTTTATAAACTATTATGGGAACATAATTTCGAAACTTGGTTAAAGCCACCTAATGCAGATATGCAATGTTAAAAGTAATTTATCTGAATGGCATAAATGAATAACATGCATACATGATCTAAATTTTAAGCCCGTTAGAGTCAATATTTTCGCAGAGAAAAAGGCTCAGATTTGGTTAGATTAATCTCCTCATTTCTAATAGATCTTGGAAACAAAGACGAAGTATTCAGAAACTATACAATAGAAATTTGTATTTACGAGAGTGAAAGGATACATCTTACAGTTTTCAGCTGTAATGTATTTTCTTCCTCCTTCCAAACGACGCATGTCCTTCCGACGCATATTCGAGAGGTCCAGCTTCGAATCCCGATTTGTGTGTGATTATGGCAAAGCCTCGAGGGCTATCTGCCTAAGGGAAGGGATGCCTTCGTGGAGGACTTTCAAAGGGAAACTGGCTCGTATACACGTTACGCATGGGGAAAACCATCGAATCCCGATGAGGGCATTGCTTATTGTTGCGTGCGTATAGGCAGTGGCGGATTGATGGAATATCATTATATATATGAGTTATCATTGTCATCATCATTATCATCATAAAAAATACTTTTATAAAATAAAATATACCTTTTCAGAAAAGCAACGCTTTATTCTTACATACTGAGAGAAATAAATAGCAGCGACTAAAAAATTATATAAACAAAACAGCGGTTGATTCATACTTAACCACTTAAATATTTTTTTAATTCCAGGTGCCTAATGAAATATTTCCTCCATTATATCTTCAATTTTTGCTTTAGCCAAAATATATTGCTCTATGTTCATCAATAGTAATGACGACTCCAAATTAACATGCTTCATAGTACTGTATATTTTACAATTTTGAATTTTGAAAAGGCTCTTTCGCATTTAACTTGCGTTATAGATAAGGTGAGTACAAACTTATAAGCAAAAACGACATTGGCGTAGCGTTAATATAGTACCATAATAATATAGATAAATAGTCGAAAGAGTTCGACGACAATGGCTTCGAAAAGTTTTGGGGATCGAGTAGTGATATGCCTTAATACAACTTCTTATACCCTTCAAACCTGCGTTCCATCGATAAAATGGTGTTATCCATTATAAAACTAACGTCAGTAACTTCGAATTGTTTGATAGGGCAATTGAAATTATAGTCGGACGATTCTTCGTCGTATATGCTAGGATGTAATGTAATCCTTTCGTCTGCCAATATTTCGTTACCGGCTTAGTATATTGAAATATTTTCAAATATACATGAGCAGACAATTTTTTTTTAAATTGATATTTTGTTCGGAGTAGATTTTGCTATTTGTCGTATTTGTGCATTTTGTATATCATACGAATATACTTTTGAGTGAAAGTTTTAATTCTATGCATGCTCCCTCCCGCGCAAGGCTGTCTCGCTGAGTCATCTGCGTCCATTCTATCGTTCAAATTTCTTGATCGGCACGAAATCGCTCAGGCCCATCGGGCATCTGCCCGGTAGCCCGCCGGCCTTATCCGCCACTGCGTATGGGTTAGTAACAAATTGAATGCACGAGTCCGATAACTGGTTAATAAAAATTTTATTTTTATGAAAAGAAATACTTCAGAGCTCTGAAATGTTCCACAGAAATATTCGTACATGTGTTCACAGTATCGCACAATATAATCAGTAGTCGCAACAATAACAAGAACAGCTAACTAAACAACTGAGATCAGATGCTCTCTTTTCGGCCTTAATTAGTTTTCAACCGGCCACGAGATATTTCTAGTACTTTTTGTTTTTCAAAATTACTGGAATGCAATACGAGGGTGGAATTACGGTTACAGGTAACATACTGGTCAATTACATTTATTCAATTTCAATGCAAATTACCGAGAAATCCATTTACTCAATGTTAAATGCACGTGCCCCTGTATTCTTACTTTTCCGTCATAGCTTTCTCTTAAAAATTTGTCTCGCGCTACATTACACAGAAAAATAAAACAATTTCAATTATAATTTTACTCAAATTACCTATCTAAATAAAAAATTTTTAACAATATTTTTCACAGCTTCTGCTTCAAAATAACCTAATGATCTGCAGTGGCGCCCGAAATAAAAAGTGATGTACAATTATTCGTCGTCGAGATTTGGCGATTAGGTCCCCTAATCCCCAGTCGGCCTTTAAGAGAGGGGAAGTATATAAGGTATTTTCTTCCTCCATTCAGTAAGCCTTCGTGGTGTAACGGTAACACAATCGGCGCATATTCAAGAGGTCCAGGTTCAAATCCCGGCGAGGGCACTGCACATTTTTCGCATTTACTTCAAAATAACCTAAGGTCTCTCTCTACACAGGAAATATGTTTTCGCTTGAAGTACTACGATTATGAGTTATGAGTTACTGTTGTTATGGGTTAACGTTTTGAAATAGACAGAATGTGTACAGAAGCTATGAATAAAACGTTTTCTGTATACAATGCAAAAATAAAATTTAGTAATTCAGAATTTAAAATCTTGCAATTATTTTGTGTCTACGACCGTACGTAGTAAGATAGACTTAAAGCAACGACATGGCCCGAAGGCAGAACACGCTCTACTGAGAACTTCTGAGGTCTTCTATGGAACTTCCCATTAAACACTGGTTCTACTTCATTTACATAAAATGAGGTACTGACATCTCATTCTGGCAGGAACCAGGCGAAAAACGAGAATTTAAAGAAAAAGGTTTCAAATTTAAAAATATCTATTAGAAAATAAAATATTCCCTACAATTTATATTATAAAATCGCAAATTATGCTTATATTTAATTCTTGGTATTTACACTAATTTGAAGATAATTATATTTATATTGCGAAATTTGTTAATTTCAAATTTATATCCTCATTTCTTAACCCTCTAAGCGGCAAGGCCGTATATATTCGGCCCACAATATTTTTTGTGATATCTGTAAGAACGTATATATACGTGAATATTAAAATATGTCAAAGAAATTAGGGCAATATATCAAAAGAAAATAAATCCAGGTATGAAATACCAGAAGAGTTTTTACATTAAAATCAAAAAAATAATTTGTTCTCGTATAGTAGTTTTGGGAAATTTGTGCTATGGAAAATGAAATGTTTGAGAATTTTCTAAAGACGGAGAATTAAAGGAAAACCAATTCCTGAATCGATACAAATACGTTACAAATTCTTTTCTTAAAATGGAATAATTTTCGGCTAGTTCAGGCATTCAACAATAATAATCAAGCGTGTTACTTGCGTAATAACTTATATCTTGACAGAAAATTTTGTTCCATACAGAAGGGAAACAGTATCGTTTGTTTCTCAACATGCAATTTGTCCTTTAGCTCAGCATAAAACTGGGCGGCTGAATACATAGCGAATATGGAACATACAGGATGATCCAGAAGCATCTGACAAAAATGGAAACACTTTTGCAGGGGACCGAAATGAGCAGATGTTGTAGTTCAGAAACACTACGTTTTAGTGGTCAGGGAATCTACGAACTCTTACTGAGCGGTAGACAAAAACATTCTACTCGTCTAAATTGTCATTAGTCGTCATTACCTAATAGTCATTAATCCCCTAAATTGTCATTAATCATACATAATTTCGAGCAGTATGCATCGCTATACAAAAGCGGTACTGAAAGACATACATTTTACATGTGGAGCTACGTCTAGAGTGGAGGTACAGAGAAACGATCCCAAAATGTGACCTTTGAGCAGGTGCTCAGTTTGTGTCCGCAGTCTTACGAATGATGCTTGATGCCGAGTTAGCGTTCGTCAAACGATGCATGTCGCTTCAAATTCGTATGGAAGTAATAATTTATGGTGACTTAGTAACCCCTAAATCGATGAATTTACCGATTTTTTAATTTTTTTGCTAAAAAATACTTTAATACCCTTACTACACTGAAAAGAAATTTTGAAACGATCTGACGATAAAAAATGGTATAAAAAACTTTTAGAATTTTTGCCAGCCCTTTAAATGTCCCAACCCTCAGTGTCAGTGTTTATTTTTTTTATTTCTTAATTGTTTCAGTAACTTACTAAAAATCAATGTAAAAGAAAAGGAATATAATTAAATATTATTGACTTATTTAAGTATTAAATGAAGTTAGAAAAAAAATATTTTCACTTTTGAATTAGCAGGTTTTATATATGTACGTATATATATATATATATATATATATACGTACATATATATTATATTTAATAATAATTTATTTCCTAAACAATATTGATTAATTGATAATGTTATCTCGTAAGTTTAATTAAAGTAGAATTATTTTAAAATAGTGAATCCATATATATGTATTATATGTTTATATATGTATGCATATATATGTTTTATATATGTATGTATTAATACGTTTTATATATGTATGTGGTAAAAAAAACTCAGAAGTAATGACCAGCAGAAATTTTGAAGGCGTAGAAGTGTTGATCCATAATGAATAGGAAAATGGAGGCAAAGGCATATTAAATCTTCATTGCTTATTTCAGCAGCATGTTGCGGCCACAAACAAGTTGGCACATTTATTGCGCATATTCCAAAAAACCTTACATGTTAGATAAATTTACAGTAAGATAGAAGGAGCAGACAAAACACCAGTCCAGCTAGGCAAAAGCGTAGAAAGTAAGTGCACTATGTTCAGAGTAAAATCTTAATTCAGACTGAGTTAGTTTTGATTCTCGATGCATTTTGATTGGATAGTTAATATTACTGTAAAATTACTATTGGCTGCTTGAGTTTTAGTTCCATTTGCATCACCAGAATTATGTAAGAGTCATATGACATAGATTAATCTCGAAATGATGCAATGCAGAGAGAGATTACTATTTTTAGAATTCAGAAGCGAACTTTACGTTGCTTTTACATATTCTTTTTTTTTCTTACATACACACACATACACATACATATATATATCAAAGATTGAAGTAAATATATTAATTAATCGTTATAAATTGCCTAATACTTGCACAAAAGCTGCAAAGTAATAAAATAATAATTTACTTAATAATGGATTATTGAGTATATTATCTCCTTTGAGAAAGGCAGTAGAATTTTAGTTGAATGAAGTAACTTATAAGTATTTAAAAATGAATATTGAAAATTTTATTAAAATAAAACGTCAAATATGAATCATACAAAAATTGAAATTTGAAACTTGTAAAAAATGAAAGAGTAATCAATTAACCAAATAATTATCGTCATTGATTGGAAATTGATTGACTTTTCAAGAGAAACAAACCAATCCCCGCTCAATTAACAATAATTAATAAATGAGAAAGGTGTTTCGTCTTATACTCAAGTAAGAATTATGATGCTAAACTGGTATTAGATGAGTTTAAGCCAAGTAGGTAGATTTTAAATGAGATAAATTTAAGTACAAATACTCTATAGAATTCATTATGAAAATGGCATTTCTGTTAATATAATTTTTTCTAATATCGGGAGATACAATTTTTACTATGTGTAGTAGTAGTATTATATTTCTTACTTGAGTAAAGTGTTCCCCGACACCCTCGCTTTCAATCATGTTAATTGAAAGTAATCTTTATAAACATAATAAACAGAATGCAATCTTTTCAAAAAATTATTAAATATAAAAGTTGAGAAATATTTACAGAAGATAAGACGGTACAATTAAATGTACAAAAGGAAATGGCCAGAAAATGAATTAATTAACTTACGTGCTTTGTGAGTATTAAAAGTGAGACATGTCCGTTACTGTCTTCGCACACAGAATGAATTTGGAAATCGAACCAGGATGGAGAAAGGAGGGATGAATGTGTTAGTAACGTAATGTGAAGAATATTCAGTGTTCTACAAATCGGCGAATTTAACCAAAAATGCATGTTAAAATAAAAACGTGATTAAATGTTTCATAAGGAATTCAAGAATAGATCCACGGATAGAAATTATTACCTTTAAAGTTTTAGTGAAATTATTTTATAAAAATATGCATCAATACTATTCCTTAATTCAAAAAACTCTGATGTGGACATAACATGACTTTCTTGTAGGGCCTGTTAAATTATGCAACATTATTGCAGCATATCATTTAAACTTATTTTCTTGAATTTTATTAGAAATATGTTTCTCATTCAATCACTTCAGTTCTCCCTTCTCAGAAAAGCAAATTGACCTAAAACCTCAAAAATTGTAAAATACAGAAACACATCAAACGCCAAATACAGTTAAAACAATGAACAATTTTTACAATTAAAATTAGAGTTTCAAATCTAAAACTAGCAATTCGGCCAGCGGTCAGGCAGACAGATTTTTCGGTGCAAAAGATTTCAAAGTTTACCTTTAGTCCCACTCTGCAGAAAGACACTGAAGTTTGTTCACAAACTGACTTAGTTGGCTATTCCACTAACAGTTTCAAATATAAACAAATGGTGCCCTCGATAGGTTTAGTTCAACTTTTTGATAATTCTACAACTGTTGCATGCAGATTAAACTAAAGGCATAAAAACCTTAACCAGAACATCAGAACAACATAATTCAATCACTTTTAAAGCAAAACGTTGCACAATTTACCAACATATAAGAATAAAAAAAACTGAACTCACCAAGACAGGAAACAGAGTGAATATATATATATATATATACGTATAATATATATATATACACACTAATATATATATATATATATATATATAGTGAAAATTCTAAATAAAATAATTAAGAGTAAATTAATAAGCCCGTAACTTGCGCTAAATTACGATTTTAATTGATTTCTGTTCCTTGGAGATGGTATTAAAATTTTTCTAATGATAAATTATATATATATATATATATATATTTGTGTGTATATTTTAGTGTGGCCGATTGCAACAAAAAGGGGGTGTACAACTAAATGTTATAGCAGTTCCATATACAAAATTTCAACGTTCTGAGGTTATTCATTTTTGAGTTATGCGAAATACAGGCATATGTACAAACGTACAGACGTCACAAAAAGAATCTCTTCTGAATCCATTTTAAATCCATATTACAATCGGTTTGGGGAAAAAGAGTTCTCTATTCTGTCCGTGCGTACAGATGTCACTCTAAAACATCGTTCAAATGGGTTCGAAAGAGGTCAAAATGTATATTTCCGTTGAAATATGATACCCAATATTTTTCGCAATTACAGTTCTTCCTTAACTTCATACAACGAAGTAACAGACCTTATTAATATGATATGATATTGTTGCGATGATACTTGGCAATGTTGCGTTATGAAATAGTTCTGGCTTGCATATAGCAAGAAAATCATACTAACATTGCATTTATTAAAATTCTCTTCGTTTTTATATATTGCTTAATAGCGTAAATTATTTTAGTTAAAACTTTTCCTCTTCTTCGAAGCTCACTTATTGCGGTAAATAGGTTTTAGTAAAAATTTCATTCAGATAGTAAAAATATACTTCAGTAAAATCTGTCTAAAGATAAACATACTGCCATTTGAACTTATTTTCCGTCCAGTATGGAAAAATCTACCCATGCACCTGAACAGGAAACAAATGTTAGAAAAGGATCTTGTGAGAACTATTCTTGCCCTGGAGAGCCATTCTTTGGAATGGAATGTCGTTTTTCCTGTCTCATGAAATTCTTTATTTTGTGAATTCTTCTTTCCGTAGATTGAATAAGATGGTTCATTTTAGTTAGCAAAAGAAATGCATCACAGTTTTTCTCTTCTAAACTATACTTCCTTAAGTGAATGAAAATGTCTAACGCTTATATTATATCAATATAAATTTTAACTGTCATAAATTCAATGTATTTTTCTCTGATTACTCATATTTAGGGTAATTAAGCAATCCGGAGTATGTATTTAGGAGGTTAAAGGGATATTCCCGGATGTAGTAACTTAGTATTTCAAATCCTGGTAACTTCCCATATGCTGTCAATGGGACCTAGATAGGATGTCCTGAGGATATACTGGGATGTGCATTAAGCACTTGGTAGGATATGTCTAGGAGTTTCGGGGGATATTCCGGGATGTCCTAAGGATGTGCGCTTATCTTTCGAGCAACATCCTTAGGATATCCCGTGGATGTTTTTGTGCTATGTGAGACAGTTTTACAAATTACTCATATTTCGCGTAATTATAGTTTTACAAATTGCTGAAAGTTTTAATGAAATTGCCAGGTAATTCCTAGCAATAAAATCTGGCGATCATTTTCAGACTCAGTGAAGGCAAACGGGAAGTTTAATTCGTGATATACATAAATATTCAATACATACTCTTTATCTTAGATTTGTGAAGAGTGAAAAGGAAATCCAGTGTAACGACAATCAAAGAAACCAGCAAAGAAATTAATATTGCAATGAGACTTTTTTAATGCCTGCTTGTCTATTATTTTGTGCTTAGTTATACAGTGAGTCTGATAAGTTTACTTCCTTGAAAAAGCTTATCATTTAAAGTAATAATTCCAAATTCCCCGCTGAATTATGTATTAAGAAATATAAGCATATGCATCATCAAGGATTTTTCGGTCAACTGCGCACGTCAACACTCTCCAAAGGCGGGCGCTTGCCTATGCTGGCTGGCATCG
Source organism: Stegodyphus dumicola (assembly GCF_044657685.1). Taxonomy (NCBI): domain Eukaryota; kingdom Metazoa; phylum Arthropoda; class Arachnida; order Araneae; family Eresidae; genus Stegodyphus; species Stegodyphus dumicola. The sequence continues at coordinate 23,214,586 of NC_140776.1, read as the reverse complement.
GCCCCTCTTAAGGCCAGATGTAGTGGTTTCTTTATTATGTGGGCATCTAATATGTGGGCCACCTTTGCCTCGTATGAAGGGACAGACAATTTACATCCATGCCTTTTCCGGGATTCGAACCCGGGCCCTTTGGTATCTCGCAATCAGGCTTCCCTAACCACTGACTACGATACCAAAGGGTTCGCAGTCAGGGCTTCCCTAACCACTATCTTTTATTTATGGTACCTAATTTATACGAAGGATCACGCGTACCTCAATGGCATGCTTCTTGTAAACTTTAACTATCATGATAACGTATATGTATGAATGTATATATCAATATAAGTGACAGTATGTATACTTCTATTTGTTTCGGAATATCTATGTATGTAAGTGTGTACTATATATCTGTATATGAGTTTGTATTTATATGTATATACAAGTGAGATTTTAAATCCATAGCTTAATATTTTTCCTCGAGCGCTGTCTAAATTTTAGCTGTTGACTGCACGAGTGAAATTGATAGAACTCTCGCCACTTTATTTCATGAGAGGAGATCAAGATGATATAGATGTTGTATTAATAGGTGTAAGACGTTATAGTTGTCATGTTAATAGATAAACGATGATATAGATGTTGTATTAATAGATGTTGTATTAATAGATGTAAGATGATATAGATGTTATATTAATAGATGAACTATATTATAGATGTATTAATGTTTTATTAAATGTGTTTTGTTTGAACATGAATTGTGACTTCGAAACTAAAGAACCCACATACATATATTTTGATTGTACTCTTCTTCAAGTGCCTTGTATGCACATGTATATCTCTTTTTTGCATTTTATAAATGTCGCCTGCTCAGCCGGGGCTGCCCAGGGCTGCGGCCTAGTATCTAGTGGTTGACTCCCGCCGAATTGGTAACCACTTCTGCATGGATCGGGAGCCAACTCAACTCCTGGGTCGGGAGCCAACTCAGCGGTTTACCTCCCCTAACTACTATGCCGTCTGGGTGTCATCATGGAATGCATAGGGCAGCTAAACCAAAACCGAGAGAAAAAAATAATGAAAAAATGCTGGCGTTAACATATATGGAGATACCAAAATCTTTTAAGTGCTTAGGGTCTCTAATAGACATAATCCGGCCCTGCCCACGTGCGCAGTTGACCGAAAAATCCATGTGCGTTACTTCACAATGGACGCATAAATTAGGTACTTGAAAGTGTGACTGGCACATATCACAAAGAAAAATTCAATGTTCATACCAAGATTAGTCAAGATCGTACTAAAAGAATTATGCCGTCCGCAAACACTGAGACATAAATTAACTCTGTTTTGTTTCTTTAAAATATCATCTGCGCAGAGATATAGAATTTCCCTATATTCGATATGCTATTATATTTCTTTTATATTTAATTTTTGGTTCATTGAATTGTACCTACATGGTATTAATGTGGTAATTAAAAGTATCTTTAGGATTTTAAGATTTCTCGTTTCCGAAGATTTTTCAGCAATAGTAAATGCATTAAATATTTGATATGCAAAAAAATTTTAAAACCACGCAGTAAATACATAGTCTCAATTAATTACATATTCTGAAACATGAGTCAATATTCTAAAAACATTATCGATTTTAACCAATAAAATTCTTACAAAACGTAGAATTTTCTACCTTAATTCATTTTCACTCTATGTTAGAGAATCACATTAATTAAAATTCCTTTTCAGATCATATTGTTGCGTGCGTACGGGTTCGTTATGAAATGAATGCACAAGTCCGATGAAAAATGAACAAAAATTTATTATTATCACAACAAAAATGCTTAAATTTTCTCAAATTATCGTGCAGTATTACAATATCTCACAGTAGTTATCTTTTAACTACTCAAATGTCCAATAGAACGTAATTCAAAACAGCTAAAGAACGCTAATCCGCGAATTCGCTACAATCAACAAGAGCAGAGCAGTTTTCTAAACAACAACAAACTAAGCAACTACAACGAACTGAGATGTTTTCCTCCTTTTATAAGATTTTATAATCACGCGCTAGAATTTTCCAGTACTTTCTCGAAATCAAAAAGAGATATTTATTTATTTAATGCACGCGCTCTTGTATTTTCAATTTTCCGGCTTAGCTTTCTTTTAATATTCGTCACGCGCTGCACTGCGCGAGAAATTTATAATTGAACTAACATTAGCTTTTTAAATACCAAATTCTTAACAATATCAATGAAACTCAGTATTATAACGATGGTTTCATATGTTAAAATTCATATACAAAAAAATTCGTTTTATGCAAGCTTTTATGTTTATGAGATGGACTAAAAAATTGACTTGCTAAAAAACAACTATTTAACTGTTTAAAAATTTATTCGGATTAAAAGCAGAAATTTATTTTAGGAAAAAAATAAATAAATGAATAAATGTAATAAACTATCAATGAATTAATTATCAGAAACATATATCTGCTACAATAGATGTATAATATACTTGCTGGCATTATTTCAAACGTTTTGAAGAATGTTACATTTTTCACGTGCTCTGAAAATTGCAGACGTGATTTCGTTTCTTAAAAAAGGGACAAATCCAGATCTGGATTTGCCCCTTTTTTAAGAGGCTTTCTTTCTACCAACTAAACTCCTGTAGACCTATAGTTATGCCTCCTTCCTATAGTTTTTCAGCCCGGAGATTTCGTTTTACATAAGCATAGCGAATCTTATTTCCTTTCCTTACTACTTTCTACATATCTCAGGTTTATATTATTGATATCTCTATCAAAATTGCACCAAATTCAAGTTACCTTAACAGTCTGAAATAAATTATTTCACTTCTTCACACTTAACTGTAATGTTAACAATTCATAAATTTAGTAAATTGGCAATAAAAAATAATGCCACATGTTAGGCAAAAAAAATTTGAATCACAGTTTCATTTTATTTAATAATTATTAAATATTTCACTGATTATGTTCTTAAAATATTACTTTTTAATTCACTTTTTATTACACACGATAATATATATTTGGAATTCCCAAACTTGTTATCATGTACGTTTCGTGCCAAATACTTTTCATTATTTTCTATCCAGCGTTTTAAATTATTTTATTATTATTTTTGGGTGCGTACGGGTTCGTTATGAAATGAATTTTAATGCCTAGCCGAAAGTGTTCTTAAGTAATTGTTGGAATAAAATTTTCTTTCTACCAGCAATTACCTCTTAAGTAATTTCTGGTAGAAAGAAAATTTAGATTTGAGAGACCCTCAAACCCACCCCTGTTTTCCTAACGGGGCATTCTTCATTAAAACTAAGGTTCAGCTTAATAGTTAGCAAGGCCCGCTGATACCTAATGCACCTTGCTTAAATTTTTGCCTGTTAAAAGCATAAAAGTGTTAGAATAAAATTAAATATTGCCCGTTCACCTTCAGTCAAATCTATCGCATCTTTTCCTTTGAATCCATTTCAGCAATCTCTTTTAACAATATTACCGGATTAAGAATGGTATGTAATTTTTGGACTCATTCTAGAGACATATACACTCTGTCCGAATTTTTTTTAAATCAACAGTCTTGCTAATTTCATTTCTTAGCAAATCTCATATATACTTCATCTTCAGATTATCGCAACCTAAAAATCGGATCTTTCAAGTTTAATAAGCTAATAGAAATTAAAATACTGTTAAACAAATTATTTTGTATTATTTTAATTGCGCATTAATGAGTAATTGTATTTAATACAGCTGTGACTCTAGGAGAAGAGTGTACGCTGTATCAGCTGCATCGTTGCCTGGAGTCACTGCAGTCTCTGTCACAAGGAGGCGATCTAGCATTAACCACCACGTTAGAAGAACTACAGGCTGTCTGTAGGTAAGGTGCTATTAACAAACATAGCATGCTTTCAGATTTATTTTTAAGATAAAAATGATTAAGTTCCTCAGTAGCATAATAATGTCCATACCAGAACTTCAGTCTATTTGTATTTAATTCAAACAATCAACTAGACAATCCAGTTACTGTCCTGAATATATCTTTATTGTTTCTGACCCACATAAAGTGCAAAACTGTTACTAGCACGGAAGGTCTTCCAAACTTAAACTTCAGATTTTCAGGAAAAAAAAGGGGGAAAATTATGTATGAGTTTTGTCACTTAAGAATATATGACAATGAAAATTTTGACTGCTAACATTCTAAAGATAGGCATTATCATTCTAAAGATAGTTACATAACTTCAAAAAACAAAGAGATTTGGCCGTACAGCTTTTGCAAGTTAGCTATTTTCCAAATTTTCCAAATGATAAATCTAATAGAGACATGCAATTGAGGCAGTGGACAACCACCCTGAACCAGACCATGATGATATGGCGTAATGTTGCAGGAAGAGAGGTGCCATCTCCAATGATGTGTCCGAGCCTTAAATGAAACGGATTTTCCTCAACATGTCACATTTGCCCATTGGTTCCTGCAACAGAGCACACTGCATCCACCGTTTGTAGCATCTGTCCTATTTACAAATCAGACTACGTTCGCATGTGATGGCATATTTTATGTACAACACTCATGTGGGGACCACATTAAATCCGCATGCTATATGTTCGACATGCCGCCAATAAAGGTTCTTAGTAAATGTGTAGATAGGCATCATCCACGATCACTTCCTTCGCCAGTTTCTTTTACCAAACCGTCTAGAACAGTAGTTTTCAACTTTTTTTGCTCCATTTTCCCCTTTCGGGGTTACTGAAAGATCATTTCCTATCCTCTCCGAATCATAATATATACATAAGAAGAGAGTTTAATTTCAGTACCACTAATAGCACTCAAACATCTCCAAAAAAGTATTACTTAGTACTATACACGTTAATCTAATTAGAAACAAAAGTGTTTGCAATGATGTTAATTTTTCAAGAAGTTCGACTTTTAATAAATCTCCTTATAAAAAATCGAACTCCCAAATTTAAAATTGGCCACAAGTTAAAAAAGCAGGCATAAAATACAATTTTTAAATTACTTGTTTACTGCAATATGATCATTTTACCTTGAACCGAGAGACTGAAATGTAGGATGGCTATTACTAGCAGTTTAGTGTTCATGAGTAATTAATATTTGATAAAATATAACCTCTAAATGTAGTTAATCTCTTGTAAAATGCGTACATACCTTCTCAGTTTTTGGTTTTAGAAAAAACTAATCTGGCATCTCGCTATTATTAACAAAGGGCTAATTTCATTCAAAGACGTACTATTGCTCGTTTATGTGAAGAATTTAATCTTTTTACTTGCTATCTTTTTATTAGTGCCTCTGCTTTTATCCAAAGTTGGTTTAAATTGAAGTTCTAATGTTTAAACTCAGTCGCCATATTGTCTTCAAAACGCCGGAGCCGTCCCCTGCTAATGTTAAACACTACCACACCATTGAACCAAGATTATTTAGCCAAGAACTCGTCAAAATATAGTTTTGTATCAGTTTCCTTCTTCAGTTTGCCTTTTTCTACTCTTGTTTTAAGTTCATCGTTATGGTAATCCTGCCCAGGCATGTTCAAACCAAAGAATTTCGGCAACCTGCCCTTGCAAGTGCATTTCTGTTTAGTATGTTCACGCCATTTTGAAACCTGTATTAACTACTGATAGCATAACTGGCTTAGTTCAAATTTTTTCTCGTCTACTTCAATCCAATCAAGGTTAAATTTTTTTCATCCTACTCATATTAACCTTTACAGATTCCAATTCCTGATTCCACATCAGGCCCAGTACAAGTATTTCCCAATCATGTTCGGTGTGTCTTCTCCCGTATATTTCCACCCTCTGAGATAAAAACTTCCTTTTGACATTACCAGGCTGTATTTGGAAATAAAATATTTTAAAACAGTGTAACTGTCCGCTAGTTAAAACACCGTCAGCATAGAAAATTTATTCTAGGGGTAAGAAACCCCTAGAAGTTGCTAAACGTACATTGCCGATGTGTTTTACACCTTCTCGACACTTACAGTTATGCCGTTACAGTTAAGAAAAACTTAAGGTCACATTCCTGTTAAGTTTCGGCATGATTCATTTTCAATATGGTGTGCAAAAATTAAAGGTAAGCCGGAGAAATTAGCATAAAAGCGGAACAAGCCAGCAGAACGGGCTGAAAGACCAATCAGGAGACAGACTTGGAATCGATACAGTACGCCATGCGCTTATATGACACGTTCAGCAATTCGGTGAAAGCAATATTACAATTGACAGCGATTTTAACGATATCGAGTTACTACTACCTTGTGATATGGCAACAGGCAACTCAGGAAACATCATCTGGATGACTTTATCATCTGACATCCAGGGTCGCATCATTGGAAAGTTGTAAGTAGATCGAAGTGTGACAAGGAGTTCGGAGCGGAGGAGTTTGGGATCGCCCATAGCATCGTTTCACAAGCGTGAAAAGCATCTCTAACAGCAGAAGCAGCAGTTAAAGCGTTCATCAATGGACATTAATGAGCGATAACGACAGTGGGCGAACGATATACAGTCCTATTAGAGAAAAGAGACAGGCAGCAGATAGCGGGAGATACCGCAAGGCGCATGAAACAGACTACTGATCATGCGATATCATGGCCAGGAGGGTGCACAAACGGGGTGTATATGCACGACAACCAGTACCGTGTGTGCCGTTAACACCTGTTCAATGGAGAATTCGATTTCCTGTGGTGCAGTGAATGCAAGACCTGGATACAACAGGAGTAAGGTCGAATGCTATTTACGGATGATATCTGATTTAGTCTGATGATCGGTTCTAGACCGAAACACATCTGGCAAGAAAAGGAACACGCAATCACCCATCCAGAAACTTCGAAAGAGGCTGTTTTGGAGGTTCAGTCACTGGTGTTGTCTGTGAAGTTTTTCGCGATGCACTATTTTTTACCACGTTCTAGAAGTGCCATGTTTTCTCCTTCCCTTCTTTACTTCCACGATGTACGCCAACGTTTTCTCCTTACGTTCTTTTCTCTGCATCGTTTTTGCCCGTATTTCTTCAACCTGTGACCATGAACTGCTTAATCAAGGATTTAAATAATCAGCGGCTGCCCAGACTGGATAGTGGTTAGTGACTTTGACTAGGGTACCAAAGATCCCGGGTTCCAATCCCTAAGATGGCATCGATAATTGTAAATGTGCAGTGTCTTTGCGACATGAGGGCACTCCAAATATATGGCTGCCAAAAGTTCTCTCGTGTAATTTGATGGTAGAGGAGAGGGGTGGAACCCAGGAACCACTCTCCGGGATGCTTTCTCTCAAAATTGGGATGGAAGTAAAAGTCCAACCTCCTTGAGGTTCTGGCAACCATTCTTCCATGAAATATAGGCTCGAAAACAAACAATAATCAACTTCTAAATTGCACTCAGTTAAGCTTAAAAACTTTTATCTCTTTTACAGTCTGTCTTACTTAGATTGACAATACAATTTTATATGGCATACCGGCTGGAAAAGAACTGAAACAGCTAGTGATAATATAATAAGACTGTTGAACTGATAAATGGGAATGCATCAAACAGCACTTTTTAGAATTATATAACAAAATACTTCTCTTTTCACAGTACTCTGAAAGAAAGCGTATGGTGTGTGGACGAACATATGAAACACTGCTTTACACCAACTCAAAGGAAAGTATTCAATCATGTTGTAGCAGGTGCCAGACAGTTCTTGCTGGAGCTCTGTGTGCCAGGACCCATACAGGACGGTAATTTAGCTTTTTCACTTGAACACTTTCCATTCAATATTTTTGTCAATAAAACATTCAAAGTTCTACTACTTACTGTTTTCATTTAATAATTCATTTAATAATTAATTCATTTAATAATTATTTCTCTAACATGACATTTTTTTTTTTATTTTTTCATTTCAACAACGTTTCTAAACGCTATTTTCAACTATGTTCTGTTCTAAAGCTAAATACCACTATTATTATGAGTCTGAAAATGAAATGGTCGAATCTATAGATCTTGAAAAAGCAAAAAGAAAAGGAAGCATCAAATCCATTTCATTAGAAAAAAAACACCAGCAGAAACAATACCTTGCTATGGTTGAAAAGGTTATTTTTGCCATTTCTGGACTATTGCATGTATCTGGGAATTCAGGAAGTCCTTCAGTTTTTTACTTATTCATAAGTCATTAGTGAAACATTTCACCAACAGAACACATTATGACTGGAAATTTGGTCTGTTGTAGAAGGTAGATGACACACTGCTGTTCATCTTCCATGATGTATATGGATACGTTTTCACTATGATAAGGGATCAGGCGTTATCTTGAACCTGATAATGACAGTTAGATGTATTTTACTAAAAATGACCGTACATCGAAGAATATTTTCTTCTCTATTCCTGAAAGTTAGTGCTGATTTCTTACATTAGAGCACCTTTCACTTGTATTCTTCGACGTGAATTCGAAGCAGTTGTACACTATATATTCATGCTGGAACAGTGGAAACAATTCTCGTGCTATCATGTGTAACAGATTATTGTAAAATAATTATTATTGTATAAAAAATTCTCATTCACCTTTGAAAAAGACATCTTTTGTAAAAGACGATTACAGTTACACATGTAAAAAAAATACATGAACATTACAAAAATATCTCCAAATCTGAACTAGGATAAGTGTACTCTAAGGTTAGTGGAGAAGTGTACCATCTATTTCATTGTGAGTGACAAATTATTTCGAAAATTTCCTTACTCTCTGAAACCAAAGTAAAAGAATTTAATAATTATTTTCAACTAAAAGAACATTTTATCCATACTTTTCTTTTTCATGAAAAAATAATTTTGCATTTTAAGATAATATTCATGGATTTTTTTAAATTTCATTTGCTTATGATAATTTTCGCTTTTTTTATATTTATACGCCAAATGATGTGGCGCCATCTGAAGAATGGATACGACCTAGAAATCCGTTGACACTGCGCAAAACGTAAATGTCTGTGATCACATATATCCCTGGATACGCGAGTTTAATTCACGTAACGAGCACTGCACATTACATTTATATATTTAATATTTATGTAGTATAAATAGTCTTCTGACTTCACTTACCGTTTGCCCTTTCTTCCCCCCCCCGCAAAATAAAATTTTGGATTGCGGATTTTAATGGTATCAGTTATCTATCATTTTAGGCTTTCTTTCGAGACTGCGTTATTGAAAAGAAACTTTAGATACTTGAAGAATAAGTGTGTTCGTTCAAAACATGTTATTTACATGCAGTTTTAGGTGGCACATGCACAATATCCGATAAGATACATCAAGTAGCATAACAGGATTCCAGCTTATTTAGTTAGGGCTTTCAGAGCAGGTATTTGCAAACAAAAACACTGTTTTGACACTTGAGATAAGTTACTGCTAAAATGCACTATATCTGATATTTTAAACTTCCAAATTGTTAAACTTCCAAATAATCATAATTAATAGCATCAATTCTTAACCTGCATTTTTACGGCAATTGCTTGAAATACAAAACTGCACTTAATGCTGTGATAAATTTTGACTTACCATCATTAAAAATTATAATTTTTTAAATGTTTAAAGCATTATTTGTATTTGGTTGTACTTTGCTATTAGAACCTCTGGAACTCGAATCGTTGCAACCTAAACAAACACATAAACACAATAATTTTATTAAACTAAAAATCTTCTTAAAAATACCAATCTCAAAATTACCTGGAATTCTTAATCACCGTGTGCAGATGATCCACGCACGGTCTTCAAAAAGTTTCTTATGACTAGTACTTGACGTAAATGAGAAAACTTGTAACATTTTCAAAAAAAATCTTTCTCAAGAAATGTATCTAGTATTATTTACGACTAGGAAAAACTGATACCTGGGATCGAACATTAATAATGTTTTACGCATGAAGAGGTAATAGCGCACAGCCTAATTGAAATTATTTCTAGCATTTTAAGGGTGTTTGGGAATGTATGTGACTACATAAAACTGCAACTAGAAAAAGACGAGAGTTGTTAAAACTATTCTTTTTGAAACCAAGACTGAAGCGCTTCAGCAGTGGCCGCATCATTAAGAGAGCCAAATTTTGGTACTTCTACCTGGATTCGAATCAGACGAAAGGGTTGGCTGCATAACGGCTGTGGTTTCCCTTAAAACGGTTTTCACGAAGGCATCCAAGCAGAAAGCCGTCGTTGTGCTGTTGTTCGCCCCCTTCGTTTAGGCCCCTAAACCAAGTCCAAAAGATCATTACGCATCAGCAAGTCGTTAACAAACTCCCCCTTATTCAACAGTTGCCCCATAGAGGGACGCAGTGGCTGAGAAGTGACAAAAGGCATAAGTCTTCTCATTTCCACTGAAGATTAAACTCTTAATGTGTCCAATTCTAAGCCAAGATAAAACCGCTTGAGCAGATGTGGAGTACTTTGCTATATTCAAGTAACCTAACCATATTCAAATAACCTACTTTTCCAGTGTGTACGTTGCCATATTCAAATAGCCTAATCATCCTTAATGCAATGACTCGAGAAGATCCAGCAGAACAGAGTTTGAATGAAAAATACCATGAACTGCTTTAGTGAAGTACTAGAATGTGTAAACGAACTGTTAGGAAATATGGATGAATAAATCGAGTTCATAGTCAATGGACTCATAGCTTTGCACAGAGACCGCCATATTGTCAGAAAGAATATCTACATGATTATCCAAAAAATGGTCTGTAACAGATATTTGCAGAAGAAACGCTGATCCTCTTATGCTGATTTTATTATCGTTTTAATTATATCCACAGATACAGTTGAAGGTTAAATGTATCCTCAACTTTTGCTGAGTGTTAGTAAATGTATCAGAACAAAAGTTTTATTTTATTTAAATTTTAAAATTCTTGCATAGGCTATTAGTAGTATGTTAACTTTTATCATACGATAGCTAATAAAAATGTGATAAATTTAAAGTAATATAGTTTCAGTTACTCCCAGTAATAAAAAATGTTCAAATTAAAATGTTTTTTATGTGTTTTTCCACACAGCGTACCTGAAGCATTCACCATGCTATAAAAATGTGTCATTATCCGAAGAAAAATGCGCGCCGAAATATCGCCATCTTATACGATTGTCTGAAAATGTAGACGAACAAGGAAATGTAGACGATGGTCTTAGGGAATCTTGTTGGTAAGCACTTCATAGAATTTTGTAACATGTATCAAACATTTCCTTAAACAGGCTTTTTTTTTTTTTTCGCTTTTATTTCTTATTGCCTTTTCTATAGCACGTACTTATCTTTTAGTACCTTTCTATTTTATTTTATTATTCCCTACAACATCATAAAATGAGAAAAAAGGCCTATAAACTATTTACAAATATTTTATAATACAAAATTAGATGAGATGGGTAGAAATGCAAGCAAAGCAGCTATTTGCTTTTCAGATATTATCCAATACTCTTGTAACCGGAACGTATTATTGCGTCTGCGATGTCAGACCATGTCGTCTCACACATCGTAACAGCTTGAAAACAGTGACTTGTGGAGGACCGCACACGCGGTTTTCTCATCTCTGTGTGGTCTGCCGTACTCTTTTGATAACCTTCCACACAGAAGTACCTTTCATGAAACGCATGATTTTTGAAGCCAACAGTTCAGAAACATTTTTTTGAGAATCCAGATATTTTCAACAAACTGTGTGTCAAACTCGTCAAGAAATACATCCCTCTTTTTACTGAAGATCAAGGAAGCTTCTCAGAGTTAAATCAGAAAGATGCCGTAGAGTACAAAAAACAGAGTTACATATGAGCAAAACAGAATATTATTATCAAATTAGTCAGACAAACTATACCTTCTCTGCCATTTTATTAAGCCTTAGCTCCGTGTTCTGTTTTTAGAATTACTGACCTTTCTACAAATGAAAATGGCAGGCCCAGCCACCCGCTGTTTATTAAGTAGGACTCTGAACCGCAAGACTTTAAAATGAATACCATCCAGTGATTGTTATCGTTATATATGTTACAACAGTTCAGAAGATTAGAGAAATGAATGATAATTTGGGGCTCTTTACAAAAAATTTAGCTTCGAAGTTTTAATGTGTCTTTAATGTTTCTGGAAGCGATAGGATGAAAAACTTCTTTCATCCTGCTAATGCACAGCCATGACGAACCCAAGCCAGGTATCATGCCATGAGAAGCAACTAGCAATATACTTTTACTAAATTACTAAGCGGAATACATTCAGTTTTATGTAATTTTATCAAAATAATTACATAATTATATCGAAATAATTATAGGCCTGTGAATGCGTGTATAGAGTCAAACCTTCTTTACATTTCGCTTTAGAGGGCACTCGCTACTAAAGGACAGTTCCTGAATCCCCTAAATATGTTTATATCTCTGATTGCAGACAGAAATATGTAAACAGGAAAAGATTCGCAGAGACAGGCCACTTTTCGACAGGAAGACTAAGCTAATAAAATAAAAATTTCCAAGTATCTGATATAAGAGATAATAAAAAGAATGGGATGTAATATTGAATTTTCAAAAGTATTCCAAGGTAAGTTTCTGATCCATTCACCAGATTCTGTGAAACATGTGGTATGGTATGTAAAAAGAAAGTCTCTAAATGATGAATTATTTTGAATTCTTTTACGAATTTTTGCAAACATTTATTTCTGATCTTGTGATGTCAGTCTAATCATCCCGTGCCTCTAAACACGGAAAGGGTATTTCTTTGCTTTCTTTGAATTTTTAACATTACTATGAGTAATTTTTAAAGATATTGAAATGATTAAAAAATTAAAATTCAGAGAAACAGCAGAAATGTTTGCTTTAGTAGATTTTAATATTCATTTGCCACATGGCAGACTTCTCGTTACAGGTTTTTTAAATTACAGAGCTATATTTGCGACAGCAGATGCATTGCTAGTACCCGCAAGGTGCTGGAGATACTGAATCTTTTCATCACACGTGATAATTTCAAGCATATCAAAGAAAGACATTCTCTTTGAAACTTCCACGATGTTGGTCAAGATCTAGAATTTTCCGCACCGTATATTGCAGAGCTCTTTAGTCACTTGGCCTGCCCGCCCTTAACACACACATCTCGCAACATTTTAAGGCATTCTCACTGTTTAGCAATCATGTTAACAAGGTGTTTAACAATCTTCATGCAGTAGATTTTTATAGCTCGGGCATTATTTTTCAATGAGTTTAAGTAAGCAGTATCTAAAGGAGCAAAAAGAGTAACATATTCTTTTGATTTTCTTCGTAGTATGATTCTACATCTATTTCTCTTAAATTGGTAGCTCATTTTGTGTAACTTTTGTGGATTCCCACTGAGTATTTTTCATAGACGGTATGTGTAACTCATAATTATGCCATAATTTAAGCATGCATTTATTTATGTATTTGTAAATGCTGTAAATGACTGAACAGTCCACATTCAAGTGAACTTGGGGGTTGTTTCTATTTTGCGAAGTTTCTCGAAACGCAGTACTATAGCAGCTCAATGCTTCACTAGGTGCTTTTAAATCATGAGAGTTTCAACATATATAACTGTAAATTGAGAGATGATAAAATTTAGAGAGAGAATAATTTTAAATTGTATGAATATTTATCCATTAAAGTCATCAAATGAGTAATAACTTATATTTAAAAATGACTTTATTTTCATCATTTCCTAATATTATAATTTTAACACGGATTTGATGTACTGAATATCAATATTTTGTTTAAAAATGGTTCCAATACTCAGAACTACAGACTGGAACGGAACGTAATTAAATGTTTACACTTATGAAGATATAACTAAATCGCATTAGAAAGCATCAGAAGTATCATTACCGCGTTTGAAAGATTACTCATTATTTATTTGTTAAAGTAAGCGATAAAATATTACGGCATGCCATAGTGACATCTTCACTTGTGGTCGGGTATGCTGAACAGAGTTACAGTATTGCACATGGAATATATCTACAGTTATTAGAAAGATAATTCAAGAGCTTCTGCGTTAATGATAAGGCTAACAATTCCCTAACAGCTCAATGCTTCACTAGGTGCTTTTAAATCATGCGAGTATGGTAAATTCCCAATCGACTGTTTGATTCTGAATGGTATAATGAAAGATTTCTAACGAAACATTCTGAAGAAAAATTCTTGAAAGACAGAATGCAGCTTGCGGAACTAACTCTAGAAAACTTATCATACATTTTCATATACCATACTCATGTTAATGTGGATGTGGTTATACTTTGTCCGACGATGACCGACAAGACTAGCATCTTTACTAGTACTAGTGTGTAGAACATTGTAAACGAAAGCTTACTATGCATTTGGAAATTCTGTCAATAAATTAACAACCATAGCAGATTTCATGACTTATATTCGTTGATGGAGCGAATTGCATCGAATTTATAAACGAATCGATAACTTGCAGAAATGTTATCAGTGAACAAATTATATACCTCGCGTTACTCAGTAACGTGTTCAACACAGCAATGTGTTCACACATTGCTTTCATCAACGAACATCGCGATGCGTCGATGTCTAGTTCACTGGTTCTCTTAGTTTAGTGTCTATCTTTTCGTTATTTTCTTTATCACAGTACCATTTGGCTTAATCTTCAAAAAACATTAAGAATTAAATGCATTTTTATATGACAATAATTTTTTTAAGCACAACTTGTTTAATGTATTATTTTATAGTCTACAGCTCTGTTTCTTCTAAAACATCGCATATTTTTTACGTTGCATAGTGTCAACCTTTAACACTATTCTTTGTTTCTTTTCAGTGCTTTCAATGAGTTTGTTCTTTGTAAATATGTACACGTTACTCAAGACTGTGGGCAAGAATCTGCAGATTTTCTACAGCAACATCTAGATCGAATATCCAGTCCTCTCCTTCACGAGCATTGTGCTCATTATATGTATGCCACAGACTCGTGCACCTCTTTTGCCTGTATTCACGCATCTCCTTCTATTTATTTTGCACTTATTTTGGAACTATTAATTCAATATATCAAAATAATCCTAAGGTGAAAAAAAGACCTAATTTTGCTTATATTCTACAGAATCAATCCAAAACAGCTCATACAGAGACAGCAGCACTGAACAATGAAAAACGTTCTCACGAAAAAGATAATCATAAGTAATTATCACTGAAATGTAAATAAAATATATTATAAAATGTGAAAATACTATTAATCCAAGATTATCTTTCAAATGAGTAATCTTTTAAAACTCACAGCTGGAGTATTAAATTTTATTTAAACCAGAAATCAGTTTTTTTAAAAGCAAATAAAAAAATTTTTTGTTTGGTATACATGCAGTCATAACTCTCTTGCATAGTTAGTTGGCAATCCAAAATGCCTCATTTATTTTTTCCCCTTATTTAGGTAACAAAAGCATGTCACTTACTGACTACAAAATTACCTTTCATTAGCATTTAAAAACGCAAAAGAGGAAGATAATTAATTCCTTTTAAGAAAGTAATCAACTTGTATGCAAAATGAGCCAATTTTTTCCCCTCCACCCATTCCCTACCGATTCGTACAATTTATTTTGTGTTTCTCCGATTTTTTTTTTAGTGCTGTTTTTGGTAAAATCTACAGTTGGGTGCCCTTTGTTTTTGGCGATTCTTTCTTGACGCCAAGATCGGCGCCAGAAAGGCACAATTTCAAGATGGCCGCTACACAAAACCAAAATAAAAAGTCAAATAATTGACCAAACTCTGTGTCCATGTACACATCGATCTGTTTTCACTTAAAAAAACATCCCAGAATTGCACAAACTAGGCATTGCGCACTGCCTTAAATTTGTCCAGGTACACATCAATCTATTTTCACTTTTAAAAAAATCAGGAAGCTAAACCAAAGTTAAAACTATCATGGTAACCAGAAATGAAGTTTCAACGCCAAAATTTAAAAAACAAATTATCGCTAATCGAAAGGGCACCCAATTCTACACTACAGCCCTGTTTTTTTTTTTTTTTTTTTTTTTTTTTTTGGTTGTTGTTGTTGTTGTTGTTGTTGTTTGTTTTGTTTTGTTTTGTTTTGTTTTTTAATATTTAAAGCATTTTTTTCCCTTTAGGTGTTTGGGATCTTTACAGCTTATATATTTAATGTTTGAAACAATTACTAAGCATAATTTTACAGATCTCCTAACTTTTAGAACTGGATTCTTAATTATAACGAAAATAACGCAACGACGAACAAATGTTAAAAGATACTGTAGCAACAAGAAAAGCATACGTTCCTTAAAAAATTCTCTTAAGCTAGTTACATTTATGTAACTGACATGAAGCTGAGAGGTATGGCGTATTAGATTTCTTTGAGACACTATTATTTGTCACATGCAGCTTGCTAATTCGCTTTGCTGATAAGGATAAGGCAAAGGATTCGAAAGCTTTCTGCTGAAAGGGAGAAATGTTTTCATGGAGCTTTTCCTTGAGAAAATTGGTTAATATTTAGTTTAAACATTGGAAGATACGCTAAAACATCCATGCAGCCAGTTCATTCGCTGAGATCCGAACCTTGGTCTAAATAGGTGTATTTAAAACGGTTTCATTATATGTATATATATCAATTGAATCTAAATCCTCCTTTTATTCCTTTCTAAATTAGATATACTCGTTGGTGATACAAAAAAATGCAAAAATTTGTGAAAGATTGAGTAGAATGTAATGAAAATTGGCAAACAGACGGAGAATGCATATAAGTACTGTTAATTAAAAATTTTACAATACAGTGATTGAATATATATAGAGTGATCAGTAATGCAGAATAGTTTGTAAGTGGTGATAAATATGCAACAGAGATACAGATGAAATCAACGTTCGGAGTACCCTGAAGGATGGACGACCATAACTTTCAATCATCCTCCGTACTTAGTTTTCTAAAGCTAAGCCAAATCAAGCAAACAATGGCCAATAACACCACACACGTACTCGATTTACTTGGGATCTGGAAACTTCGATGATCAAGAAAGTATCTAGGTACCTTGTAGGACTTGTCTGCTGATTATTTTTGGGTGCAATGCTGGAAAATAATATTTTGCAACAGCTAAAGATACAATAGTCCAACTGGCTGCAGCACTTCCCTCCAAGTCTCGTCGTGCTGTCATTTTGTCCCATGCAAATGACAGATGACTGGGTATCCATGTGGTGGTCTGGTATCCATGGTATATGACTGGGTGTCCATGGTCCATCCCCAAAACATAATGCAATGCTGTTGAGCAGTATGACATTCAGCAGTCACTGTGAGACTGGGCTTGTCTCCCCATCGCCTTCAAACTCGTGTCGACGACTGCCATGGTGAAGCAGAAGTGAGTACACTAACTTTGCCATTCAGCCTTCAAGTGGCTCTTTCCCGTCACCACTGCAAACGTTGGTGCTGTTAGTTTTGCATCAATGGCAGCTTTATAAAGGGTAGCATGACTGCAAGCCACTTTAAACCAATCATCTAGAAATTCTTGCTGATACTTATGCAAGTTCCTTGCATAAGTTGACAGTTGTGCTCTGTGGGGCCACCACAGCATGCCTTCGAATGTGTCTACCCACGAGTGCTGGCATCCATTTAGATGCATCACCACTGCAAACGACTTATATTCCTCTCATCAATCCATCTTCTCTAAATCCTATGCACAAAAGACTCATGTAGCTGCATTTCAGCTACGATACGGTGGAAGGATCAACCCGTTATTCGTAGGTCTAAAAACGAAAATGTCTGCTGAAATTGACTTAGAATCATCTGCCAGGCACGTCAACAAGACCTACCAATTTAAGCCAATTCATTAGGTACATTAATCTTTCTGATGGATCAAATCTGATGAATCTGAAAATAATTTGTGCCATTGCATGTACTTGCAAAAGTCTTAACTATTTATTTAAAGTGTGGCTTATATTTAATAAAAGTATACTTTATAATTAATATCTCAAACAATAACTAAGCAGGATGGAATATAATGTCATTTTTCTGCCGGCACCCACCTATGATTGTGCTGCAAGATTGCTAATGCTGTGTTCAAATCTTCATGAACAGACTGTCTGCATGGGAGTAGTCATGATTTTCTCCATGTGCAATGCGAATATGAGCCACGTATCTCTCCATTTAAAAAGATAGCTTTTGTGTACTTTGCCATCATCCAAAAAAATAACTCATGAAAGTGCAACCACTTGTTATTGAATAACGCTCACTTTTCTGACCTATAGTCAGTCTAAGCCCACGAAATTCCTTGTGGCAAGGAGTGTAAGATACGCCTGATACTGGCAACAATCTTGAGCACCTTACAGGTAACAGCGTGATTAAGCTTAGTTCTGCCCCCAGTTTTAATGAAGAGCACCCCAAGGGGATCAGTCCGAGGGTCTCCGACCCCTCTGCCCCTTAACATCAACCTCTCAAGAGGACTTTCAAATCGCCACATATTTTGAGTGTCTCCATGCCACACGGACACTATATATTTACAAACAACCCTGCCTTCTCCAGGATTCAAACCCGGGCCCTTCATCATGGCAGTCAGTGACGCTAACCACTATACCAGTTGGGTAGCACAAACTTGTTAAGCAAATAATGCTTTATAACTAGTTAGTGAAAATATGTGTTGTATTTAACAAAAATTTAATTATAACCAATACTGTTACTTATGGATCAGAAGATGGGTCAGTCATTTTATCCCGCCTAGTGCTGATCAAGGATTCAACTGAATAAGATTAAGAAACACTTCTCTTTGTTGAAAGAGGAAGGCTATATGAAGTTTTCATGATTTACTTCCTGTGCAATATAAAAAAAAGACCAGTTTCCTTTAATGAACTCACCATACAGACATCACATTTCAGAGATATAAAAGCCTTATTTGCTATCCCTTAACTGAATAATTCAAATCAACATGTATAAACAAACATCATAAACACACATACTTGCATAACAGAGGTATGCAGAAATAGTTCCATTTAAAACCAGTCGAAACTAGTTCCTATACATAATACATTCCACTTTAACTATATTTCTTTTACTTACTAACTGAAACAGTAGCTGGAAAAGGATGAACTCATTATTTATGTTGCTATTACAAACTGTATAACGTCTGGGAGTTAATTACATGCAACTCTATCTTACATGCAATGATTCCTGATGAAAAATACTAATATTTCCCTTACAGGAAACCATACTTTTACATTATTTAATAACCCATTATTCTGGCTTTTATTGTAATTTTCAATAATTATCACAATTTTCCTATGCTATGTCACTGTCAGGTGAGACTGCTCTTTCTATTACATAATTAACACTTACTTGTTGCAATTACATTGTATTATACTATTACAATTACATTGTATTATACTATTACATTGTAATCAGGTTTATTGTCATATAGTCACAATTAAGATTTAATTATATTGCAACTGAGAAATCTAACTTTTTGAGTAATTGAATCTAATTACAATGTAATTATGATTAAATAATCTAACTGAAACTATATAATCATGTATAATTGGATTTAAATCTGGTTGCAATTATATAATCTAATTACAATTGTAGTTTGCCCACATAAAATGCACTATACTGTAAGTCTATTTAATATTTAAGTATCAAGAAACAAACATAGTTGAAATGAAGCCAAAGTGGAAATTATCTGGATGACTCAATATATTATACCTCAAGCATCAAAACATCATCCATGTGCAGTGGCTACTCCATTGACTCATTCTCATGCTTACTGAAAATATTTGGCATGTACTTGGACATTCTATTTCTGCCCATGTGCCCCTTTCAACTACTTTAAAGAAATGAAAATTATCTTTATAAAGTAATGTCAATTTTACAGGGTTCGTACGCATTTCTCCACATGGAAATTAAGAACTTTTAAGGACCATTAATAAAAAAAATTAAGGGCCTATGAGCAAATGGGAACTGAATAAATTCAATTAAAAATATTATTTATGCCTGAATTTCATTTTTGTAATACCATCCTAAAAATAAAATAGATTCCTAAATATGCGTTATTACTAAACATGAATTAATTAACATAATTATTAAAAAGTTTGAGAATAAAATAAACTTTAAGCAATTTATCAAGTAGCATTAAATATTTTACACTTATAATAGTTGGACATATTTGAAAGAAAATAAGTGACATTTACATTTTACTAACAGTTAGCTTTATGTTGATTTTTTAATGTCTCATTTTGTCACATACTTGATCAGTCAAGAGGTTTAGTAAATAGCAGGTAGATATTACATCAAACGGCATAGGTTAAAATGAGAAGTAAGATCATAATCAGCATGATTTATAACCCAAAAGACTGAATGTTGTCACCACTGCTGCTTGCCTAGAGAGAGACCTGCTGATTAGAACAAACACGAAAGGCCTGATCTAGGCACGGTTGGCAAGTGCTGAAAGTTAGTCAGGCTCTGCTTGATGCAGTTAGTGTTGTAGGTTCCTGTAGGGTTCCAGGGGTTGTAACCCAGTTAATATACTTAAGGTTCCAATAAGCCATTAAAGCACCAGAGGTGATAAGTTATTGCATATTACACTGACTACCAATAAGTATTTGGACACCTGTGATAGAAAAGAAAAACTAACTTTATTCAAAATCAATAGTTGGTAGAGCCTCCACGAGAGGTAATTATAGCGTGGACCCTCCGGGGCATATTTTCCACAAGTCTTTGTATGACAGCTAGTGGTATTTTCTTCCACTCGGCTTGGAGAAGACATAGAAGTTCCTTCACCGATTTTGCACGGGTAGTGCACCCCTGAATTCGGCGATGCAACTCGTCCCAGAGGTTCTCGATAGGGTTCAGGTCTGGACTCTGGGCAGGCCAGTCCATTCGAAGTACGCCATTGGCACCATACCAAGCCTTGGTTAACGTCGAAACATGACAACTGGCATTGTCGTCCTGAAAGTAACAGGGGTCCAACCCGTAAAACTGCCACAAAGTAGGAAGCACATTGTCATCCAAAATAGTGCAGTAGGCATCGGAGTTGAGCTTACCATGTGTGTATTTAATTATGGCAAAGCACACGAGGGCTATCTGCCTAAGAAGAGGGATGCCTTCGTGGAGAACTTTCCAAGGGAAACTGGCTCGTATACACGTTACACATGGGGAAAACCACGAAAATGCCCATGCAGCCAACCCGTTCGCGGGATTCGAACCTCGGACCGAACTACCAGTGTTCAGCGATTTTACCGCTCGGCCGCTGGTGGGCCCTGAGCTTACCATGAACGGGGACCAAGGTCCCAGCCCATTCCACCGATCTACGGTCCAATTTCGATGTGCTTTGCACCACATTAACCGAGCAGCGCGGTTGGACTTTGTGATCAAAGGCTAATGGGCAGCAGCACGACCATGAAAAGCAAGCAGATGTGCTTCCTTATGGATGGTATTCATTGAAACAATACTCCCGGATGCCTGTTGAAACTCCTCGCGGATGAGGGTCATCAGTTGGGTGCGGTTCTTCCGAATTTCTCTGAACAGCACTCGTCGGTCTCTATCTCCCAGTTTCGTTGGTCTGCCGTCTCGGGGCACATTCCGACAATCACCACTCACCTCCCACTTCTTAATCACATAGGCCACTGTCGATTTTGGGTACTTCAGATCGCTAGATATGTCCCTGAAGGATCGGCCACATTTGTGATACCCGATAATTATACCTTTCTCGAAATCAGAGAGCTCCGAACTGCGAGGCATCTTACATGCGACTAAATCCAATGCTGTTTCCTACACGATATATACCGGCGGAGTCCGTGAAGTACCTTAGGACCGCAGATATCGTCATTTGCATAGGTGTCCAAATACTTATTGGTAGTCAGTGTATTTTAAGTCTCACTAGATGCAAAGAATAAGGTTTACTTGAATTTTTATATTTTTGTATTTTATCTTGTGACCACAGTGAGTATTACTGAAAGGCAATAACTCGCTTTAATACGCAGAGATAATTTTTAAAGGTAAACAGTTCGTTATAAATAATTAAATTAGGTAGTTTGATAACCTTAGTCATTATAAATTTCCATGGCCACTATTAAATTTTACTTTTTAGCTATATTTGTTAAAAGAGCCCTATTAAAATCAAAATCTAATAAAATTTCACAGTTTAAAATATATGCAATTTATGACATTGATTCTTAAATGATATTAGGATAATTGACATTAAAAGAAATAAAACATTTATGTTTTGTAACAACAACACTCAACAAAATATTTTTCCATCATTTTAATTTTAAGCCTTCCCAAACATTTTGGCTAATTTATATCGATTTCCTTCTCTTTAAGCATTTTTTCTAACAATTAGAGATTTGTCTCAATATGCAAACCAATCTTCTCACTAGTTTCTGCGTTCTTTATCTTCTAACCTGTCAACCTCTCCACAATGTACCTGTTTACGTTCTTGTGTTAGAATGGCGCCGACATGGATGACGCAGTTTCGACTTTAAATATACTTAATAAATTCAACGACTCTTGATCTATTTAAATCAAACTGAATACATGTAATAATATAACATTCACACGTAAACATTTAGTAATAATTCAGGAGTACAGATAAGCATAAAATAGGAATTACAACCGTTACAGGCCAGCAACGCTTTTAGCGACCGAATTCTACGAACGACAAATCTCAAAAGCGTGTTGCCAACGCAGGGCAACGAAAAGGTAGAAATTAATTCGATAGGCGTGGAAGTGAACATACTCCCACACTATCAGGTTTAGTCCTGATACACTGGCGAAGGTGAAAGTTTATTAATTGGTCTTTTAAAGATACCACTTTTAGTTTTGACTGTAGCTACGCGAACTAAGCCGTTCTTGCCCGGATGGACATCGATGATCCGTCCTATAGGCCAAGCTAGAGGTGGAGATCCATCTTCGATGACAAGAACCACCATGTCGACCTTTAATTTGGGTTTGGTATGCTGCCACTTGGATCTCTGCTGAAGAGAAATCAAATATTCCCTTTTCCAACGATTCGAAAATCCGTGACGTAGATTCTGTACAAGTTCCCACCTAGAACTCCTTGTGCGAACAGACTGATGTGTCGCTGGAAAGGAAGTCAAAGTATCACCTGTAATAAAATGAGAAGGGGTTAAAACATTAATAGAGTCAATATCAGAATCTTTCACGTAAGTAAGTGGACGTGAATTCAAAATAGCCTCGATCTGGGTAAGTAGCGTTGACAACTCTTTGTAAATCAAAATCGTAAAAACAACCTTGTATTTAGCGTAGGTATAATGAAACACTCAATCGATTTCGAGAGCAGCTAAAGGTCCCTCCTCATCAGGAGAAAGAAATACCTAGAAAGAAGAAAATAAAGGAGAAGGAGTCTTAGAAACACGTGGTCCTTATCAGCACTGCATGTGGTTAAAACTGGATTTTTAATCAGAGTTGCACTGGCCGCCTACTTTTACTGAGCCAGGCTATCTGATCAAGCATAAAGGACATTTGTCCTTTATGGACCACGTGTTTCTAAGACTCTTCTCCTTTATTTTCTTCTTTCTAGGTATTTCTTTCTCCTGATGAGGAGGGACCTTTAGCTGCCCTCGAAATCGATTGAGTGTTTCATTATACCTACGCTAAATACAAGGTTGTTTTTACGATTTTGATTGTCACATTAGCGTGTTTCTCTTCTAGTCTAACTCTTCGTAAGTTAAAAGAGTCTCTTTCAATACTCTTCTCAGATGAAATTTCGCTGAGCGAATGCCGGCTTCCCATATTCCTCCGAAGTGTGGCGAAGCAGGCGGTATAAAATGCCATTCAATAGATGACTTAGTTAGTTCTCGGGAAACCGATTCTGTTGCATACAAGGAAGACCAAATCTGATTTAGTTATTGTAGTTTTCGGCATGCTCCCACAAAATTGGTACCGTTGTCACTGTAAATGTGCCGTGGTGCACCGCGACGTGAAATGAAACGTCCAAGTGCCGCGATAAACGAGTCTGCCGTCAGGTCACTGACTGCTTCTATATGCACAGCTTTAGTCGACAAGCAAACAGAGCTGTATAGCCTTTCGTTGTTTTAGAACCACGACCCTTATTAAATTTCATGGTAATAGGACCAGCATAATCCACACCAGATGCGTAAAAAGGTCGTTCCAAAGTCACACGATGTTCAGGTAAGTCACCCATCAATTGCGGATTTGAAGCAACTTTAAATCGATGACATATTAAGCAATGGTTGACACAACCGCGTATCAGTCTTTTTCCTCCAATTATCCAGTAAGATTGCCTGGTGTGATAATAAAGAAGGACCAGCATGAAGTTCTTTCACTAGTAATTCGCTAAAATTTATGTTGAGAAGGAAGTATGATAGGATGTTTGATGCTAAATGCTAAAGATGAATTTCGAAGACGTCCTTCCACCCGTAAGAGACCATCTTTATCTACGAATGGATATAGAGAACGCAGTTGGCTCTTCTTGGGTAAAGGTTTATCTCCCTTAATACATGCCAAATCATCTTCGAAATAATGATCCTGAATCCAACGAATAATGAAATTTTCTGCTACTCAAATCTCTAGAAATGTTAGCGGCATAAGGCAGCTGGGATTAATGTCACTACGTGAAATGTTCTGAGTAACAAGATGCTTCTTGCAATTAGTAATAAATCTTTGGCAGTAAGCCAGAATACGAACAATTTTACAACGATAAGAATAATGCTCGAACAAATTAGCTAATAAATCATTCGATTCACGTATATGAGAAATAAAAATAGGATCAGATCTTTATTCAGCCTTTACTTCAGTATCATCTTCAGATTTTAATTCATATTTAGGCCATTTTTCCTCTTCCTGACGCAACCATGATGGACCATTCCACCACAAAGTACAATTTGGTAGGAGTTGTGGTTCAATACCACGAGAAGCAATGTCTGCAGGATTCTGTTTAGAGGGAACATGATTCCAATGTTTAATAGGTATCACTTCTATGATTTGAGATGTTCTGTTTGCCACAAAAGTTTCCCACTTACGTGGATGAGCTGATAGCCAAGACAGAACTACCTTGGAATCCGTCCAAGCAAAGATTTCAAAATCAAACTTCTTTAAAATGTTCAATAGAGATCGCATTAATCTGGTCCAAAAAATACGCAGCACAGAGTTCTAATCGAGGAATGGATATTTGCTTTATAGGCGCGACTTTAGTCTTTGTACCAAAAGATTAACCTTAACCATACCATTGCATTTTTGGCGACAGTAAATGGCTGCCGCATAGGCCTGCGAAGATGCATCAGAAAATCCATGTAGTTGGATAACACTGTCCGTTGTAAGTATGACACATCTCGGAATTTCACAATTATTGATTTGACTGAATGTCTCTTGAAATTTAAACCAATCATCTGAGATATGCTGGGGAACAACTGAATCCCAGTCGCCTTTAACTAACCATAGCTTTTGAGAGAATATTTTAATCAATATAGTGCAAGGAGATAAGAGACCCAAAGGATCGAAAATGCGAGCAGATTCTGCCAATATGCGTCTTTTTGTTATAGGTGCGTTGATGTGCAGTGTAGCTTTAAAACTAAAGGTATCAGTAGTTGAATTCCAAAAAGTCCTAAGACTTTCGAACTCGAATTAGGAGATATCTCGAAATCAGAATTCAATGAACAATGTTCCTTAAATTCAGTTAAGAATTCTACAGAATTTGTATTCCACTTCCTCAAATCAAAACCACGTGCATGTAAAATTGAAGATATTTTCTTGCAAACGGATACTGCATCATCAATTGTATTTGCACCCGACAATAAGTCGTCCATATACATATCCTCTTGCAATATACGAGATACATCTGATTCCTCTTTAGAATCTAAAGCTACCTGCTTCAGACATCGAGTTGCTAAAAATGAAGCACAGGAAAACCATACGTAACTGTTTTCAACTTGTACGAGCGCATTGCATCACTGGAATTGTATCTCCAAAGTATCAATTGATAATTCTGATCTTCAGGAGCTACCATCACCTGACGATACATCTTCTCCACATCGGCTGTGAAAACAATTTTAGGAAATCGAAAATTAATCAAAATCTCAAAAATATCTCTTTGTAATTTCGGACCTACCCCTAAAAGAGAATTCAATGATATACCGTTTTCAGATTTACATGATGCCTCAAAAACTACTCTTAATTTTGTCCTTGTGCTGGAAGGTTTAATGACCGCATGATGAGGAAGATAAAACTTTTCTCTATCCGATCTGTTAGATAAATCATCATTAATCACAGTCATATGTCCTAACTGTTCATATTCATGTATGAAATCTTTATACTGTTTTTCAAATTCCGGATTATCTTTGAATTTTCGTTTCATGGAACACAACCTAGAAATAGCTGCCGGTTTTGAATCACCCAACTTCAAATGCGATTTATAGAATGGAAGTTTTAACACAAATCGCCCATCTGGATTAACAGAATGAGTGTTTTGAAAATGTGATTCACAAAATTGTTCCTCAGGTGTCAAAAATCACTTCTTCCCAACATCGACAATATCTTCCATTTCCCAGAAACGCTTAAGCTCGTAATCAATATTTATATTATCTCCTAGCTTTATGAAGTGTGAGTTTGCTGTTTTTGGACCTTCCATATTATTTCCGACCTTCCCAGCAATTACCCTACCGAAAATTGTGTTTTGAGCTACAGGCTCATTTTCCGAACCATATATTTGGCCACATCTTAAAACGAAGAAAAAATAATCAGCTCCTAAAATCAAATCAATTTCTTTGGGTTGAGCGAAATTCGGATCCGCTAACGGAAAAGATTTAATGTATTCTATATGCTTTACATTAATGACTTGTTCCAGCAATGGCAAAGTTAACCTATCCAAAATGTATGCGTTAACATCAATTATTCCATTATTTAACCTTGATTTAATTTTAAAATCAACAGAACTACGAGTTTTGGAAGCTGGCACTCCGCCAATTCCACGCAAAAGTAACCTTTGATTTGTTCTTTTTAATCCTAATCTTCAAACAGCTCGTTCAAAAATAAACGAATTTTCACTTCCGGAATCCAATAATAATTGAATTTCGATAGTTTCGCCACTGGACGAAAATGCGAGTGCGAGAACCGTAGGCAAAATCGCCGAGTTGCAATTTTGAATCGTATTACTAACTACCTGACTTTGACCCTCGCATGATTCATTCGAAATTCTCTCTGGAGTGCTTTCGTTTTCATTTGGCGCTTTTAAAAGCTGTACGTTGTTAGCTTTAATATCTTCATGCAACAAACTATTGTGTGTTTTTGAATTACACAAATTACACTTTAACTGTGAATTACAGTTTTTGATTAGATGTGAATTTAAACATAAAAAACACAATCCTCGTTTTTTCACATAGTTCTTTCTAGCAGTAACATCCAAATTCTTAAATTTAACGCATTTATACACGTATCATGAAGTCCATGTAATGTAACATGAAGTCCGTTACATTTCGAACATTTAGTATTACTAAATTTAGAATTCTGTAACGTTTTAGAACTAACATTACTATTTTTATGAACGACGTTAGCTTCTGCTTCTTTATTTATGATAATTTCGAGAGAAGAACACCTTAAATTTAAAAATTCAAAAAATGATTCCAATGTAGGAAAATCATTTTCCGCTGTTTT
This sequence comes from Stegodyphus dumicola, assembly GCF_044657685.1. Lineage (NCBI taxonomy): Eukaryota > Metazoa > Arthropoda > Arachnida > Araneae > Eresidae > Stegodyphus > Stegodyphus dumicola. The sequence continues at coordinate 23,187,090 of NC_140776.1, read as the reverse complement.
CTGTGAACATAACTTTCGAGTTTCTGAATCTACCTTTTGAAGCAACATAAATATTAACCATGGATCCCTAGAAGTTATTTGTCACCTAGAGCTTTCAAACCTCTGATAGTAGTAGTAGTAGTAGTAGTAGTAGTAGTAGGTTTCCTGGCGCAAAACCTTAATGATTATATGCGCCGAAACTCATGTCAAATATTCTTAAATACAAAGACATACTAGCATTAAAACAAATGGACAAGATAAAATATGGACAAATGGACAAGATTAAAACAAATGGACAAGATAATAAACATACTAGCATTAAAAACAATGATGAAAATGATATGCAAAGATACAATGCTTAAAAAATACACACATCTCATATAATTATCACAAGTACAAAACACTAAGCCATCAAACATAGCACATATTAAAATGCATACTATTAAAAACAATAAGACAGGACAACAGACTCAAATTAAATTAAATAATAAATACCTGTTTCTTTCAAGTAAAGGAACAAATTTGAGTTGACCTCTTTCCCAATTATATGATCAAGAGGCAAGTCACCTTCTTAAAATGTTTTAAACGAAGATTTTTAAGGTACGGACACTCTATTAAAAAATGGCTAACTGACATTACAGAATAACAGTTTGAGCACACCGGTTCACTCTCAGCTTTTAATAGATAACTGTGTGTAATATACGAGTGACCAATTCTCAAACGGGTCAATAAAACTTCCTCCTTCCGGTTCCTAGTAGGCTCCCAACATTCAATTTTTGGTTTGACCCTTCTCAGTTTATTTTCCGGCTGGACATCCCAGAGTTGCTGCCACTTTTTCAATAATCTGTCTTTGATGACTTTATGGATGTCACTAAAGGGGACGAGGCGATGTGTCAGATGAATTGCAGATTTAAGCTGTAGCGTCTGCCAGCTCATTCCCTTTTATACCTACGTGTCCTGGAACCCAACAGTACAGGATGCAGTACCCAAGGTTTTTTAATTTAAGATTAAGGATTAAATGTCAACCACGATGGGGTTTTGAGTATTGTAATATAAATTTAAGGATTTCAAAACACTAAGTAAGTCTGTATATATAATGAAATTTCTTTGATGTAGCTTTGAAATAAAAGAAAGCGCATAATAAACAGCATTTAATTCTGAGGTAAAAACGGAGCAGGCATCATGAAGTCTTCTACCCTCCATGTGGTCTTCAGTAACAAAGGAGGCACCAACATGTTCTACTGATTTTGACCCGTCCGTGTATACAGGAATGTAACTAGAGTATTTGTGCCTGTGGTCAGAAAAAAGTTGTTTGTACACAAACTCATTAGTGTCTTTCTTGCCTAAATGTTGGAAAATATCTAGAAACCGAATCTCAACGTCCTCCCAAGGTGGGATTTCAAAATACTTTGCTGGCTGAGTAGTGAGATCTCTCATGTGGTATTTCTCGAGTAGTGAGTTAACCCTAAGTGAGAAGAAAGGCAAATGGGATGGTCTGGCCTGAAACAAGAACTTGTAACTGTCATCAATGTTAGAAACATTGTTTGGGTGATCAGGAAGTGACAACACATTGAAATGATAGCAGAGTGACAATTGCTCACGCCTTAAATGCAGCGACGGTTCGTGGCAGTCCACATAAAGACTTTGGACAGGAGATGTTCTAAATGCACCAGAAGAAATACGCAGGGCCTGATGATGAACAGGATCTAATTTTACTAAAATGGAAGGCCTTGCAGACCCATAGACAACTGAGCCGTAATCTAGTTTGGAGCGTATAAGTGCTCTATAAATCCGGAGTAACGAAATACCGTCTGCACCCCAAGAGGTGTTCGCCAGGACTTTCAAAAGGTTCAGTCTCCTAAAACATTTCTTCCTTAGATACAGCATGTGTGGAAGGAAAGTTAATTTCCGGTCGAACATCACTCCTAAAAATTTTACTTCAGGTTCCACTGGAATTTGTGATTCTTCAAGAAACAGCTCAGGCTCAGGGTGGAGGTTGCGCTTCCTGCAAAAGTGTATGCATACTGTCTTCTGTTTAGAAAAACTAAAACCTTCTTTCTTTGACCATTCCTGGATCTTATTAAGAGCGATTTGCAATTGCCTCTCTACACTCACGTTTGTGAAAATTGCAACGCCATGAAGGACTTACGCGAGTGAGCTGAAATTTTCAGGAAATGCAAAGTAGCGCATGATATGCAAATGATTAGAATTGCAAATCCGTAGCGCATGCGTATGCTGAGCAGCGCCCTCTGAACGGCTGATGGATCCGAATAAATAGACGGCTGTAGCGTGTATGGTTATCGGTGGTTATCTGCTAGTGGTAAACGTTAACTCAATCTGTACTTATGCCTCGTCGACGAAAGAGAGCGAGATTTGAACAACTTACAGAGTTTGAACGAGGGAGAATCATCGGCCTTCGTGAAGCTGGATTGTCGTATCGTGCAGTAGCCTCTCGTGTGCAGCGTAACAGCAGCACAGTGATGCGCGTTTGGAAGCAGTGGACGGACGAGTGTCGGACAACTCGGAAATCCGGGAGTGGACCCCGAAATGTGACGTCAGCTCGCGATGATAGACACCTGGTCCGCATGGCGCGCGCGGACGGACCGTACAGCTTCCTCTAGACAATTGGCAGCACTGTGGTCAATAGCTACAGGTGTTTCATTGTGTGCTTCATCAATTCGTAGACGTCTGCTGCAGTGTGGACTGCGCGCACGGACTCCTTTATACAGGATCCCCCTAACGCACGACCATCGCCGCCTGCGGCTACAATGGGCCAATCAGCATAGAGACTGGCGTGCTGATTGGCAGCATGTCGTGTTTTCTGACGAATCCCGCTTTAATTTGTGGTACCATGATGGCCGCATTCGTGTCAGACGCTATGCCGGTGAACGCCACCTTCCGGAGTGCATTATCGAACGCCACAGTGGACGAACACCCGGAGTTATGGTCTGGGGTGCCATAGCATATCATAGACGATCTCAATTGCTACGAATTGTGGGCAATCTGAACAGCAACCGGTATATCCGTGAAGTTCTACAGCCCGAAGCTGTTCCCTTCCTTCAAAGCTTGCCAGGCGCTGTATTTCAACAGGACAATGCCCGCCCTCATACTGCTCGGATTGTTAAATCCTTCTTTGCAGCGCAGCAGGTACAGCTTCTTCCTTGGCCTGCGTGTTCCCCGGATATGTCGCCAATTGAACATGTGTGGGATGTCATTGGTCGGCGTCTTGCTCGTGATCCTCGTCCTGTTGCGTCTGCAGACGAACTTTGGGTACGCGTACAAACGATATGGAATGCTCTTCCTCAGTCAGACATTCAAACTTTGTTTGACTCCATGCCACGTCGTGTAGCAGCACTTATTGCGGCGCGTGGTGGTCTCACAAAATACTGATTCTGATCTCTTGTTCTTGTTTGTTTGCTTTGAACATTTAATCATTTATTTGTACCACTACCACTCAACTGTGTATTAAATTGCATTCAATTATGACGATTCCTTCTTGGTGTTGCAATTTTCACAAACGTGAGTGTATATATCTCATGTCTGCACCTTGACAGCAAATGTGAAGATCGTCAACATATAAGGAACCTACAACCGTAGGAGGAAGTTCTTTTAGAACAGAGTTGATTTTTAAGATGAACAAAGTAACGCTTAGTACACAGCCTTGAGGCACACCCTCTTGTTGAGAGAATACATCTGATACAGCAGAACCAATCCTAACTTGAAACGTTCTACCCTTCAAAAAGTTTTGCAGAAATATTGGCAGGTTGCCGCGTAATCCAGCGGTGTGAAGATCAAGCAAAATCCCATGCCTCCATGCTTTGTCGTACGCCTTTTCTATGTCAAAAAACACAGAGACTAGGTGGTTTCTATTGACAAAGGCTTTACGAATTGAGGTTTCCAAAAGGAGCATATTATCAACAGTCGTTCTGCCTTTACGAAAACTACTTTGATATTTGGATATTATATTGTTCTTTTCTAAATAATAGACCAAGCGGCAGTTTACCATTTTTTCGAAAAGCTTGCAAACGCAACTGGTAAGGGCGATGGGCCTGTAGTTGGTGGGATTCTTTGGATCTTTCCCTGGCTTAGGTATCGGAATGACTACTGCGATCTTCCATGCATTGGGAAAGTTATGCTCCTTCCATACCCGATTATACAAAGTGAGAAGGGCATTCAGTGACTTACAGGAAAGATGCTTCAGCATTTCGTAACTAATGCCATCTGGACCAGGGCAAGACTTATGTGTCTGTAATAAAGCTCTTCTTAATTCAAAATGGGAAAATTCACAATTGTAAGGCTCAGAGTTGGCAGAGTTGAACTTAATAGGAATATTTTCAGCTTGTAGCTTAGCAGACAGAAATGTTGGGGGATAACTGCAGCCATTAGATATGGCTGCAAATGTTTCACCAAGGGTGTTTGCAATTTCTTCCGCTGTGCTGATCGTTCGGCCGTCTTTTTCCAGGATGGAAAGTGAGTGGTCTCGGTATATTCCACAAGCTTTTCTAACTCTTTCCCATACTCGTTTACTGGATGTTGAGGCTGTTATCCCAGACACATAAGATATCCAGGAATTCCTCTTACTCTCCCGTCGTACTTTCCGTGCGTTTGCTTTAGCTTTTTTGAAAGCAATAAGATTTTGAAGTGTGGGATATCTTCGAAAGTGTCCCCAGGCTTTTCTCTGCTGTCTTAGAGTTTTCTGGCATTCTTGATTCCACCAAGGTTTCGAGTATTTTGGAGGTTTTGCTGAGGTCAGAGGTATAGAGGCTGTAGCCGCTTGGATTATAATGTCAGTTATGGCTTTCACTGCATCGTCGACCGGCACATCGTTCACTACTTCATCCGTGAGCTCTGCAAGAGAGGAGAAAAGCTCCCAGTCTGCCCTTTCAAATATAAAGTTTGGGGGCCTTACGACGGGACTCATTCCTGCCCTAGCAAAAGTAACAAATATCGGGAAGTGGTCACTGTTGTGAGGATCATCTCCAACACTAAAAGTACAGAAGGGCAAAAGAGAAGGTGAACAGATGGCAAGATCAAGAGCGTGAAATGTCCTTGTTGCCGCATGGAAGTAGGTATCCCGACCATTATTGAGAAGACAAAGGCAATGATCTTCTATCGTCTGCTCAATTTGTCTACCTCGAGGATTTGTATCTCTACTTCCCCATAACTGACTATGTCCGTTAAAATCCCCCATGATAATAAACGGCTCTGGCAGCTGTTCTATCAACTCATTTAGCTGTCTCTGATCGATAGCTTCATTAGGAGGTAGATATATGGAAATGACAGAGACTAATCCTTTAATATTAGCTTGTATAGCTACCGCTTGAAGGGATGTTGTTAACGGAAGGACAGTTGACGGATAGTCATGAGAGGTGAGAAGGCCTACACCCCCACAGACGCGTTCACTAACAACATTATCCTTTCTCGTAAATGAAAATCTCTTAAGTTTGGCTTTGCTATTAGCTTTGAGATGTGTCTCCTGTAAAGCGAAGCAAACTGGCCGATGTTCATCAATCATGTTCTTAACATTATAGAGACTCTGATAGAAACCACGACAGTTCCAGGAGATAAGGGTAGCCATTATGAGATTTTATTTCCCCGATGCTGCTTCTTAGTCAGACGAGGAAGCAGATTTCTCGGAAATTCAAGTCCGGCTTCAACTTCCATATCATCAAAGTTAGAGTTCAAACTTTCGAGTGAACTGTCAGTTCGACTCCTATGCTTAAGAATAGGAGTTTCGGATTGTTTCAGGAGATTTTGTTTACTTGATGATGCGGAATTGTTTTCTAAAGGCTTATCCTTGGTGTTTATTGTTTCTGTTACTATGTTTTGAGAGGCGCTAGTTTTTGTTAGTTTATTTCCTGCATTATACTCTATTACTGTTATTTTAGAGGTATTTTCCCGTTGGTTATTTATCTTTTGACATAGATTAGTTTGGATTCCTACTGTTTTGAATTTCTTTGCAGCCTCAGCATATGAAACATTTAAACGTGGATGTGTACTAGCTATTATTTTTCTAGCTTCTGCATATGTTAAGTTTTTAGTCACTTTCAAGTACTGTACTTCCTTCTCAGCTTTTCATTTAGGACATGAGCGAGAGAATGCTGTGTGCTCCCCCTTACAATTGACACACAGTGGCACAGCTTTACAACTATCAATGTCATGGCCCTCCACGGAGCAGCGAGCACACGTGGGTTTGCCTCGACAAGACATTTTTGAATGGCCAAAGCGCTGACACTGGAAACATCGCATGGGGTTTGGGATGTAGGGTCTTACTGGGCAATGAAGATACCCGGCCCTTACACTTTTTGGCAACTCAGGTGTGTTGAAGGTTAGGATAACGTTTTTAGTTATCTATCAACTTACCCTCTCTGCGCACCTTGATTCGCCTTGCAGCACAGATATTTTGATGGGAGAGTTCACTCACGAATTCTTCTTCTGAAACGCAGAGAAGATCGAATTCTGATATTACTCCACGGCTATAATTTAAAGATTTGTGAGGTGATACTGTTACACTTACATTTCCTAATTTGTTTAAACTGAGAAGAGTTGCAGATTGGCTGGAAGATAAAGTTTCGACTAGAAGATCACCTGAGCGAAGTCTTTTGATATTTTTAGGTTCTCCGGCACATGACTTGATAAGTTTTTGTATTAAAAAAGGTGACATTTTTTGAATTTCATCTGTTGTGTTATTTATAACAAGAAATCGAGGTATCGATTTTCTTTCATCCTCATTAGCATTTGCACATGTTTTCATTTTTTTTGTAGAATTTGCATTTTGTTCTGGTACACAGGGTTCACTTAAGGAGTTCATAGTGAGATAAAATAAGATTCGGACCCGGCAGCCCCACCCACCACGGAGCCCAACATGGGGACGCAGAGATCTGCGCCAGGGTTAACCGGGTCTATACGCAATCTGAAGCCCCCACAGTCAGCTCTCCCGAAAGCTTATCCCCAAGCCACTGACCCTAAGGACGAGTGACCAGCCGATTGACACTAGTGGGGACAACTAAGTGCCTCCCGTTTCAATCTGAAGCAGAGGCCAAAGCAGTGTGTTGGGAACAGTACCTCGCCCCTCAACTACCAGGACCCTCCTTTCCAGCCTTACGGGTCACAACGCACGGCAAACACGTAGGTGGAAAAACCACAAGGGAGAAGGAAAAGGAAAAGGAAAAAGGTAGCAGACGAGAGGAGAGGAAACAGAAAAGAGGATAGATCACTGGGGCTCCAGGATCGTGACACCCGTCTCACCAAGAAGATCCCTTGAAGGGCTAGGGTGCCTCGGGATTGCCACACCCGTACTCACAAGAGTGAGCCCCTGAGGGGTTCAAACCTCTGATAACTTCATCGGAAGTATCAGCTAATTGCCGTAAATTAACATTATCAACCTGTGAAATACATTTTTGATCCAGAAATGTTTTAATTAACGATTGTACAATTTGTTTCTTTTTATCGTACCTAGCGAGCAATTTTGCCCATGCTTCTTCATAAGAATTATTTGATAACGGAATATGTTTAATTACAGAAGCTGGTTCATCAGCAAGTGATCCGATTAAATACTGAAATTTCTGTATATTCGATAAAGAAGTATTATGCACTGTTGCAACAAACAAATCTTTAAAATTCATCCAGTCATTAAAGTTACCCGCAAAAATAGGAATATTCAACTTAGGTAACTTAAAGTTACTAATATTAGAATTCCCTGGAACATTTTTGGCACATTAGCCACATTCAATACATCTAATAAATTTTGATACTGAAGTTTCAAACTAAAATACTTCGATCCAAAATCTTCAATTTCTGACTGCTCTTCTGGTAATTGGGCATCAAATTTATCAAAATCTGAATAAATCCTTTCCAAGCGCTCCAGATGCAAAATTATTTCATTTTTACATAAATCGGAAGAAAAAGTATTCTGAAGCCTTGTGAAGGCCGCTTTTGCCCTACCACGCAATCTAATGACAGTAGCTTGATCCATAATAAGTAATCGAGGTATTCAAGTTCAAAATGAAAATCAATACAAAATTAATATAAAACTTCAAGAATCAAATTCAGATGTAAATCGAAATAAAAAGCACTTATCTGTACTGGAACTGTTGACGAATTCTCTATCTGGCCGCTGCATCTAAAAATTGGTTTACGTTCCTGTGTTAGAATGGCGCCGACATGGATGACGCAGTTTCGACTTTAAATATACTTAATAAATTCAACGACTCTTGATCTATTTAAATCAAACTGAATACATGTAATAATATAACATTCACACGTAAACATTTAGTAATAATTCAGGAGTACAGATAAGCATAAAATAGGAATTACAACCGTTACAGGCCAGCAACGCTTTTAGCGACCGAATTCTACGAACGACAAATCTCAAAAGCGTGTTGCCAACGCAGGGCAAGGAAAAGGTAGAAATTAATTCGATAGGCGTGGAAGTGAACAGTACCTATGAGGGTTTACTTGATTTGGTAAAAGTTAAATAGTCCAAAATCTCCAACAGACGTGAAGCATGTTATTGTTATGTCTGAAAGTAATTACAATATCAGACAAAGGTTTAAATAAGCCTCTTATTTAAAAAGAACTTAGAACATAAAGTCATGTTCTGATGTTAACAAAATTAATTACAGCTCACAGTGACATAATTAAACAAGAATAGTCAAATTCAAACTAATAATGTGGACTAGTGGTCAAAGATTACACCATTTAATTTTAATTTAATCTGGCTCAGTAACTCTATCATATGAGGAAATTATAGTAAAGGTTCAAATCATAAACAATTGGGTAATTTACATAATAATAAAAGAATAATTTTCTTTATGGACTCAGTTTCTTTCTTCAACATGTTTCCTTTTCATTTTAGAATTTTGGGATTTAATTAAGGATTTCTGTTATTCTAAAAAACACTAAATGCATTTAGAATGTATAGAAAAAGCAGCTAATTTTATTTCTTTAGTAATATGAACGTTTAGACAAAATATGAAATATATATGATAAAGGATGGTTACAGAGCTGATGTGGCAGAATGTTTAGAATTTAGTGACACACCGAACAACAAAATCTAGAAATCGCAAAACTTTTAGAATTTAGAGCAGGCATTGAAAGCAAAATTTAAAAAGGCACTACGCAGCAGAATTTAGGATCCACAGAGATTGCATCAGGTAAGAAAATGCCTAGTGCCAGATGTGTGTATGATGCATTAAGACATATTAGATGAATCTTTTAAATTGTAAGTTTTTAATTTCTTTTATCTTCTTTAAAAAAATCCCTTTCTATAATGCCTGCCCATGTGATAAGATTAGAAGCATTTTTGATATTTTCCATGCTTTAGTGAAAAGTAGAGAAAGTAAAAGGAAGATAAACATGTTAAGATTCTAGTATCAGAAGTAAAACATTCAAATATTATGTTTTCATTGTTCTTACAGAAGTTCTCCAAAAAGTCAGAAATTCATTCCAAACTTTCTGTAAAATACATCCATTATGTGTTGATACCACAGAGACCTTTTTCATTTTGCCACATATTTCTGGAATCTTCTAGAACTGTGGATCTATAAATCTTGCCTCAAATCCCTCTAAACCTTCCAAGCCGCAATGTCAAAAATCCTAAAGAAAAATTATCCCTACCAATTCTGTAACAGCAAAAAGCCAGAAATATTTTTGAAAAAGAAAATGAGGGAAAAAGGGGTAAAATTTATTTTTATAGAGAAAACTGATGCATGTTCTGAGATATTTACATGGGAAAAACTCTATGAAAAAATTAAAAAGACATTTTTAATTAATTACATAGATAATTTTGCTTTTGCTAAGAGCGGTTTCATAAACTGTGCTTTGGAGCATTATACCTTGTTTATTTTTCAGATTCCAAATATTGCATAATAAGTTGCCAAATGAAACTTTATAATATGACAGTGAAAAATAAATTTTTTTTATTTTAATATTTTTAAATTTAATTTCAATATATTACCATTATTTTAATAAAATTTATCAATGTTACGATGTTTAAAAAATATCGTCGAAAAATTCTCAGATCTCGGAGTTAAAAATTTTCTACAGATCTTAAAATCGCCAAAATGTTGATATGTCGCCAAATTTAGAACCGTTTAATAAAAGAATTCACATCCCCAAAAGCGAAAAGTTGCTTAAAAGCGCTTCATTAGAAAAAATGAATTTCGAAATGCTTATGTTTCACTTCTCGCTTAGAAACTCGATTATCCCATCATTTATATTAGAAATAGAAACAAATTATAACCCATGAACCCATTCAAAAAATAACCATATATGTCAGTGAATCCTCAAAAATATTCCTCCAAAATGCTAATTCACACTCAAAATGGCAGTTGTAAAAACAGACGGAAATTTCAGATAATTAAAATTAAGGACCTTCTGCTGAGTTTGGCCAAAATTAAGGACTTTTAAGGACCAGAAATCAATTCCAAAAATTTAAGGCCTCTTAAGGACCTTACGAACCCTGTTTTAGTTGTATAGTGCCCTTGGTCACTTAATTAAAGGTATAGAATACTGCTATGAATGCCAGAGGTAGTCCTTATTAAGAAAAGTTTCATTTGTTAGCATAGCAGTTCTTAACATATGATATGGATCACAGATACATAAACGATTACAAGCAGACCTAAATATATAATTTGTTTCTGTAATTTTTTAGTGATGAATTATAACAGAAATGCTTACCATCACATGAAATTTTCAGTCAGTTAAAGCATTCTAATTATGTCAAATTTAAAGCAGATGCTGAGTTTTTAAAGGAAGCATTTTCTTCTTAAGCAAAGACATACAAATTTCCCCATGTGACATTCATAAGGAAATTTTTTAAGTGCAATATTATTCAATTACTAATAAATAGTACATTACTATATTCTCAAAAGATAATCATGGCTACTAGAACTAAATGATGGCCTATCAAAATATCAGACAATTGCTCTGCAAAATTCCAGTCATTTTCCTCACCATACTAGATATAGCACTACAGAGCAGAATTTGGCTCCATTCTGTCACTAATAAAGAATGATATGATACTACATTCATCCCACTAATTAGTATACGACTCTTAAAAATATAACTGGCATATATTGTGAAAGCCACAGATATACTTGCAATAACTATCAGCTTTCATATCCTCAAGATTTCAGCTCAATTATGTTAATCCTGAATCTGACTGCCAAAAATGTTTTATTTCCACTAATGAAAAATGACTGAGAAAATACTCATTATATATATATATATATTTTTTTATTTTGTCATTTCTACCAATTCTTCATATTATTCATGCAAACCTTATTTACTTAGTTTGATGTGAAAGGTTACATTCCAGTACTTATATACAACTTGTACTATATAAAATATACCTTAAAAAATTCACTTTTCTACATATTTTTAATAAGGCAATCTCTGCTATAAAATAATAAAAAAACCTCTATTTATACAAGTTCCTTGCACTGCAAAAAAAAAAAAAAAAACATACACCTAACTGAACATTACAAATTTTTAAATTAATTAAAAATTTCAAAATCTGGAACTTCTTTTTGTTTTTCATATTTTGTGCAAACTTAATGAATTTCCAATTAACAAAACTGGCAATTAAAAAGCAATGTGTTGCCCACTTTGCAAAACATAAGATATTTGGAGCGTACGTATGTTTCAAATCAAATCAGAAAACTCAGCAATTTAAAAGAAATATGTTGCCAATCAGCAAAATGTACGATATATATATATATTTTCAAATTTAATAAAAAAAACTTAGCTATGTGAAAGAAATATGTTGCCACTTCACAATATAAAATGTTCTTTTCTTCCAGATGTTAGTTTGTTCTTATTTGACAAAACATAAGATTCTCCCAACAACCACCAAATTTAACATGTCCATTGCTCATTGAAAAATTGAGCAATCTAAAAGCAATAAAGGCAGTCCTTATAACTGTTGTTATTAATTATCATGTGGACCCACCAAATTACACTAGCTAGACTCATTAAAAACATTACACATTTTTAATTTTAAAAATATACTTAAAATAGTCAACTACAGAAATGCAGACATTCAGAATGAACTTAGCTCCAGCATGGCCCCTTGATTTTACTTACATTTTGATTATTAAATTGGAACAAATTAGCTTTTTTAACCCACTTGGCAGACTAATCATATATATATATAATGTACTCGCTTTGGCAGTACATATACAGTCAAAGGTCTTTAATCTGGACACCCCTTTTCCGGAATGATCTTTCAAAGCTACAAAGCTTTTGTAGCTCAAAGCTACAAACAAAGCTACAAGCATGCGCTTAAGACCTTTACGGCTGTGAATACACGTGTGCAAAATACGTTTACAAATGCGTGTTTAATGTATAACGGACGGTATAAGCTAAGCTAAAATTATCTAATTATCTATTTCAGTTAATATTGCAGATTGCATTGATCCTTAATCTTCTAATTGGATCCGGCTTATTATTTTTTGCAGACTGTTAGAGCAATTTTATAAAAGTAAGCTAGAACTTTCGATTATGTCAAAAGGAATTTCCGATTGCGGAGCTGCAAAGTATCTACAAAGCGAAAGCATGTTTCAATGTCCATCAAACAAAAAGTGGAATTTCTGCAAAAAAATGGACAAAGCCATATCCTTTGTTTCTCTAACCATTCCGAAATCTGTTTATCGATTTCACGCAGCTCTGCGGAGGAGGGGGGGGGGCGACATCGCGGCGCGATGAACTGGAAGTTGATCTGTCAGCACTATCCTTATCTTCAGGGCAGATGTTTTTATTTTATTCGGCTTATAATTCCTTACTAAGTGTAGTATTTCATCTTGATGTACTCTGTCTTTAATATGATTTAAATCAAATTCCTCGTCATTATACTCGTAAATATCACGAATACACATCAAATAGTTTTCTAGTTGCAATTTTCTAATTTAGACTATGCGTAATGTATGCTTTACGCATGCGAGCATTGAAAGAAATGTTTAATAAAGTAAACAAATAAATATTAAGCTTTTTTTTTTTTTTTTTTTTTTTTTTTTTTTTTTTTTTTTTTTGTAAATTTTGATACCCTTTAGATCATAATTGCTCTTTATTTCAAAAATTACGGTTTCATATTTTTAATTTTATAATTTCTGCATGCCATCTTACCAGATTTAAACTGATGATCTATAATTCGGAAAAACCGATAATCCGGAATCGCCGAAGTCCCAACGAGTCCAGATTAAAGACTTTTGACTGCATATACATTCAAAACTATTTGTGTTGATATTTTTACAAACACAAGTCTTGAAATATGTCCAGACATTAAACTTTTGTGATTATATGTCTATTCTGAACCATCAAGATGGACACATTTTTCTCCAATAAATTAATTCACTAAAAATATTAAATTTAGCAAAAGAATGTTATAATCCTTTTCATTTGTTTTGTAAGTTCTGGCACAAACACTTATATATTACACAATACGGCTTTAACACATTAACCGCCAAAACTACAAGGAATGTTTCTTTTCTCATTAAAATAATAACAAATATTAAATTAAGCATTTATAACATAAATTTACATTAAAAATAAAAGATGCTTTTACCTGTGGAAAAAGCAAGTGTTGCGTTCACGCAACATCAGCGGAATAAGACTACGGATGTTTAGTGAGCAAATAATTTTATTTGTAATTAATTTAATATTAAAATATACATTGTATTTCTTTGACAAATACAGATTATTTCATTTGAAAGATTCAAGCATGGAAAACTTGATTACAGTCATGATGTAAAACTACATTACATACTTTGCATCTATAAACAGTCTGGCTATGGTACTCTTTACAACAAAGTCTTTTGTTATCAACGGACTTTACGATAAAATGTCTACCATTTCCATGCAGTGGTTTTTGAATGCTGAATTTACTAGGTCTTCCTGTTGCTGATCTATTTCTGGCTATTCTACACTCTGAATAGGAGTTTGCAAAAGAAATAATGCATTCTCGCGTCTGAAATCTAAAGGAGACTTTATATTTCCAGTACTAAAAAGTGGTGATATTTAGTAAGTTTAGATACGGTCTCACCTCATATAATTTATCAGTATTGTCAATTTGACTATTGTCAAATGCAAATTCTGCTTCATATTCCTGTACTGCAAACGTGATATCAATTCTCGCACAACAGGAACAGAAATGTCCTTATCAAAAGACCAATATAACTTTAAGGTTCTATTTAATAGGAGTTTGCAAAAGAAATAATGCATTCTCGCGTCTGAAATCTAAAGGAGACTTTATATTTCCAGTAGTAAAAAGTGGTGATATTTAGTAAGTTTAGATACGGTCTCACCTCATATAATTTATCAGTATTGTCAATTTGACTATTGTCAAATGCAAATTCTGCTTCATATTCCTATACTGCAAACGTGATATCAATTCTCGCACAACAGGAACAGAAATGTCCTTATCAAAAGACCAATACATTTTTTCTTGAGGTAAAGAATGATATCCTGTAAGCAATAATATTCGAATAAATCTTCTCATATTGGCTTCAGATGCAATAAATATTTTTTTTTTTTTTTTTTTTTTTTTTTTTTAAATCCTGATCATTTATATTTGTCTGTTCAACGAGAAGAGAGTAAATGCCTAAACCAAAAAGAAAATCGAAAATCTGTGCACTAGTTTTACCTTGTGTTTTGTCTTTTATAATTTCTCTTCTATCTTTTTCTTCATGTTCTTCCTGAGACATAACTAACAGTTCCTTTTTTATACACTTCAAGATTTCAGTCTTCTGCTTTTTAAACTTTTTAGTATGACTATAACTGCTTTTAGAAGGCTGAAACTTACTTCTTGCGTGAATTTCAACTTCCCTAGCAGTATCATTTGGTAAAATACCATTATCATTATTTAAAACATTGTCATTCCTTTCTTCTTCGTCACTAGCACGGTTTGTACACTTTTCTGCACAAGGAAATTAAGTACATTTAAAGACTTTTAAGGACCATTAATGAAAAAAATTAAGGACCTATGAGCAAATGGGAACTGAATAAATTCAATTAAAAATATTATATCTATGCCTGAATGTGAATAGCTTGCATTATTATTAAACATTACTTCATTAACATAATTATTAATATTTTGAGAATAAAATTAATTTTACGAAATTTATCAAGTAGCATTAAATATTTTACACTCATAATAACTGGACATATCGGAAAGATGATAAGTGACATTTTAGTTACATTTTACTAACAGCTTTTTTTTTTTTTTTTAATGTCTCATTTTGTCACATGCTTGCTCAGTCTAGAGGTTTAGTAAATACTAAGTACATTTTATGTCAAGCAGCATAGGTTAAAATGAGCATTAAAATCATAATCAGCATGATTCATAACAAAAGACTGGCTGTTGTCACCGCTCCTGCTCGCCTATAGAGAGACCTGCTTATCAGAATAAACCTGAAAGCCCTGATGTAGGCACAGTTAGAAAGTTTTGAAAGTTAGCTGACCACTGTCTGACGCTATTAGTGTCATAGCTTCATGTAGAGTTCCAGGGGTTGTAACTCAGTTAATACACTTTAAGGTTCTATTAAGCCACTAAAGCATTAGCGGTGATAAGTTGTTTCGCATTAAGTCTCACTAGATGCAAAGAATAAGTTTCACATGAATTTTTATATTTTTGTGTTTTACCTTGTGACCACAGTAAAGGTTTAACACGTTGAGCCCGGCACCAAATTTGTCGTCCTTTCTGTTCAGCCGGTGGCAATATTGCGATCAAGCGGTGCAATATTGCCGACTTAAATTATTCATAAATTATACAAAAAGGAAGGAGACGCACATAAAGTCCAAAAGTATTGTTTTAAATGTTATGATGACAATTCAAAACTATTTGGATGCAAGATAGCCAAAAATGGTACCAAATAGTTGTTTCATATATGTGTAAAGCTAAGCTGTATTTTTGTTTAGAATGTTTCAATAAATTGAATTAAAACTACATTTCATCACATTTCATTGAGACTATACTTATTTTTTAACTTTAATACTGTCGGTCCCGCGGACAGACGCCAGCCAAACGAAAATTCCAGTGCCGGTTCCCAGGGACCGACGCCGGGCTCAGCGTGTTAACAAAAGGCAATAACTTGCTTTAATATAGAGATAACTTTTAAGAGAATGCATTTAGTTATAATTAAATTATGTATTAGATAACCTTAGTCATTATAGATTTACATAGCCACTATTAAATTAAATTTATTTTTTAATAATTGTTAAAAAAAACCCTATTAATATCACAATCTCATAAAACTTCACAGTTTAAAATACATGCAATTTATAACATTGATTTTTAAACAATATTAGTATAATTACACATTAAAAGCTACAAAACATAAAATTCAACAAAATAATTATGCGTCTTTTTAATTTGAAGGCCTGCCCAAATATTTTGGCTAATTCATATTGATTTCCTTCTCCTTAAAATGTTTTTTAACAATTAGAAATTTGTCTCAATATGCAAAATAATGTTCTCGTTAGTTTCTGCGTGTTTTATCTCCCAACTGCCAACCTCTCCACAATGTACTACCTATGAGGGCTACTTGATCTGGTAAAAGTTAAATAGTCCAACACCCCCCCCCCCTCCCGACAGACGTGAAACAAATTATCACTATGACTGAAAGTAACTATAAATCAGATAATAAATTTAAATAAAAGTTTAAATAAGCTTCTTATTCAAAAAGAACTTGGAACATATAGGCCTGTTCTTATGTTAACAAAATCATTTACAGTTTGTGGTGATATAATTACACAAGAAGAGTCGAATTCAAACTAAAATATGGACTAGTGGTCAAAGACTATACAATTTAATTTCAATTTAATCTGAATCAGTAACTCTATTGTCATAATAAACTCAAATGTCAGCAGCAGTAATGGAAAGACTAATAATTACAATTATCAGAGCTGACACAACTAATGCAGGGAGCAAGTGGAGGTCAGAAACACACTTGTCTCACACTCCAGAAACCTTCATTTTATCACATTTTTCTGGAATCTTTTAGAATCGTAGGTCTATAAATTTACCTTAAAATCTTTCTAAACTTTCCAAGCTTCAATATCTAAAATCCTAAAGAAAAACTACTCCTACCAATTCTGTAACAGGAAAAAGACAGAAATGTTTTTTAAAAAAATAGGAGGAAAAAAGTGTGAAATTAATTTTATAGAGAAAACTGATGCATTTTCTGAGAATTCTGAGAAATGGGAAAAATTCTTACCATGAAAAAATTAAAAAGACATTTTTAATTAATTACATAGCTATTTTGCTTTTGCTAAAAACTGTTTTGTAAATTAATTGTGCTTTATAGCATTATTCCTTGCTTATTTTTCAGATTCAAAAAAATTGTACAATATGTGGCCAAAATGGAAGTTTATAATATGACAAAGAAGAATAAAAATGCTTTATTCTAATGTTATTTCTTAAATATAATTCCAATATATTACCATTATTTTAATGAAATTTATCAATGTTAGAATGTTCTAAAAAAATTGTCAAAAAATTCCCAGATCTTGGAATTAAAAATGTTTTATAGAAACCAATCTTAAAATCGCCAAAATGTTGATAATTGCCAAATTTAGAACCATTTAATAAAAGAATTCACATCCCCCAAAGCGGAAAGTTCTTTGAGAGCTCTTCATTACAAAAATTGAAATAATTTTGAAATGCTTATGTTTCACTTCTTGTTCAGAAACTCGAGTATCCCACCATTATTTACATTACAAATAGGAACAAATTATAACTAATGAACCCATTCAAAAAATAGCCATACTTGTCAGTGAATCGCTAAAAATATTTCTGCAAAATGCTAATTCACACTCAAAATGGCAGTCGTAAAAACAGACAGAAATTTCAGATGATTAAAATTAAGGAACTTCTGCCGCTTTTGGCCAAAATTAAGGACTTTTAAGGACTCTTAAGGACTATACGAACCCTGACTAGCCTCTGCAATTTCTGGAGGAACAACGACAATATCAGTTTCATTCTGGTCATTATTAGCATTATCATCAACTGTTTCTTCATCAAAAAATCCTTGAAGGGCTTCTTGTAATGTAAGATACCTCGTTCTAGGCATTTTTAAACAACCAGAACATCAAAAGGAATGAGTGAAAAAGCAGATTGACTACCCGTTTCCTGCTGATGTTGCGTCAGCACAACACCTGTTTTCCCTTCCTTCCCAACACAAATATAAACATCAGACTGATGTAATGTTCTGATAAACGGTGACCTTGACTAAAAATAGATCACTCATAAAGACGGCGATTTGTTCATTAAATATTTTCAGCAAAAATACATGGTCGAAAATTTTGCTTTAAGTATGAGATTAATTATTATAAACAAAATGATTGTTGATGGCAAATAATTCTTTACAGAAATAATCTTCATAATATTCCCTACACAAAATCATCTGCTGGTATAAAATATCTTAGGTAGTTATATTTATATATGTATTTATTCTAACCGTTGTGTCAATGCAACACCGGCGGCTAATGGGTTAATGCAAAATATTTTTATTATACATTTATTTTCACAATTGAAAAATATTTTTAATATATTTATTTAAAAAATTTATTGAGATTCTTTTTTACACATACATTAATAAGATGACATTTCTCATAAATAATGAAAAACAAATACATAGCCTCCAATCTCATCAAAATGAATAATCATTTAAATTAGTCAATGCAAATTAGTCACTTTGAAGAATTAGTCACCGGAGAGGGCACCCATTAGACCAATGTCCTCTTCTTCCTAAATTATAGAAAAATGTAATTTTCAATTACATTAAATTAAAATATAAAATTAATACTAGAACTACGAATAGAAGTTTGAAAATTGTACGCTACTATAAAAAAAGTATTTTATTACAAATAGATTTTACCTTGAATGCAGATGATAATGTACATATGAAAGAATTAAATTTTGCAGTTGACCAATTACAGGATATTAGAAACTATTTATGACATTCATGGTACAAGATAATACTCATTGCAAAATATCATTAGGAAATTCAGGCAAAATGATTAACTCATGCATTGTGCTGAGCATTTTTATAAAACTAAATGTAAAAGGAAGATATTAAATCTTTCATTTATCAATAGCATCAATTTATTTCAAATTAAAAACAATATATTGAAAAAAATTCTTGTTTTGCCCCCCCCCAAGGGTTAAATACAGTAATCACCTCATTTTTGTAAGTCTCTAAAAATTGTTTGTATAAAATTATGCACACTCTTTTGCTGTTGTTAAGGGCTCTACATCATGCCTGTCTACAATGGAAAAGGGAAGGGGGGACCCCTTGTATTGATTCTTTTCTTCCAATCCAGCTGCTATGTGCATCCCATTTTTATTTTACTGATGTATCAGTTTATTAGATTATTCTTCCCTTTCTGCATTCAAAAAACAGATAATTTTTTTCAACTCTTTGCATTTTAAAATCTTCATAATTTTGCAATCTAGTGAATCAACAGAATTGTATTCATAATTTTCAATGGAATATGATACTTTTCTGCACTTTTCCATTGGTCTAATACAAATGATTTATGTTTTAATGGCTGCCGAAACTGAAGCGAGATCAAATGTATGTAACCTAGTAACTCCACAAAAAGCATAACCATGCAAAAAAAAAAAAAAAAAAAAACAACTGCTGCTTTTAACAAGCTACATCCAAAATAGACTGCCATAATTATATGCATGAGATCTCTGTTGCATCATTAGAAAAATACTGAAGAACAGCAATAACAACAATAACCTAAATTTTATCATCAATAAAACAAAATCTTTTGTTTTAGCTAAAAACAAATTTGGCCATTTCTTTCCTCAGCAAAGATAATCGGCATCTGCCAAGAAATTAATGAGCAATTTCCTTTTTAACTATCTATTCAAGTGAATCAATATTGTATATGCATGAAATCTCTCTTGCATCATTAGAAAAATACTGAAGAACAGCAATAACAACAATAACCTAAATTTTATCATCAAGTAAACAAAATCTTTTGTTTTAAGCTAAAAACAAATTTGGCCATTTCTTTCCTCAGCAAAGATAATCGGCATCTGCCAAGAAATTAATGAGCTATTTCTTTTTTAACTATCTATTCAAGTGAATCAATATTGTAATTAGTGTTTAATGCAAGTGAGGCTAATATTAACATTTGGATATTATTATGAAATATTGTTTTTAATTTGAAATAAATTGATGCTATTGATAAATGAAAGATTTAATATCTTCCTTTTACATTTAGTTTTATAAAAATGCTCAGCACAATGCATGAGTTAATCATTTTGCCTGAATTTCCTAATGATATTTTGCAATGAGTATTATCTTGTACCATGAATGTCATAAATAGTTACTAATATCCTGTAATTGGTCAACTGCAAAATTTAATTCTTTCATATGTACATTATCATCTGCATTCAAAGTAAAATCTATTTGTAATAAAATACTTTTTTTATAGTAGCGTACAATTTTCAAACTTCTATTCGTAGTTCTGGTATTAAGTCCACACATGCACAAACATAGAATTTACTGTAGATTACTAATTAGCAAGTCACTTAATGTAATTAAATAATTGACTGAAATTGTTTTCCCAACCATTTTTTTTTTTTTTTTTTTTTTTTAAATTTTGTTGCTTTTTATCAGCTATATGCTAAATTTACTCTAAAAGTCTAAATTTTACTCAACACAGCCATAAAATTACAACAGTTTTCAATTACATAGATGCAGAAAAGTTTCAAAACATGAATTGATAAAGTTGATTTCTTAAAACTCTGTGACCTTCAACATAAATAACTTTATGCAGTAAGTGGTGTTAGGCATTTTTAATGAACACATTTGATAAAAGAATAATGAAATGAAGACAGATAAGAATGTGAGAATAATAAAGAGGTACAGTCCTTCAAAGGATAGAAGGTGTAGACATTTTCAAAAAATTTTAGGAATATTAGGGCAACTCTAATATGAAAAATCAATCTGCTATTTTGTAATAATATAAAGGCCTAAAAACATGCATAATTATTATAAATTATTTTTAAAGCATATTTTTTAAACAATTACCACAATTAAAGCAGCGACCATATCCAGGATAATATGATAAACCTTCCACAGAAGAATCACTATCTGATTCTTGACTGGTGGCCATTGTAATTACACCATCTTCACTGCCCACTGCAATTACACCATCCTCAGTGGCCATTGCAATTATTCCATCCACTTCCATCATAAATTCTATGGAGTTCTGCATTCTCTGTTCTAACTGACGAGACTGTTGTCGTCCTCTTCCTCGTCTCCGTGCTCTAGTTGTCATTGGTGTGGTTTGAACTATGTACAAGAAAATTTTCAGTTATCAGTAATATTTAATAGCTCCTAAGAAACATATAAATAACTGAAACTACATACAACAGGTGCTTAAAAACTAAACACACATACTGCTTAAAATATTTTTTAAAGCAGACATATTTTCAAACAAAAATTTAATAAAAGAGATCGGAAATGTTTTTGGTAATCTCCAACATAAACAGCCTATATTCTAATAGTACCAAGCCTATATTGCAAGACCTGAAATTCAGTCTTAGTATTAAAATAACCAAGTGCAAAACTTAAGTATTAGTGCAACTGCTTTGGTGCAGTATAGTGATTTTCTAAAGGAAAAAAGGAATATTATTTATTACATACATATGCTAAGTTTAATTATGTTAAATACACGATCGAATTAAATACATAATATAATAATATATCTATTATAATTTATTTTTTTTTAACTTTACTGATTTTGCAGAAAAAATATTACATTCCTTGCAGAAGTTTTACCTCAGTTTCTTCCAATGCATGTAAACCCCACTAGTGCTTGGTTTAAAACTGAATTTAAGATAAAAAAATATCATGATTTATTAAAAAAAAAAAAAAAAAAAAAAAAAAAAAACATTGGAACGCAACAAATCGAAGTATATGAAAATTATCACATTATCTCTTGTAAAAATTGAACTGTTTTGGGCATAGTTGCCAGTGCTTGGCACATTCTGAAAATTTGGTGACATTTACTAAGATGGTTGAGATAAGAACATTGGGTATAAAATATTCAAAGCTGTTAAAATATTAACTTTAAAAAAAATGCAAAACTCTTAAGACTTACCTTTCAATAGCAAAAATAATTCTGTGTCAGTACAGAATTTTAAACGATAAAAGCAATAAATAATTCGCTGTTTAAAATTGTTCTTCTTGTAATTTTTATAGTCTTAATAAAACATTAATTTTTTATTAAAAAATGAACAGATTATATTACTATAATTTTTATATGCCTACAAAAAGTAATTCATAAAAAAATTAACATTCAGACGTTAACTCTTTTGATGCCGTATCTTAATATATTTTTATTATCTTTGGCAGAAGTTTTACTTTAAAAAAAAAATTAAAATAGATAAAATAAAAAGAATGAGAATATTAAGAAAAGAAGGAGATTATATATAAAGAGCAGGAGATAAACCAAACAAAATAATGTACAGTGGCACAAATTTTAAGAAAATTATGAAAAAATGTTGATTATGCCTTTCACAAAATATCTGCCAACTGATTCTGGGGAATGTAACTTGAATCTTAGTTAAAAATATCAAACGATTTTGATTTCATGACCGAGATTCATTACTTACCTTTTGATTTTAAATGTTAAATTTTTTAAAGCTGTTTTGATGAATTGATAAGTTTTTCTATGATGGGGACACTAAACTATCATATTTATTCCTACTGACATATGAGCTGTCAGATTTCTACTGTCATGACTGTACATTAACTAACAAATTTGAGCTTTAGTTATAGCTTCCATCTCTTCTGGATTGAAAGAAATACAGACATACAAATATGAATAAAAAAATTCATTATGATGCAGCATATGTCAAAATGGCTTTAATAATCTCCCTCTCCTTTGATACTCAAAAAAATGATGCTACATATTTTCTTGCTTAAATTTAAATTTACATCAAAGACATGAACATCTGTTAAATTTAAAGTTTCCTACCAGTGAAGCTTCTTAATAAGAGAAATTAAAAGATTTCAATCTGGTAGAATTAATACACATTGTTTCTAGATTAATTTCATTCATTTCTCAAGCAATTCACATTGTGAATTTTTTACACAAATTCAGTGTTGCTTTTATTAACAAATGATTACACGAAATTAACAATATACCATTTAGTAAACAAAATTATTAGTTATTCCCATAAATGCCAATGGTTTATAAATATAATTTCCAATGCATTCAATGTATTAAATACTTAATCAGATAACAAATTCAAACCTACATATACATGTGATGGGATAACCTAGAGAGAGAGCTGCAATGGACTGCAATGGTTCTCTGCATTATAATAACTTGAAGGGGTTTTACTGCATAGTTAGAAATATGACACTCAAAAACAAGCACAGCCATAAATTCTACACATAATTTTATTCTTGGATAATTAATTCTGAAGACACATACTCATTTTCATTTCACATCATCACTGTGGGTGCACAATGCACCCCACAATTTTATACATATTTTATACATATTATATTGGTCTAAAGGCCAATGGACAATAACCGGCAAAGACAAAAGAACAGAGAAGCAGTATCCTAGAGGTATCAGAGACAGAAGCAAAAAGTGTGCAATTATCCGATATGGAGGCTCACCAAGAGAAGGTTTTGGTTTAGGTTACTTATTGAGAGAAAGTTTCAGTTCCCGAAATCTTGTGCTCAGTTCAGAATTAGCATTATACAAGCTGTGGGACACGAACTGATCTAAAAATGATGCAGTCTAGAAAATTTATTATCATTTTTAGAACAGACAGGAAATACTCAAATTAAAAATTAGTAATTAAGCAGCTACTGCTTAATTAAATTATTAAGCCAATTTACATATTTTTTATCTTACATATATATATATTTGAAAACATTCCTAAATAGCATCTTTCATATGACCATCATCATTTTAATCTGAAATCCAAACCAAACAAGTGATACTCAATTTTGAGATTTAAAAAAAAAACTTGGAATTAGGTTTCTGAATACTGCAAGTTCAAGAAAAGCCGAAGAGTAGACTGTGAGGAAATCTAAACTGGTAAATAGTAATTTGGAAAATATACAATAGGAAGTGTAAGTATATGACAAAAGGTTTTTTACCAACGAGTTGAGTTTCTCTTTCACATATACCCTCCCTCCAGGCTTAGAGTTGGGTCATCATTTAATATAAAAACTTGCAACCATAATTTACATGGTAAACAAGCTACTCCTACTGGTATAGTTAATGCCCTTGGCTGCTGTATCGTTTTTTGGGTCTGGGTTCGAAACCCAGAGAGAATGCTTGTGTGCAGCATATGTGCATTCTCAAAATACATGGCAAGCCAAAAGTTCTCTCAAGTGGTTTGGTGGTAAGAAAAAAGAAGTGGAAGACCCTTGGACATGTCCCTTAGAATGCTCTCTATCAAAACTGGGCATTCATAGCATCACCTACATGATACCCAAATTCCAAGCCAAGAACAAACTTCTTATGCTGCTTGCCAAGATGAAATTCATGAACTTGTTCTCTGACTTAATTGGAACAAATCCATCTGACAACAAAAAGAAAACAATCAGTACATTTTTATTGCAGAATATGATAGCCAAAATGTTTCCAACAGATTAATGCGTTTCTGACTTGTGGGGGGGGATGCAGATCCACTGTGCTTCCACACATACCTTTGTTTTATTTCCTGGTAACAATGTTAAATCCAGGTCTCATCTACTAGCAGTACTTTTGAATAGAAATTGTAGAAATTGACTTCATTACTACCCATCAAAGAAATACACTCACGTTTGTGAAAATTGCAACACCAAGAAGGAATCGTCATAATTGAATGCAATTTAATACACAGTTGAGTGGTAGTGGTACAAATAAATGATTAAATGTTCAAAGCAAACAAACAAGAACAAGAGATCAGAATCAGTATTTTGTGTGGCCACCACGCGCCGCAATAAGTGCTGCTACACGACGTGGCATGGAGTCAAACAAAGTTTGAATGTCTGACTGAGGAAGAGCATTCCATATCGTTTGTACGCGTACCCAAAGTTCGTCTGCAGACGCAACAGGACGAGGATCACGAGCAAGACGCCGACCAATGACATCCCACACATGTTCAATTGGCGACATATCCGGGGAACACGCAGGCCAAGGAAGAAGCTGTACCTGCTGCGCTGCAAAGAAGGATTTAACAATCCGAGCAGTATGAGGGCGGGCATTGTCCTGTTGAAATACAGCGCCTGGCAAGCTTTGAAGGAAGGGAACAGCTTCGGGCTGTACAACTTCACGGATATACCGGTTGCTGTTCAGATTGCCCACAATTCGTAGCAATTGAAATCGTCTATGATATGCTATGGCGCCCCAGACCATAACTCCGGGTGTTCGTCCACTGTGGCGTTCGATAATGCACTCCGGAAGGTGGCGTTCACCGGCATAGCGTCTGACACGAATGCGGCCATCATGGTACCACAAATTAAAGCGGGATTCGTCAGAAAACACGACATGCTGCCAATCAGCACGCCAGTCTCTATGCTGATTGGCCCATTGTAGCCGCAGGCGGCGATGGTCGTGCGTTAGGGGGATCCTGTATAAAGGAGTCCGTGCGCGCAGTCCACACTGCAGCAGACGTCTACGAATTGATGAAGCACACAATGAAACACCTGTAGCTATTGACCACAGTGCTGCCAATTGTCTAGAGGAAGCTGTACGGTCCGTCCGCGCGCGCCATGCAGACCAGGTGTCTATCATCGCGAGCTGACGTCACATTTCGGGGTCCACTCCCGGATTTCCGAGTTGTCCGACACTAGTCCGTCCACTGCTTCCAAACGCGCATCACTGTGCTGCTGTTACGCTGCACACGAGAGGCTACTGCACGATACGACAATCCAGCTTCACGAAGGCCGATGATTCCCCCTCGTTCAAACTCTGTAAGTTGTTCAAATCTCGCTCTCTTTCGTCGACGAGGCATAAGTACAGATTGAGTTAACGTTTACCACTAGCAGATAACCACCGATAACCATACACGCTACAGCCGTCTATTTATTCGGATCCATCAGCCGTTCAGAGGGCGCTGCTCAGCATACGCATGCGCTACGGATTTGCAATTCTAATCATTTGCATATCATGCGCTACTTTGCATTTCCTGAAAATTTCAGCTCACTCGCGTAAGTCCTTCATGGTGTTGCAATTTTCACAAACGTGAGTGTAGTTTTTTAAAGAAATCGTGCTCCTCCCTCCATTTCTGGTGCTGGCATTCAAGAACCCATCCAACACGTACTTTCCAATATATCCAGCTCTTTATCTAAAGTCCTTACTTGCCTAAACATGGCAACCAACCTCTCAATAATGAAAAAAGGAAAGTACAGTCTTCACTACAGGCTATAACCACACATTTGCAAATATCAGCAAGTAGTACACCTCCTTTCAACAACAACTCAATTACCATGTAATGTTCGAGGTTTGATATACCAAGATATTACCGACTTAAATTTTGAAGCTCACAAAAATTAACTGATAATTACCAGCTGCCTTTGAATTTTGCAATGTACTTCAATGTCCCACATGCATTATATCATAGTTAAAAGTTTAGAACTTAATTGAATATCTCCCACAACTGAAAGTTTAATCCACATTCATAAGCCAAAAAATAAATGTATCACTTTACAAAATATCACACTTTAGTGCAGGACAGTTACAAGAAAAACATGAATATCAGGATTAAAATTGTATATAATAAATACCTTTGGCCTGCTCTCTGCTTTCAATTAATTCTTTTCTCCTTTCCAGTTCTTCCTTGCTTAACAGGTCTGTCACTTTCTCAATAAAGTGATCTAAAGCTAATACGTCTGTTTCTGTAGTTACTCTTTCTCGACATATAGGGCACTGTTTTTTCTTTTTTTTCCATTCAGTAATGCAATATTTACAAAATGAGTGAGAGCAATTCAACACAACAGTCTGAAAATTACAATAAAAAGGAATATAAATAATTCCACTCAAAACCAATGTAATACAAGAAGAATAGCATATTTGAACTTAGGAAACTACTCTTATATATGCCCTCGCTTGGCGACAAATACTTTTGGCGAGAAATTTTATGGTGCCATATTACTATCTAAATTTTTTGTCTACATTTCGAACTTTAAGCCTAAAATGTCTCCAAAAACACGGTTTTGGCATATGCAAAAACCCCGTTTTAAACACAAAATTTAAGCTAAAAATCCGAAACAAAAACAAAAAATTTAGATAGCAAAAACGTAAAGTTTCTAACCAAAAATATTTGACAAGGATCCATGTACACAGCGATATGTCTTAACTTAAACATCTATGAATTGCACAATCTACGCAACGAACAAGTCTACGAACTATGCACACCTCGCTCCAATAAATTAACATAACAACAATAAATTTCAAAGAATGCCATGTACACAGCATCCTGTTTAAACTTAAAAAACAATGATCTGGAAGTTGATCTGTCAGCACTATCCTTATCACTTCAGGGCATATGTTTTTATTTTATTCGGCTTATAATTCCTTACTAAATGTAATATTTCATCTCGATGTACTCCGTCTTTGATATGATTTAAATCAAATTCCTCGTCATTATAAATATCATGAATACACATCAAATAGTTTACCGGTCGCAATTTTCTAATTTCGACTATGTGTAATGTATACTTTACGCATGCGAGCATTGAAAGAAATGTTTAATAAAGTAAACAAATAAATATTAAGTTTTTTTTTTTTTTTTTTTTTTTTTTTTTTTTTTTTTTTTTGTAAATTTGGATACCCTTTAGATCATAATTGCTCTTTATTTCATAAATTACGGTTTCATATTTTTAATTTTATAATTTCTGCATGCCATCTTACCAGATTTAAACTGATGATCTATAATCCGGAAAAACCGATAATCCGGAATAAGTCCCAACGAGTCTGGATTAAAGACTTTTGACTGTATTGCAAAATTAAAGGCAAAACATATTACTTAAAAGAAAATTAAAGGCATGCTATAACTTAAAAACAACAGAAAATCATTAAATACTTAAATTTATAACACAAAATGCTAATTAACTGCTATAACTAAGGAAAGAATTTTAAAAGACTGCATCTAAAAAATATCACTGTTTTCATAAAGATGGTGAAGAATGGTAACACAAACGAAGATGGTGAAGATGGTAATGCAAATTAGCTTCATCAAAAGACTTTGCTGAGAAAATCTTCCACATTAAAACAATTATAACATTGCTGTGAATAATTCAAGGGTCAATTCTCTAAAAGAGATAGCTTAATCCTAAGTGCCATCTAAGATGCAAATATTACAATAAACAAAAAGCACGGCAGATCCATAACAGCAAGCATACACAATGTTGGGCACATGTCAAGATATCAGGTACAATAAATTTTCTATTCATAACACATTTCAAATAGAATTTCCCCATTGTAAAAAAATTGGCAGTAAATGAAACCCAAACTTCTGTAATGGAAATTAAATAAAGATACACTTTATTTAGTATATTTCAATGCATGAAAATTATAACATTCTAGTAATATTTTAGAGGTCAATTTTACATAGAAATCAATTTAAAACAATTAATTTAAAATTTAAATGATATTATAAGCTTTTCATATCAGGTATCCAAATATTTAACATTCATTTCTACAATATTCTAGCATTCATTGCCATAATATTTGAGTAAAATATTATGGTCGAGATAATTACTCTTAAATAAAATTCTTCGTCTTCAGAAACTAAAATGGAGGAAAGGGAAATATTATTCTTACATGGAATTATCTAAGAAAATGCATGCGTGGTATGATGCAGGTATCAAAGCATGCGTGGAGATGATGCAATACAGGCTGTAAAAAAAATCACCTTTTTTTTTAAGTAAAAATTATTTTTATTTAAATTTTTCCTTTAAATCAAACCAGTTTTAGTTATATATATATATATATATATATAATTTTATGTCTGAACTGAATTTAATCAACAAAGAACTTTTCAGGTACATTATTGAAACGTCACAGAACTTTATGAAAGCACAGTAACAGATACTTAACCTACCTTGATCATTCAAACTGAAAATGATTAAAAGTAATATGTAACAAAACTCGAGGGGGAGGAATCATTTAAAGATGTATAATATTTATAAATTATTACGGGTATTTACGATGATTTATCTCAGCTTTTTCAATTCACCTAGGAACTTTATTTTTCAGTTTATTGCAAATCAGACCAAATTTTGAAAACATCCTTTTAATACTAGCAGATGTGGTCTAAAATTATCAAATAATTTATATGCATTTGGATGCAATTCACGTAAATCAGTGTGTCAACAGAAGCTGAATGATCAAATTATGTTATAATAATGTAAAATATCACCTTGAATATAATTTTTTAAAGTTTAATCTGTATTTTTTAACAAACTGATTATAACTGCAAGCAATCTCATATAATCATTATAACAGGAATATTAAAAGCCAAATACAAATTTATTTTTCTCCCTTAAAAATGTTCATCATTATGAAAGCTAAATTAACTTGATAAAAATATTGAAATAAAACTAATAAAATGAACCGTATCAAGAAAAATAAATAATAAAACAAACATTCAAAAGGCTAAAATTCAAAAACCTTTTAATATTTTTACTTAAATACATGAACAAATACACATTAGATAAAACATACCGATTCAAGAATGTTTATATGGAAGAGAACATGCTCAGTAGTGTCTTGACGGGTTTTGGAAGAAAAGGATTGGAACTTTGGAAACTTTTGTGTGGCGAGTTTTGCCAAGTCTGGGAAACAGTGCTTGTCAGTATTTTTAAGAGTGAAATTTGAGAGTTCAGCTACTTTTGCTTCTCTCTCTCGATTCTGCTAAACTGCTCTTGGAATCAGGTCTCTGTTGCTTGCAAATTTGACTTCTGGGTGAAGAATAACTATCTTGAACTTGCTGCTGAGAAAAGGCAGACTGTATCTGCCTTTCTTATAATCCGTACTTACTTTCCTTAAATCCATACTTACTCTGGATTTTGGTAATGCTCGAGAAGATTCTTAGTGGGTGTCTTCATTGTTTATTATCTGCTAGCCTATTACAGAACTCTAAGGAATGTGCGTTTCCCTTGCTTTGTTTATGAAAAAAGGATTATTACTTAGCCTCAGCCACTGAACCGCCACGATAGTGCATTTCAAGTGATCTCTGAGAATTTTTCTGAAAATTTCTGCCAAGGAGATGACAGAAGAAGCGGTGCCAATGAGAGCTACATGTTCCAGGTTGACTCACTTATGACACCAGACAGTGAATTACCAGAGTTTTGACTGACCCCTTGCCGTTCTTCAGAGGAGCTCGGTAAAAGGCGAAAGTGTGTTTCCATTAGGGATGACCTGATTTGTGATGTAAGAGTGTGCGACCCATTCCTGGACTTTTTCAGCTAAGTTTTTTTTAGTTCTTTTCTCTCACCTTAAGAATTTGTGCTCATTCTTTATTCTAATGATTACAGGAACCTGTTTCTCTTATTTTTTGAGAATTTTATGTTCCATAAATTTAGGACTCTGTCAGAAATGATGTTCGTAAGATTTTCTGAAATAACAAGGAAATGAATATCGAAATTTTTAAATAATATCTAGGTAAGAAGAAAATATTAAATCTTAATTACCTTCCTTAAATTTGTGTGTTTATCTTTCTCTTTTTTTTTTTTTTTTTTTAACCTCCGAAGGATTAAACTAAAAATAATATGTAATGTCATTTGATCGGAATATAATTAATAAATAAGCATGCAGTTTAAATAATTATTGTGTGATTTGTGTTAATTGAATGGTAGGCTATATTGATTACAACATTTTTGTTTCTACTATGAATTAGGATTTTTTATGACAATTAAAGGGAACCTGAATATCAACAAAGCCATTTTCAGTGGCAGTTCCTGGGTGCGAATACACAATACGCAATGTAATTATTAAACTAATAAGATCACGATAAGATAATTTGGTACAATTCGGTTTCGAGGGCCGTAAAAAATCGCCAAACTATTGTTGATGCCAATACTTCCAAAAATAATTGCAGCAACCCTAATAATTGCGGCAAGAAAGGAAGTATAATAGTAAATAACTATCTAAGATTAATTTTTAATTTAGATGAAAGGTTAATTTCATATAATACTTTTTCATTATTATAATTTATATGAAAAAGGCTAAACATGACTGAATGGAAGCATAAGAGTAAATAACTATTTCAAATCATTATTATAATTTAGATAAAAATTGCTAAATATAACTGAATGGATGTTTTGCTACCGATTTATCGCTAAAGCATAATTTCATCTCGTTGGTTGTTCAAACGTAATTTTCTATAATGAATGATATGTTTCTTTGAAAATATTTTCGGTAAAGTGCAGAATAGATCACTTATTTGTTTGCCGCTTTTTACAAGGGTACAAACAATTGAATTTTTGTCAATTTTCTTTTACTTTTTAAGTGAAAATAGGTCGATGTGTACATAAATAAAGTCAAGGGTGTACGCAGTGCCATTTTTGTGCAATTCTACAATTGTTTTTTAAGTGAAAATAGGTCGATGTGTACATGGATACCGAGTATGTGCAATTCTTAAAAACGCATCAAGCAGTGGGTGATTCTGCACTTTATTCTGCACCAAAATTCTATTGCCGATGTTTCGTCATGTGCAATCCTCAAATTGTTAAATCCATAGGATATCAAAAAGGATTTAAAAATTAAACTAGTATGTCAATTTCATCTTAAGAAATATAGAACTATATAAACTTACGCAATCTGAAATCAATGCATACGCTAGATTTGGCGCGCTGTTAAATGGCCGCGTTTGCTAGATTTGGCGCTTTTGTGCATACATTTTCGCTGCAATTTTTTTACGGCCCTCAAAACCGAATATTACCGATAATTCTCATGATACATGAAATTGATTATTTTGATTTTTTAGTTAGTTTGTTAGTTAGTTAGTTTTTTAGTTAGTTTGTCCGGCACCTAGATAGTTTACAGGTGTAAGGTTTTAAAAGTAACAACTCGAGATTTTCAATTTAACAATGGTAAAATTTTAGATATTTAACAATATCATTAGGGTTGCCAATTCTCATCAGATTTCACAAAAACATTTACTTCTGGCTCTTTTTTTTTTTTTTTTTTTTTTTTAAACCTCCGAAGGATTAAACTAAAAATAATATGTAATGTAATTTGATCAGAATATAATTAATAAATAAGCATGCAGTTTAAATAATTATTGTGTGAATTGTGTTAATTGAATGGTAGGCTATATTGGTTAGAAAATTTTTGTTTCTACTATGAATTAGGATTTTTTATGACAATTAAAGGGAACCTGAATATCAACTAAGCCATTTTCAGTGGCAGTTCCTGAGTGCGAATACACAATACGCAATGTAATTATTAAACTAATAAGATCACGATAAGATAATTTGGTACAATTCGGTTTCGAGGGCCGTAAAAAATCGCCAAACTATTGTTGATGCCAATGCTTCCAAAAATAATTGCAGCAACCCTAATAATTGCAGCAAGAAAGGAAGTATAATAGTAAATAACTATCTAAGATTAATTTTTAATTTAGATGAAAGGTTAATTTCATATAATACATTTTCATTATTATAATTTATATGAAAAAGGCTAAACATGACTGAATGGAAGCATAAGAGTAAATAACTATTTCAAATCATTATTATAATTTAGATAAAAATTGCTAAATATAACTGAATGGATGTTTCGCTACCGATTTATCGCTAGAGCATAATTTCATCTCGTTGGTTGTTCAAACGTAATTTTCTATAATGAATGATATGTTTCTTTGAAAATATTTTCGGTAAAGTGCAGAATAGATCACTTATTTGTTTGCCGCTTTTTACAAGGGTAAAAACAATTGAATTTTTGTCAATTTTCTTTTACTTTTTAAGTGAAAATAGGTTGATGTGTACATAGATAAAGTCAAGGGTGTACGCAGTGCCATTTTTGTGCAATTCTACAATTGTTTTTTAAGTGAAAATAGGTCGATGTGTACATGGATACCGAGTATGTGCAATTCTTAAAAACGCATCAAGCAGTGGGTGATTCTGCACTTTATTCTGCACCAAAATTCTATTGCCGATGTTTCGTCATGTGCAATCCTCAAATTGTTAAATCCATAGGATATCAAAAAGGATTTAAAAATTAAACTAGTATGTCAATTTCATCTTAAGAAATATAGAACTATATAAACTTACGCAATCTGAAATCAATGCATACACTAGATTTGGCGCGCTGTTAAATGGCCGCGTTTGCTAGATTTGGCGCTTTTGTGCATACATTTTCGCTGCAATTTTTTTACGGCCCTCAAAACCGAATATTACCGATAATTCTCATGATACATGAAATTGATTATTTTGATTTTTTAGTTAGTTTGTTGGTTAGTTAGTTTTTTAGTTAGTTTGTCCGGCACCTAGATAGTTTACAGGTGTAAGGTTTTAAAAGTAACAACTCGAGATTTTCAATTTAACAATGGTAAAATTTTAGATATTTAACAATATCATTAGGTTTGCCAATTCTCATCAGATTTCACAAAAACATTTACTTCTGGCTCTAAATGGCTACATTAGCAAAAAAATACTAATACATTTCCTTATAACAGATAAAAAAATTTCAGACATTTTAAATAAAATCTTGTTTCAACTGCGAAAGGAAAAACAGCAGAACTAAGCTGGCTTTGACACCTTCAAGTGGAATTATGATTCTGCTCAGAAATGGAGAAATATAAGACACAAACTTCAGTATTCTTTGTTAAAATTAAGCATTATGACAATGGAATAGTGTTGTACATAACCTTGAATGATTTCCTTAAATATTCTTTCTTATCTTCTGCTTAATTTCCAAAGATTTTTTAAATTAGAAATCTCTCCTGATTTTGATATTATTTCCTTTTCATAGTCAAGAACTGTAAAAATAATAATTCTAAAAATTCACACAAACTTATAATGATAACAAAAGCATTACATAATGATAACAAAAGCACTGCATGAAATTTACCCAAGGCATTTTAAGTCATGAGAAAATTTAAGGTTTTCTAACATTTTCAACTCAACTGACTCTTTTTATCATTCTGAAACATAGTCAAAAGTCCTTAGTTAAGAGTTTGCAATAAAATGAACCATAAATTTTCGTTATTAAAAACTGTTAAATACAGAAAATACATTCAGTGAAAAATCAAACAAGTGGGCATTTACACATAAATATTTAACAACAGATTTTTCTAATTAATTTTTCTGGTTTGATACTTACATAAATTTATTTTGAAACAAGTAAATGTTAACAAAACATGATAACACATATACTAAAACAACTTCTGTTAAAATGTCAAAAAAAATAAAAGATGAGATAACTTTAAGATAAACATTTCGAAAGCATAAATTCTGAATATAAATGCAAAACGATTTCTTAAAACAAGTGTATTACCTTTATGCATAATTCAGTACATATAGTGCAATGCAAGTCTTCTAATTTTTTTCTGAATTCTTGATTTAGGTTTTGCTTAACTTCCTGTTCATTAGAGGAAACAAATAATGCTATTACTAACTATAATAACTACTAAATTTTTCATCTTACATGAATTATATATTTATTCAAATAAAAATTTATAGCATATTAATTTAAACAAAATGGGGTGGAGCTGCTGAGCTGAGTTGTTAAATTTGTACAAAGTCCGAGATCCGGACTCATTGGGACTTCAGAAAAATCCCAAATCTGGAATTGCCGGGTATTAGATTATCAGTTTAATGCTTCTAAAATGGCATGTAGAAACTATGAAATTAAAAATATGAAATCATGATTTAAGAAATAATGAAGCATTTATCATCTAAAGTGATTGAATGAATGTAATGTAGCATGAATGTAATGTAATGAAGCATTTATCATCTAAACAGATTGATAATTGGGGTCATTGCAATGAAAAACTTTTGTTATATCATCTTCATTTATTACTGCTTCTCCACATTTCTTTAAAAATTCCATTAATTGGAAAATTTAACCTTTGGTTTGCGATATAAAAATTCTACTTTATATTTGCATTTCAGCACACCTACTATTCCAATATCCATAGGCTGAATGATGGACGCACAATTTGGAGGAAAGAATAACATGGATACATTGTCTTTCACTAAAACGTTAAGTGAAGTATGAGCTGAACAGTTGTCTACAATCAGGACAAATTTTGCATCCTCAGGTAAACCAACCGAATTCTGCTGAGCCTCGGATATGAAATGATTTTTAAACCAATCATTCATCAACACTTGTGTCATTGGTGTCCTTTTATTTGCATGATATATAAAGGGAAACTTTTTTCTCCTTTGAATGCTTGAAGTCATGCCTTTTTATTGATTATAAGAAGTTTACACTTCTGCATTCCTTCCGCATTTACGCATGCTAAAATTGCTAGTCTCACTTTGGAATCTTTGACACGAGTTGGAGCCTTTTCTGTAGAGTGTGGTACATATTGCCAGAAAAGACCAGTTTCATCAAATTTGTTCTGGAGAAATCTTTTAACTATTAATGAGTTCAATGAATTCATCTGCAAATAGTTCAGCAGCTTCAGTATCAGCTGAAGCTTTTTTAGCTGAAATTCTTAATTGCCTCATACCATGTCGATTTTTTAATTTGGTTAACCAACCTGTATGTGCAGTCAGTTTTTTAAGTTTATTTCTTAGAGAAATGTTTTAGCTTGCTCCATTAGCATTTAACCTGTCAATGGCACGCCCTCACTACGATGCTGTCTGACCCATTCAATTATCCCTCAGTCATTCTTCACTTTTAGCATAATGAATAATTTTTCTATTATTCGTTGCAAGCAGGGTGTCGGAATCCAGAAAAAATTCAGAAAGTTCCTTTTTCTGTTATCTTATGTCATATGCAGTTAACTTTCCAATGCCATACATCTCGCATAATTTTGAGACAGATATACCTTCATCCATTTTTTGCAGCAATTCCACATTTTGTATAAATGGGACATCAAAACATGTTTTCACTTTGTAAATCCTGTTACAGCTGCAGAATTAGAAACTCTTTTTGACATGATCGATAGCTGAAGCTTTAATTTTCATCAAATTGCTGTAATAAAAGCAGCCTGCATCAAAAAGTTAAGGAACAGTGCAATTTGCTATATTAGCTGAAATTCTTTGGAATCAGTAAAGTATAATTTTAGCCTAGCTTAATAGCTTCCGCTATACATTATTGGCTATGTGTCAAGAGATTGCAGAAGTAAGACAAGTTGTACTGTTCAATTTTGTCTTGCTTCTATCGCACATTGAGACAATTAAGCCTGATAAGTTATTTATTGTACTTACGTCTATTTCTTGCACATGCTTAAGGTTTATCTGAATCTTTATCTAAATTCTAACATTTTGAGGGCCGGTGCTAAATATCTTGCCGCCTGATGCAGTCTCTACGATTATTAAATTCTGCTAACAAGTGCCCAAGTTCTAAATTGTTGCGGCTGCTAAATTTTGGATCACAAAGCCTTTCTTCTTAAAATTCTAAAAATATTTTCATCCTTTAATTTTATTGCTCGGTGCTTCTCTCAATGCCAAAAATCTTGTCTTTGGTAAATTCTGCACCTGGTGCAGCCATACGAGCTGGCGCCAGTTTTGGGTTTAAGTTATAAATAACAAATCAGTTATTCTTTAGCACTAAATGTAATCTTTTGGCCTATGAATATTATCAACAAAATCTATTTTTAGCATATGGGAAAGAAACTTTTGTTAAATTTTTCCTTGTTAACATTTCTTAGCGCATTCAACTTAAATCTGTAATCATTGTCAAGCGTAAGAATGTCAACATAAAAGGTTACCATACTATTTGTACTGATATTTTTAAAATATTGTTTGAGCATCGCTGCATGAGTCATTGCTCAAGTTGTCATGTGTTGATAAATATGCGGTGATGAAAGCAAAATATAACAACTAATGATTCGCCAGGTTAGCGTCAGGGATATAAAGTATTAATAGGAGTAAAATCAATGATGTTTCAGCTTGAGATTGCAGCAAAGGAGTAAAATTATTGCTCACACAAATTTATGCTAAATTATTGTTTCTTCAATAAAGAGGTACTTATTTAGTGCTGAAGGGAAATTAAGAATCAGGACTCTCCACATGTTTTACCTACGATGAAAAAAAAGAAAATCAAACGTGCATGCATAAAGCATTTATTTAAAAAAAAAAAAAAAAAGTTATTGGATGTTTTTGGGGTCCGGATTTTGGATATCTGGATCTTGGACTGTGTACTGTAGTTTAAAAATTAGAATATTTTTAAAGCCATAATATACACTCTATTATCAATAATGATTGGACATCTGCAGATGTACTGATCTGTAGCTCAAATGATGCCATATCAATACAATATTAGTCTGCTATTCAGCCACAATCATAGACTCTTAATTTTCAGACTTTCTCCTGTTTCTTTAAATATCTGCATTATATTCTGTGCCATTTCTTCTGCAAAATTGTAACAGCTCTAATCTGATCTTTGGGTGATTTTCAGTTCAAAATTGGCATTCTAACTTATTCTAAAAAAAGTTTAAATGGCTTGACACTGCAACTCGGAGCTTTCTAAATTAGTTCATTCATTCTCATTTCCTTAATCAATAATTCATTAAATCATTTCCTTAAACAATATTTCGCTTCATGAATGGAACAGAGAAAAACCAGTTCCAAATGTTGCCACAATAAGAAAGAAACAACTGCCGTATATTGCAAGAAACAACTGTCCTATATTGCTTTACAGCTATCAATACTCGAGGTTCCAAGCATTAAAATTAGCGGACCAAACTTCAGATTAAGAAAAAGAGAAACATGAGAAATACTGTTCTGTCAAATTCCATAGTGAAAAAATTATATTCCAATAGTAACATACCTTAAACAATCACACATTTACCAGCAATATGCAGTGTGAATCACCACGCCAGAAAATGTTTTTCAAATGTGACAGTGATCACTGTTGATGAATTATATACTACAGTACAAAGTCCATAAACTGGACTCGTCGGGACTTCGGCGATTCCGGATTAAGGGTTTTTCTGGATTACAGATCATCAATTTAAATCTGGTAAGATAGCATGCAGAAATTATACAATTAAAAATATAAAACCATAATTTATGAAATAAAGAGCAATTATGATCTAAAAGGTATCAAAATTTACAAAAAAAAAAAAACTTAATATTTATTTGTTTACTTTATTAAACTTTTCCTTGCATGTAAAGTTGTTTAAGTTTCTCTGTTTTTTGTGCTAATACTTTTTCTTTAATTCTATAAACAGACATAATTTCTTGTTCAGTTACAAAGTTCCACTGTTCAAGTCCTGTAATTGCTGTGTCGAGAATACCGACTAACTTGTCAATCAAAATTTTTCGTTTTTAATAACCTCTCTGTCACTTTCTTCACTATCGGAAGCGGTATTTTCCGGATTTAGAATAATACTACAGATTTTGCCCTCTGTTAATTGGTTGATGATTAGGGTATTGTTGTTGCAATGAAAAACTTCATTTAATACACATATCATCTTCATTTATTACCGTTTCTCCACATTTCTTTACAAAATCCAACAACTGGAAAATTTCACCTTTATTTTGCGATGTCCAAAAACCTTCAAATTCACGGCTTCATCTTCATCGTCCTCACCATGAAATATAGTAGCTGGCCATAAATTATGCCAAGCATTTTTTAATGTATCTGGAGACACGTCCTCCCAACGAGCATTAACGCACATGCATAAACGTATTACACACATGCGTAAAGCATACAAAAAAAAAAAAAGTTTGTGGCTTTGAGGTCCGGATTATACATCATTCCGGATAATGGATGTCCAGATTACAGACTTTGTAGTGTTTAACTGAAAAAGGGCAGATGTGTATACTACTCCATATGCTGCATATCCATAGCCCTCTGTTACTGCAGGTTGCTCAAGAAATCTAAGATACAGGTAGTTCACAATGGACTATGTGAAAGCTGACAATATTTTTTGAAGCCACATGAAAGTCAGAAATTACAGTTTACAAACCTGCGGGGAAAATTGTTGGCTTCTCAGGAAAGGACTAAATATCTACTACTCCCTTATATCCCAAATTCATTACAACATTTACTGTAGCATGCACTTTCTAAAATTTCTAAATCTCACAGGACAGCCCCAAAAATCATGCCACTAAGCCTCACACTGCTAACATTGTGCATTTGTCAACAAAAGCTGCCAAATGTATCTACTACAGCAAACTCAAAGCTCGGACATGACATGTACTGATGACATACACAAGATAAATTCCAGAGGTAACATTAGTGCAATACAATGTATATAATGAAGTTTAAATGATAAAAATATACAAGCATTACGATATTGCTGTTTTCCATTTGGCCACTATTATTATCCGAAGCAAAATAATGTAAATGTAAATACTTCTGATGTTTTGTACATAATGTTTAATTCTCATTTAATACACACTGTTTTATCTCGGAGATCATATGATAACAAAATGACACATTTAAGCTATGGGCAATAATTTATAATAAATTATTTCTGTGGTAGAAGTATTTGGCTTCTATTTCAATTACAATTTTTGCTTTTAAAAGGCATTTCTTCAATAACATATTAATATTGATTTAAAGCTTAACATTTTTAAAAACAGCTTTTATTAATTAAATGTATAATATCCACAGCTCCAAATTTATTATGCATAATACAATGGACAGTCAAAAAGTTCCCAGAATTTGTTGTAACTCTTTGTTAGTACAATCTGGGTAAACATTTACTTAATCACGTTGAAAGTAGGCTCCTTCAGAACACACACACACTTGCTCCGTCACTTTTGCTATTGCTGGAAACAATGATGAAAGTCCTGTTATGGTATCTTCCGAAGTTCAACTCTCGTGTTGGTTTTGATGTATCCTGTGGTGTCAAAATGGTTACCTTTATGACCAATTTTGATCTTGGGGAAGAGCCAGAAATCCAATGATGCTAAATTATGTGAATAGGGAGGCTGGTGGAGGAGTGGAATGTTCTTTTCTGTGAGCCATGTCTGCACAATAATCGATGTATGGGAGAGAGCATTGTTGTGATACAGTAAACATCCATCTAGCCATTTTCCTCAGATTCCCTCGCTCAGTCTTTTCAAAATTTGTGTGTAAAAAGGGCCATTAACAGTTTGTCCAGCTGGTACAAATTCATGGAGCACCATATCTTCATTGTCAAAAAACACAATGAGTATCACTTTTGTTTTGGATTTGACATAACATGATTACTTTGATCGAGGAGAGGACATTGCATGTCATTCTGATGATTGCATCTTTGTCTTCAGGTTGTAAGCATAACCTGGGTCTTGTCACAAGTAACAACTGTCTCGAGAAACATTGGGTCCTTTATGCTTTTTCCAAAATGCTGCAGTCAATTGCCGTTTCTATTTCATCCAGGTTCAGCAGCTGTGGTACAAACTTTGCATTCACATGTTTCATCTTCAAATCATCTTAGAGGATTGCATTGATGGATCCCTGAGGGATCCCTACTTCTTGTGGCAACTATCAATGATTATTCTTCAGTCTGATCTGATTAACTATTTCACTTGCTTGACCATTCCTTCGTTTTTGAAGTTTGAAGGTCTCCCACTACATCTTTCATTTTCCAGCGATTCTTCTTTACCCCGAGATCTTAAAACTACTAAAGAACTGTTTTCTTTAAAAAAACCATCACCAATTTGCACATGAACTTGATGCTTGCCTTTTGCTTGAACTTCGACATCATGTCAACTGATCACCACACACTTCTACCTTTAGCTACACTGCCATCCCCCTGCCTGTTATGAATTCCAGTAGTACATAAATATAGTGGTAGTAAAAAACTAAATTAATTATTTGTGTCGACAGAGTTACAATGAAATTCCGGAAGCTTCTGTACTGCCCCTTGTATACCACTGACTGGAGCAAATTCAGGATATGACTAAGCATTAATCTTTAGCAGAATGGGGATATACTACCAAATCTCAATATAAATGAAATATAGTTACTAATGGCCAAATGTCTATATAAATCATCAGAATATTACTACTTACTTAAATATATAGAGAGAGAGAGATAGATAGATAGATATACGTAGGTTGGGACAAAAGTCATAGAAACTATTTTTTTTTCTTGAAGATACCAGTCCAGTTGGAAAATGTGACATATACAGAAGAAAGGACAAGGTCTTAACTACATGTGTGGACAATGAATAGCACTGAAATATCGTAACACACGAATTTATTACGGTAGTATACAGGGCAATATGGCCTTCACCGTGCAAAAGAATAATAACACAATACACAGTGACATGACAAACCTGGGCCAAAAGACCCTCAATGTAGTCCCCTGTTACTGTCACCACATGCTGCCAACAATGTGGGAAGCGCTGAATACCATCAGCCTCAGCATTTGCCACACCATGTGTGAAGCGGGTCATCTGTTGGCACAGAGCATTAGCAATGTCCTCTCGTGTTGCAAACCACCTACCACGTATTGGTTCCTTAATTTTGGAAATGAGATCACAGTCACAGGGCGAAAGGTCAGGAGAGTACAGTGGGTCCTCCAATTCTTCCCATCCCCAACGTCGGAGTAGCTACCGTACACTGCTTTATGTGGTATTGCATTTTCATGCAGAATTATTGCACTGTCCACAAGATCCGGATGTTTATCTTGAACATTATGTCGTACCTGTCGCACCAGGAAGTCCCTGTAGTACTGTGTGGTCACTGTTCTGCCGTGAGGAACAAAGTGGCAAACAGTGACACCCCTGTCATCATCAATTTGACTGGGGAAGGATTCTGACGGACCTTCTGCTGCCTCGGTGATCTGGGATGTCGCCGCTCCGCAGACTGACTTTCAGTTCTGGTTCATATGCCCTGGCCCAAAATTCATCGATGGCGATTATTCATGACAAGAATTGATCGCCATCCTGTTGCCAGCGTACAAAGTGGTCAGAGCATATTGCATAGCACATCCACCCTTGAACTTCCGTCAGTGCATGTGGTACCCACTGAGAAGCGATTTTGCGTAGCTGTAGCTCATTACGCAATATTCTGTCGACGGTGCGTTTCTCGATGCCACTTGCCCTCTCTATCTCTAGTAACGTCCATCGTCTGTCTTCATCCATGAGGTGCTCGATGACGGCATGTGCCAAGTCGGTCCACACACTCACTGGTCGTCCTGAACGTTGCTCATCACTGGTTGACACACGTCCTTGCTGAAAGTTTCCTACCCACCATACTTCTGTATGATATGGTAGGGCATTATTCCCAAGGACTTCTACTAATTCACTGTGACATTTCACCGCATGTCTCCCTCGGAGAACGGCTATTTTGATGTAAGCGCGCTGCTCAACACGGGTTACTTCCACCTCGCACAACACTCACCAACTGATTGATTTCAGAGCCCTCACTACCACAGAGCCATCTATTGTTCTGCATACACACTATGCGTGCAGAACTTCTACATGGCACATATACGTTTTGTGATCCGTTCACATACGTAAAAAAAAAAATAGTTGCCATGACTTTTTTAACTATAAATAAAGGGTTTAACTTGATTTACTTTGGTTTTTATTTAAAAAAAAAAAAAATGAGTACATGCACAATATTTTCTTATGGACAATTCTACTGCAAACTGTATATTTAAATTACTTTTTTTTTTCAATTTTTATTAAAGCTACATTATATAACAAATGCATTAATATTTTAGAAATAGCTAACTAATAATAAATATATTGCTATGAATTTTGTACATATGTAAATAATTTTAGTCAAATTATATGTAAAATTCTAGTGTCTTTTGTATAATGTAACATATGCATTTCTATAAAACACGAAATGCCTT
Organism: Stegodyphus dumicola; assembly: GCF_044657685.1. Taxonomy (NCBI): domain Eukaryota; kingdom Metazoa; phylum Arthropoda; class Arachnida; order Araneae; family Eresidae; genus Stegodyphus; species Stegodyphus dumicola. Next base: position 23,144,217 of record NC_140776.1, on the reverse strand, counting down.
ATGAAATGTATGTACTAATGTAACGTGAAATGCCTCAAGAGACGAAGCTTAAAAAAAAATATTATAGGAACAAGTCTATTTAACATTGAAGTAAATGGCTATCTTGCTAAATTAGTGAGCTATCACCAAGCTAGCAATGGTTTTAGTAATTAATTTTTAATTGTTAAATTTGGTGAGAAACCACCAAACTAGGCAACATTTTGATCCAGTACCTGTATAACTGTAATTGGTATAGTAATTGATCCTTATATGAAACTGTAACCTTACTGTTTACTTTTCCAAAAGAAAACTTTATAGTTCTTAAAATTTCCATAAAAATACTCATACAGCTCTTCACAGTATCACAGAGTACAGTTAGTAGTTATCACTTCAAACTATTAAGAATGTTAAACACAATGTAATGCAAAGTACATCTGGCCCATATATGTAACTTTAACCAGATAAGCCTTTCAGTTATTTTGAAAAACTGAAAGTAATGGAAAATTTAAATCGGCCAGGGTAAAACAATAAGACCTGAGAGAGCATCAGCTCTCAGTTTTTCAGTTCCAAGTAGACTTCAGAGTACTAAGAGATCTCCAGGCGAGCTTCGCTCTTTAGATGTACTTTGCATTACATTGTGTTTAACGTTCTTAATAGTTTGATGTGATAACTACTAACTGTACTTTGTGATACTGTGAAGAGCTGTATGGGTATTTTTATGGAAATTTTAAGAACTATAAAGTGTTTCTTTTGGAAAAGGAAATTATATCACGCTATCATCAGTTCTGTATGTAATTAATCCTTAACATACCCCTATGTACGCACGAATATTCTTAACTTGAATATATAAAATAGTTAAAGTGACTGTATTATAATAAATCTCTATGTTTTTCAACAATACGAGTTGCCTTATACTGTTCTATTGAAAGTCTATACATATCTCTAATTGTTTTACAAAGGTAAAAAATTTCCGAAACAAAGGTAAGAAATAAAAAAAGTTTCCAAATTTCTAAAACCTAAAATAAGTACTTATTTTTAAAAAATTTTAAATCATTCATTACCTCAGTTATAAATGTCACATTTGCTTCTTTAAGTGATTTTTCCAAGGCTAAATTATTTTTTTCACATTCATTAAGTTTAGATTGCAAAAAAACAATCATCTTTTCATAAGCTTCCAGATTCCATTTTTGGTTTTCTGAATGCATTCCATCCGATGCTGAAATAACTGCTTTTGTTTCAGGAATTTCATGCTGTTGTGGAATTTCTTGTGAAAATGGATGTGAATCAAAGTCAAATGTAATACAACTTTCGGTCAGAAGACTCTGAGAATCTTCAGATTCAAGTCCTTGCCTCTAAAAGAACAAATAATAGACATAATTAAAATTAAAAGCACATTAAAGTAAATGTAGACATGAAGAAATGTCCATAGAGATCATTATGACAAGATAGAAGAGAAACCCACCACAGTAAAACATAAAATTAGTAAATCAACAAGCTTGTGGTTGACATATATTTTAGTAGCAGATTTCTTTGTTCTTGATAAAGAAGGACCTGAATTGTTTGCCCTTACAATCTATAATCTTGATTAAAATCAAGACCAAACATAAGGTTGTTGCTTTGCTAATTTTATCATTATGACAGTTCTAATGCAGCATATTTACAAATCAAATAATTTGGACTGTCCAAGTAAGCTGCATTTGATAATATGCCAAAAAAGAACACTAATTCAAAATTTTTAAACAAATATAAAAATTATTAATAAATAAAAAAATACAAGCTATTTGGGATTTAGTGTAATAAACAGTAGAATTTCATCATCTACCTGTTTAAAGAAATTGTCTTTGCATCAAGCTTGAACTTTTAAACATTTTAGATTTGTCTATTACAAATGTTCTGAACAATACAGTGCACCTTTACTAGTATGTAAGGCTTAGAAATAAAAGTAGGTGTAGCTACAATTTTATATGTCAACCTCTTCAATTAGCCTCATGTATATATGTTAATAGTCTCAGAGAAAGTATAATGTACAAAGTATCATATTATTACAAGTATCAAGCATTAGCATAATGTACAAAGTATCAATACATTTTTGCTGATGAGACAACATAATTTTTATTGCAAAGTAAAGCAAATATTACAAATACAATAGCATCAAAATATCTTCATTATAATGAACAAGCCATAATAAAAACTGGTAAGTCTTCAACTGAATAAAAGAATACTAAACTCATTTTCAATATAGCAATTACTCACTAGAATGTCCCTTTTCTGTAAAATTTCTATATTATGATACACTACTTTATAAAGTACTTAAGTAATATATATATATATATATTAATGAGAGTATCTATGGTGTACTTTTTAGAATTAGTAACGATTGCTGACAGAAAGCAAATAACCCTAACAAACTGCCATCCATAATTCAATTAGTATTACTCATTATAATGAATAAGCCATAATAAAAACTGGTAAGTCTTCAACTGAATAAAAGAATACTAAACTCATTTTCAATATAGGAATTACTTGAATACCCTTTTTCTTAAAATTTCAAAATTATGATACACTGCTTATATGTAAGTAAAAAAACATATATATAAGATATAATAAAATATGATGGCTATGCTAAGAAATAATAGGCAACCTCAAAATTCACTATTCTAAATTTGATGTTCTCCCCTTAAATTCATCTTTTCTCCCAAATTTGAGATCTTTCCAAAATTATATGACCGCTTACATAACACTGCTTGCAAAGAGAACTAAAACCTAAATTTAACCATATGCAGCTTAGCAGTATATATGCACCTGCCTAGTACAAATATTGCTTCCCGAGCAATTACGTCATTCTTTTTCTTAACTTCTCTGCCCTGCAAAACCTCTGCATTGCTATGCTCAACTGTCCTCCTTTGTTCTTTACCTGAAGCCTATGTACATAAAAATTATTGTATTTAACTATAATCGAAAAATATCTTGCCTACAAAAAAATGATTTGATGGGCATTACCATGAAAATTGCATTGTGAAAAGAGACACCTTTTTTAAAATCACAGATACATAACAAAATAATTTTTTATTAATCTCCTCTGTTTAACACTTCAAACAGAACTTGTCAAGGGAAAAATGTTTTGAAGCCTTAAACCAAGTTGATTAATGAATTCTGAACACGATTCGCTCCTCCGAATCATTTGAAACTCAAAACCGATTTAAGTATAAGACTTTTACTTTAAAACAAAATTCTAAGAGTTCTCAGATGTTCAGATCTCTTCCCTACAACTATTTGCACTCAAATTAGACCAATAGTTATATACAAATGCTAAAAAATAGTAAAAAATATAAAAAAGTAAAAAAGGCTAAAAAAAAACAAACTAATTACTCAAACTAAATTCAATCAAAAAGAATATTCTAATTCAAGAATTAATAAATCAATTTTTTATTCAAAGTTGAAAAATAAATTGTTCAGTCAAATTATATAAAACCTAATACAAAAGCTGGCTTAATTATTAAAAAAATTAATGTTTTGTATGAATTTTGAAAATTTATGCCAAAAGATAAGTTTTATTTTTATTTATAAGATTTTCAATTACATATTCACATTAAATTACATGTAAAAGTCATCCATTAGTTACCTCCTTTTTCAAGTTTGAGTAAAAAATGAGATTTTACTGTAAAAAGTAATCTAAAAGATAAAGTTAATGCCAGCTTTTTTTTTTTTTTTTTTTTTTTTTTTTTAAGGTGTGTAAAATTGCGAGTTTGGGAATTTGATTTTCTATGAGGATATTAATAAGGTTTCGTATATCTACTTGAAGACAATCTGTTTCATTACAAACATTTTTTTTTATTCTAAAAATTCAGGTATTAATGGTATTAATAACTTTGTTAGAATTGTTAGAATTCCAATTCATGAGTTTATATATAATTACTATAGTGAAAACAGAATGAGTATATTTAAAATTAGGCAAAAGAAAAACCTTATATTGACATAAATTTTGAATAAAATTATCTCAATTTCAAGACAATGAAAGACTCTTTTTTACTTGTTTTAGGAGCAAAAAATTAAATAAATAAATAATGCATCTATTTGCCAAAGTTTCAAAGCTCAAAGAATTGTATTCAAATTTATGCCAAAATAAGATTGCTTTTTTGCGTAATTTAAAATTTTACATAAGCATAATCCTCTTTCATCTGAGAATGATTATAGGTTAATATAAAGTTTATAATAAATAACAAGTATAACATTCAATCAATTATAAAGACATTAAGTTCTTAACAGCTAGAAATCTTTTTTTTTTTTTTTTTTTTTTTTTTTTTTTTTTAATGCCTGCTTAGAAAGTAAGACAGGCACCTAAACAGTAAAACAGATTCTTTTACGCTATGAATATTAAAAACACGTTTCTGAAGAATGCACTTGTCACTATGCATTTCTAATATGCAAATGCAGGTTGATTAAAAAGCATAGAACATATTACCCAAGTACACAAATTTCTAAAATACAGAAAAATTACAACATTGTACACAAACACTTCATTTCATGCAATGAAAACAGAAGAAGTATTTCCTTAATACAGTTATTTAAACTAACCTCTGAATCAGTTAAAATTTTAGCCTTTGCACGAGTATGATTCTTATGTTCTTCCACCGACTCATTTTCATCTTTTTGACCATCTTGTAATGGTTTTTCAGTCCCTGAAGTTGCTGGAATATTTACATTTAAACTAATTAAATTCCCTGGTTCAAGATCTTTGTCATTTTTTTTCTTTCTTTTCCTTGGAACACTAGAAGAAGGCCCTTCTCCATCACCTAATTGTTTACTTTTTTGTTTAGAAGCAATTTTTCGCCGTATCCTTGTCTGAAGACTCTCTAAACTTGCCATAGACGAATCTGATGAGCAACTGTCACTAAGAGAACCTTCACCATTTTCATTTGGATCATCATTAATTTTACAGTCTTGATTATTGTCATTAAAATTAAGATTAATTCTATTTGAAGAACATTCAGGCATTTCTGGAATGGCATTTTTTCTTTCTGAGCACTGCAGACTTTTGCTTACAATTATTTCACATTTCTTAGGTTCATCATCTGTGTAACCTAGCTTAACAGATGAATTTTCATTTCCAGACAAAGTGCTGTTTCGCATAAATTTGGTTCTGCCCTACAAGATAAAGAAAAATGCACATATTAAAAAATCGGTTTGGAAATACAGTATGAAATAACACGCATTAAAAATATAACATTAAAAAGATTTAACTCTTAAAAATATATGATTATTTTATAAAGTTGTATGTTATTAAGTGATACACTTATTTTTCTTTACTTTTGTGCTTTATGTTAATTTATGTGCAAACTGATATTAACTGAAATACTATAGAAAAATTTTAAATATGTAACAATTCATAATAGTATGTAATATATGCTATTATTAAGCATATTATTACTTTTATTTAGCACCATTCTGATGCTTGACAGAATATAGTAAAAAACAGAAATGCCTGTTCCAGGAATAAGAATATTTAAGTCATTGTTAGAAAACTTAGTCATAAAGAAACATAATTCTATAAGATGCATTATCATAATAAAATTTCAGAATCACACTCCTCTTCAGTACTTTTCCTCAGAGAAATTGATTACCTTTTAATATAACTTGAAATACGTTGCCCCCCAAAAGTTAAAAAAACAGCATATTTTTCAAAGCTCATCATTACAAAAATATCAGCAACATTTAAATTCACAATTTATATGCATTATACTAACAAAGTTTAAGAAAAAATAGGCAAAAATAATAGCTAGCACTTTTATTGGCTCTACACTTATATGCGCCCTAATTTCACCAAATGTGGCAATTTGTGTTCTGCGCTGGTTTTTGGCCTGATTGTGTAATGTATGGCAACCTCATTGACGTCGAAAAATCTTTCCCTGGAGTGGTTTAATTGCTTGTTGGTTCGTGTCATGCGTGTTTTGAAATGGCCTATGTTGCAATGATAGAAGTGGTGGGAAGATTTCAGTCGCGTATTTTAGTGTAGAAAGTGAATTTAGTATTAAAAGGTACGATGTTGGAGTTGTTAAAGAGTCTTTTGTTCATGGGTGTGTTTATGAGGATTGAAGTGTATTTTGGGAATTTCTGTATAACTTTTAAAACGAAGTGTGAAATGCGAAGCTATGAGAACTCGGACGAAGAAGGGTGTTTCTGATAGTTCCTATGTGGAATTGCAGTCAAATGGTTCAGCGGAGTTTAAGATTTGGATTGTGGTTTTGGTGTAGTAAGTTAACTTTGGAGGAAGTTTTTATCGTTACTTTCGAAAATTTTGAATCTCAGAAAGACATGTGGTATCGATCATCATGACATCGTAGCACTTTTGTTCAGAGACGTTGTGTGACTGGCAAAATTTTATTCAGGAATGTATTATGGCAAGTGCATTTTATTTTGTAGAATGTTATCTTCATTGCTTTTTTACTATGAATTTTTATTATTGTTTTTTGAATTGTTTGTAATTTAGTTAATTTATTTGGTGGATTTGTGCGCAATGCCTAGATTGTGCAATTTGTAGATGTTTTTTTCAGTTTAAACAGGATGCTGTGTAAATGGTATTCTTTGAAATTTATTGTTGTTATGTTAATTTATTAAAGCGAGGTGTGCGTAGTTTGTAGCCTAGATTGTGCAATTTGTAGATTTTTTTTTTTTTTAAGTTAAAATATATCGCTGTGTACATGGATTCTTGTCAAATATTTTTGGTTAGAAACTTTACGTTTTTGCTATCTAAATTTTTTGTTTTTGTTTCAGATTTTTAGCTTAAATTGTGTGTTTAAAACGTGTTTTTTTGCATGTGCGAAAACCGCGTTTTTGGAGACATTTTGGGTTCAAAATGTAGACAAAAAATTTAGATAGTAATATGGCAGCATGGAGTTTCTCGCCAAAAATGTTTGGCGAGAAATTTGGCGACCTGAGGGCGCATATAAGAGTAGTTCCCTTTTATTTTATAGAAATGAATACTTATATAAAAGTTGGAAAAGAAATGCAAAAATTATAAGTTTTCATGAGTGTTGATATTTAATTTGTTATTAGCAATATCATTGACAATATCAAGGAGAGTCTATCAATGTCCAGGAGAAGTCATTTGCCCTATTTGTTGAGGTAGCGGGCGATCAGATGGGTGGAAATGGGGATGCCACAAATTGATGCTTCTAGATGACTCAATGTCTCTAGCAGCGTTGTCCAGCGACTATAGAATCAGTTTGATTCTGAGGATTCTGTGTCTAGAAGACATGTTCCAGATAGACCAAGAGTTACAACACCTACAGGAGACCGTTATTTAGCTTTCTTGTTCTGAAGGAGGGATGAGATTACTGTGCCTGGGCTCATGGCAGATCATTTAGTGGTCACAAGAACAAGAATCTTAGCTACTATAGTGTGCAGATGCCTGCACATTATAGGCTTGTATGTTAGACGACCAGTTGTTTGCGTCTCCTTGCTCTGAGGTCACAGAGCTGCCCATTTATGTTGGGCAGGAGAACACGTCCCCTGGACTGCTCAACAATGGGCTTCTGTTCTGTTCACAGAAGCGGCCAGGTTCACAAGGGAGAATAATTCAGTAGTCAGCAGATTTGGAAGGAACAATGCACCAGATAGCAACCAATCCCACATTGTGAAATGACACAGTTTACAGAGGTGGTGGAATAATGGTTTGAGCTAGAATCCCTCTCGGTGGTCATACTGACCTGCATATGTTCCATGAAGGAACTTTGACCAGTGTGAGATATCTAGACAAGATCCTTGATCCGCCCATATGCGCTGCTATTGGTCCTGGATTTCTTCTAATAGACAACAATATGTGACTGCATCGAGCTCGGGTTGATGTAGAATATCTTGAGGGTCATGGAATGGAGCGGGTGGAATGGCCAGCTCAATCCCCAGAGCTGAATCCAATACAGCATCTTTGGGACTACCTTGGGAGACAGGTTGCTGCCTTCAAGGTATTAGCTGCCTTCTTTATCCTCCTTCAGGGTACTAGATGAGTTTGAATAAGGATTACTCCATATCTGGTCGTTGCTTCCCATTTCACTTACCGACAATTTAACTGGCAGCATGGAACATCACTGCCACCAATGTACTGCAGCTAGGGGTGAAAGCATTCCTTATTCGAATCCATTTTTGAAATGCTACCACCACATTTGGTTAGAGTAGACTAAAGGACGCCCCTTGTATTATCGCAAAGTTGTTGTTTCATTTATTGCCAAGTTATTATTTCGTTTATCGCCAAGTTGTTTCATTTATGGTAACCTGAGTAGTTGAATGTTATGGAAACCCTATTATGACATAATCGGTTACATGATTGCAGTAAACTTTGAATTATGGGATGTTTTGTAAGGGCTTGCGGTGTGTGTTGGTTAGGAAGTACATTGCTTATTTTGATGTTTAGACGGTAGAATGGCTGAATATAGTAAGATTAATTTCAAGTGTCTGTACGATTTGGAATGAAAGGGGAAAAGAGCATTAGAGGATACCGAGTTTGTGTAATTCTATAACTTGTTATTTTATCTTTGTGTAGCGGTGATTTTTGGCGCTAAAATCGCCGCTGCACAAAGACGAAATAACAAGTCAAGGAATTGCACAAACTCGGTATCCATGTACCACCAAAAATCACCAATTTTCGCCAAGGGGTACCCGTAAATATACGTTAACCCCATATTTTTATTAAAAAAACTATGACATACTGTTTTTCCAAGACTAGATTTCTCTGCCAAGACTGAAATTTTTTGTTGTAATTAATTTTTGTGTTGATCTCAAGAAGCATTCCACATCACAAGAACTGTTTAATGAACATGTCTACTAAATTTCTTGTTTCTATGTTGCTTCGTTCTCAAATTAGACACCAAAAACATGTTGTTCTTTAACTTTTGGGAGGGCGGTGTACTTTTTGCATTATATAGAAAAGTAACATGCTTTTGATATATTCAGTAGTCTGTACAAAATCAAATTTTTTTTGTATTGCAAAAATAAATAAATAGGAGATACTCAAAAATATAAAAGTGAGTGTCAATTTCTCTCTGTTTATTACAGAACTGACCAGCCAAAGTCCAAAGTAAGAAAACACTGTTATTTTTCTATTTTTGTCACTCTAGATAACTAATATTAGAAATAGCTAGCCATTTTGCGAAGTGACTAACTTTGGGCTTTGATCATAATGCATACACACTCAAGTACAGAACCTCAAGCATACTATAAAAGCAAGTACTTAATGTGTTAGTGTAACAGCTTGTTGCAATATAATGATTTTTTTTTACACATGCACACAAACACACACACATACAAAAAAAAAAAAAAAAAAAAAAAAAAAAAAATGACGACAACTTCTAAACAAAATTATTACATATATCCATATTGTATTATTTTATATTCAAGATATCATATTCATATATTCTATTATTTATCCCAAGAAATCGATCTATAAACCTACTTACAAGAGAATTTTTGTTTTTTCTGTTCTAATGAAAATTTTATGGCAATCACCTTCAGAAAAGATTCAAAACAATTGCTCTGTTTAGAGATTTGAGCCAAAATATTTCTACAGATACCATGTTTACTTTCACTGCAGACAAATCCCAAGCATGATTAAAAAATAAGCTTAAGACAAAGTATCAGAATACAATAACAAAAAAATAAATAAATAAATAAGTGATGCTGCTTGTTCAAACTAAAGAACTACAGGCATACCTGCTGGATATTTTGCTGTTATGTCTGTACTGAAGAAATGTTACACACAAGGATGCCAAAATTTAGAACATTCTAAAAATTTAGTAAATTCTACTAAAACAGTTTCACTAAAATAAAACTACCTACAAAATTGCAGTAATTACACGTTCTCTCATACCTTGAGTATCTATACCCCTGTAGAAAAAATTAGCAATCTCTTAACCAAATTTTTTGCTAAACTAATATGTGATAGGTAACACCCATCTATCTGATAGTGCACTTAGAATTCCATAAAGAAACAATGAATCAATAAAATTTAAAAAGCAAGAAGCATCTATTATAAAACATTTACCTTTTCCAAGAAATCCACATAATTCTTTTTACATTTATTCTCACCCCTGCCCCACCAACACACATACATACACAGCAATCTGTTTTCTCTTAAACATCAGACTTACACAAACTTGGCATTGCATGCAAATTTCAATTCATAAAATTCAATTTTTGAAGTGCAACATTATGGAATGCAAATTTTTGCATTTTGTTTTGTTCGATGAAATGCCCTCTTTTCCATCTGCCAGTGCACTCTACAGTCCCACTGCGATTACTTACAACCCCATTTGTCTGCTACACACTTGCTCACACCTAGGTTGCCACAAATATTCATTTTGGCAATGTCATGGTTGCCTAGTTTGGCAACATTACTCACTGCTGTGTGAATTCTTTTCAGTAAGAGGCAAATAATCAGAACTAAGCCATTCTTTTAATTACATCCTGCAATCTTTTTCTTGTAGTCTTATTGTGATAAGTTATATATTGATATAAAGGCAGATTTAATGTAAAATCAATTGTAAAGTTAATACTAACACAATGTGCCAATTAATATCAAAGCATAGTATGCTGAGGAGAAAAATAAACAGTAATACTTACTCTGTGAATAAAGGGATTTCTGTCTGATGGATAAGAATCAGTGTAACGAAATACATGAGGTACTTCAGACGGAGGTCCCAAAAATATATGATGACCATTTTTTAACAAAGTAGGAGTCTTCGGCTTTATGCGCACCTCATGGATATAAGTTCCATTCACACTCTGAAACAGATAATACGCATTACAAAATGAAATGTTTCTTAAAGTATTATATTTTACCTACAGTGAAATTTATGCTCTAAAAAACCACAAAATAATCCTATTTTTTTTGTATGAAGTAGTGTGGGTGTGGCTACACTACATTTGTTCTTCAGCACTTCTTCTAGACCAGAGAACTCTCTGTGCAACCCACGGAAACAGTTGTTATACCACAAGGAAAAAGGGCATCCTCCAGAGATGACATGTACTGATACTGCAGACATGAAGTATTCAACAATACAGAAACTTCTCAACTTGATGAGAAATACAGACTCTCAAAGTTTGTGACGTTTAAAATGACAGTTAATGTGAACTATAAACTGCTCTTTAATTACTGAAACTGGTTCCTCTTTGCAATTTGTCTGTTTTTGTCCATTAAAATGTTTTACTATGGAAGAAAGTATTAATCTGTTGTATCAGTTAAGGAAATTGATCTTAATAGAAATTGGTGTCACAAGTGGGATGGAAATGTTTTTATGTGAGGACTGTTATGGATTAATTCTGAACTTTCTTACCTTTGACTTTTCAATTGCACAGTGGTTATTATACTCGTTTGGTGAAACGAAACATTCCTTTGTTTTGACGATGAAATTATTCAAGATACCAGAATTGGAAGACACTTTCAAAAATGAGAAAAGTTCAAAAAAACCAAACTCTACAAAAAGCAATTTTGTATGACAGACGGTGACAGAAATAGCATGTAAAGAAGACTCAAGTTCTGATGAATTCAATAAAAAAAAATTCAAATAGAGTTTACTTCAAATGAGTTAATTAAAATCTGTAATGTACTGTTTATAAATTTGGAAGGCTCAAAAACATAAATAGTTACCCGAATTGCCTCTTTATTACATGATTTATAAGTATTATGTTAAAATATTATTCATGAAGACGAAAGCAGTAAAGGAAGTAATGACAAAATTAGTAATCGTAACAAAAACTGAGTGATCTATGTAAGCAGTTTCTTACTATAAGGTTCTAAAGGGAAAGGCAAAATTACTCGTTGAAAGTAAAACTAAAATCAGTGACTAGTGAAAGTTTAAAAAAACTTGAAATCTGACTTTAGTTTAACCTATAATTTAGCTGAGTTACATGAAATGTTGTCAAATGACAAACTATTGTTTAATGAATCTTTAGATGAATATTTCTTATAAATTAAGCACTTTTTTGATGGTATTCCTAATTCTGCTACTATGAAAACTGCATTATATGGTTTTCAAAGATTACTTAAATTTAGACAGAAATTAAAAATCTATAAAAAAATAATCAGATAGTGATAAACAGAGTTGAGATTCAAAATTAAAAGAAACAAAACTTTGCCATTTAATTACAGTTATTCTAACCCAAATTAAGTGAAATCCTTCAACTTTAATGAACTAGGAGACATATCAGTCAAATGCAAAAATAATGCTTCAAATGCAAAAAATTCAGACATAAAGCCAATAATTGCACTTAAACTGAAATACACGAAAAGGAAATATCCTTCATTCAGAAATTTAGAAACAATGATGAAATTATGAAAACTGTAGAAATAAATGAATATTCCACTGAGAGCTTGCCTGACACTGGCTGAGACAAAACTACCTATTCCTTCGACTATTATAAAACACCTGATTTCTCAAAATTAAATCTTAGCAATAAAATATTGATAGGTTCAAAGCAAAAAAACTTCCCTTATTGATTTTCTCACTTCCCAAATTTTTATAGATGTTTTTACAACTGACACTATAATTTATGTTGTCAGATCATTATACAGTCATATTTTCTCAGAAGAGACATAATTAATAAGCTAGGCATATCTTTTATTGTGATTGGCTTTCAAATTCTCGAATTTATATTAAATTAAGGATATGCAAACCAAAATGGAGGAAGGGGGGAATCTTTCTCAAACTGAATGCTTGTTACAAAATGGATTCTTTGAATGTAAATTTCGCTATCAACATATCACCAATTCTGAAGATAACAAATTATCACCTTGTCAAGTCAGACACTGCACTTAAAAACATTACTAAAACTACAAATTCTGGCGATTACACATCTCTTCAGGCTTTTGCACAGATGGCTAATACGATAAACGTCAAACTCGCATCTCAAATATTGTACATAACAATAAACACAAGCCATTCAAAACTAAAAAGCTCTGAATTTTAAATTAATTCCGGATGTCCATTATCCGGAATGATCTATAATCGGACCTCAAAGCCACAAAGTTACGCATGAGCGTAAAGCATTTATGCATGCATGTTTAATGCGTGCATCTGCTACACATGTGTGTAAGGCGTTTACCCATGCGCACTTCCAATAGAAAGTGACAGAGAGGTTATTGAAAACGAAAAAATTTCGATTGACAAGTTAATCGGTATTCTTTACACAGCAACTACACGAGTCGAACAGTGGAACTTTGTAACTGAACAAGAAATTATGTCTGTTTATAAAATTAAAGAGAAAGTACAAGCACAAAAAACGCAGCAACTTAAATAACTTACATTGTAAGAAATTTTTAATAAAATAAACAAATATATATTAAGCTCTTTTTTTATAAAATTTTGCCATCTTACCACTTTTCAATTGATGATCTATAAACTGGAAAAACCTCTAAACCGGAATCGTCGAAGTCCCGATGAGTCCGGATTACGGACTTTGTACTGTATATTATCTGATGATGTGCCTGTCAGCACTTTAGAACCTTAGAAGAATAGCTTTTGCAAAACAAAAATTATTGATAAGTAAATTAATAAATGGTTACATTAAAGAATAATAAAGCATAGTTTTTCTAATTATTCTGTTCCTTTGGTCTTGTGCAGAAGAAAGACAATTCTTATTGACTATGTATTAATTATAGGAAACTAAACAAAAAGTTTATTCAAGACATGTTTCCACTCCCTTTGATAAAATATGGATACTGATGAAAAATGCACTCGGTATGCTGCACTTGCAACACATAACACTATCTACGAATTTCTAAAAGAACCTTTCGATCTGCGACTCCAAATGCGCTTCACACATATATTTACTCTGTATTTAGAAAATTACTGAATGGTGATTCTTTAATTATTTACATCAATGATTTAATTATATCCACAAAAGCTGAAGATGAATACAGAAATTATATAGTCCTCAAAAATAGCCTCAGAATACAGATTACAGACAATTTGTAAGGACTGTTAATTCTTAAAGCAAAAAATTGAATTTTAGAAGAAACAAAGAAACACAGAAAATGGAACTAATCAACCACCTCCTTCAAGAGTTAGAGTTACAACTGTTAAACTACAGTTGTTCAAAATTTTCTTCAGTAAAGAAACTGTAAACAGAGTTTTTGACAAGACAAATGACTTAGTTGTTAGTTACAACTGTTGAATCTAATTACTGACATGATGTTGCAAAACTCGGATACGATGACATATCAAATAAGATACTCACTGTGGCTGACTACATGGACTAGCCATGGTCAAGCGACTTACAATAGCATTTTACAAAGTGTGAAAGAACCAGATACTTTTTTGAGTGTGTGTGTGTTTTTCAATTTTACCAGCGATGATGATATTGATGCTTAATATCAATATTGCTTTATGTCCCACATAATGAAGATGAAGGGTGGGTGAGTCAGAAAAGGCCGAGTCATGGGAACAGCAACTCTGCACCTGTTGTCTACTGCTTCTAGGCCAATGAACCCTCAATGCAATCTAGGCATTATACTTCAAAGGGAAAAGACATCTTCCGAATCTGACGTAAACCAATATTGCAGATGTGCAGTAATTAGCGATGATGAAACATCTGACTTGATGGGAACTGACACTCCCAAAGTCATTCACATTCAAATGACGGGTAAAGGGAACTGAACTTTTAATCGTCTATTCAATTATTGAAATTGGACTTTTTTTAAAAGTGTGTTTAATCCATTAAAATGTCTTACTAGGCAAGAGACTTTTAATTTATTGCATCTGTTTGCAATGACCTTGAACCTCAAATACTACATTTAGATGATTTAAATGAAAGATTTCTGAAACTAACAATGTAATAGAAATTTCTACAGTATACATACTTGCCAACCTACGACACTCAAAAATCAGGAGATTTTTTTTAAGAAATCAGGAGATTTTTCACAATGTTAAAAAGACTTTTTAAATGATAAAAATATAGTTTTTAATAATGAATTAACTTTAAATAGTAACTAATTCCTAAATGCAAGCAACACAAAAATGCCTTACACATAAAAAACATTTTTATTACTTGCATAGTTTAAGAAAAGAAAAAAAAGACACTTTAATCAGTTTTTGTACAAATGTTATAAACAGTGGCAGATTTTGCTTTCTTTAAGAAAGAAACTTCTACAGTATACATACTTGCCAATTTTGTTCACAGCAATTGCCACGTAGGCCTGTTTTCGCTAATAAAAGTTTTTCTAATGTGTCATCACTAATATTAGATCTAAATTTAGTCGTCGTTTTCGCAACAACACTAAGAATCCTCTCAAACGCTGCATTACTATGGGAAACTGTCAAGATGGCCAACACAATTCTAGACAGTTCACTATATTTTAAAATTCCATCAGCACCTTTCAGTTTGCCAATTAAACTCCACTGGGTGTCAATCCTAGCTGATTTTATAACTTCATCCAAGTTTTCTAATTGTAAACTGCTGTTATGCAGCTGTTGGAACTGTTTCAATTTTTCCTTCCTTTTAGAACTCCTTTCAAGATAATAACAAATATGAACAATGTGTTCATCCACATTTATTGGTAAAGAAGCTGCTAAATTTAAGAGGTGACAGGTGCACCTCATAATCTGAAAATCTGAATTTTCCTTTCTTAAGATGCCTGCAACACCAGTCTTCCAAGCCTACCAATACTGGTGCATTATCGGCACCAAGTGCTAAACAATTATCCAGAGGGCCTGCATTTTCTTTTAAAGTTTTAATAAATAGCTGTGCTATATTAAAGCCTGTCAAATGCCCTTCTAAAGAGGGAACATACTGCACTCAATTTCTGAAGACTCTGGATCAAAAAAAGAAACAACAATTCGATACAGTTTTGAATTGGTATTATTGCTCCATCCATAGAGATGGAGTTTGTGTATGCACATGTTTGAAAACATCCGCCCTTCCACTATGCAAAATCGAAAAATCGCAACGACAGGCGGTACACATCGCAAATTTATTACATTTCCTTGAGGAAATAATGGAAGGAATGTCAACTGTGTACGATCTTTGAAATGTACATGAGTATTTCACCTTTCCCGCAGATGTAACAAAAGATGATAATTTCTAAAACTATTTCCCTAAGGCACATGTACTCACACAACTCAGGACAAAATGAACGAAATAACTAAAGAACGTCCAAATAACAACTTGCTTTGTCCTCATTGGCTAATTGTAACGTCGTCAGCTATTTTCCCACGGGCTCCCACGAAGTCTGGGAAAAGGAGACTTCAAATGGGCGCCAGATGACCACCCTGATGACACGAATTCTTGAGGTCGAACGTGACCCCCAACAAAGTGCGGAAAGCATATTGTTTTTACGAAAGGTGAAAACTTTCATACAAGTTCTCACGGGTTGTGGAGTGTCCATTGTGTGTATGCGATAGACTGTCGCCAACTGCCTGTTTCTCGAAATAATTTAGATAGACCTCACAAAAAGACGTTCTGAATTTTCCCACGGAAAATTTCAGTTTCTCAGGCTGTCAAGACAGTATCTGAGAACAAATTATCGCCTGTTAACCAATGGAGAGATGCTCCGAAAAAGACGTTTAGCGAATCACTGCAGCAGACGCACAAGAAACGCCCAGAAAACCTGGACATAAAAACAGTGAGTGAAAATAATTAGAGAGTTTTTTTGAGTCTGAAGTATACGCAGTCGTTGCGTACAGAAGAGAGAGCCTTTCTCTTGTATTTTACGGCTCTTCCCAAGTCGCTAGTAAGCTTTAGAGAGCCCCTTTCTCTCTTGTGTATTTTACGGCTCGTCCCGAGTCGCTACTAAGCTCTGTCAAGAGCGGAAAAAGAAACCCTCAAAGAAGCGTAGCCGGACTTTTTCTCTGCTATCTCTGTTTGAACTCAAGTGATTATCGTTTCCTATTGGAAATGGACTACTTTGCTAAGCAAACTACTTTGTTATGATAAGCAGTTGAACTTACCTTAAAATTCAATTTGTGAAATTTAACACTTACCTTATTTTTAATTACGCTACCAATAAAAATTGCTACAGCTAAAATCGCTACAGCTAGAAGGTATGTGTTAATTGGTGGCAGCGGTGGGATCGTAAAAACCCAATAGACAAACAAAGACGTGATCGTTTTGGAGAACCGTCGCGGTTCTTATCTTCATTCAGAATCAGCCGATTCTAGCAGTGGAAAAGAATTCTTTCGCAGTAAAGATTGGAGAGTTTAACCAGCAGCTGAAAAGGGATCATCGATGAGAAGCGTTCGTGAAGAATCAACTACTACAAAGACTAGTTCCGGAAGTGCCTGGGAAAGAGTGTGAAGTAAAATTCTCCCTCGGGTGTAAAGACAAGACACAAGAAGTCCAGACAAGAGTGAAGTGTTGTGAATTCGCGTTTGGTGTTTACCACCCTCTGTGCAGTGAAAGTGCTTTTGGTGTTTAGTGAAAGAAGAATCGCCCAGTCGACTATTGTTCAATTGGTTTCCTTCTTCGGTCATTGAATCGCGTGTGCAAATAGAAAAGAAAGGAAAGAAGAGCTGTTATTTTTTTGTCTGCAATGGGTAAGTTGATATGGCATTATCTTTTTAAAGAGGCATTTTAATGGAGTTTGTCTTTTGTGTATCGAAATTATATGTTTAAATGGTTACTCGTAAATGTTTTGTTTTTGATGAGTAGAGAATTTTATAATAGTATTTTCAACCTTTAGAAAGCATGCATCAGTTGTAAATTGAGTCAATAAGTATTGCTCTTTGTGACTAATATTCTTTTGCCAATAAGTATTTAGCAATTTTTTATATACTGCATTAAGTATGGTTATGTGTTAAGCTGCAACAGATTATTTAAGAAATGCTTAATTTACTTTAATTTTTTTTTTTCCTATGTTGCTAATGGTACGTATTTTATGTCATACATACCATAAATTGCATTGCTATGTTGTTTTACTGTAGTATTTCTGGATAGTGTGAAACTTTCAGAGTAGACAAACTGGTACCTTTAGTTTTATTTTATTGTATCATTTTAAAATTTTGTCACTGGCAAAATGTCATATCTTGGCAAGGGTAGAAAGCAAGACCTCATAAATCTGTCTGTAGAATTAGGTCTAGAAGTTCCCCCAAATGCAAAAATACAAGATCTTAAAAACCTCATTGTACAGAGCCCTCAGTATGACGAAAAATTCGTCGAGGCAACACTAGAGTCGATTATCGAAGCGCGAATCGAACAACATAGACGCGAAGAAGCCGAAGAGCGTAAACTTGAAAGGGAAAAGGAGAGAGAATTTGAATTAAAACGTCTAAGGTTGACAAACGCCAATAATGGCAGAGAAAATTCTCAAAATAATATTCCGAGATCTATGAGAGATTTGCAAAATTTAATGCAGAGATATAATCCCGAATCATCGGATATTTCGCTTTACTTAGCGATGTTTGAGCGTCAGGCTCGCAAAGCGAAGGTAGAGGAAGGAGACTGGGTGTCACATTTGATGGCTCTATTGCCAATGGACATTGTTTCTATTATTCTACGAGAGCCGGAACAGGAGCTAGATAATTACTCCTACGTAAAGAAAATTCTTTTGCAGCGGTTTAAGTTGAACCCAGAGGCGTTCCGCGTCAAATTTGCTCAACACCAGCGTCGTGCGGGTAGTTTACATAAAGACTTTGCTTTTGAGTTAAAAAACTATCTAGATGAATGGTTAAACGGAGTAGACGTACGAGATTTCGATGCGCTAAAAGACTTAATGTTGATGGATCAAATTAAACGTCGAGTAAACAGCGAAATTTGCGAACACTTCGTGGATGAGTGGCCGAGTATAATATCTTCTGCCGAACTAGTGAAGAAATTAGATGAATATGAAGCAGTACGAAAGTCCGTAAAAAAACCAACAGGTTTTACTAAAAATACCGAACAGGATTCAAATATTAACGAAAGGAAAAAAGGAGAATTTTCAGATCGAGTACGTCGCCATCATAATGTTTCGAAAGAAAAAACTGCGGAGAAATGGAAGTCAAGTGTTTTCGAACAACGGAGAATACCGAGATGTTATGAATGTAATTCAGATAGTCATCTCCGACCTCAGTGTCCTCGGTTAAAAAGACAAGAGGCCGCTGAAGTTGTAAACAAACTAGGCACTTCAGAATCTCCAGATACATGGCTAGCTCCCTATATGAGTATAGCGAGAGTAAATAATCGAGAAATGCCTGTACTCCGGGATACTGGCTCCACTATCGATCTGATCGGATGGGACCAAGTAACACATCAGATGCTTCTAGGAGAGACAGTGTGGGTTAAACAGCCGCTAGATTTACATCCCTGGTGTTTACCCTTGGCTCGAATTGAATTAGAGGGAAAGGACTTTGGGAAAGTCATTACTAAAGCCGCAGTGATTAGCTCCGACCTGAATCAAGAATATTATCTGCTGGGAAATCGAACAGCCCGATTGATAAAACAGAATAAAATGCAGCCCCATAAAATCAATGCTGTTATGACTCGCAGTCAAACGAAAGCTTGCAGCAGGAAAGAAAATTCCCCTAGCCAAGGTCCAGAGAACAACGAAGTTGAGAGCCCCGCGGGGCGAATGAATGACGAGGAGGAGGGTGAAATTTTCCCCGTCCAGTCAGCTAACGTCCGAGGCAAAGAAAGGGTGAAGTGTCCTCACCGTTCGGAGAACAGGTCAAGAAATGGACAAATCAAGATAACAAAAGAGGTCATTAACCCACGAAGTGCATGGACTTCTTTAGATTTACGAAGAAAGCGAAACATTTCTAAGAAAAAAACGCTGGTCCATCAGGACAAATTTTTGTCTGGAATCCCGGAAGAAAGAACTCGGAAAGAAAGAAGTGCAGGAAGACCCCCGGAGCGTTTCCATTCACGATGTGCTGTTCGGAAATCTGAAACTGAACATCGAAATCGAACAGATCACTGGCAAAGTAGTTTTCAAGATAGAAACACAAAATATTTAGCCGTAAGTGGGAAACCCACAGACATAATGAAAGCTCATAGGTGCGAAAACGCATCAAATAAATTGAGATTTTATCTGAATTAGGTACCAATAGGAGCCGACAACTTGTTTGGAGTACAATAATTTTTTGTTTGTTTTGTTTATTGTAGTACTTTGTATTTGAATATTGAGTGTTGATCCTTTTAGAATTACTTAGGATTTATTGTGTTCCTTAGTTTTATAGTACAGTTGCAGCCTTGCAACTTTGAGGTAGTTTACCGCCCAGGCAAATTGAATAAAAATGCTGATGGGCTGAGTCGTTTCGAATCGGGCGAAACATAGAGTGTAAAGAGGTGATCATGCCAGTTTCTTATCTGAATAAGTATTTTGTATACAGTAAAAGTGTAATATAAGAATATATCATCAGTTATTTTGTCCCTTTGTTAAGAATATTTGTGATGTGTATGTGTATATATATATATATATATGTGTGTGTGTGATTCTGATTTTAAATATTCCATTAATTCTCGCCTCTAAAGTTAATGCCTTATTGACTTATATGTGAACTTTTCAATAGTGACATTACTAGTACTGTTATTAATCAATGTAGCTGTGTTCCTGTAAAGGTGTGTTTGAAAGTGTTATCGAGAGAACAGTTTATTTCGTGTCATTTTTTAAGTTAGTGAAATGATGAGGAGAACTTTCCTCTTCGTTTCAACTCGAGAAAAGTTCTTCCGAAGGGGGAAGGAATCTATAGCTGTAACATCGTCAGCTATTTTCCCACGGGCTCCCACGAAGTCTGGGAAAAGGAGACTTCAAATGGGCGCCAGATGACCACCCTGATGACACGAATTCTTGAGGTCGAACGTGACCCCCAACAAAGTGCGGAAAGCATATTGTTTTTACGAAAGGTGAAAACTTTCATACAAGTTCTCACGGGTTGTGGAGTGTCCATTGTGTGTATGCGGTAGACTGTCGCCAACTGCCTGTTTCTCGAAATAATTTAGATAGACCTCCCAAAAAGACGTTCTGAATTTTCCCACGGAAAATTTCAGTTTCTCAGGCTGTCAAGACAGTATCTGAGAACAAATTATCGCCTGTTAACCAATGGAGAGATGCTCCGAAAAAGACGTTTAGCGAATCACTGCAGCAGACGCACAAGAAACGCCCAGAAAACCTGGACATAAAAACAGTGAGTGAAAATAATTAGAGAGTTTTTTTGAGTCTGAAGTATACGCAGTCGTTGCGTACAGAAGAGAGAGCCTTTCTCTTGTATTTTACGGCTCTTCCCAAGTCGCTAGTAAGCTTTAGAGAGCCCCTTTCTCTCTTGTGTATTTTACGGCTCGTCCCGAGTCGCTACTAAGCTCTGTCAAGAGCGGAAAAAGAAACCCTCAAAGAAGCGTAGCCGGACTTTTTCTCTGCTATCTCTGTTTGAACTCAAGTGATTATCGTTTCCTATTGGAAATGGACTACTTTGCTAAGCAAACTACTTTGTTATGATAAGCAGTTGAACTTACCTTAAAATTCAATTTGTGAAATTTAACACTTACCTTATTTTTAATTACGCTACCAATAAAAATTGCTACAGCTAAAATCGCTACACTAATATATTCCAGCTGGCACACAGTGGAGCTCGAAGCCCATTGGAGAACTGGAGAACGACATTTCTGGATACATATAATGCTCTCACTCACAAAGCAGAAGCTATCTGATTCGCAAGGTTTTGTTTTAGATATAATGTAGAGAAAATTCAATTGCTTTCAGACGTCCAAAAACATTTTTTTATATATATATTCATATAACAAAGTATTAATCCAAGTTGCATAAAAATCGTGAGAAATTTTAAGAATAAGAAAAAGTCGGGAGAAATATATTGTAAATCGGGTTGGCGGGAGAGCGGTCGAAAATCGGGAGAGTTGGCACCTCTGAGTATATAAAGCAGTTTTATTTTGTAACTTTTCTTTGCTTTTTGGACAAAAGATCAACACATTTAAAGGCATTTTCAAATGGCCTTAACAATATTTGAGGTTTGCAATATTATGCTCACCATGAAAAGCAACTCAAAACAATCGCAGATCACATTTCACTGCTACGTTCAGTTTACTGAAGTGATGAACTATTTCATTTGAGATGGCATATGGCATTTTAAGCAGACCTTCAACATACATGGTAATAAGCCACAATCGTTAAACCATATTTGTTTAACAATTGTGGCTTATTAAAATTTAGCAACAGCAGGTGACTGTAAATGACAAACTTTATCATTTCACAACAGATTTGTATTCAATTTATGGCAGTAAAGGATAAAATAGAATATTACCTACATACATTTCAGATGTTAATGATATAGCTAATTTTTCAGTTTTGTGACATTCGTAAACTACATTGGTTATCTGACAGTTTCTTCTCCCGAATTATAATAAATCTCCAAAGTATTGCCTACATTATTCTCTGAAAAAATATCTGCATGTAAGTACACAAATACAAGTTAAAAAGTACATACTTAAAGAGTTATATGTATTTTGTTTCCATTACAGCTGTTTCTTCATTCAGAAGCTGCAGCTCTTTATTCGCAAAATATATTAATCAGAACTTAAGCTGTCAAATGATAGTTATAAAAATATATTTTTAACTAATATTTAATTAAAAATATATAAAGAATTTATGTAGCATTATTTAATATGCAAATTAAATATTATCACTGAAAATGAGATTAAACATTCACCTAACCTGCTGTTCAACTGATTATTATATAGCTTACTTGTATATTAAAATATCAATAAATTAATCACAATTTGCCAAAATATGAAATCTACTTTGGAAGCAAAAGGAGTGACCAAAATGTGAAGATGGTGAAATCTATGGGTTTTTTAATCTTACTATGTGATTTAGGACATATGAAATGTCTTAGAGGATTACATTGCGTCATGCTGTCAGTTGAAAATAAATGTGATATAGTTCATTTGCATATTACTATAAGCTGCAAACTACAACACAGAAACATTAATAGTGTTGCATACGTATGGGTTCGAACCAGATTAAATGCACACAGATCTGATGATAGGTTGATAAAATTTATTTTATCAAAAGAAATACTTCACAGTCCTGGAACTTTTCACAGAAATAATCATACAGATGTTCCCGGTATCACATAGGACAAACAGTAGGTACACTTCAAACTACTAAGAACATTAAATACAATCCAAGTAAAGTGCATCTAAAAGCTTTTAATACTCCGAAGTTGATCTGAACTAACAGCTCACAACAACAACTGAAGGCAGATGCTCTCTCCAGCGTTATACAGTTTTCACCTGCACCAAGAAATTTCTAGATATCCCAGATTATAAAAAAATTTAGGGCAACACTTAACACTCTATCAGGACTTCTAAAGCTATGCTAATTTTAAATATTTTGTGATTTCACTGTTGAATCTTATATGGCATAAGTACAAAGAATGTGATATTTAATAAATAATGTTTAGTACATAAAAAGATTATTAATAAAAGACGAAAAAGTTCTGTAAGCCCTTTTAGCAAGAAAATAGAACATTGATATGATGAACTCAGAAAACTGAAAAAAGTATGCCAACACTTTCAACTATACCAGGAACTGGTTTACTACGCAAGTTTTATAAACTTTGTCACTTTGTTGTTGAACTGAATGTGGTATAAGTGCGAAGAAAGTAATGATTAGTAAAACTTCTAAGACAAAAAAAAAAAAAAAAGTATTAGCAGGAGTTAGTCCAAGAACTATTTATATAGCAGTAAAAAAAAAAAAAAAGCTTTCGGTTATTCTTATGTACATAAGATGATGAATATTATGAAAATTCTCATTAAATATTAATAAATGGTGCATATTTTTATATGCAGATTTAAGTCATCATACCTCTTTATCTATAATCCACCAGCCTCTTGAGTCATGCTTCAGAATACAATGGATTCGTGATATATTATTATCAGGAATACGGATATCACACTTCGGATTTCTTCCAATTATCATCTACACAAAAACAATATATAATAAATATTATACTAAATCATTTGGTTATTATAAAACGGGACTGAAATGAATAAAAATTATTTATACAGAACAAAACATAAATAAATTAACAGCAATTATAATTAAAAAACTTAGCATTATTACACATAATTCCAAGAATAACAATATCATCCTAATACTAAGGTACAAAGTCCATAATTCAGACACGCCAGGACTTCGGGGATTCCAAATTAGGAGTTTTTCGGGATTATAGATCATCAATTTAAATCTGGTAAGATGGCATGCAGAAATTATACAATTAAAAATATGAAACCATAATTTATGAAATAAAGAGTAATTATGATCTAAAGGGTACCAAAATTTTCAAAAAAAAAAAACTTAATATTTATTTGTTTATTTTATTAGACATTTCTTTCAATGTAAGTTGTTTAAGTTGCTTTGTTTTTTGTGCTAAGACTTTCTCTTTAATTCTATAAACAGACATAATTTCTTGTTTAGTTACACAGTTCCACTGTTCAAGTCCTGTAATTGCTGTGTCGAGAATACCGACTAACTTGCCAATTGAAAATTTTTCGTTTTCAGTAACCTCTCTGTCACTTTCTTCACTATCGGAAGCAGTATTTTCTGGGTCTAGAACCATACTACAGATTTCGCAGTCTGTTGATTGATGATTGGGGCATTGTTGTCGCAATGAAAAACTTCTGTTAAATCATCTTCATTCATTACCGCTTCTCCACATTTCTTTAGAAAATCCAATAACTGGAAAATTTCACCTTTAGTTTGCGATGTTCAAAAACCTTCAAATTCGTGGCTATCATCTTCATCGTCCTCACATTGAAATATGGCAGCTGGCCATAAATTATGCCAAGCATTTTATAAACGTATCTAGAGACACATCCTGCCACGATCTTGCGATGCTCCACACAGCAGATTTTATGTTAAAAAATTTCAAAAAGTCTTGAATAGTCTTGCCACTGTTCAAGAAATTTAACATATATTTTTTAAATGCTACTTTATATTTGCATTTCAGCGCGTGCACTTTTCCCATATCCATAGTCAAAATGATAGACGTACAATATGGAGGGAAGAATAATACAGACACATTATCTTTCGCTAAAACTTTAAATGAAGTATGTGCCAAACAGTTGTCAACAATCAGGACTATTTTTGAGTCATCAAGTAAATCAACTGAATTCAAATGTCGCCGAGCCTCGGGTATAAAATTATTTTCAAACCAATCATTCATCAATGCCTGTGTCATCCATGCTCTTTTATTTCCGCGATATATAACAGGGAAAATCGTTACTCCTTTAAATGCTCGAGGTCGTGCATGTTTTCCGATTACAAAAACTTTGCACTTGTGCGTTCCTGCAGCATTTGCACCTGCTAAAATTTTTAGTCTCGCTTTGGAATCTCTGACAACAGTTGAAGCCTTTTCTGTAGAGGTTGCCAAGGTATTTCGCCATACATATTGGCAGAAAAAGACCAGTTTCATCAGCGTTGTAAATTTGTTCTGGAGATAATTGTTCACTAGTAATGAGTTCAATGAATTCATCTGCAAATTGCTCAACAGCTTCAGTATCAGCTGAAGCTTTTTCATCTGAAATTTTTAATTGTCTTATACAATGTCGATTTCTAAATTTGGTTAACCAACATGTCGAATATGTGCACTCAGTGTTTAAGTTCATTTTTCATGAAATATTTTGGCTTGAGCCATTAGCGTTGGACCCGTCAATGACATGCCCTTGCTGCGATGCTGTCTGACACATTCAATCATCACTTTGACCATAACAAACCCTTTTTCTGTTATTCATTGCAAACAAGGTGTCGGAATCCATAAAAAATTCCTTTTTCTTCTTGCTTATGTCATATACAGTTGACTTTCCAATGTCATACTCCACGCATAATTTTGAGATGGATATGCCTTTATCCATTTTTTGCAGCAATTCCACTTTTTGTTTGATGGACATCGAAACATGCTTTCGCTTTGTAGATCCTGTTACAGCTGCAGAATTAGAAACTATTTTTGACATGATCGAAAGTTCAAGCTTAATTTTTATAAAATTGCTATAACAGTCTGCAAAAAATAATAAGCCGGATCCCAATTACAAGATTAAGGAACAGCGCAATCTGCAACATTAACTGAAATTTGCATGCTATACATTAAATGCACATGCCATCCGTTATACATTAAGCGTGCATGCGTAAAGCATACAAAAAAAAAGTTTGTGGCTTTGAGGTCTGGATTATAGATCATTCCTGATAATGGACGTCCGGATTACGGACTTTGTACTGTACTAGTAAAAATTGCAAAATAGCTTTAATTATGCCAAATTAGCTACTTTAGGATAATATTGCTTAAAAAAATGCAACAAACTCCTAGTTAGATGGCAGAAGAACAATTACTCCATACTTACATAAAACAAGATGCAGAATTTTTTTTTTTTTTTTATATATATATAATGTCAAATTCTGATGATTACAGAAATTATGAATTGATACAATTAAAAATTGCTACATCAATTACAAGCAATATAAATTACTTCAATAGGGTACTTTCTTGTTAAATTGGCCACTGTGCTCAGATAGCAAAGTTGCCAAACTTAAACCAATTTGTAATGTGCAAATTTCAGATTTCACTAAATGTTAGTACAGTATAAAGTCTTTAATCTGGACGTCCAAAACCGGAATGATCTATAATCAGGACCTCAAAGCTACAAACTTTCTGTGCATGTGTAAACGCACAATGCGTTTATGCATGTGCATAATACCTTTACGCATGCACATAATACATTTATGCATGCACATTTAACGTATGGCAGACGGTATAAGCTAGGCTAAAATTATCTAATTATCTATTTCAGTTAATGTTGCAGATTGCGTTGTTCCTTAATCTTCTGGGAACTACTCTGATATGCACCCACAAGGCGCCAAATTTCTCGCCAAATATTTTTGGCTAGAAACTCCACGCTGCCATATTGCTATCTAAATTTTTTGTCTACATTTCGAACTTTAAGCCTAAAATGTCTCCAAAAACAGGGTTTTCGCTAATGCAAAAACCATGTTTTAAACACACAATTTAAGCTAAAAATCAAAAAAAAAAAAAAAAAAAAAAAAAAATTTAGATACCTAAAACCGTGAAGTTTCTAACCAAAATTATTTCACAAGAGTCCATGTACACAGCGATATGTTTTAACCTAAAAAAACATCTACGAATGACACCCTCTAGGCAACGAACGAATTTACAAACTACGCACACCTCGCTTTAATAAATTAACATAGCAACAATAAATTTCAAAGAATACCATGTACACAGCGTTCTGTTTCAACTTTAAAAAACATCTACGAATTGCACAATTTAGACAATACGCACTAATCAACAAAATAACTAAACTAAATTTCAAACAATTCAAAAAAACAACAATAACGACAGAAATTCATACTGAAAAAACAATGAACATAACATTCTACAAAATAAGAACAAGAATAAAATAAAATGCTGTAACGTCAGTACACCCGTATCGGGTGAAAGAAAGACAGGTTGTCTTTTCAATTATTTATTTGATAAACTAAAATAGATTTCTTGATTAAAACATAAAAATAAACTGATCATTACAGCCCTAAATCATACAATATCCGCTAACGCAGATTGGACGCAAAAAGCGTCCTTTTTACTGTAGTTACAGCATTAAAAAACTATTGTTCTACAGAACACTACACTGGCGTTCTACACTGGCGTGGTTTAGAATGTAAAAGATGCGTCCTGTCACCTCAAAATCACATGAAGAACTCACACAAAGATTTCACTCATTTTGTTATCTGCGAAGAGAAACATAATTAGTTCCTTGTGTCCGGAACTCCCAGGAGGTTTTATCTGCAGTCCTGCTTTTTGCAGGTATGGTCCATTTCGTCCGCGAACAAACAGGAAGTTATAATTCAGCACCTGTGCCCACGGGGGTGCTAGTAGCTGTATCGTCACAACCCCTTTTCTCCCCGGGGGGGCGGGGGTTTTCAGAACTCCAATTCCCGGTAGCTACCACAGCAAGTTTTAAAAGTAAACTAATTTGCAGTTATTAGCATTAATATATTTTACAACAACACTGGGCTAAGTACCAAGGATAATATATAACCAGAACTATATTGAGGCCAGTAAAAAAAAAAATATAAACACACAATACTAAGAAATAACTTAATTATTCATATACAATAACAAATGTATAGTTTCTAACAAAAAAATGGATTTTCTTATCTCGTCGCTTCAGAGAGCTGTAATCACTTTTTCGAACTGATGTTCGTAACTTTTCGTGCTGCACTTCAGAACCTGACGGTCTGTAATATCTCCAAAACACTGCTGATATCCAGACAATGATTGTCCCACAATCTTAAGATGAAATTTTAGAGCCTGACGGTCTGTAATTTCTGCATGGATTTTCTCATCTGAACCGCTGCCACCATTTATTATAGCTGTAGCGTCAGTACACCCGTGACGGGTGAAAGAAAGACAGGTTGTCTTTTAAATTATTTATTTGATAAACTAAAATAGATTTCTTGATTAAAACATAAAAATAAACTGATCATTACAGCCCTAAATCATACAATATCCGTTAACGCAGATTGGACGCAAAAAGCGTCCTTTTTACTGTAGTTACAGCATAAAAAACTATTGTTCTACAGAAACCACTGGCGTGGTTTAGAATGTAAAAGATGCGTCCTGTCACCTCAAAATCACATGAAGAACTCACACAAAGATTTCACTCCTTTTGCATAGATTCCAACCTTCAGCAAACCTTGTCAGTAGTCAACGCGCGAACGACATTTTTACAACTTTGAAAATGTGCGCGTAGCGTATGTTGTAATTAACCATTCATTAATTTTAAATTAATAATTAATTGTAATCAATTTTATTACATTTAAAATCCATATACATATAAAACTGAATAATTAAAAATATACCTTGTAAATTATATGCACATTTAATTAGAAATTTTCTTTTAACTCCTCAAGCATTCACTAATAAAAAGTACTTCAAATCACTACTAATCATAGAAAAAATCAGAAGCTATAAATCATATCTTTATTCTGGATATGATTTCTACAGGGAAATAAAATTTAAATAACCAAGAATGATACATATAAGTATTAAACAAAATACGCATAATTTATGAATGCAAAGATTTATATGTAGCATGCTTAGCAAGCTTAAGTTCTGATTTTGAGAATGTTTTTTTATAACACAGTTCTTCATTTGCCTGCATATTTATTTTTTCAATCAAAACTGCTTCAAGAGTTTTAAGACCTAAATTTGGTCGAAATTCCGTCTGATTTTTTTTAACAATAGAAAAAATTCTTTCGCAAGCTGCATTTGAATGAGGTGTTATTAAGACAGCAAGCATTACAGAAGGCAATACTTTGTATTTAATACACCCATTCATATTTTTTAATTTGGCAATTTCTCCCCATGCTATATCAATATGCAAATCTACAATTTCTTTCAAATCATTTACTTGATACATGGAAAATTCAATTTCTACTTGATTAAGACATTTTTCATCAATAATGGATGGAAAAGTATTCATCAAGTAAAGAACAGATGAAAATGAGACTTCAGTTCTCAAGTTGATGTCAGCAACTTCAGCATGTTTTAGAAATGGATCACTCAGTGGAAATTTATCAATTATATATGAACATGCAGTTACAAAAAAAGCTCGCACAGAATTGAAAAATGATTTCACTTCACTTTCATTCAACTTGGCATTTTTTAAATATAGTCTTGTTTCCGCACCAATCACTAAATTTTCATTTTCTTTTTGTTTACTATACTTCTGAAATGGAATAGACGTTAGAGTAACATTTTCATTTTCTTTAGAGATTACTGATGGTTTTACGAATCTAACAAATAAATTCATTAAAAGTTCAAAAAGTTCTCTTCTCAATTTATGCATATAAGGAGCTTGTTGTTGCAAATTAATATTTACTGTTATAAACAAAGGCAAAGTATTTTTCAAAAATAACAAGTACAATTTGGTGGTCGGTGACTGTAAAATTTTTTTAATGTTTTGCAATCTCTTTCCTTCATTCTCACTGTTATCTGGTTTATCTCCAAAAAAATTTATCATAGCATCCCACTGTTCCAAAATCCTTGTTATAGATTCTAAAAGAGACAACCATCTCGTACTGCAATATTTCAAAATTTTATGAGATTTTGCATTCTGTCCCAAAATTTGTTGAGCAACTTTGAAGCTATGCTTCCGTTTCGAACTTTTCTCCAAGTAAAAATATATATCTATTATCAACATTTCAATTTCTGAGCCAATTAATTTTTCAGTAGCTTTTTTTTCAGCTATATGCAAGAGGTGGCACGGACAACCTCGGGTGATTATACTTGGTTGATGCATTTTGATAAATGATGCTACACCTTTAAACTTTCCAATCATATTACTAGCATTATCTGAAGAAAATGATAAGCAATTTTTCCATTCTAAACCTTTGTTTTTAAAGTTTTCATTTATACAATTAAAAATACCTTCTCCTGTATTATTCGTGCATTCTAAAATAGAAATCAATGAAGTAATTATCACTCCCTTTTCTTTACTGTAGTATGTTATAACCAATGGGTACAGTTTGTTATCATTACTTCCATCAGTACTTAGAGAAAATGATGTACTGCACACTGATTTTATAATATCAGCAACAGTATTTTCTGCAAGCGTTTTCACAATAGCAGCAGTTTTGGTATGACCGCAGCTAAATTTTTTTGATATGGCAGAATCCGGAAACATTGCTTTGAAAAGCTCTTTGGAATGATCCGAAACAGAAAGCGGTAGATTATGTTCAATTAAAAAACGAACAAAATAGCATTCGGCTTTTATAGGATCTGTTTCATCATCTTTTATTAAGAAATTTGTTATTTCTTTAGATTTTACGGTGCCAAATTCTATATGCTTTTGAGAAAACACGTGCCGTTTACAGTCATCTTTTCCGCCATGAGCAACTGAGAAGTCTTTGTTGCATACACTGCAGTGCGCGTGATTCACAGAAATTTCAGACGCTTTAATGCATGGAAATTCTGAAGAATATGAATCTTTAAACTTCTGCTTTGATAATTTTGGCTTCTTCGTTCGAGGCAGCATTATGATTAAAAATCTTTCACCTGATTCACAGTTCACAAGACACACGCTAAGCTCTCGCCGTAAACTACACAATGCAGCCGAATGCAGCCTAAACACGCATCAGCGAGGAACCTGGGAGACAGACATTTGGGTGGAACTATTGATAAGTCGTTAACGGTTGGAGTTACTGATCTACGATTGGCTAATTCTTCAAAACTAGGAACGCACTCAACACGTGATATATGATAACACGAGTATTCAGCCAATCATCGGATGAATTAGTTGGTTCCGTTTTGCGTACTGGTTCTCCTGCTCTTGTTTCTGTAAAATCCGTAGTTTTTTCCATACTTTTCGTAGCTCGTAGTTTTTCATGAATTTCCGTAGAAACTACGGAGAATCCGTAGTAGTTGGAGTCTATGCTTTTGTTATCTGCGAAGAGAAACATAATTAGTTCCTTGTGTCCGGAACTCCCAGGGGGTTTTATCTGCAGTCCTGCTTTTTGCAGGTATGGTCCATTTCGTCCGCGAACAAACAGGAAGTTATAATTCAGCACCTGTGCCCGCGGGGGTGCTAGTAGCTGTATCATCACAATGCACTTACCATTAATGCTTTTTCGAACAACAGAAATACCAATTTCATACCGCCTTTAACATACTGCCACGTAATCACTATCGTATTTATATGACAGCCAGACACACTATCCAGAAAATTCATACTTTGGTTCACAAATAAATAAAATAACAAATAATCACAAATCCCTACTTCTATCACGCACAGCCACTAAAAATAATCTCCCATACCTTCTTTCTACACCTCCAAATACCCATTGCCCCTCAACAGGATGGCCATGACGATATTTCCTTATGCTGAACTTCAATTCAACAACTTTCACCATTAAATCTTTCCGCTATAGCTTCTCAGACACAAAGCATGACGGGAACCAACGAACTCCAGCGAAAGATTTTTCAACGTCAACAGGATTGCCATACAACACGCAATCGCGCCAAAAACCAGCGCAGAACACATATCGCCCCGTTTGGTGAAATTAGGGCGTATATCAGAGTTGTGTACCATCTTCTGATTGGATCCGGCTTATTATTTTTTGCAGACTGTTACAGGGTTCGTACACATTTCCTTGCATGAAAATTAAGGACTTTTAAGGACCATCAAAGAAAAAATTAAGGACCTATCAGCAAACAAAAAAAAATGAATCAAAGAAAAAATGAAGGACCTATCAGCAAACAAACAAACAAAAAAAAAAGTATAGAATAAAGCAATTATCTATACAACCGACTCCATGCTTGTAATTTCACTTTAAGAAACTAACAGAAGTGTGTATTATGCACTATTATTAAATTCAATTTAATACTTACCATAAAACAATTTTGAAAATTAAACTAACTCCCTACTAGTTATGAAGTAGATAACATTAAATTAGAAACATAATTTCTTGAAAAACATGTATAAGTGTATTTTACACTAATAACTGTCACTATTTTAGAGATTTACATGATTATTATTTAACTTATTTGATATTTATTGAAACACAGTCAACTACTATTATAATCACAAAGTAAGAATATTTTGCAGATTAAAATAACTGATTTTCCTTGGTTTTTTTGAAAGATACTAGAATAATAAACTGTACAATAAAAGATACAAAACATTTCTGCTTTTTTTTTTTAATCTTTTCAGCTATTTTAACATCTAATTTATTTATGTCTATTTCCTTTTCTTTAACTATTCTTCTAAGTTCATTTGCTTTGATAAACAAATCAATGTTCCTGCTGGTCTCAGCTTCATCTGCTAAAGCATCTACTTCTTCATTAATACCTTTAATGTCCCTTTGAAGAAATTTTTTCTTCTGCTTCATATAATCAATTTCTTCCTCAATAATATTTCTTTTCCTCTTTGAATTTTCAAATTTAGTTAAAGATTTTTGTTCTTCTAAATACTGCATATATTTAGACCTTGCAGAAGCTGCTGCTGATCTCATTTCTTTATTAATTTCGATATTAAGAACACCTCCAGAAAATTTTATGTAATCAAATACTGTGCGTTGAAAAGTGTATGATGAGTCACTTAAATTTTCAATTTCAATTGCTTTATTTACAAAGAAGCCCCTTACCACAGAGGTTTGTCCATGTGACCAGATAAGAAAAAAAGTCCGAGATCCGGACATCCAATGTCTGAAATGATCTAAAATCCGGACCTCAAAGTCACCACCAACCAATTTTTTAGGGCTTTTTTTGGAGGGAAGGGGTATGCTTTACGCATGCACATTAGATTTTTTTTCCTCATCATAAAAAAACATGTCGGAAGTCCGGATTCTTAATCTCAGTTTGGCGCTAAATAAAATATCTCATTATTGAAGAAATAATTATTCTAGCATAAATTTGTGTGATTAGTAACTTGACTCCATAGCTGCGTATCTGCTTGGCATAATCTCAAACCGAAACATTTGTTAATTTTACACCAACTAATATTTTATATCCTTAATGCCGAAATCGCGAATCATTATTTATTGTATTTTGCTTTCATCACTGCATGTTTATCAATGGAAGACAACTTGAGTGATGACTCATGCAGCGACGCCAAATAACAGAGTATTATTCGATTACAGATTTAAGTTTAATGCGCTAAAATGTTGACAAGGGGGAGATTTAACAGAAATTTCTTTCTTATGCTAAAAATAGATTTTGTTAATGATACTCTTAGGACAAACGATTATATTTAGTGCTATTTGAATTAAGAATAACTGATTTGTTATTCACATAAAGCCAGAACCAGCGCCAGAACTCGCATGGCCGCACCAGGCGGCAGAACTTAGGGAAGTTAAACATAAGTTTTTCATTGCGATGACAATGCCCCAATCATCAATCAACGGAGGGCGGAATCTGTAGTATAGTTCTAAATCCAGAAAATACAGCTACCGATAGTGAAGAAAGTAACAGAGAGGTTACTGAACGAGAAAAATTTTGATTGACAAGTTATTCGGAATTCTCGACACAGCAATTACAGGACTTGAACAATGGAACTTAATAACTGAACAAGAAATTATATGTCTATAGTATTAATCTAAACTATTAGCAGAGAAAACAAATCAAACAACTCACATTGAAAGAAATGTTTAATAAAGTAAACATAAATATTAAGCTCTTTTCTTTTGTAAATTTTGATACCCTTTAAATCATAAATGCTTCATTATACAAAATTTTATATATAATACGGAATGTATATTTTCAGTTAAACTTCTACCCAATAACTTTAGTAATTCATGAAAGTTAATTTTGCGTCTAGTTTATTCAGGAAAATTAGTTTCAATTAGTTGTTTTCAGCTTTAAAAATATTAAAAATTTTTTAATTAGTTGTTTTCAACTAATAATTGTATCGGCATTAGCAAAAATAATGCATTACTATCAACAGCATAGGATTAAACCAAATACTTAATTGTCTATTGAAGCTTCAAAATGTACTTCCGAACTTCACTTTTTCTCGGCTGGCATTACCGAATTTGCCCTTGGTGACCTAAAATCGAAATGGAGCCAACCCATTTCCCGCAAAATCGATAACAGACCCTCTGCAGAAATAAACTCATAATCCCAATATCCCATACATATAGTATGTGCAAAAGAGAATAAACTCCATAGAAGGTGATAAAAAAATAATTTATGGCTTAATTGAAACAAACACAGAAATTAAGCTAAGCAAAACCGTGTAAAAACAAATTGAAATGATAAAACGAAACTTAATTTTCATGTGAATTTTCAGCGCTGACTCTCCCATTCTAGAAATTTCAATTTGTTTCAGACAAAGCCCACATTTAAGGATTGCCATCCATCAATATCCAGTCTTTGTAGTCAGCTTGATGAAGCCACAGTTTATTGAAAATGCACTTTCCAGGCATCTCGTTCCTATTGGCGTCGGAAGGGTTGTGGCCTTCCAGCTTGGGATTGCTCTAATTTTGGCAAATATTTTCAGAATCCCTTTTTTTTTTCTCGAGCACCTTCATTATCACTTTCGCCTCTTAAAGAACTTCTGGCTTCACACTTTCGTCACAATCTGCCTAAATTTATGGATAACACCTGTTTCGAAAGATTGGGTGAATAACCAATCAGACACCGATACTTTCGTTCGGGTAGCTAATTTTTTTTTTTTTTTTTTTTTTTTTTTTTTTTTAATCGTTTGCAACGCAAATCCGCCAACAGATTGGTTAAGAGCCGTGTAATTTTAATTCCATACTCATGAGAAATCGCAATTCAAACTTAGAATGGCAATCATTAGAAATGATAAGAAATGTCAAATGAGCAAAATTAAGGACCGTTTATTCATTTTGGCCAAAATTAAGGACTTTTAAGGACCAAAAATCATTTTGAAAAAATTAAGGACTTTTAAGGACCGTACGAACCCTGTGTTAGAGCATTTTTATAAAAAGTAAGCTTGAACTTTCGATTATGTCATAAGCGAAAGCATGTTTCGATGTACCGCTTCCGATAGTGAAGAAAGTGACAGAGAGGTTGTTGAAAACAAAAAAATTTCGATTGACAAGTTAGTCGGTATTCTCGACACAGCAATCACAGGACTTGAACAGTGGAACTTTGTGAGTGAGTGAGTGAGTGAGTGAGTGATTATGGCGCAAAACCAGAGATGATTATGACGCGCCAAACAAAAGATAAGATGATTACAATTGATGACATTAAAATTCAATAAATAAAAACAAGTAGATAAATGTACCAAATCCAGAGGATGAAGTCATATAAACACAGGTTAAAAGCACATATTAAAATTCAAGAGACAGTCTTCAAAACAAATTACATTTGGTAATAAAAGCCAATATCTTTTAAATAATAAAATAAATTAGAATTGACCTCTCTTCCGATTAAACGGTCGAGAGGTAAGTCACAGCTATTAAAATATTTCTGGCGAAGACTATTAAAACATGGACACTCAATTAAAATATGACGAACAGATAAACAAACATTACAGTTAAAACAAACAGGCTCGTTTTCAGCTTTTAAAAGGTAGTTATGTGTCACTCTAGTGTGACCAATTCTGAGGCGAGTCAAAAGAACTTCCTCCTTACGATTTTTGGTTAATTCCCAGTGCTCAATTCTAGGTTTTACATGTCTTAATTTATTTTGAAGCTGAACATCCCAAAGTTGTTGCCATTTTTTTCGGATCTTTTGTTTCACAACACAACAAATGTCTGCAAAAGGGATGAGACGACTGGACAGTTCAACAGCACATTTTGCTGTGATATCTGCCAGCTCATTCCCTTTTATTCCCACATGCCCGGGAACCCAGCAGTACAGGATATCATACCCACGATTCATTAAGTTTATATGTATTTTGAGAATATCCACTATTACTGGATTTTGAGTATTAGGAAAAGCTTCTATTGATTTAAGAGCACTATACGAATCTGTATAAATTATAAACTTTTTGTAGCAGAGTCTTGAGATGTATAAAAGACTATAATATATCGCAGTTAATTCGGATGTTAAGACAGAGAAAGCATTGTGCAAGCGTCTGCCCTCCATGTGGTCTTTAATTACATATGCCATCCCCACATGATCTTTTGACTTGGACCCATCTGTATAAACTGGAAGATAACTGCTATATTTGTTCCTGTGCTCAGCGAAGAGTTGTCTGTATATAATCTCGTTAGTGCTTGCCTTCACATGATACTTAAAAACATCAAGAAGCTGAATCCGTGCATTTTCCCAAGGTGGGATTTCAAAATTCTGTACTGCTTGGGGGTGCATATCAGAGAGGGAAAGTTCCTCAATGACAGGGCGAACTCTTAAAAGAAATGTAGGAACACAAGATGGACGTGTTTCAAATAACGCGTTACTCACATCATCAAGTAAGCACAGCTTATTGGGATGTTCAGGTTGGGATAGTATATTAAAATATTGCAAAAGGGACAATTGTTCACGCCTCAGATAAAGTGATGGTTCATTACAGTCAACATACAGGCTCTGGACAGGAGAAGTCCTGAAGGCTCCTGAACATATCCTCAAACCTTGATGGTGAACAGGATCCAGTTTTAACAAAACAGATGACCGAGCGGATCCAGTTTTAATTTAAACAGGATCCAGTTTTAACAAAACAGATGACCGAGCGGATCCATAAACAACTGAGCCATATTCCAGTCTAGAGCGGATAAGCGCTCTGTAAATGCGAAGCATGGAGCAACGCTCTGCACCCCAGGAGGTGTTCGCCAACACTTTTAACATATTTAGTGTTTTGAGACACTTCTTTCTCAGGTTTAAAACATGAGAAAGGAAAGTCAATTTCTGGTCGAACGTTACTCCTAAAAATTTTACTTCGGGCGCAACTGGAATAATTGTACCATTTAGATATAACTCAGGTTCAGGATGGAGACCTCGCTTCCTACAAAAGTGCACGCACACAGTTTTCTGTTTCGAAAAAGTAAATCCCTGTTTGTCTGACCATTCTTGGATCTTATTCAGAGCCATCTGCAATTGCCTCTCTATGTATCTCATGTCTGCTCCTCGACAGCTAATCTGTAAATCATCTACATATAGTGATCCTAAGATGGTGTGAGGAAGTTCTTTTAATACAGAATTTATTTTTAAACTGAACAGCGTTACACTAAGCACACAGCCTTGAGGCACACTCTCTTCCTGTTGAAAAACATCCGAAAAAACAGAGCCAATCCTTACTTGAAAAGTTCTAGCGTTCAAGAAATTCTGTATGAAAATTGGTAGGTTGCCGCGCAAGCCACTCTCGTGAAGATCCCGGAGTATACCGTATCTCCATGCCTTATCATAAGCTTTCTCAATGTCGAAGAATATTGAGACAAGGTGACTTCTTCTGACAAAGGCTTTCCGAATAGATGTCTCTAATAGAAGCATATTGTCTACGGTCGTTCTCCCCTGTCGAAAACCGCTCTGATAAGGCGATATAATATTATTCTTTTCCAAGAAGTAGACTAGGCGGCTGTTTACCATCTTTTCAAACAGTTTGCAAACACAACTGGTAAGGGCAATTGGCCGATAGTTCGAGGGATTCCTCGGGTCTTTCCCTGGCTTCGCAATAGGAATGACAACAGCTCTCCTCCATGCACTGGGAAATGTACGCTCCTTCCACACTCTATTGTAAAGTGTGAGAAGGGCACTCAGTGACTTATAGGACAGATGCTTTAGCATTTCATAATACACGCCATCCAGACCCGGACAAGACCTATGTGTCTGCAACAAAGCTCTCTTTAATTCAACCATAGTAAAGTCTCTATTGTACGGCTCAAAGTTGGAAGAGTTGAAAGCGATGGGATTTTTCTCAGAGCGTTGCTTGATAGAAAGAAATGCAGGTGAGTAATTTCGGCTGGAAGAAACGGCAGCAAATGTCTCACCAATTGTATTTGCAATTTCTTCTATGGAGCTAATCACTCGGCCATCTTTTTCCAGAAAGGAAAGTGAGTGGTCTTTATACATTCCGCATGCTTTTCGAACTCTTTCCCAAACCCGCTTACTAGGCGTAGAGGATGTTATTGAGGACACATATGAAATCCAGGAATCCCTCTGGCTCTGCCTTCTTACTTTCCGTGCATTTGCTTTGGATCTTTTAAAAGCTATGAGGTTTCGCAGAGTAGGATATCTACGAAAAATACCCCATGCTTTTTTCTGTTTTTTCAGTGCTTCATGGCAATCGCGATTCCACCATGGTTTTGAATATTTTAGTAGTTTTCCTGATGTTCTAGGAATGGAGAGCATAGCTGCCTGAATAATAGTATTAGTAACAGCTTCAACAGCGTCATCGATATGCGCATCTTCTACCATTTCATCTGTGAGCTCTGCAATGGAAGAGAAGAGTTCCCAGTCTGCCCTGTCCAGTATGAATCGAGGGGATCTCGACATGGGGTTTGCTCCTCTTCGTGCAAGAGACACAAAAATAGGATAATGATCGCTGTTGTACAGGTCATTTCCGACACTAAAAGTGCAAAATGGCAACAGAGATGGTGAACAGATGGCAAGATCGAGAGCGTGGAATGTCCTTGAAGGCTCATGGAAGTATGTATCTTGCCCATTATTTAGGAGACAAAGGCTGTGATCTTCGATCATCTGCTCAATTTGTCTTCCTCAGCAATTTGTATCTTTGCTACCCCAGAGTGGACTATGGCCGTTAAAATCTCCTATTATAATATAATGCTCAGGCAGCTGCTCTATTAGATTATTTAAATCTTGCTGATAAATGTGCTCATTTGGAGGCAAATACAAAGAAACAAATGAAACAACAATATCAAAATTTATTTGAGTAGCGACAACTTGGAGGGATGTCGTCAAAGGAAGTACATTTGAGGGATAATCCAGTGAGGAGAGGAGACCTACTCCTCCACTGGCACGCTCACCTGCAAGGTTATCCTTCCTGACGAAAGAAAACCTCCGAAGTTTTGCATGGTGTTCTGGTTTCAGATTTGTTTCCTGTATTGCGAAGCACACAGGATGGTACACATTTATTATAGATTTGATGTCAAGCAAATTTCGGTGGAAACCGCGACAGTTCCATGACACGAGGGTGGCCATTATGAATGGTTTTTGTTTTTCCTGTGCTGTTCTTTTGTTTTTCGTGGAAGTAGATGCCTGGGAAATTCCAGACCCTCTTCCACTTCCATAAAGTCTGAATCCGCAGATTCAGAAATCATGTCATCAAGAGAGCTATTGCTGCGACTTCTATTTTTATTTGATATTTTTTGTGTGGCAGTTTTCGGCTTACTTTGAATAATTGTTTCTTTTTTTTGTACTATATGAGTTGCATTTTCTTTTTTCTTGTTGGATGTAGACGGTTGGGTTTTATTTGGTAGGGTCTGTGTGCCTATTGATGTTTGGGTGGCGACTGTACGATATGATTTAACAGCACTGGCGTATGATGAATTTGGTCGAAGCTGTGTGCTCTGGACTAGTCTTCTGGCTTCGGCGTAAGAGATGTTCCTAGTAACTTTTGCAGTCTGGATTTCTTTTTCCGATTTCCATTTTGGGCACAAGCGAGAAAATGCTGGGTGGTCACCCTTGCAATTTATACATAAAGGCGCAGCGGTACAATTATCAGAATCGTGGCCAATCTGTGAGCATCGGGCGCATGTGAGGCTGCCACGACAAGACGTCTTAGAATGGCCGAAACGCTGGCATTGGAAACATCGCATAGGGTTTGGAATATAAGGTCTTACAGGAATATTTAGATATCCGGCCTTAATATTCTTAGGCAGATCAGGCGTGTTGAAGGTAAGGATCACGTGTTTCGTGTCTATCAACTTACCTTCTTTACGCATCTTGATCCGCCTTACACCGCAGACATTTTGTTCGGATAACTCAGAAGCGATCTCTTCTTCAGAAACATACAGAAGGTCGAATTCTGAGATTACACCACGACAATAGTTCAGTGACTTATGGGGTGTTACAGTGACATTCGCTTGCCCAAGTTTAGTAATCTGAAGTAAAGAAGCAGACTGGGTGGCTGAGTGTGTATCAATAAGCAAGTCTCCGGAGCGGAGACGCTTTATGTTTCTCGGCTCACCAATACAAGACTGGATGTATTTGTTTATTACGAAAGGAGACATCTTATGCATTTCGCCAGAAGGACTAGAGATTACTAGGAAACGGGGACTATTGTTATGATTTTTTTTATTTGCATCTGTCCGTAATTTTTTTGCAGAATTTTCAGAACTAGGTTGAGCGACAGGTTGAGTGACTGGTTTAGTAGGAGACGTTTCAGAACTAGGTTGAATGATTGGTTTATTAGTAGATGTTTCAGAACTAGGTTGAGTGACTGGTTTAGTAGGAGATGTTTCAGAACTAGGTTGAATGATTGGTTTAGTAGTAGATGTTTCAGAACTAGGTTGAGAGACTGGAGTGACTTCAAAGTTTTTTAATAAAAAAATATGTGTATTTGCCATATTGAAAATAGAAAAGATTCGGGTCCGACGGCCCCGCCCACCACGGAGCCCAACAAGGGAACACAGATTCCTGTGTTAGGGCTAGCCGGACCTATACGCAAACTGAAGCCCCACAGTCGGCTTTCCCGAAAGCAGGTACTCCCGAGAGCTTGACCCCAAGCCACTGACACAAGGACTAGTGACCAGCCGATTGACACCCGTGAGGACGACTAAGGTGCCTCCCGTTTAGTTGAAGCAGAGGCCAAAGCAGTGTGTTGGGGACAGTACCTCGCCCCTCAACTACCAGGACCCTCCTTTCCAGCGACACGGGTCTCCACGCACGGCAAACACGTGGGCAGTTTTCTCGCCACTTGAAAACTAGAAACAAGGTCTGTTCCAGCCTCTCGTGACGAGCCCCAAACTCCGTAGAGAGAAACCACAAGGGAGAAGGGAAGGGAAAAAGATCCAGCCAAGAGGAGAGGAGACGGAAAAGAGGATAGATCACTGGGGCTCCAGGATCGTGACACCCGTCTCACCAAGAAGATGATCCCCTGAAGGGCTAGGGTACCTCGGGATTGCCACACCCGTACTCACAAAAGTGAGCCCCCTGAGGGACAGTGGAACTTTGTAACTGAGCAACAAATTATGTCTGTTTATAGAATTAAAGAGAAAGTATTAGCACAAAAAACGAAGCAACTTAAACAGCTTACATTGAAAGAAATGTTTAAAGTAAATATACAAATATTAAGCTTTTTTTTGTAAATTTTGATACCCTTTAGATCATAATTGCTCTTTATTTCATAAATTAAGGTTTCATATTTTTAATTTTATAATTTCTGCATGCCATCTTACCAGATTTAAATTGATGATCTATAATCCGGAAAAACCCCTAATCCGGAATCGCCAAAGTCCCGACGAGTCCAGATTAAAGACTTTGTACTGTATTATTATTGAAATATATTTCTAGTTAATTCTATAACTAGAAAAGAGTTCTAAAAAAACTGTATCTAGCAATACTTCATTTCTTTTTTCATATTTTTATAGGCCTGAAAAAGAGCTTTTTTTTTTTTTTTTCAGAAATCTAAGCCATTAAGTAAACTGAGTACTTTTCCATTTGTCAAAAATGATACAACACCACTGCTACATTTTCAAAAGAAGTTGCGGTCATTTCTTATCAGTTATGTTTTTTCCTAATATGCCAAAAATGGATGAAAAACCATTGAAAATTGAGATTCGACCAGAATAGAGGAAGAATTGTCACATTCTTTCAAGTGAAAGGCATTTGGCCTAAAATTGCTACTTTGTGAAAATAATCATGAAATTGTATTTCGGAGACAAAATTCAATGACGCTGCAACTTTTCAACTTGTCACAATAAAGGAGGTATTTGGAAAGGCACATGGTTTGAATCATCAAAATTGAGTTTCTTGAAGAGTGCGATGTTTATTTACAGTTGGAACGAAGAATTAACTTCTGTTAAATGGTGTGACAAGCAGATGGAAATCAGTCACGGAATGGTTTTGGATTGGAATAAATACATGTGCAAGGTTTGTGTGGATGCTTTGCTATAATGTCAATAACAAACAGAAAAGAAGAGAACCTGGTATGATAA
This sequence comes from Stegodyphus dumicola, assembly GCF_044657685.1. Taxonomy (NCBI): domain Eukaryota; kingdom Metazoa; phylum Arthropoda; class Arachnida; order Araneae; family Eresidae; genus Stegodyphus; species Stegodyphus dumicola. The sequence goes on along the minus strand of NC_140776.1, from coordinate 23,101,730 downwards.
GTTGATGAAAGTATGTTGAAAAAGTGGAAAAACAATGCGAGACATCCTACCACAACAGTGGATCTTTGGTGGAGTTTACTGTGAAGCAGACAATGTTTCCTTCTGAAGGTGCCAAACCAATCTATGAACATTATATTTGAAGCAATTATTAGGAAAATATCGAAAAAGGAACTATAATATATCCCAATTCACAGAAATTATACTGCGCTGAAAAACTGCTAGAGGAAAGTTTCAAACATTTCAAAGTGAACCATAAATACAATTTTGTCGATCCGGAAGCTGGAAAGCAAACACAAAAAATTGGAAGACTGTGCAGTAGTGCCAAATGGCGAAATAAGGAACACACAGAAACAGCACTTGATCATCTGAAAAGTTAATCTCGTGAAATTTATGTGGAGAAGGTAAACAAAAGATCCATTTGGAAAAATTTTAAATGACATTAAAATATTTATGCCTCCAAAGTTAAAAATTCTTAGAACTAACATTTATTTAAAAATTTTTATGCGCATACTGTGTGCTGATGTCAATAATGTCTACTTGGCAAGAATGCAGCATTATTAGCATTATACTGTGTGTTGTCGCGAGAAAGCTTGGAGAGATTTGCGATGGCAAAATGGAAAAGTACCATAAATTGTCATAGATGTATTATCTTAAGAGGATATAATCTTTAAATTATGTTTAAAATTTCTGTGAATGGATCTTGCCATTATGTTTACCTTCACGCTGAAATAAGTATTTGATTTTATGATCAGCTAGATTTTCCTTAAAAAGTCCACTTTCTTTTGTAACTTTACATTCAGATATTACATGTTCAATTCTTTGGACTGGGTATGTGCAACAGAATGGATAATTTCCGAATTAACGAAATTTGGTGAGTTATTAACTATCTGATGCACATAATAAATACCCATACCTGCCATGAACATGTCCGTTATAAACTTCCTTAACTGAATGAAAATAATTCCATCTAGTCATTGTTAAAAGATTCAGAAAAGATAGTGTAAAAATGAGACAAAATTATAGTGAATAAGTACAGGATAAATTACATGTTCAAAGGTGCACAATTGAATGTGATGCTACAATATTCAAAATTATAAACAGCAATGTAAGAAACCAAAAACAGGGTAAGAGGAATGGTTGTTACATCCAAATATGCAAATCTGTTGGATTACCAGGTTTGAACTTTTATTATTATTGGTGGTGTTCACATTTACTGGATTCTTTGCAGAAGTGCTTCCTAATTATCTTCATTAATTATTTGTTACTTCATAAAACTGATATGAAATTCCATTAAATTTTGAAATCAAACATTTGACTGGGCCATAATATTTAATTCCATTCTATTCCAGTCGACTGTATTTTCATATTTAAGGAGCTCATAATATTTCCTTTCATATGAAATAAATTATGTAGATTTTTAGCAGCTTACTTTTAGCACTGTTCACTGTGCACTGCATTCTTTTATAACATATCAACATGCAAATGATCAATTTATAAGAACGCGAAATAAATATCAGAAAATAACAAATTATCAGTTGCAAATCTTCATTAAGGAAAAGATGCTTATTTTTTGAAAATACAGATGACGTTCATTATTTAGACTTCCTGCCTAAAAAAAAGGTCATTACAATGTAAATTTAATGAACTGACTGAGGATCACATCAAATAAGGATCGTTTTTTATAATGGACTGTTGTAATAAGAGTCGACTACACCACTTATGATGCTATGTTAGGGAAAAGTTAAGTTTCAACTCCAGTAATATTAATACAAAAGAGCTCATTGTGAATAACTTTTTAAGAAATAATTAAGAAAAAAATGTCCAAACTCAATTGCTCCCTTCATATGTATCCCATTAAAACTACGCGAAAATATCTGAAAATAATGAAAACTATTTCAAATGGTTTGTATTATTAGCGTACAGATATAAAATATGTTAATAGATGCTTAATATGTAAATATCACTCATGGTACCGCCATAGAAGGTATTCTGTTTAGAATACAGAAGGCATTACCATTAAACATGTTTTTTAGATACAATATAACAAGCTCTTTCATCCAGATTTATGTTACAAATTTGTTTCAAAATTTACAATTTCAAATTTTACCTTTGAACCGCACAGCTCTACTAACTCACCAACCTCTGATTCATACAATGGTTGCAAATACCCAGTAGGTTTTTTATCTACAGTTTTATTTGCCATAGCTAAATGAAATTCATCAACTATAAGGTGCAAAATAACAAAATATTTCATTTACATGAAACCACAGTTACAGCAATAACGTTAACATCCGTTTTGCTAAATTTCCAAAAATTACATATAAACACCAACGGACTGAGGTCCGACCTCCGACCGACAGGGGGCACTGCAAAATTTTCAGCAAGAGAATTGGAATTGGAAATTATTTGCGCTGCTGTGTATAAATTGTAGAAATTTATCTCAAGCCAGATTTATTATAATTTACACACAGGGAGAGAAATTTTCTCCGGTACCGCTGCAAAACTATTAATGGCAAGACCATGACAAAGTAATATCATGTGAGGAATAGCAGGTTGTGCAGAAACAATGTAGCGATTTTTGACTTGCCGTGTAAACATCCGTTCTTATCTAAATATTGATAATTTGTACTACCAGTTTTCTGCATCAGAAAGTATTTTTGTACTCGGATTATTTTAAGACTTCAATTTTAAACGTAAAAATATTAATTTCTTTTATTAAAAATAGGTTTTTATTATTATTTTTTTATTTTTATTATTATTAGTGCTTTTGTTAGTTGATGATGATGAACCGTTACCGCAATATTTCATGTATGTTCGAGAAAATAAACGTAATAGTTACCTCAAGATTTTGCTGTAGAAATCGTGTAATCAGTCTTTCTTTAAATCGAGCTTACTCTTCAGGTTATTTATTTACAACTGAGCATAAGGAACTGAAAAGATCTGTATCTAAGGTAAGTTATGTTCATGAATTAAAAAAAAAGTAGAAAAATATTTTGTATACATACTGTAACATGAGTTACTTGCATAGGATAAGAGTTAAGTATTTCAACAAATATGTATTTATAATTAATTAACTGTTTAAGGTGAGGCACAGGACAGCTATCAGCTGAAGGGGAGGGATGTCTTCATGGAAATTTTCTGAAACTGGTTCATAGTTGCTTAACATATGGTAAAACAATATATATGTTTAGAATTTAAACAGTATAATGAGATGGCAGTAAAATTAATGGAACTACTCTTATATGCGCCTTCAGGTTTCCAAATGTGGCGACAAATTTCTCGCCAAACATTTTTGGCTAGAAACTCCACGGTGCCATATTACTGTCTAAATTTTTTGTCTACATTTCAAACTTCAAGCCTAAAATGTCTCCAAAATGCGGTTTTCGCACATGCAAAAACCAGGTTTTGAACACGCAGTTTAAGCTAAAAATCCGAAACATAAACAAAAAATTTAGATAGCGAAAATGTAAAGTTTCTAACCAAAAATATTTGACAAGAATCCATGTACACAGCAATATGTTTTAACTTAAAAAAAATCTACACAAAATAAAATGCACTTACCATAATCGATGCTTCTTCGGACAGCAGAACGTAGCTTTAACATGACACCACGTACTCTCTATGGTATTTATATGACAGCCAGACTCACTATCCGCAAAATTCATACTATGGTTCACAAATAAATGTTCAAAACCTTCTTTTCCTAAATCCTTCTAAGATTTCCAGCCATCTGAAAAAATAGTTGTACAAGGCTCAATGCACTCTTTAATACACTGCATCAGCATTTCCTTACTTTTATCATGCACAGCCACTAAAAATAATCTCCCAGACCCCTTTGCAACCACATCTCTCACTGCAACATAAGCCATTTCAAAATGCAAACCAAAGGGCAATTAAACCACTCCAGCAAAAGAGTTTTCAACATCAAAAGGGTTGCCATATAACACACAATCGTGCCAAAAGCCAGCGCAGAACACATATTGCCACATTTGGTGATCTTAGGGCACATATAAGAGTAGAGCCAAGTTAATAATCGAGTTGGGGGCTAATATTTGGAATATGGTAACAGGTAGTTTGACGACATTTTGGTACGGCGATAAAGGTTACTAGCTAGGACTTTAGCAGTGTACATGGATAAAGTCAAGAGTGTGCGCAATGCCATTTTTGTGCAGTTCTGAGATTTTTTTTTTTAAGTGAAAATAGTTCGACGTGTACATGAATGATACCATGTATGTGCAATTCTTAAAAACGCGGCAAGTAGTGGGCGATTCTGCACTTTCTCCCAATTTCACACTGATTAAGCGCTTTTGTTCCATAAGTTTTAGCATAAGCGTTATTCGGCTAGCAGATTGTTGGAAAAAATGTTGAGTAAAAAAAAAAAAATGCCTTTACTTCGTGAAAACAAAATGCCGTCCAAAAAAAAAAAAAACTAGCAGGTTGCTGTAGCAGGGTTGGTCACCAAAAAATCACCAAGTTACCATAATCCAAAGATTAAATGAGTTGGGTTAGCTTATGTCGTTTTCCATCATGGTTCTGAATTTGAATAAAGTCTAGAATTCCCAATGAATGCAGTGTTTTCCAAGCCAAATTACTGTGCATTGGTGAGTTAATTAAGTGGATATCTAACAACTGTTCATTAAGCGCTAATTTCTCGTTTGCAATGATCCTCTTTCATGCTTCTATTCTCTTATGAATATCTTCTCATGTAATTAATTGTCACTTTTCATGCCATTCTTAAAGATCTTAATAAAGGTGCTGATTTACATGGTCTCAGTCTTTTTTCTCATATACGTGGGCCACACTGGCAGTCTAGGAAATGAAACAGCTGATTGGTTAGCAAAACAAGCTACAAATCTTCAAGTTAATACTTCAATGATATTGCCTAAGTCATTCTTCAAGGAAAAAAGTAGGGATGAAACAATACTCAAGTGGAATGAATTATACAGAAATTCCTCATTGACTAAATTATTTTTCCTTCCCTTCCTCACAATCTGAATAATAAAAATTTTTTGGTGAATCTTCGAATTATGCTAACTTGGCAATTTTTTTGGCGACCAACCCTGCTACAGCAACCTGCGAGTTTTTTTTATTTTTTGGACGCCATTTTGTTTTCACGAAATAAAGGCGTTTTTTTTTTTTTTTTTTTTTGTTACTCAACATTTTTTCCAACAATCTGCTAGCCGAATTATGCTTATACGGGGTTCATAGCGGTCCTTATAAGTGCTTATAAGTCCTTATATTTGAAAATAAAATATATAGGTGCTTACTTTTTCTTTAAAGCCCTTATTTTTTTGTTTTTAGTGCTTCTTTTTTTTTTTTTTTTTTTTTAATGAACGCGCTATTTTTCCCTGTACCAAAGCCGAAACTAAATAAACAACTTTTCTTTCTAATATGGAATGTCAGATGGTGAATCATACTCCCGGAAATAGCTTTTCCCCTTTCTCTGCATTAACATAACCTTTGGTGTGCACGAAGAGTACAGACTGGTGCCCGTCCTTCTATTGGTCAAAGAAATGTGAAAGCAGTAGAAAATTCCGGTACATTCGGCATTTTTTTCCTCCCCCCAAATACTACACATGTTTGAATTTCTATCAAGATCTTAATAATTTGCATTCTCGTTCCGCCTGGTCAGTTCATATTCGTGTTTATTATGATCATTATGCTTATATTATGAGCATATGTAGGAATGTTTATAATAACATAGTTACAGTAACTGCTGAAGTATAGTAAATTTTCAAAAATGGTTGTGTTTTAACATAGATTAGCTTTCTAAGGAATAATATTCAGAATGGCTTAAATAAAGGGAAAGTAATCGAATAGTCAAAATAATTTTGTTTTTTTGGCCAATACATTATACAGTACGAAGATTGGGTGGTTCTCCCCTTTCTCTGCAAAATCTCGAATATTGAAACTGTTACACTTCGCTGCAAAACAAGCAACGGACCTTTTTTTTTTTTTTTTTTTTTTTTTTTTTGTCACTTTCCAATCTGGATTGAATAGGACTAAAAGTTCTGCGGTCTACCAACCCAAGCGAAGAATGATTCTATTCCGGAAATTTAACGCCCTCTGTTGAAAATTAGAATGAAAAACACCCCAGTTATTTGGTTTTTTATTCTCCCAATACCGGCAGCTGTTGATTCCGATTGCATAATATCACGTAGGGAAGAATTACGGCACGCACATTGTGCAATAACGTTTGCGATATTTTGCAGAGATAATTAATTTTATGTTCTGTCCGAGATTTGTTTATCAACACTTAAAAGAGTTTTACTGTGCTTGCTAAGCAGAATATTTTTCAGTTCCAGGTTAATTTTTATATGATACGCATATCGAAATGTCAAAAGCATTTATTTAGCGGAAAAATTTAAAGAGCGGCTACAGTCTACCTCCCGCCTCTGCTCCTCTTTTTCAACTTGCGCTCGACTGTCCGAATATTCGCCAATTTCCAAGTATGTGGGTTAATTAAGCTTTTACTGTTAAAGGATGACTGCATGAAGCAAATTTCTGTCTTCTGATTTCAGAAATGTTCCTCTTTTTTACTTAAATTACTTTGCTTGCAATATCTGTTAAGGGAAAACTGATATACAAAGAAAATTTAGAAAATGTTCAGAATTTAGATTTAAATTATTTAAATATCAATATGAGTGGAAAAATAAATTGTATTTATTATTAAGTTCCAAGTGAATACAATAAATATGCCTTATTATTATTTATTTTCTCTATTTTGAACTGAAATTTCATCATTAAATCTTGTAATATAGTTTAGTTCTGCATAGTTTTTTTTTTTTTTTTTTTTTTTTTTTTTTTCCCCTCTCATTGTAAACTAGTTCTGTAAATTGAACTGTTATTTAAAATTTAAAAAAAAAAAAATTATTATTATTTTCTACGGTTGAGGTAATGCTTATTTTCTCTTAATAAATACTGCATTTCTCATATTTTAAATTACAAGTCTAATTTTTAAGGTTATGCAGTTGTGTATACTGTAATTAGACATGTGCTTATTTTTTTTCTTAAAATGTGCTTGAAAAGTGCTTATAGGTACTTAATTTTGTAACTAAAATGTGGCTATGAACCCTGTTAGAACTTTTATGGAACAAAAGTGCTTAATCCTGACGAAGATTAGGTGCGAAATTGTTTCTAAGTGCTTATTAGCTAAAATCGCGATCAGAATTTTCTGGAAAGTCCATTTTCACCAGATTTCTTGCACCACCATTCAAACTTATCTGTAATATCCTTCCTTTCACACAATCTCATTTCATTCTCACATGTTGGACATTCATACTTGTCTGCAATTAATACTACACTTATACGCCATTCAAGCAACTCTTTTGGATGATCACATAAATGCAATAAAAATTTGGAATTTACTTTAGAGAGGGCCAGGGGATCCAAATATTAAGCAACACTGTTTCACACAAGATAAAAGATGGAATGTACTTCTCAGATTATTGCTAAAGTCCTAGCTAATCACTTTTATCGCCTTACCAAAATGTCGCCAAACTACCTGTTATCATATTCTAAAGATTAGCCAATTTTTCTGCAATTTTGAAATTATTAAATTTCTAACTGGACATGGTAGTTTCAATTTGTATCTGAAGAGATTTGAGTTATGTAATACAGGATGTTCCTGCAGCTTCGGGAGAGTGCAAAATGTGAGAATATTTGTTGTTCTATTGTTGAAAGCTTAAGGATGTAAAAAACCTATTTTTATGTTAAACTCTGTGAATATTACATTTCCTCCTTCTCTTCATGAATTTATTCAAGATGAAATGGCATTCTCTTTCCTGTGTATGCTTATCTCTTATGTATCATCTGTGAATTTGTAAGTTAATTTTATTTTATGTTGTGTTTGTTTTTTTATTTACCTCTGTAAGCCTTGTAGGTTTAATCCTAGTATCTGGTGCACAGGGGATTTGGCTACTTTTGGCGACTTTTATGATGAGCAGTAAAAAAGGGACATATACGATGAGTAGTAAACGGGTCATTCAAAGAATATATATAGTTATACATATTATATACTATGTATATAGTGATAGTATATAATGTATAGTATATACACAGACGTTCTTTGGGTCATTTTTGGTGTTGGCGATAATTTTCAAAATCGCGCCAAGGCTGCACCGTAGACTAGGATTTTACCGCCTTGTATAATAAATACTATGTGGGGTACTACTTTGGTAGATGGTTGCCCGTGTTTGAATGCTTAAAATTTCTGACATTTCTAAGCAAAAAGTCGCATAACAGTATTTTTCAACTAAAGGATAGTTGCCTATTGAAGCAGCTGTTTCAAATGTTAGAAGTTAGGTGATTAAGTTTGCCATTTTGATAACTAAACACAGTGATAACTTTAATAAGGAAGTACTGAAAGAAGCAGCTGTAATTTATTGCAAATAAATAAAGAAATGTAATATAGCAATTATTTAATAAATTTTTAAAGTAAGCAGGACTGGTAAATTTCCAGGCAAAAGGACTGGTAAATTTCCAGGAAAATGAATATACATGAAAGAGTAAAATTAATGATAAATTGGGCATATTAAAACATAAATTTCATTTCATTGCATAATGCTAATGTAACACTAATGAGCTATATATATAATATATAGTATATATATTATATACATAGTATATACTATGTTTAACTATATATTTTCTTTGAATGATCCATTAACTACTCATCGTATATGTCCCGTTTTCACTGCTCATCATAAAGTCGCCAAAAGTAGTCGAATCCCGTGTGCACCGGATACTAGGATTAAACCAATAACGGCCCGCTTCTCTAGTAAAACTGCGGTGATGTTTCATCAACATTATCGAAGATGAAAGACAAAATACTGTGCAGTGTGCTATCCTCGTGATAATGGTAATAAAATGTGACCTTCGACCCCACTCAATCGGTGTTGCCAAACCACGCTTTATAAGTAAACGAATCACGCTTTTCTTTTCGTACTTCAGGTACTTGCTACTGTGGCTCCTAAAAACCGAGCTGACGCATCAACTACTTTTCCCCCTCCCGGCAGTTGCGCTAAAGCAGTGTGAAGGATACTGGGATACAAGTCTCTGGTTGCGCTAAGTGAGTGCTTATACAAGACTTTCTTTTGCTCATATCCCGGCATCGCTTGATGCGCCAGCCTGGATTTTAGGAGCTTTACTTGCTACTACTCATTCGTTCTGCACTATGCTCTATGGTTTACTATCGATACGATACATACGAATGTTTTCTTGGAATCTCGCGCTTTTTTTATATTTGATCATCGGCAGTTCATGACAGCGTGTTTTTTAAATTTCAACGATTTTAACCGTGAACAACCAGCGTATTATCCGCACTGGTGGATAGTCCGCAGCTTCAAAAATTCGCATTTTAAACACAGATAGTCCGCGGACTATACGCGCGAAATTACGGTAATACCTTATTTTAAACTACAAAACACATTTATCGAAATTATCAGTTTTGCAGTTTCAATTGGCAGAACTTTTATGATTTTTTCCAGGTGTACTTAGAAGTTTCTCTTCACCCATTGTCGATACTTCATGCCTGATTTTTAAAATTGTATTCTTGATACTCCAGTCTGTTGAGATGTTCATTTCAAAATTTGAGGGAAAGGAACAACTAAAGACTTCACCAAAGCTTTCAAAATTCTTCAACATTGTACATGATTTGTTGTAAATTGGCAATTATCAAAGTACTACAAAAAGCAAGATAAACAGAAACAAATTTTAACAAATACCAATACAAAAAATAACAGCAAGAACAAAAATAATTTAAAGTAATATAAACCTGTAGAGAGAAGATGTGCAAAACTGGGATGAAACCAAGAAGACAAATGGTAAACTTTGTCTTTTCCTCAACCAACATTTAGGAAAAACAAAATAACAGTAAGGCATTCTTTTTTTCTTAGCTCACACCTACTTGAAAGTATTGTTATGAAATGTACAGATACGGTAAGATAGCTTCCCCGCAAAGCAGGTTTAGGGTTGCCAGAAAATGGCAAGTGAAGGCAGGTTTACATTTGGCAACAAAATTGGCGATATACCATAGACGGATGGAGAAACTTCTGATATGGCCTGATAGTGTGAAGGCTTTGTCACTGTGTCAGCGTGTTTATAGTTGTTCTATCTTGAAGAATATTGTCCAATAAAGTGTGTTTCAATACTCCATTAAGTGCTATTGCCATTATTCATTCCTAATCTGTACTCTAGTGTACAGTCGAGAGTACGTGGAGTTCTGAGAACGACGGAGCAGAGTCGGGAGCTGTACTCTGGTGCTTTGCAGTAAAGCTGTCTCCACTGTTATAGCCTGATAGTGTGAAGGCTCTGTCACTGATTGTGTCAGCGTGTTTATAGTTGTTCTTCGACAACTTGTAAACATGATGTTGGAGCTGTCTTGAAGAATATTGTCCAATAAAGTGTGTTTCAATACTTCATCAAGTGTTGTTGTCATTATTCACTCCAAATCTGCACGAACCCCGTAATGAACATACCAAAGAAAGAAAAATTATGCAACAACTGGTGTCAGGAGTGGGATTTTTGAGTGAATGCCAGTGACCCGCCTGCAGAGGAAGCCATGGTGGAGAAAACAAAGACTTTGATGGACTTTTTAGCTGAGATGAAAGCCAGGCAGGAGGAGATCAAAGCCGGACTGAAGGAGATGAAAGCCACACTGGAAGAGAACGCTAGACAAGAGGAAGTAAATGTTGGCTAAGAAAAAGTGAGAAAGCAACTCCAACAGATGAAAGTGGAGCTTGCAGAAGAAACTGGAGCCAGAATAGAAGATGTGAAAGTGACAGTAGTGGCATCTGGAGAATCCAAGGATGAAGAAATGAAGGTAGTAGCTAACAAACAGTTTGAGAAAGATCAAGAAATGATGGATTAAGCATCTTATGAGATTAAAGAAAAAGAACAAAAACATGAAAAAATAAAAGACAGGAAAGAAGCTTTTGATTTGCAAGTCCCTGAAGTGGAAGAAAGTGAAAATGCGACTGTTAAGGTCATCGAAACTGATAGTGAAGTTATGCCAGTGTTGCGGGCATCAAGTGTTGAACCATCTGCAAGTGCTTGTTATGGAGAGATGGGAGAAGCTGATGTACAGCTTAAGCAGTGTGCTCCAGTATTGCAAGAAAATTCACCCTCTTCACAAACTGGGTGTGTGCCTGGAACATCGAATTTTTCCATTTATAAAGCAATCTATTTTGCTTAATAAAAACAGAGAGTCACACTGCATTCTGGCTATCTATCAAATACATCCATCATTGTTTCCTTTAGCAATTTTGTGGGAAAATATTGTATTCCTGCAAAACTTTTGTCGCAGTTTCTTCCAATGCTGGTAAATTCCACAAGTGGTATTTTAAAATTGAATTGAAGGCAAAAAAATATCACACTCTGTCTCAAAAACTGTCATAAAACTAGAACTTGAAATACAACAAAAAGAAAACATACTAAAATGGCAGCATTGCTCAACTATGAGCATTGTTACTAGAGTTTGGCACATACATTTTCTCCTGTATATTTTTGGAAAGCTGCAGACATTTTTCCTATTCTCAAAATAAACTTGCACATTTTTATAAAGCTTTAAAAAAAAAAAAAATCTATATCTGTCTATCTGTAGGCTTGCAAAATTGGATAACTCCATTGTTTTCTGAATGCCAAATGCACAGTAAAGTACAGTAAAAGCATGACTAGATGGCATGAATCTAACCAGAAAGCTCAAGTTACTGGTATGTCAGAAATTTTTTTTTTTTTTTTTTTTTTTTTTTTTTTAAGTATCTGCACCCCTGGCCTCCAAAAAAATGTCCCATGTCACTAAAATAGTTAGGTGGCAACTCATGATGTTGCCAAAATGTATTTATGTGGCATCATAAGTGTACATGCAGCTCTCCAAATTTAATGGTCATTTTTCTGATTAGTTTTTTTTTTCATCAAGTGCATTTTTTTATTGTTATAAAGTATTTTATGTTAATTAACCAATTTTTATGATTTCAATCTTTACTATAACTAAAATTATGCATTTATTTAGTCACCACTTTCAGATAATCTTTATTTTATTCTATTAAGAATGCATTTTTTTTTTTTTTGGTACTTTTCTATACATGGGGAGAACATTTTTCTATAGAAAAGAAACATGGAAAAAAATAGGCAGCACTAGATGTATTCTTGAAGTGAATGTAAAGATACCCAAACAAACATTTTTCTCTAAAAACACCAACAAGTTTATGACTTCAATAGGGGTTTGGATAATCATAAAGTGGCATAAATTATGATAAATTTTAAGACATGATAATGTGAGTGCAACTATATCTAGACATGCGTGAAAAGCATTGCAAGTGCACAAGATGCAAATTGTCATCCTATCACTGTTTCCATATAAGCACAGCATTTATATGTTCAGGATATAATGCTTTGGATAATAGGATGTTAAACACAGATGTTGCATTTGAACCATAGAGAATACAAGCAAATTTAGTGTAATGAGCACATCTTTTCCCAATGATACAGAATGCAATACAGTCAAAAGTCTTTAATCCGGACTCGTCGGGACTTCGGCGATTCTGGATTATTGATTTTTCCGGATTATAGATCATCAGTTCAAATCTGGTAAGATCGCATGCAGAAATTATAAAATTAAAAATATGAAACCGTAATTTATAAAATAATGAGGAATTATGATCTAAAGGGTATCAAAATTTACAAAAAAAGAAGCTTAATATTTATTTGTTTACTTTATTAAACATTTCTTTCGCATGCGTAACTAACTAACTATGTAAACGCATGCGTAAAGCATACATTAAGCATAGTCGAAATTAGAAAATTGCAACCAGAAAACTATTTGATTTGTATTCGTGATATTTATAATGACGAGGAATTTGATTTAAATCATATCAAAGACGGAGTAGATCGAGATGAAATACAACATTTAGTAAGGAATTATAAGCCGACTAAAATAAAAACATCTGCCCTGAAGATAACGATAGTGCTGACAGATCAACTTCCAGTTCATTGCTCGCCGCGACGTCTTCCCCCCCGCGCAGAGCAGCGTGAAATTGATAAACAGATTTCGTGAAATTGATAAACAGATTTCGGAACGGTTAGATAAACAAAGGATATGCCTTTGTTTATCTAACCGTTCTCCCTAGAGCATTCTCCCTTCCATTTTTGTATCCATTTTTTGTAGCAATTCCACTTTTTGTTTGATGGACATCGAAACATACTTTCGTTTTGTAGATCCTTTGGGAGCTCCAACATCGGAAATTCTATTTGACATAATTGAAAGTTCAAGCTTACTTTTATAAAATTGCTCTTACAGTCTGCAAAAAATAATAAGCCGGATCCAATTCGAAGATTAAGGAACAACGCAATCATCAACATTAACTGTAATAGATAATTAGATAATTTTAGCTTATACCGTCCGTTATTAAACGCGGACGCGAAAACGTATTCTACGCTTGCGCAGACGCATATGCAAGTCGTAAAGGTCTTGCGCGCACGCGTAAACGCCTATGCGCATGCGTCAACGCGGCGCATGCGCAGAAAGATTTTAGCTTTGAGGTCCGGATTATAGATCATTCCGGGTTATGGGTGTCCGAATTAACGACTTTGGACTATAATAAAAAAGTAATACTTTTAATTAAAAAAATTTTATTTTGATTATTTTTGGTTTAATTTATATAAAGTTTTATTTTTAGATTATTGAAAATGAAATAAATCCATTTGTGAATGAATGGGAAGAGAAAGAAGCATTTCCAGCTCATGAATTATTTAAAAAACTTGGGAATGCTGGTTTACTTGGTATCACACGTCCAGTTGGTAAGTAAATTGACAGCTCATAATTTTTTTAATATTTTATTATTATTAATTTCATGCCATTGAAAATATAATAACCTAATTTATTTTTGTATATTCATACAATCTGCTATTCATCTCAAATGAATTTCTCATGTTTATAAAAGTTATCATTTCTGCTTTTTCAGTTTTAATCCCACCTTATGACTTTTATAGGAAATTCTTTTCTTTTAAGTATTACAGTTTTAATGGTGTAGAGAATATATTTTGATTATTTGTATGTATCTGATTGTGTAAGGTCGTTAGATTGTAAATTATCAGATTTATAAAAAAAATAATATTTTGTATGAATATTGATTGTTAAAAAAGATGGTAACCACAGCATACTTTATTAAGTACTTGGAATCACTCTTTAATTTGTGAATCCTGAAACTAAATAGAATTGTGCATAGAAATTTGGTCTGTCTTTTGGATAAAGGCCATTTAATTTTAATTTGTAATTTAATTATTTAATATATGTGAATTATTAATTTATTTATTATATGTGAATTTAAGATATCCAACTGCATTCGGGTACCTTTTTTAAAAAAATAGTTTTTATTTTAACTCTAAAGGTATGAATTAGTGAAAACAGTTTAAAAGTAATGCTAAGTAATTTTAATTTCAAAAAATCATGAAAAAGGGGATAATTTTTGCTTAAATTTTGCCTTTACAGCAACAAGTACAATTAACAACGTATACATAAATATAGAGTTTTTTAAATTTCTATTTATGTTTACACTTGTTTTGCATGAAGTAAAATAATTATGAAATATTCATATATTCTTGAGATATGTCCAAATATATAGTATTAATTATATATTTCCCTGTTATCGCACTCAAAATCTTAAAATAAAAAGTAATAATTCAACTTGTAATTAATGCATTGCATAATTGATCCATCCTTGTAATTAATCTATGCATTTTATATAAAATTATTATATATTATAATAGGAATGTTTAGTATTTTAAATAAAGGAAGTAATAAAACTTTAGTAAAAATTTAGTCTATGGTACCCCTTGGTGAATCGTTTCTTTTTTGATGCCAGGAAGGATTGGCAGCAATTTCAAGATAGCCGCTACACAAAACCAAAATAAGAAGTCAAAGACATATACAAACTCAGTCTCCATGTACACGTCGACCTAATTTCATTTAAAAAAAAAAAAACAGAGAATTGCAAAAACTAGGCATTGCCTTAAATTTGCCCATGTAAACATTGATCTATTTTCACTTAAGCAATATCAGGAAGCTAAAACAAAGTTAAAACTATCATGGTAACCAGGAAAAACAGTCTTAACACACAGAGATGAACAAATAACCAAAAATACACAAACAGAGAGGAATAAATAACCAAAAATACATATTTCCTAACATAAAAACATTAAACAACAAATCTTTTAATAAACATTTAACACACAGAGATGAATAAATAAATGAAACATCAATTTTTAACATACCTTATCTTCACGTGCATACATTCAGACTTCCCACCACCATCTTCTCCATCCTCCAGTTAAGCAATTTGGGTAGAGTAGACTTTAAGGTACCCCTTGTATTATGGCGAAGTTGTTGTTTGATTTATCGCCAAGTTGTTGTTTCATTTATGGTAGCCTGAGTAGTTGAATGTTATGGAAACCCTATTGTGACATAATCGGGTGCATGATTCTGAGAAATTTTGAATCATGGGATGTTTTGTAAGCGTTTTTGTGGTGTATGTTAAAACCGTTTAGATGGATTTGAATGGGTTTGTAGGAAGAAAGGTTCAGATGGTCACTATGTGAAGCGTTCAATCAGAAAGAGTACCTGGTTTGAAAAAAGTCATTTGAGTATGATTGATATTTTGATTTTTACGTGGCTCTGGGTGTACGAAGAGAACTCGAAAATCATGGTAAGTGAATATTTGCTTTTGGTAGTGCTTAAATGTATAACATGCTTTTCCTTTTTTATGTTATTTTATTGTTTGATTTAAAATGTATTTTATTGAGATTATGTATTTTTTGTTTGTGTATATTGTAGAATTTGGTACTTCTTTGACTTTTTAAGTGAAAATATATCGATGTGTACATGGACAAAGTAAAGGGAGTGCGCAATGCAAGTTTGTTCAATTCTGGGATTTTTTTAAGTGAAAATAGGTCGACATGTACATGGATAAAGTTAAAAGAGTGCGCAATGCCATTTTTGTGTAATTCGAAGATTTTTTTTTTAAGTGAAAATAGGTCGACATATACATGGATAAAGTCAAAGGAGTGTGCAATGCCACTTTTGTGCAATTCGGGGGGGGGGGGGGTTAAGTGAAAATAAGTCGATGTGTACAAGGATCCCGAGTTTGTGCAATTGTTTGTCTTTAAATCTAGCATACGTGCTGATTTCAAATTGCCTAAATTTAGATAGTTCTATATTTCTTAAGATGCTATTGAAATACTAGTTTAATTTTTAAATCCTTTTTTGACATCCTATGCATTTAACAATTTGGGAATTGCCCATGACAAAAAGTCTGCAATAGAATTTTTTCAAAGAAAAGGCATCATTCATTACAGAAAATTATGTTTGAACAACCAACGAGATGAAATTATGCTTTAGCAATAACTTGGTAGCGAAATAGCAATGCAGGTATCCATTCAGTTATGTTGAGCCTTTTTTTTTATAAATTATAACAATGATCTGAAATAGTTTTTTACTCTTATGCTTCCATTCCGATATGTTTAGCCTTTTTTATATAAATTATTATAAAAAAGTATTATATGAAATTAACCTTTCATCTAAATTAAAACAATAAAGTCTTAGATAATTATTTACTATTATACTTCTGTGGAAAACTCTTTATTATTATTATTATTATTTGTCCACTGGCCCAAGCGAGGGCACTACCAGCTTTCTCCCTCTTCTCCACTAGGGGAAAATTCGGATTGGTTACTCTGTTCCTGGCTGTCGTCGGTGAAGCACGCACTCACCTCTCTTCTGCTTCATTTTCATGATTTTTCTCCTATGTGGACTTGCTAACTATAAAAATGCTTATCATATGAACTGTAATCATTGTGACTGTGTATCAGTGAATGTGTGTTAAAATAGATACCTTTTTCTAGTATTAAATAAAAATATTAATATTACCGAGCCAAGCTACCATCATTATATCTACAGCAACAACACACGCCAACAAAAATGGCATCCATAGACGAAAGCCATAAATGGTGGCCTCTCTAGTTAATGAACACATGCCTTCTGGAAGCTGCTTGCATTGTCAATTTCTGTGCTCATAAAGTGCTGTGAAGTGAAAATATCATCTGTTAACACAAACGAATATCATAATCCATCATTATTTTTCTGTTATCCTCAAAATAGTGTGAAAATCAGTTGTGACTCCTTAAGAACGTGCCTCATGCAGCTTAGAAGTGATTTACATATATATCCTACAACGTGGTATATATCACAAATGAGTTTTTTGGAAATTTTTCTATAAGTGAATTGTGTTATGCTGAATCTGCCGCTGACTGAGCAAATATTTCTCATACAATTTGGAGATAAGCCACACAAATTCGTAAGTGGTAGTACTGTAAAACTTATGCTTATATCCGGATAGCACACCTACGAAAACTGTTTTTCTTGCTTTAATGCTTGCATTAACTTTATTTTTTTTGCACTAGTATCGTATGTGAACTTATTAGTGACTGATTTTTGTTTATTTATTTATCTCACATTTGGCAATCTATATGTATGTTTTTGTGAATCATGGCTCCACCACAAACCATCACAGACAATCTTAATATTTCACATGTTTCCGTCAAGCCTCCCCCATTTTGGAAGGTCAATCCCACTTTATGGTTTGCACAACTGGAGGTCCAGTTTGATATCGCCAGAAATCACTGTTGACTCCACGAAATTCAATGTGATATCTGCAATCGAATCCGATATTCTCAATAGCATTTGTAATATCGTTTTGCACCCACTAGTGACTGGCAAATACGATGCACTAAAAACATGCTTAATTGAATTGCATTCTAAAAAAGTGAGGAGTCAAAGATCCGTACGATTCTTCAGGGGCTAGAACCTGGCGATCAACGCCCTTCCCAATTACTTTGTCGTATGCAAAACCTCACTGGAGAGACCGTTTGAGAACCCTTGCTGAAATCTCTATAGATATCCCATCTCCCACAAAATACACAAAGTATTCTTGCTGCCTTAAGTGATGATCTCCCGAAACTCGTAGTTGTAGCTGATAAAATTACAGATCTCACAACTCTTCCTAACATAAATAGTGCTGCTACGGCATCTATTTCTCCCATTGAACAGCAAGTTGCAGAGCTGACAAAGCAAGTAAATGAACTTTCGCTAGCCATCAAAACAGCCGTGAGCGTTCCTGTGAACGAAGAGACAATCATTCCCAACGCAACAGAAGGCGTAATAGATCCAATGGATGCTACCCGCCAGTATAAAGAACCATGTAACAACATTTGTTTCTACCATACTAATTTTGGTTCCAATGCATGGAAGTGTGTTTTTCCATGCAATTTCTGGCAGTCGGAAAACTAGATCGGCGATCACTTGTCGGCCAACGTTGCACCCCCTCATCAATCGAATTCTTTTGGCCTATCCATCATCAAAACTCACCTTTTTAATTGACCCTGGAGCCAATTTATCTGTCATTCCCAAGAGGTACAGTCAGTATGCCAAAAACCCAGCTGACTTAGTACTCTTTGCTGCTAACGGCACCAAAATAGCAACGTATGGCACCAGACTCTTGACCATCAATTTAAACTTACGTTGCTCATTTACTTGGCCTTTTGTTCTGGCAGATGTCAATCAACCCATCATAGGTGTTGACTTTCTCACGAAGTTCAACTTACTTACAGATGTTAAAAACAACCATTTAATTGATGGACAAACAAAACTATATTCTTGTGGTAGACTTCCCAAAGTGAACCCGCTCAGTACTAGCATTCATATTTTGATGGGTAACTCAAAATTTGACAAAATTCTTGCCGATTACCCCAGCTTGACAAATCCTTCACAAACTTTTGAGAGGGCACCAATGTCAACAATTTTCCATCACATTGAAACTAAAGGACCCCATATTTTCTCAAAACCTAGAAGAATATCTCCAGAAGTACTTCACATTACACGCCAAGAGTTTGACTTTCTCATATCAAAAGGCATCATTCAGCCTTCAAAAAGTCCTTGGGCAAGTCCCTTACATATGGTTCGTAAAGCAAATGGTGACCATCCGAGGATTATCGTCGCTTAAACGCAGTTACCATCCCGGATTGTTATCCCGTACGTACCCCATATTCAGGATTGCACTCAAATGTTTCCAGGAAAGAAAATATTCTCAACTCTTTATTTAGCCCGTGCCTATCATCAAATCCCTGTTAACCCTGCAGACATTCTGAAAACGGCCGTCACTACCCCTTTTGGTCTTTTTGAGTTTTTGACTATGCCGTTTGGTTTATGTAATTCAGGCCAAACGTAGTACATATATATTATCCTTTTAACCGTGAAAGTTGGTGGAGATCTCGCCAAAGTTGTACTAACTGTTGTGCTTAATTCTAAAGGAAATGAAACACCTTCATTTAATAACAATCAGTACTTTACCCACTTCGTTTTTATGCATCATAAAAAGGTTTCCATTGATTTCTACTATTTTTCTAGGCTCTCCAGTTTTACTGAAAATTTTGTTTCGAATGCATGAGTACAAACTTACTGAAGGCAACTCTTCCAGTGTTTAACCAACCAGAACTGCTGACACGTCTAGTTTCATCAGGAGACCCCCAGTTTCTCTTCACGCCTCCAGGTCTTCCTGGTAGATCACTGAATCTCCCTGTTTTTTTTTTTTTATTTTTAGCCCTTAGGTAGAAATTTTTTTTCCAGCAACAAGTGAAATTTTTTGAATGACTGGAACTTGCAAATTCTGTTCCTCCAGATTTTCAGAATATTTCTTCTTGTTGCATTTTATTTTATCTGAACTGGATATTTTCATGTTACATTTTATTGACCTTTTTCCTATTAAATTTGCTGCAGACATTTGTGGATTTTTATATGAAGATTCAACTAGTGTTTTGTTAATATTTGTATTTATTTTACTTCATTATATAGTACACTACTAAGATTACACAGATAAATATTATGTACATTAATTATTAATTTAATGTTTATCATATTTAAAAATTTAATGTTTATCATATTTATATTTTGATAAATAAAAACTTTTCTTATTCAGGATTTTCTCGAAATAAAAGTGTAAGAAAATTACAAAATAACATTAGCCAAAGAGCATAAAATTTGGAACATTGAATTAAATACTAATATTTTTTATATCAGAATTGTATTACAAATAGCTCGATAACTTATTCATGAGTTATAAAGTGACTTTCAGTTGGAGCTCCTCTGAAGTGTCATCACCGCACGACATGAAAATTTATTGGTTTTCTCAAAAAAATCTTCTGGCTTTTCAGATTTCAAAATTGACAGCTATGCATTACTGTTTCATTGGCCATATTCAGCTGACCATATGGTATTTTTGTCACATTGTTACTTAAAAAAAAGGGGGGAAATATACATAAATAACACGTAATCTTCATCCTGATTCATAAAACCAAAAGGTGTCTTATACAGAATCAATCATGGTTACATCAAACAAAAGGGCAGATGTTATGAGTGTCTTGTTACGTCATATTTATCCATAACTAGTGCTAAATTGCACTACTTGATGACATTTCACAGTCGATGTTACAATACATAAATACCCAAATATTTGTACTTTATATTATATTTTTTAATCAAAAGTGCTATTTTTGGATTTTTCTTTTTAGAATTTTATTTCATTTATTTGTGAGTAATCTAATCTTAATATTGGGTGCAAGTATTCTAAATCATGTAATTTTGACAATTTTTAAGATAATAACTGACACATTAAAGAGCAAATTTTTACATTATATGTAACAGTAAGATGAAGTTTCAATAAGCCAAAACCGAAGGACCATACCCCTCAAGCAGATATTAAAAATCTGATTTTGAATTAGTATCACTTTTGAACAGTATATATTAATATTCACTTGATTTACATTCAAATTCCTAGTTCCGACAAACATTCCGTCAAAAATTTCGACTAGCTGAAGTTCAAGTAATCAAAGTTTTAGTGTATTCACATTATGGCACTTAAATAATCAGAGTATATTAAAAAAAAAATAGAAATATTGCAGAGTTTATATTGATGTAAATTCTTGCCTTATTAATGGAAGTATGATATCTAATTAAAAGAAGACTGATAGAGGCCTGTTTTTGGCTGGGCTCTAAGAGTAGAATGCAACATTTCTTTTATCTCTTTCATGTCAGAAAACATTTTCCTTTGAAAAAACACTTTAGTTTTTGGAAACAGAATTAATTGCAAACAAACAAATCTGAAGAGCTTGTGGGATGACTGAGTATGTAAAGTTATTTTCGGAACTCAGTAGCTATGTGAAGTAGTTGTTGATTGGTGGAAAGATGCATTAGTATGCAATACATCACATTGGAATAACAGTTTCCAACTAAATAACATAAGATTAAAAATCATCTGCTTAATTCTCAATCATTTAAAGTAGAGTATTCAGACAAACATTTAAAACTATAGAATTATTTTGACACTTCAGCTTGTAAGATAAACCTAATATCACTTAGTATGAACTGCTGTTTAATTTTTCCAGGCTGAATAATGCTGGAAGATAATTGCTTCATCTTTGTTTTAGATTCAAAGAACATTAAGTGAATATAATCACAACAAATGTAACTGAATGTTCATTTGGGCTACAGCTTGGTAGTTTAAAAACTAAATCTTTAAATCTTAAACACTACATTTGTGCCTGAGAATATAACCAAACAGTAAACTAGAAACTAATAACCTGGCCCATAATTCAAAGTGGCTGGCCCATAATCCAAAGTGGCTGAGTGGTTAAAGACTGCTGAATAGGTAGTAATTTCTCACTGAGTTCAATTCAAGCAAATGAAATGCTCTATGGTTAGTTTTCATGCTTTACCGCATGAATTTTGAATATGAGCCACTTAAAAAACCTCCATACAAGTGTTTTTCCCATTAGGCAGATAGTCACTGTATACTTTAACATATTTAAATTACCAACCTACTTAATAATTGTATGATTTCTAAACCCAGTTTTCTGAACTAGCAAAACCAGAAACCTACGGAAAATCAGTTTAGTTATCCAGTCAGGAGGTATATGAGAGATAGAGCATCAGTGGTTGAATTGCCAGTATTCACTTTCTAAACTTAGTTATTTGTTATCTAAATTAAATTTACTTTTTTTTTGTGTGTGTGTGTGAAATCGATGGAAGGAGTAGAAGTACTGATGTTAAAGTACAGAAAAAGACAACTTTTAAAATTTTTGAAATTAATTTACAAAAAGAATTGAATAAATTCTAATGTGCAGTAAGTGTAACAGGAATAATAATAATAATGTGAAAATAAATGTAACATTAATAATCAATTATTATACTAATGATTAGAATTCAGGTCTTGACAAAGACATTATAAATTAGCATTTTAAGCATGCAATAAAAATATGCTGCACAGGAAAATGCATTTTAAAATTGTCTTCCTAGATTTATTTAATAAAAATCATGTCTCGTTATTTATTGAACCAAAAATAGCTGTGTATGATTTCTACATATGCTTTGAACTTCTGTAATTTGACTAATTCATTCAGTGTAGGATTAAATGTTCATATCATAATTTGACTTTTAAAAAAAGAGGGTTTTTGATGATAATATTAGTAGCATTTCAAATCTAAAAAAAAGGGTTGTTTAAAAATATACTATGCAATTAATCCCACAGAATATTTTTGGACATCTTTAGAACATTTTTTATTTGTTGCATTTGCGACACCCAGGGGAACAAAAATACTTATATACTAGTAAATTTTGCCTTTGTTAAACATTTCTGTAATAAAAGACAGCTGATTTATTTACAGTATTTTTGACATATTGTTTGAAGTATTAAATACATATGTGATGTGCTTTCGTAATGTGCCCTTAAATTTTGTTGCATATAAAATGAAGTAAAGTAAAATGGCAAAGGAAAAAAATTTGCTTAAAATTTTTATTAATATTTTTATAAATTTAAAATATAGCTTTTCATATATTATTAAGAAATATTTATTGTGCATTATTAATAAAAATGTGAATAAAGAAATTCCATACGAAAAATCATCATTAAAAGCTTATTTGGAAATTTAAGGTTAAAATTAACTGTTGCATTCATTGAAGATTCTGTTATTATCACTTATAACAAATATACAAATTTCAAAATGCTGCAATATATACATTCCTGTATATCTTTGGAAAATTTGAATTAAAAAACACTCAATTTTTTCCATGTATGTCTAAAAATATATCTACTCTAAGATAATAGTAATAATGTTATAGCTTATAATTGATAATTTTTTCAAACAATTTATAAAAATTATTTTAAAATATGAATTTTTAAAATGAAACAAAAGCTATATATAAGTGTTAGTATGATTAAATTTCGAATTATGAAAGAATAAATCAAGTAACTTTAATTTAGTGCTAATTAACTATATGCCAAATTCATTTAACATTTTGGGGTTCAAATTCTGAATGCCAAGTTAAGGGAGGAAAAAAGTGCTGTTACAATTTTTACAAAATTTAACACTTTGGCTTAATTTGAGGTGTATGAATACAATTATATGTAAATCTAATATATATTTTAATTTGCTCTTTTTGAGACATCAAAAACACAAAAACATTTTTTGCCAGTTCACAAAGTTGCCAATGTTTCATGGAGGTGAAGATAATTAGAAAGTGTTATGTAATCTGATATTAGCTCTTAACAATTTTTGGGTTTTTTATCCTTTGTAATGTCATGCCATAAATAATAATAGTGATTATTTCTTGTAGCTTATGGTGGTCTTGGATTAGATTATACATTCAGTCTAGCCTTTTTTGAGGAACTTGCAAAAATAAATTGTGGAGGTGTACCAATGGCCATTGTTGTTCATACTGATTGTACTACACCAGCTCTAACCAGGTAAATTTGTTTTGTTTGTCCATAAATGAAGTAAAAATTTTGCAAAATTCTACAATTAAATACTCCCTATATACATATTTTCCACACATAATATATAATGTCAAAGCTTTGAAAGTTTTTATTTATAACATTTATTAATGCATCACAATGAATTGTATTTATTAACATTGAAAATGTTAAAATACTAAAATAAATGTTCATACTAAAAATAAGGATGCTGTTGTCTTTGTTGATATCATAGTGTTGCGTGCGTATGGGTTCATAATAGATTGAATGCACAAGTCCGATAAAAAGTTAATAAAATTTATTCTTATCACAAGAAATGTAACAAAATGCTGGATTTTTCTTCAAATATATTTGTACAATATCACACAGTAGTTATATTTTAAACTACTAAAACATTAAATAGAACACAGTCCAAAGCGCCGAGAAAGCTAATCCGATCTCACCGCGAATTCGCTACAATCAACAACAACAGTTATTTAAACAACTGAGCTGAGTTGTTTCCCTCTGGCTTTTATAGCCTTTTAAATTAACCGAGCGAGACAGTTCTAGCTATTTTTAGAAAGCAAAGAGTAGAATTACAGTTACAGCTAACATAGTAGTCAATTACATTTATTCAAATTAAATATCAATTACAGAAATAAACTTTTATTCAATGTTAAATGCATGTGCTCTTGTATTTTTACTTTTCTGACATAGCTTTTTCTTAAAATTTGTCATGCACTGCATTGCATGGCGAAATAAAACATTTTTAATTGTAATTCTACTAAAAATGTCTAACTAAATACAAAATTTGTAACAATAGATTATAATAATGAAAAGTAACCTGCACACTATAGGTTAAATGGCTAAGTCTTCTGAACATTGTTTGATGTATCCTATGTTCAAATCCTTACACAGTGGGATGAGTTCATCAGTGTTTTGATGATTTTTTTTTCCTTTGTAGTTGATTAAAAAATTGTGGAAAAGTATTTTAAAATACATGTATCAAATTGAAATCTCTCTTCTTCAAAATTCCTGAATTGATTTCAGTGTTCCTTCCCCTCCCCTCGGACGAAGTGACATTGAAGTTGATTGGATACCTCTTCTGTTATGTTCTTTTTTGATTAATTTTTTTTAATTGAGGTATTGCTTGTTTAAAAGTTTTGGTTTTAATATTTTTAAAATTCTTTGTTGCATTTATAGAATTATTTAAAATTTATTAATTATGAATTTCAATTTTTGGTCTTTGTGAAAAATTAGTTCTAAATTTCTTACTTTATGTCTTTACTGATAATTTTTTAGCAGCTTAATGCTCAAAAACACTATGTATGTTTATATTTTGGTTTTAAAAAAGTTTTTTTTGTAATTATAAAATATAAATGAAAGACACGTTAAAAATATTTCATTGTTCTTTACTGCAGCAAGAAAGCATTAGCTACTAAAGAAGGAAATAAGTGACCTTAGAACTCTAGTAATTGTTCTTTTGGCATCTAATTGATTTTTTCCTCTTTAGAATGCTTTTATAACAATGTTTTACCGAAATAAAATCTACTGTCCTAAATAGCAGATAGTGTACAAGTGGGTTAATTCATTTAAGGAACCATTGAGATTACTTTGGCTTTACTTTAAGTTATAATCGTGATTAATTTTTTTAAAAATTCTTTCATTTTTTAAGAAATTTTTAGGATTTATTTATTTTCACATTAGGGTTCTTTTAGCTTTTTTTTTTTAACCTTTTAAGTTATATTTTTGGTTTATATTAATTTGATAGTTTTGGAAGTGAAAAACTGAAGCAAGAGTTTCTTGTACCATCTATTACTGGCGATAAAGTGTCTTGCATTGGAATTAGTGAGCCTGATCATGGGTCCGATGTTTCAGGTATGATAACATACATAAAATTTTTTGCGGGTCATTGAATTAACATTTCAATCATCAGTGAAAAATCAAATACTGTTTGCTACTGTACATAATGAATAAGTGTTTGTACCACCCCCTTTTTTTAAGCTTAAAATGTTGATGCTATTGTCGGTACATATATTATGCTCTTGTATTTAAAAATATACAAATTATTTGTTAATTACAAAGACAAATTAAATTGAATAGGAACATAGGCTATTGGAATTAATAATAAAAAGAGGCTTGATTGATGCTGACACTGTTTTTTTTTTTTTTTTTTTTTTTTTTTTAAGTATTAAAATGCTATATAAAATAATGTGAAATATTGTGAGCTAAAATCGCATAAATTATTACATAATATACTTAATAGTTCCTTTTTCAGATAATTTTATTGTGAATATTATACACATGAGTATGGGGGGAGGAGAAAGGTTAAACTAAAAAAGCTGTCAACACACACTGTTAAAAAAGGAATAATTCTCTATCTTTTGTTTTAGCCACTATCCAAATGACAAATTTTAATTAAATTTACCAGTTTAATGGGACTTAACTTTTATTTTAGTTTATGTGTAACATTAATATGAATTTTATCAGATAAAACTAGCTTTTCTGAAATGATAGCATGAATATATCAGTTTTACATTTATAGTTACTTTATTACTAATTAATAGGGAGCAAAAACAAATATGTGTAACCTGTGCAGTTCAATTTCACAGCAATTCAAAATTTGGAAGGCAGAATATAATACATGATCTTAATCAGTGTTAAGTTATGGCAGTGATGATGATTTATTAAATTGAGTTACCAGAGGTTAGGTAGATATAGGAAATTGTACAGGAGAGAAAAAGAGCTCATTGTATCCAGTAGGCTACTTCTGTTAGCTTTCTCCAGTATCTAAAACAATGTTTTCTGCTTTGGCTAATGTGAGAGGTTTGAAATAAGACAATGATATATATGTAAGATTAAGTAAACTAATATAATATATATAATGTATATAAAATTTAAGTAAACTAATTACCGTATTTGACGGCATATAAGACGCACCCTTATTTAGAGCGCAACACACAAGGAAAAAAAGTTTCAATAGTCCGTGCGACAGCCCGGTATCACAATAACTTAAAATGTAGTTTCTTTTAGTTATCACGTTTCGTAAAAGCCAAATAAACAATCATTAAATAAAATTACCAAACATATTTTTATTAAGGAAAATTAACAAACGGCAAGCTTTTTTGAACATGATATGTAAATTTCAATAATGAATAAATGAATGAATGGCAAGCAATCAAACATAATACAAAATAAAGCAGAAACAACAAAAAACACAGATTCAAGGAAAATGTTGCCTATCATGAAATTAGACTTTAATCACTTTCAAAACCATAAAAATCCTTTTCTCTATCATCATCATCGAAAACGAGAATATTGTCATCACTACTGTTTCCGTCATCGATAGTATCACCTTCTTTGAATAATGCGTCGTCTTCTGTTCCATCAAGAGCATTACTGATTACTCATTTCTTAAAGGACTTAACAATTACTTCAGCCTTTACGTCCTCCCAAGATCTTTTTACCCACTTGCACACTTGTGAAATAGAGAGCCGCTTCATTCTACCTGAGGGTGTGAGGGCATGATGTAGCTCTCCTATCCACTTGTTCCATCGTTCTCGCACTTTTTCCTTAAATGGCTTATTCACCGATACATCTAAAGGCTGCTATTGGCTAGTCAATCCACCAGAAATGACAGCTATCTGGGTTTTTATTTCTCTCACTTTATTCTTTATGGTTTCAGTTCTATGGGCACTAAACTGATCCAAAACCAAAAAAGAGGGTTTAGTCCACCAGGTCGCCTCGCCCATACGTTCTGTAACCACAGTTTCATTCCAGCTTCGTCCATCCAGCCTTTCGGATGAACATGAACAATTACACCTGTTGGAAGTTTTTTTTTTTCGGGTGAGTTTTTCTTTTGAATATGAAAAATGGTGGGAGTTTTGTGCCATCAGCACAACATGTTTGAACTACAGTATGTCGGGTTTTTTCATGACCTGTGGTTTTTATGGTTATTGATTTAGACCCTTTAATACTCACAATCTTGTTGGATGGTACATCAAATGTGAATGGAATTTCATCCATATTTCCTATTTAACCGAGCTCAAAAGAAGTTTTCTTGAGTGCATTTGTAACAAACCTATGAAATGCTAGTATTTTTCTTCATAATCTGCTGGCATTTTCTGTGCAATAGTTGTTTTTGTGCACATTGATAAGTCTTGTCTTTTAACCTATAGCACCAGCCCTCAGACCCTGAAAAGTTCTGATTCCCATGTTTTTCTGCAAATCCTTTGGCCTCATTGATTATCATTTTGGTTGAAACATCCCAGATTTCCTCTTATCTATCACCCACATTTTTACGGCATTTTCAAGTTCAGGCCAAGATGGAGCTGGGCATCGAAGGTTATGCTTTTGTTTTTTGGCAGTCTTCAGTTGATCTTCCTGCAGTCGCCAAGTATGTATCATTTTTTCAGTAGGTGGTGCACCAAAATGCCTTGCTGCTGCTCTGTTTCCAAGCACTTTAGCATAGTTTAACATTCCTAGTTTATACTGAATTGTATAGCTTAATCTCTTGTTTCCTGTAGTCATATTTTCAAGGGTATTTTTTTAAAACAAATAATTTTAAGCACCGATACTGACACGTTTATACAAAGTAGCACCGATACCGACACGTGTTTCAGCTGAGTCAAAGAAAGTATGTAAAAAAGGAAAGGCTCCATAGACATAATGTGACCGTCGAACCTGTTCGAACTTCGACATCAGCTTCGAGCTTTGCCGCTTTTTGGCGACAGATATTTCATGCATGCACGAAATAACTATGGCAGATCCTAATACTTGTGCTTCATCATCTGGCCTTTAATGTATATTATGTAAATTTCCTTTTTTCATTTAAATAGAATTCTAACTACTAATTCTAATTTGTCAAAGGAAATAATATACTAAATAATCTATAGAGAATAGAAAATAAATTATTATTATTATTATTATTATTATTATTATATATATATATATAACATCTGCCTCATTGGTTAGTACTTTCTTATCTTTTCTGGAGGCAATCGTCCATTTGTGTAAACATGGCTCTTCACAGTAGATGTCACCGATCAAGGTCTGTTTTTATTATTTTTATTATTTTTTTTTTCTTTCCGTTGTTTTAATATTTGGTCGTAGCAAGACCCAATTTTATTCGCTTTTTATTTTAATTTTAGTTTTTAGTTTTTTTCCTTAGTTTACAAAGTTTAAACTCTTTAAGCTAGTAAGTCCTCCCTAAAAATATTGTATTTTTGACTAATAGCAATTCGCTGTTTATTTTATTTTGTTCATTTGCCTAACCAGGCCAGTTTGTATAGGTTTTTTTTTTACACCATTAATGTGTTTTTACTTTTACAAGCAGAAGCGTCAGGAAATTAAACAGAGAAATTGAGACTAAAGTTTTTATCTAGGTTATTTTATCAGTTAAATATTCAAAAAGTTTCGTGTACAGTTCCAATTTTCTGTTTTGACAAAACGCGATATGGAATTAGCTGGATTCTAAAACCATTATGTATTGTCCCTGAAGAGTCAATAATGAGATTCGAATTGGGCTAATTTACCGCTTTTTTGTAATTTTTGTATTTTTGTTTATGTCTTATATAACAATTTGTGTTTTTATTCAAATATTTAAAGCTTGTTTTAACTTTAATCAACATATTACTTCCAATTTGATTTGAGTTTTAAATATGCTTTTTATATGTAAGTATTCTAGTGATAATTTTTTTTTTATTTTGTATTTACATTTTTCATTGCACTTAATTTTAACTTATGTTAAAAAAATTTTCACTGGAACCACAGTATCACAATGACTTTTAAGTGGAAGCATTAAGAATTTTCTTTTTACCTGGTTTTCTAATTTTTGCAGCTCAATGTGCAAAATTCTTGACCACAAAGGTCTTTTTAGTGTGTTCTCCTTTCTTAAATTAATAATTTATTTTAGTATAAATAGTAAAATTAAATTCAAATAATTATCTTGCACCATTGCTGCAAGGAATGAAATTTGAATTTAACAAACATTCTCTATTCGTTAAAAAGCAAATTAAAAGTTAATGAAATTGAATTGCAAACAAATAAATGATTAATTATTGCTGTGAACTAATCTACAATATCATTTAAATTCTGAGAGCACATGTAAATCAAGTGCAAGTATCAAAATCCATGAACAAATATACTATAATTTCAAAAAAAAATTTTTAATCCAAAAAATTATAAAAATGCATAAGTGAATAATTGTTGAGCAGGTAGGAGACAGACTTATCAAGGGGAAGTTGCCTCCAAACCTATCTCTTCAATTATTCAATTTGCATTTCATCATCCATGTAGGCAAGGGTAAAACTAAAATTCAAAACCAAGAGTAAAAACAAATGCCGTGAATTACTAAAAAGAAATTTAAACAAGTGGAAATTTGAGAAATAGCAAGTGACTAGAATTAAAATAAAAAAAAGGGGTAATTAAGAATATAAAACCAATTTTTTTAGAAAAGCAAAGCAATTTAGAAACTCTTGCCTGCAGAAAACTTCCCCAACACAAATTATGCATATAAATAAAAAAAACTAGATATTATCTTAAAAAATACTAAAAAGGCAAGTAAATAGTAAGTTTTAATTTAACTTACCAACTATATTTGTATTTGGAGAGTGAAGCAGCATTTGCCAAACTAAGTGATGTTAGGTAATATATTTCTGCTAACTTTATAAATAGAGGGCGGTAATAGAAGGTTGAGTGTTAAGCTGCTATCTGTTAGATCTAATTAAAAACCTATTCTGTAAACTTTTAAGTAATGTAAAATGTGATTTAATTAAATTTAAATTTGCTTTTTATGAATATGAATGTTTGTTAAATTCAAATTATATATATATAGTATATATATGTGTGTGTGTGTGTGTAATAAAAACAAACTTAGAAGTAATGATGAGCAGAATTTTGATGGCAGGCACAGAAGTGTTGATCTATAATGAATAGGAAATTGGAGACGAAGGCAGATTAAATCTTCATTTTTTACTTTAGCAAACATGTTGTGGCCACAATCAAGTTGGCACATTAATTGTGCCTATACCGAGAATTTTTACATTTTAGATAAATTTGCAATAAGAAATAAGGAGCAGACAGATAGCAGTCCAGCTAGGCCAAAGCATAGAAAGCAAGTGTATATGTTCAGAGTTAAATCTTGATACAGACTGGGTTAGTTTTGGTTCTCAATGCATTTTGATTGGATACTTAATATTGCTGTAAAATTACTATTGGCTGCTTGAGCCTTAATTCCATTTATATCAACAGAATTACTAAGAGTCATATGTCATGGATTAATCTAGAAATGACACATTGCAGAGAGAGGTTACTGTTTTTAGAATTGAGAAGGGGAATTTATGTTGCTAATTTAATCTTCTACATATTTATTTTTCTTACATATATATGGATTTTAGTGACATGTTTTCTTAGAAATTATTAAAAAAAATCTCTTTATTACTTACTTTTATTCAACACAAATGATTACATTTTCATTTTATGAAAAACTTTTGCATTAAGTTTTGTTTCTTCCTCAATTAATCAGCTACAAAATTTATTTTGTTTTAATTTTTAGTTCTTAATGCATATATATGTATGTGTCTGCATTAGTAAAATTTATATGTGTTGTAATTTATCATCAAACAGGCATTAAAACTACTGCTGTGCAAAGAGGAGGTGATTTAATTATCAATGGTGGCAAAATGTGGACAACAAATGGTTGCCAAGCTGATTGGATGTGTTTGCTAGCAAATACTAGGGAAGGCCCACCACACAAAAACAAATCTTTAATTTGTGTACCCTTAAACCTTCCAGGTATTTAAAATTTTTTACAATGATTATAAGATAAAATATGCTCTTGAATTTTTGAAAGATCGAAGAAATATAAAATTTTGGTAAAAATGTATCGAATTTTATTATCTCTGTGTCATTTGGCATTACTGTTTGGGCATTATTGAAAAGAGAATTTAATTTCTCAATTACAAGAAAAGTATTTCCTAAAAAGCTGGCTAACAGGTATCTAAGTTTTCAGTTTAAAAAAAAATTAAGTTCAAATATATTGATTGAAAAATATTTTAAAATGTGAGAATTCTTGTAAGTTATTATGTGAAAAATTCTTAAAAAATTTGAATCAAAACAGTTTTTAGTTGAACTCTTAACCTTTTTACTATATTTTGAATTTTTGCTTATTTCAATTTAGTGGAAAATATCTGGTTTTATGAAATACTAATATGGTATCATTTTGCCTTTTAAATACAATTTTATTTGGAAGTTAACTTATGGCTATTTATGAAAAAATTTCACAACATGTTACATAGTATTTAAATGGTAGGTTCTGTTCGTAAGAGAACATAATATTTTGAATTTGGATGATATATGCATTTTTCATCATTCTGTCCTATAGTTTTATTATCAGCTTAGTTTAATATGATTAACAAAAAGTAATAATAATATTTCCATACACCAAAAATATTAAAATACAATTTTTTAGTGCTCTCAAATATTTCATGGAACATGAATTTAGGTGGGAAACTCACATATAAATCTCTTACTCATGAGCTTTTTAAGAATTTAAGATATGCATTCTTTATTAATTGAAATGTAGTTGAGTGAATAATATTACCTTATTACTTAAATACCATTTTCTATTTTGCCGCTCATATAGTATAGTGGTTAAGGGAGCTGACTGCATACCAAAGGGCCTGGTTTCGAATACTAGAGAAGGCACGGTTGTAACTGTCCTTCTCTTCATAGAAAGTAATGGTGGCCAATTGTGTGTGTACAGGTTCATAATAGATTGAATGCACAAGTCTGATAATAGGTTAATAAAAATTTGTTTATCAAGAGAAATATTTCAGAACTCTGGAGTTTTCCACAGAAATATTCATACAAGTGTTCACAGTATAATCAGTAGTTACACTACAAACTACTAAGAACATTAAAGGCCACAGAATGCATAGCTCATCTAAAGAGAAAGCTAAACTACCATCAATAACAACAGCTAACTAAATGGCCTTAAATAGTGTTTAACCAGCTGCTAGATATTTCTAGAACTTTCTGTTTCTTGAAATTACTGGAAAGCAATATGAGGGTGGAATTACGGCTACAGCTGACATAATGATCTATTACATTTATTCAGTTTCAATATAAATTACCGAGATACCCATTTATTCAATGTTAAATGCATGTGCCCCTGTATTCTTACTTTTCTGGCATAGCTTTCTCTTAAAATTTGACTCATGTTACATTGCATAAGAAAATACAGTTTTACTTATAATTCTACAAAAACTACCTATCTAATTGTAAAATTCATAACAATACATATGAACATAAATATATATACAGATGGAGGACAAAATAATAGGAATACCTGTGAAATAATGGAAAATCTTTATTAATAGGGGGTTGGACCACCCTTTGACTGAAGTACAGATGGAATGTGACGTGGGATAGATGCATAAAGGTCATGGACAGTATTTAAAGGAATATTAAGCCATTCCTCCTGCAGAGCGGAATTCTAATTCCAAAATTTCAGATAGAGGTGGAAATCGGGAATGAAGTTTGATTCCCATGGCTTTAGTTGACAGGAACATTATATGGATATATATTACAAATACTTTTTTTTTTCTGAAGCAATGCATTAATATTAACAACAATTATGTTGAAGAGCTAAGCTTTTTCAAAGAAAAAAGCAAATGGATGAAATTATTTTTATGAAAATAACAGACTTTTAAACTTTCTTTATACTTCCTTGTAGTCTATTCTGCATTATTTTTTCTTTTTTAAAGGCATTCATATTTCAAGGAAGATTAAAAAGCTTGGAATGAAATGTTCAGATACTGCACAGATATTCTTTGAAGATGTCAAAGTACCTGTTGATTACATAATTGGAGAAGAAGGGAAGGGATTTGCATATCAAATGATTCAGTTTCAAGATGAGAGACTTTCTGGTATTGCTCTTGGTATGAACAATTATGTTGCTTTTCTTACTATTTTATTATATTTCTTTATTAAACCAAAAATGTCAATTTTAAAATCTGTCAATAATTTATATTACAGTCAAAAGTCGTTAATTCGGACACCCATAATCCGGACCTCAAAGCTAAAATCTTTCTGTGCATGCGCCGCGTTGACGCATGCGCATAGGCTTTTACGTGTGCACACAAGACCTTTACGACTGCGCATATGTGTCTGCGCAAGCGCAGAATACGTTTTCGCGTGCACGTTTAATGTACAACGGATGGTATAAGCTAAAATTATCTAATTATCTATTTCAGTTAATGTTGATGATTGCGTTGTGTTGGAAAATATAGCTTATTTTTAAACCTTTTACTGCATCATCTCTCCTCCTTGAAATGTTTATTTAGTTTAGTCCTTATTTTAATATAATATAGTAGTTACTTCTACTTCTTTTCTTGCTGCCACTGTTTGCATTGAGAACGGACTGTTTCAACCTAATTGAGATGCAAAAACGAAACATGATTTACGTCAACTGAAAAGCCGATTCGTGCCGATAGCTGATTGGTTGCCGTGAGATGACGTCATTCCTACTTCTGCTATAAGTATCTCGCATCGCTCTGGCTCAGCGCTTCTAGTTCCTGGTTTCCCGGCTGGTAAGTGAGCGGTTTCCAGCCCCTTCAAGGGATGCATGCAGTCCGGTGAAAGGATGCCTTGATTCCAGTTTGCGAGATGATGGTTCCAGATTGAAGTTCTTCAGTTCCGGGGGCTATCCTGTGAGTAACTGCCGTGGGCGGCGTCCATGTTTCTTCAATGAGGGCAGAATTAAAAATACGTGAGCGGCGACGACTCCTTGTGCAAACGAAGTTAGGCCGGTTTTAAGTGGTTTCACATTTAAATTTTTCAGGTGTTTTCTTGACCATTGATTGTGGACTTATTGAATGGGTAGCCAGCTTTATTTTTAGGCTGCATAGTCACTATTTAGGACATCTTCTTTTTTTTTTTTTTTTTTTTTTTTTTTTTTTGTTGTTGTTGTTGTTGTTTTTGTTTGTATAGAATGCCAGTGTTTTGGAGTATAGGTAAAAATATTTGATGAATGATGATTATGTTGTATTTTTCCTAATACTCTAATATTGTTGACATTTATTTTATGTGTTTTTATTTTTTATTATATTGTTAATAAATTTGTTAAGTTCAAAATCTTTTATTGTCTTCAATGTCTGCACAACATATCTCAGGGAGCTTTCATTGCTACTACTGCTAAGTGTTTAATTTCTTTAAACTTTAAACTTTGCTTTAGCATCATTTTGGTTATGGGCCATCAGCTTCTGAGTTATTTTTAGTGCAGACTTTTGAAGTTTAAAGTTAATTTGGGACTTAAGAGATTGGGGGGGGCGATTTTTGTTAAAATTCAAATATGGCTACTGTTAGTGTCATGCACAATATTGCTAAACTTGATGCATGTAATTATTTTACATGGTCCAAAGATATGAAGTTTGTCTTGAATGAAAAAAATGCATGGCTTTTGGTCAAAGGTATTGAGTAATGTCCTGATTTAGATGATGTTAAGGGTATTGCAAAAGAAATTATTGCCAACTATCAAAATAGAAGTCGATTGGCATTATCATTAATTTATATGAATGTAAGCCCTGAATATAGAAATTTGATATGTGAAATTGATGACCCGGTAGTGGCATGGAATACGCTTGCCAAATATTTCCAGCCAGATTATCGGTCAAGACATATGTCCCTATTTTCAGAGTTCTTAAATTGCAAAATCAAGCCAAATGAAAGTATTAGTTTCTTTTCTTCTAGATTAAAACGCGTAACTGAACAGTTAGCTGATATTAATCAGGCTGTAAGATATGTATATATATGTTTCCAGTTTCTTAGGTTTCTTCCAGATAAATTTGATCAAGTAGTTCAGAATATTTTGAGGTGGCCAGATGAAAAGTTCATTTTTAAAAATGTTGAACTTGAAATTCTAGCAGAGGAAACGTGTCTTGATTTAAGAGAGATAGATAGGGAAAACTCCAATAAGACTATAGAAGTTCAAAGTACTCACTGTGAACCCAAATTTAAGCAGATTAAAGGGCTCAAGTGTTATAAATGTGGCCGTCTAGGTCATATTCAAAAATACTGTAGAATGAGAGGTAATTTTTCCAGATCACCCTCACCTGCTTCTTCTGTTTCCTCAGCTGTATCTAGTAGTAATAAAACATCTTCTAAGTGTAAGAATAAACCCAAGTTGAGTAAGAGTAAAAATAATTCCCATGCACAGTCCCATTTTATAGCTCAAGCCAATGTTAACAATTTGGAAGAAAATGATGATAGTTGGATTTTTGATACGGCAGCATCTCATCATTTTTGTAAAAATCGAGAATTGTTTGATACTTTTTCTCCTGTAAAAAATGAGAATATGCTAGTAGCTATTGATGGGGTAACTTTTCCAATTCATGGGAAGGGTACTGTTAAAATGAAATTTAGGGATACGGTTATTTTGCTTAAAGACGTGTTATATTCACCTGAACTGAGATGAAATTTAATATCTGGACCTAGGGTGGATATCAATGGAGCGAGATTTTATGGTAAAAATGGGCAAATTAAAGTTACTGATGATGAGAATTCAACTTTGTACAAGGCTAAGTTGATAGGAAGTAACTATCATGTATTCCCGAAAATAATCAAAAAGGGGGGCAAATCTGTAAAATTTGAGGCATCCTCAGTTCAGCATAATAATAGTGAATTACGGCATGGTCGGTTTGGTCATATAAATTATGATACTATTGTCAGGACTAGTAAGAGACATTCAGTTCGAGGTCTTCCTGTGTTAAAGCACTCACCTAATTTGTTTTGTGAACATTGCCAAATCAATAAGCAAAGACGAATCTCCTATAGACCTTTAGAAGGTATTCAAGTAAAGAGACCGCTTGAAAGGGTTTTCTCTGATGTATGGGGACCTATTAACATTCCAGGTAGGAATGGTGAACGTTATTTCGTTTCCTTTATTGACGAATATTCTCGTTATGTGGTAGTGTACCCCATTGTGGAGAAAAGTCAGGTGTTTGAAGTATTTGAAAGGCATATAGCACGTGCGGAAAGATCTTTAAAGCTTAAGTTGAAATACTTTAGGACTGACAATGGGCGAGAATATGATAATGATCAATTCAGGTCATATTGTAATAAAAATGGTGTAAAGCACGAATTTACAGATGTCTATACTCCAGAACAGAATGGAGTTTGTGAGAGATTTAATTAGACAGCTCTAAATAATGTACGTGCAATCTTACACGATAGTGGAATAAGTTCCGAATTTTGGTCAGATGCAGTAATGTATTTTGCATATTCATTTAATAGAATTTGTCATAAGGGCCAAGATAGAACCCCATTCGAATTATACACTAAGCGGAAACCATCAGTACGTCATCTTAAGGCATTTGGAACGATTGCCTATGTGGGAATTCCAAAGGCTAAAAGAAATTCTAAACTTGATCCAAAGGCAACAAAGGGCCGATTGATTGGGTACAGTGTACGAACAAAAGGGTACAAGATTTGGTTGGAAAATGAACAAAAGGTAGTAGAAACCCTAAATGCTACTTTTAAAGAGTCGATTGGAATGCAGAAAAGTGGCAGTGGAGCTGCACTGGGCACCCTACCTGATTTGGAATCTGAAGAAAGGGTAGAGTTCCAATCTACTGACACTCCAGTTGGCTATTTTCCTGAAATAGAGGAAAGAACCGATACCAATGTACCTTCTTCTACAATTGGCACTGACACTCAATCTACATTGAGACAAGTAACTTGGCTTCGTAAACCTGTTCCAAGGCCAGACGGCACTCGTACGGATGTGTATTATTTTGAGAGGGGGTCTAATCAAAGACTATGATCACCAAATGATGTAGAAAGGTATTGCACTGAACATAATATTCAGTATGATCCTACCTTGTTTGATTTCAAGGGAAGCAATACTTATAGTGATGAAATCGACCCAACTGGTACTCATTCAACGTTGTATACCCGAGATAGCTGACTAGATGTTTCAATTCCAAACACTCATAACCAGGCAATGAAATCCACAGAAAAGCTTAAATGGATAGAGGCAATGGAAGAGGAAATGGCCAACATGCGAAAGCATAAGGTATGGCATCTTGTTCCACTTCCTAAAGACAAGACTCCACTAGGTTGCAGGTGGATTTTCAATATTAAATGTGACGAATTTGGAAACATTGTTCGTTTTAAAGCTCGTTTAGTGGCTCAGGGTTATCGGCAAATTAAATACGATACCTATGATGAAACCTACTCTCCTGTAGTCAACTCTTCAGTAATAAGGTTCTTTTTCTCCCTTTTAGTTGCACACCTTGGATGGGCAAATATACAATGTGACGTGAAAAGTGCCTATCTCTACGCTCCTTTATCAGAGGAAATTTACATGTCCCAACCTCAGGGTTTTGTGGAGCGAGATAAAGAAACTTTTGTGTGTCGATTAGATAGAGCCTTGTATGGTTTGCATCAGAGTGGCCGATTATGGTACTACGAGTTGGATAGAACACTATGTAACCTAGGGTTCATCAAGTTTGAGTGGTGTAATTGTGTCTATCGTTTTAAAGATTTTGTCATTCTGTTGGTTTATGTTGATGATATAGTTGTATTTGGGAAAAGTGAAGTTCAGGCCAAAAGGATATTAAAAGTCCTGAGTTCACATTTTGATTTGAAAATTTTAGGTAAAACAAGAAAGCTTCTGGGTGTGGAATTTGAATATGAGAAAAATAGTGTATTAATTCATCAGCAATTATATATAGAAGACATAGTTAATCGATTTAAGTCTTTTAAAATACAAATTACTTCCCTTCCAATAGTTAAAGGTGTGAAATACTCAAAGTCTCAAAGTCCCAGTACACAAGAAGAAACGACTGAAATGATGAATTATCCTTATAGAAATGTTTTGGGATGTCTCTCGTTTCTTTGCAATCGTACTCGTCCGGATATAGCTTATGCTGTTAATATATTTTCTCAGTTCCAAAGCAATCCTGGTAAGTTTCACTGGGAAGGATTACTTAAACTTTTAGGGTAGGTTTCCAATACCAGACAGCACAAACTCAAGCTGGTATGCAAGGAACTGAAGCTCAATATATATTCAGATTCGGATTTTGCTTCAAGTAGGGATGATATGGTGTCTATTGGTGGACAAATAGCTTTGTTAGGAGAATCACCTGTATCTTGGCGTACATTTAAAGAAAGGGGAGTGAGTTTATCTACTATGGAGGCTGAATTTATCTCCATGACTGAATCAGCAAAAGAATTAGTTTGGTTTAAAAACATTTTGGATGAATGCATTCAGTTTAAAATTGCAAGTAACTATGTTTCGAGGCCAATATTGTTTGCTGATAACATGGCTGCTATATGTTTTACAAAATCACCCATTGAAAACTCAAGGACAAAACATATAGATGTGAAACTATTTTTCATTCGTGATCTATTGAACAGGGAAATTTTTTATTTAA
The DNA here is from genome assembly GCF_044657685.1 of Stegodyphus dumicola. Classification (NCBI taxonomy): domain Eukaryota; kingdom Metazoa; phylum Arthropoda; class Arachnida; order Araneae; family Eresidae; genus Stegodyphus; species Stegodyphus dumicola. Next base: position 23,062,462 of record NC_140776.1, on the reverse strand, counting down.
AATATGTCCCAAGTAAAGATAATCTGGCTGATCCCATGACAAAACTGCTGACTAAGCATAACCTGGTAAAATTTTGTGGAACAATTTTCCTATGAAATTTGTTTTTGTGTGTATTTAAATTAAGAGTTTTGTTAATTTGAAAAATATGTTATAAGTCATATTGTGATGGATATTAGGTAAATGTAAAATTGTATAGTGTAGAATGTTGTATGAGTGACCAGGGCCCTGGGTAAATGTATTGAGCGTATGATCATATATATGACTTTGTATTGTTTTGTAACATGTTGGACTTTCTTGCTACGGTAAAAATTTTTGAATAATGGGATAAGATTTTCCCAAAGAAAAATTTTCTTAAAAATTTCTGAATGAAATTGTGATATTTATTTATTCTTGTTTTGAATTTTGTAAAGATAATGGCATTCGGTTTTTATTTCAGATCGGAGATGATGATGTGGGGGGGCATTTGTTGGAAAATATAGCTTATTTTTAAACCTTTTACTGCATCATCTCTCCTCCTTGAAATGTTTATTTAGTTTAGTCCTTATTTTAATATAATATAGTAGCTACTTCTACTTCTTTTCTTGCTGCCACTGTTTGCATTGAGAACGGACTGTTTCAACCTAATTGAGATGCAAAAACGAAACATGATTTACGTCATCTGAAAAGCCGATTCGTGCCGATAGCTGATTGGTTGCCGTGAGATGACGTCATTCCTACTTCTGCTTCTGCGTCATTCCTACTTCTGCTCTACACATCATTTTTCAGCCGCTGAGCCCCAAGGGACAAGGTTGATTTTTTAAGCCCTCTCACGAATTGCCATATTTTGCTTATCTCAACAGGCCATCTAGAACTTCTAGAACGTCATTACCTAGCGTAAGTATTGTCTTTGGTATCATGGTGACTCTCTTCGGCATCACGTAATTCCAAATTAGGATAAGCGTACCCGGACAGATTCTTAGCATCATGCTTACGAGACAAGGCGCAAAAGCGCAAGGAGAAAATATACCAAACTCCCCGCTTTGGAGAATAGAACGGATAAACGAATTAAAATCTGAACGCAAAAAATATGAAATTGTAGGCAAAACGGAAGGTCTCAACTCAGAGCACAGACAAAAAATGCTAGCAATAGATGACGAAATTGCACTGCACGATGCAGCTTTAAACACACCGATCGCGGACAAAGATATACCCATAAATGTCTCACCAAACAGCATCAATACTTTGCCGAAAGGCTCAATCAAAAACATCCTCGAAAGGCACCAAGAATTAAGAGAAAATATTACCATACTTGAAAACAAAAAAGCTAATTCCCAAATAACGGAAGAAGAAAAAATTTATCAAATACTACTAGATGAAATAGACGAAATTAATATTCTACTAAACCACCAGTTCAATCAAAACGATTTAAAAGCTCTCGTCAATAAAGACAACTACCCATATAGTACCCCAACCAAACAAGATAATTGGAAAGAGGCCCCAAAGTCCAAAAGACACAAAAGATCAAATTCAAACCAAAGTGAAACCAATTCAGAAATAGAAATAGTAACCACAAATAAATTCAATAACCTACTCGACGAGTCAACAGATGGAGCCACTGATGCAAACCAACAAACGGAAGACGATATCACTGAAGAGGAAGAAAATGCTTTTAAAAAAACCCATAAATATGCAGGGAAAATTCCCCCATTCATTATAACGCAAGAGGATATAAATTGGAAAGACCTAAGAAAAGAAATAAAAGAAACCCTAAATATCACCAAGATCGAGAGTAAAAAAGAGGGAGACAATCTCAAAATAAAAGTCTTCACTGCAGATGATTATAAAAAACTCCAAAATAAATTTGACAAGGAAAAAATCCCTTATCACACATACTTACTAAATTCAGACAAAACAACCAGAGTTATCCTGAAAGGATTAGAAACGTATTTTACACCAGACGAAATCAAAGAAGATCTTATTTCACAGGGAATCCCTGTACTCAAATGTAGGCAACTAACACGCATGCGCGATGGCATCCCATCTCTTCTTCCCGTTTTCTACGTGGAAACGCCACGAACGGAAGAAGGCAAACAAATCTATAGAATCACGCATATACTTGACATGAAAACAAGAGCAATCAGCTACAAATCAAAACCCAGCCCAACACAATGTTTTAATTGTCAGCGGTACGGGCATACACAAAAAGCTTGCCACAACAAACCTCGTTGTGTCAGATGCTTAGAAAGCCACAAATCCTTTGACTGCCCAGCTCGTCTTAAAAAGGAAATAACCAGCACAATGTATATTATGCAAAGGGCCTCACCCAGCATGTAGCATTGAATGCCCTGAAAGACCAGGCAACGCAACTGAAAGTATTAAAAAACCCATAGAAAACGAAAAAATTAATACAAATTCCCGGAGCACTGCAAGTCGCAATACTCCCAGCTAATCAGGCAACACCATTCTATCCTACGCTGCAGTCACAGCATCAACCAAAAATAATGGAAACAAACAGCCGCAACTCAAAGAACCAACCATCAAAAAGAAGAAACCGCCACAAAAGAACCCCCTCAATATAAAAAACCGCAATTAAAAGAATATACTCAAGATAAAGACGAAGATTTTGATGATTTTGTCGAATTCATTGAGCAAATACATGACCTTTACCTTAAATTTAAAAATACTCAAGTCAACAAATTAAAGATCGCCTTAGAAGCGGTAAAGATTTTTCACACCAAAAATTATGTATAATCACCGACAACAAATCAACCAAAGAAATAGACCGCATATCAACTATGCTAAATTTTTATCCTTCAATAGCAATGGTATTAAAAGACAAACGCTACAATTAAAAGATTACATCAATACACATAACCTGGACGTCATTCTCCTAAACGAAACGCATCTCAAACCCGAAGACTCCTTCAAAATTCCTAACTTTGATATACATAGAGTGGACAGACTTCACAACCGTGGAGGCGGCACAGCTATCATCATCAAAAGAAATCTAAATAGCACCAAATTTCATTTACCAACCCTCAACAGTATAGAAGCATGCGCCTGTATACTTCCCAGCAGGAATATAAACTACTTACTAGTCGCAGTATACAAACCACCAGGAAAAGCCCTATGCACTCAAGACATCGATAAAATTATCAGTTTAGGTTTCCCCACAATTATTGCGGGGGACCTAAACTCAAAACACACCATCTGGAACTCCAAAAATAATAACCTGGACGGAATCTTACTCTACAACTACAGCATCAACAATAATATCATCATCACTGCTCCAATAGAACCAACCTTCTACTCCAAAATCCACCCAAACTCCAACGATGTACTAGACATAATCATCACCTCTAAAATTAATCAACAACCATATCTGCAAGTAGACACAGCATTAGATTCGGATCATCTCCCCATCAAATTCACCCTGCATGGCCTCCAACAAGGGCTACCACCTTTAAAATGTAAAATAAATTGGTCTAAATTTAAACAAGAAATAGACAATAGCATTAACCCAACCTTTTCTCCTCAAAATGAAGAAGAAATAGAAAACGCAATAAATTACTTCTCTCAAAAAATTCAACTAACCCTCGACAATAGTAAACACCCCATCCAAAACAGCAACGCAACTCTCCCAAAAAATATCCAAAACAAGATCAAAGAGAAGAATAGATTAAGGAAAATTGCTCAAAACACACAAGATCCAAGAGACCTACGGGAATTTAACAGAAGCAACAGGCAACTGCGAAAACTAATAAAAGAATTTAAAGAAAACTCCTGGAACATCTTCCTAGAAAGCCTTTCCCACACAGACAACTCCGTCTGGAAAATAGCCAAATCACTTAAAACAACTGAAACAACCATAGGTCCAATATCTGATGGCAATACTACCACTCACAACCTAAACGAAATAGTCGAGCTTTTTGCAAATTCCTACGAAAAACAATTCACGATAAACAACTTCCCAAACCCAAATGACATAAATATTGAAAACCACGTACAGCACATCCTAACAACTGTCCCGGATGCCCCCATCCAACCGATTACTCCACTAAAAATCAAGACTATTATCAAAAATCTAAACAAAAGAAAAGCCGCAGGCCATGACAATATCACCAACAAAGCATTAAAAGAACTCCCAAGAAAAGCAATAGTATATCTCACTAAAATAATAAATGCGTGCCTAAAATTAAATTACTTCCCTGCACAATGGAAGCACGTCATCATAACCGTCATAAAGAAACCAGGTAAGCCAGGAAAGGCAACAACAGACTATAGACCCATTTCACTACTATCATCATTAGGAAAAGTCTTTGAACGTATCATCGTCCAAAGGCTTGAAGAATTTATTACAGAAAAAAATTTACTACAAGAGCATCAATTTGGATTCCGGAAAAAATTCTCCACAACTCAACAAATAACGAGAATCGTAGAAAAAATAGGCGAATCTTTCAATAAAAATGAAACAACAGCAGCATTATTCCTCGACATAGAAAAAGCTTTTGATAAGGTTTGGCATTACGGCCTCTTTATCAAACTTATAAATTACAACTTCCCTCTGAAGAGCATCGCACTCATAAATAGTTTCCTAAACAATAGATCCTTCCAAGTAAAAATCAAAACCCATACCTCTCTCATCAAGAAAATCAGTAGCGGCCTACCACAAGGTTCAAATCTCTCTCCACTACTATATAATTTATATACAAATGATATCCCAATAATAAAAGATGCCTTCATCGCCTGTTACGCAGACGATACAGCTATTATCTGCAGCTCCATGAATCCAGACTATGCCACCCAAAAATTACAAAATGCAATAAACCAACTCGCCCCCTGGTACAAAGGATGGAAAATAAAAATAAATGCCACCAAATCAACAGTAGTCATCTTCAAAAGAACACAATCCAGGCATATTTACCAAGACCTGAAATTTGAAAACAACAATATCCCCCGGAAAGCGGCTACAAAATACTTAGGAGTCCTCCTGGACGAAAAACTAACCTTTAAAAATCACATAATAGAAACAAGAACCAAAGCATCCAAAGCTCTACAATCAATATATCCACTAATTGGAAGGAATTCACCTTTAAATATAAATACCAAAAGAATCCTCTACCTGCAAAGCATCCGTCCTATATTATTATACGCTGCACCAGCATGGGCAAGTGCAGCAAAGAGCAATAGAGAGATCCTGCAAAAAATTCAAAACAAAGCTTTAAGAATGATAACAAATGCACCATGGTTTGTAAGGAATTCCACCTTACACAAAGATCTAAAAATAAACCAACTAAATACAGAAATCCTCATTCACTCGCATAACTTCTTTCAAAAATTGGACAATAGCAACTATGACATCCTCAGAAAAATAGGAAAATACGATTACACAGTATCTCAGCCCTTTAAACGGCCAAGAACAATCCATCATAACAGCAATTGGTGATAAATCAACAAGCGACCGGTAGCTTAGCGGGATAAACCCCTACCACTGTGCATCCTAAGATCAACGGTTCGACCCTCAGCAGAACCTTAAAACGCAAAGGACTTGTATATATTTTAAGAAAAAATTTTTTTTGCATATAATCAGGAAAAAATAAATATCAGGAAAATAAATGTACATAAAATTGAGAAATTCTGTATATAGAAATCCAGAAAAGAAAAACAAGAAGCAGAAAAATATTATTATACATAGATGAAAATAGAAATTATCTTTAATGTTTTAAAAAATATTGTAGGGCAGAAATTAAGTGAAAATTCATGAACTTGTATATATTTGAAAGGACTTGTAGAGATTTTGAAAATTTAGCATATAATCAAGAAAACTACTTTTTGGAAAATAAATGTACATAAAATCGTGAAATATTCTGTATAGAGAAATACAGAAAAGAAACAAGATGCAGAAAAATATTATTATTCAAATATGTAAATAAAAATTATTTTGATGTTCTAAAAAACATTGTAGGGCAGAAATTAGATGAAAATTCATACACAAAAATAGAATCCACAGCTGCTTAGTACAGACATTGAGAATTTCCTTCAGTCCTGATTATTCAGGTATTTTACCTCAGATGATTTTGTCCACACGGAAACAAAAATAGATTGGTAAAGGCCCTCACAGGTCGTACACCTCTTATAAACGCTATGGTCTATGGCTCAGCGCTTCTAGTTCCTGGTTTCCCGGCTGGTAAGTGAGCGGTTTCCAGCCCCTTCAAGGGATGCATTGATTCCAGTTTGCGAGATGATGGTTCCAGATTGAAGTTCTTCAGTTCCGGGGGCTATCCTGTGAGTCACTGCCATGGGCGGCGTCCATGTTTCTTCAATGAGGGCAGAATTAAAAATACGTGAGCAGCGACGACTCCTTGTGCAAACGAAGTTAGGCCGGTTTTAAGTGGTTTCACATTTAAATTTTTCAGGTGTTTTCTTGACCATTGATTGTGGACTTATTGAATGGGTAGCCAGCTTTATTTTTAGGCTGCATAGTCACTGTTTAGGACATCTTCATTTTTTTTTTTTTTTTTTTTTTTTTTTTTTTTTTTTTTTGTTTGTATAGAATGCCAGTGTTTTGGAGTATAGGTAAAAATATTTGATGAATGATGATTATGTTGTGTTTTTCCTAATACTCTAATATTGTTGACATTTATTTTATGTGTTTTTATTTTTTATTATATTGTTAATAAATTTGTTAAGTTCAAAATCTTTTATTGTCTTCAATGTCTGCTCAACATATCTCAGGGAGCTTTCATTGCTACTACTGCTAAGTGTTTAATTTCTTTAAACTTTGCTTTAGCATCACGTTGTTCCTTAATCTTCAAATTGGATCTGGCTTATTATTTTTTGCAGACTGTAAGAGCAATTTTATAAAAGTAAGCTTGAACTTTCGATTATGTCAAATAGAATTTCCGATGTGGGAGCTCCCAAAGGATCTAGAAAACGAAAGTATGTTTCGATGTCCATCAAACAAAAAACGAATTGCTACAAAAAATGGATAAAGGCATATCCTTTGTTTATCTAACCATTCCGAAATCTGTTTATTAATTTCACGCTGCTCTGCGGGGGGGGGGCGTCGCGGCACGCAATGAACTGGAAGTTGATCTGTCAGCACTATCATTATCTTCAGGGCAGATGTTTTTATTTTATTCGGTTTATAATTCCTTACTAAATGTAGTATTTAATCTCGATGTACTCCGTCTTTGATATGATTTAAATCAAATTCCTCGTCATTATAAATACCACGAATACAAATCAAATAGTTTTCTGGTTGCAATTTTCTAATTTCGGCTATGCGCGCGTTGAAAGAAATGTTTAATAAAGTAAATAAATATTAAGCTTCTTTTTTTGTAAATTTTGATACCCTTTAGATCATAATTGCTCATTATTTTATAAAATACGGTTTCATATTTTTAATTTTATAATTTCTGCATGCCATCTTACCAGATTTAAACTGATGATCTATAATCCGGAAAAATCGATAATCCGGAATCGCCGAAGTCCCGACGAGTCCGGATTAAAGACTTTTGACTGTATATGGCTTGAGCACAAAAATAGTCCCTGATTTCAAGATGTAAAATTAAAAGTTACTTGAATAAATTGATAAATGTTATATCCATGGTTAATTTAACTCAACATATGTTTCTTTCCTTTCTTTTTGGAAACTGCTAAACATTATTCCTACTGCTAGAGGGCAGTGATATCGAAAATGGCATTTCACAGCAACAAAGCTGGTGCATGTTACTTTTTGTCATGTTTTTTTGCAGAAATAAGCAGAGTTCTTAGTATGTACTATACAAGCAATAACAACAATCGGTCTACTCACAAAGCCATTTTGATGTATTATAAAACATTTACACATTAAATGCTAGGCCTATTTTTCATATCTAAAGCCATTCCCTAGGAAGAGATGTGGTGTATAACATGTTAACAAGACAGGTTGCATTTGTAATAAAAGAAAAAGATATTTTGGTTGACCTTCCATAGCAATGGAAATTGTGGATCAATAGAATTTTTTTCCTCTGGGAATTTGTGTACCAAGTATACGGATCAATTGAGTCAAAAAACAACAGTTCTGTATATTGTGGCCGATTGACAAATTTGAAATTGCATTTTTCATGTCTCAAGAGCTTGACTTAAAATATGTATTGCTCTGTATTTCGACACAAAATCGACAAGTTGCACATGTGCACATATATGGGTTACAAATAAAGATCTTTTCGCAATGTTATGAGTTGCCTCACTGCCTGCTGTATTCTTTTCAGGGTTAGGTGCATAATTATAAAGTACTGATTTCCCCCCCCTAAATCTTCATTATTTGTTTCTGACATATTATATAAGAAAAAAAAAATATCACTGCTTACTTTTATTTGTTCAAAGTATGCAGATAAAGAAGTCTATACATTATCAAAAGAATATAAAATATGGTAATTTTAAGCTCATTAGTGTTTTTGATGGTATTTGCATTGAAATTGTTGTTTCACTTGCCATCATTGAATTTTAGTGCCAGAACAAAATCCTGATTCTGCATCCATGTCTTTAATTATTTATTATAATATGCATTTTCCTGAACTTCAAACACGTTTTTATAATTTAAATCCATTCTGTATTCTAATAAAGTATTAACTTTCAGTGGATTGCAAAATGTCCATAGTTTATACTGTAATTGTTTGCTGGCAATATTTATAATTTGATGATTTTAAAAATACACAAGTATGCACTAAAGTAAATAGCAACTGCTAGTAACTAGCTGCAGTTTCATTATATAAAATAAAACTGCAGCTATGCTGAATTTTAGTGCAATGTTAATGTATTTTGTTGTTTCTGTCTATTTATGTTATGAAAACATATATTTTATGTAGTTTTTAATGCATTAAGCATCTTGGATTTTATTTCTAATTATTTGAATTTCATGAATATTTTATTTAAATGCTTTCCTTTCAGATAGCAACTTTAGCTTAAGAAATGAAAAACTTATCAACAATTTTCTTAACATTTATAAAATAAATAATGAAAACTATAATAAAAATAATTTGATTAAAATTGTTTTAATTCATATGGTGGAGTGTATTATTTCTGTGAAAAATAAAATTAATGCAAAATTAGCAAGCATAATACATAAAAAGATAATAATTTTCATGAAATTTATTTTTTATATTTCAGCATGTGCCCAAATGTCTCGCATGGTTTCGGATACAGTAGAGTACTGCCAAAACAGAAAAGCGTTTGGAAAGAAAATAATTGATAATCAAGTCATTCATTATCGTTTAGCCGAATTGCAGACTGAAATTGAAGTCTTAAGATCATTATTGTACAGAATTGTTGGTAAGTTAGAAAAAGAGAGTATAATTCAAAAAGGTTAAAATATACTTAACAGTAAAGCTAAGTATATCTTAATCATTCTAAAATGCTATTAATATAAAAATCTTAATTTTTTATTAAAAAAATTATGAATTCATAAATTTTATGAAAATGTATCAATTAAAAAATAATAAATTACAATTTTTTTAATAATTTAAACTTTATACATATAACTTTTATTGTAAATTATGCTGAGTAGGAATTCTGAACTAAACTGCACAGAGTATCATTGTATTTATAATATTACAATAATACTCTGCACAGTCTACTACTACTTTTAGTTACAACTATAAATGCCGAATTGAACAGATTAACACATCATTTACTTAGTTTCTTTTAATTTAAACATAAACTGTTAAAGCTTTTATAAATTTATAATATTTATTCACCATTCAAGCAAGCTAATAAATATTTAATTATACAAAATTCAAAGTTTTCTATATCTGTCAGCACAAAATCATTTCCTAATTTTTTTATTTCAATTTTTTTTATTGTATTATTTCAAGATAACAAAAAATTCCTAAAAGCAACTTCTATATTTCTAAACAAGTAAAACCAGATGTAGTATTTTATGTACCAATTCAATTAAGTCTGATTTCATTATGTTTCATCTGAAAATTATTGAAACACTATTCTGTAGAGGATATGAATTTTATGTAACTTAAGTCCTTAACCCTTTTTTACCGACATACTAACTAGCATGAAACAGACTCATATGCCCATAGGATTTGAAATAAATGTACATTTGACCTTCTACTTGAAATGCGACAAAAATGACTGACACGCACTTGAGTTTTGATTATACAAACATGGGCAAAAGGCATGTTCTGGACTCGCAGGTTTCCTGGTGGCTGTTGAAATGTGCATATGATATTTATTGATGAATCTTATAGAACTTTTTTCCCCCTTGCTGCAGTTGGGTGTTTCTTTAAATGCGAGTATGGTACTTATTGATGAATTTTATGAGAGATTTTTTTTTTTTTTTTCCTTTTCTGCTAAAGAGTTGGGTGTTTGGGTTTTGAGAATTATACTTTGTATAGATTTCTATTTTGAGTGTTATAATGTCACTCAAACACTATCAAAAATTTTTAACAAAATGAAACCGATTGACATTTTTAGGCAAACGAAGGTTCAGTATGGAGATGCGTGTTTGTCACAGCCACAAATCTATGAATGGTGCCGGAAATTTGCAAATGGTGTTACGTCCGTGGCCGATGCTCCACGCCCTGGCCAGGCTCAGCACGTAGTGACTCCAGAGACCATTTCAGCCGTTGAGGTCATCGTTTTGGAAAACCGCCCTGTGACAATAGACGAAATTGCAGCATGTGTACACATGAGTCATGGATCGGCACATCATATTGTGCATGATGTTCTCCAGTTTCATAAGGTGTCTGCAAGATGGGTGCCCCAACAACTGACGCCTGAACTGAAACAGCGACGTGTTGATGCATGCGAAGACCTTTTGTGGCGTGCTGAACTTGACGGTAATGCCTTCCTGTCACGAATTGTCACTGGTGACGAAACATGGGTGCATTACCATCAGCCTGAAACAAAGCGAGCGAGCAAGGAGTGGCGCCACTCCTCATCACCGAAACCCAAAAAGTTTCGGACACAGCCGTCTGCAGAGAAGGTTATGCTGACCCTCTTTGGGGATGAAAAGGGCATTATCTTGGAACACTACACACCACAAGGAACCTCTGTGACGAGTGCTATGTACTCGAACCTCCTAAAAAATCATCTCCGGCCTGCCATCAAAACGAAACGACGTGGATTGCTGTCAGCCGGTGTGCTGCTGCAACACGACAATGCACAATGGTTGCGACCATCACAGACCTAAAATTTGAATGCCTCCCACATCCCCCTTACTCGCCAGACCTTGCACTGAACAATTTCCATCTGTTTGATCCGCTCAAAGAAGCAATGGGCGGCAGGAAGTTCCACTCCGATAAAGAGATACGCAACGCAGTACACAAGTGGTTGCGCCGTCACCCAAAAGACCTTTTTTCTGCAGGTATTCAGGCTCTTCCAAAGCGCTGGCGGACTTGCATTGAACGAGGAGGGGACTGTGTTGAAAAGTGATTTACTTCTGTACCCTGTGTGACCAATAAATAATATTTAAAAAAATAATTATGGTTTTCATTTGACTCCCCCTCATATATTGATCATTTTATCATGTCTCCATCACTGGCAGATGAACTCTTTAGACTTGGAACAAGTACTTGTGGGACTGTAATGAAGAGAAGGAAAGGAATAATGAAAGATTTTCTGGCACCCAAAATGAAAACTAGCAAGACGTTGGTTTTGCAGTAAAAGAATCTAAAGACTGTTTTCAAAGTTAAATGGGAAATGCATTGTTCGAATGAAAGTTCTAAGAAAGTGCTTCATTTGTTCACACTCCTGTAAAAATCCCCAAAAAAGGCAAATGAGCTATTATGAATGCAAAGATTGTAACATTGGACTGTGTGTAGATCCCTGATTTGAAATTTGTAATATTAAAAATGAATTCGAAGTAAAATGTTTAGTTGTCAAATGTATAATGTCAAAAGTCACTAAAAGACAAATAAATGCTGAAAGAAAAATAATGTGCCAAATAAAAATGTTTAAACAACAACACAAAAAAAAAACTTTATGAAGTATGTAAATCAAAAATTATATAAAATGTATACTGCATATACAGGGTGAATCTGAACAAGAGGGCAAAACTTTAAGGAGTGATAGAAAGCAGCTATACAAGCAATATTCATCATAAAATGTATAGTCGGAACACAGGCTTTGAGAAGTTAAGGGGTAGTTTTCCACTGTCACATTTAAAGAATTAACACAAGAATGAGCAGTTCATCACCCTGGAAATTTCATTGTTTACATAAGCAGCCGATCGTCTCGGCAATTCACGGTAGGTAATGCCGCTGGATGCAAGGACCGACCCTTTTTGTACCATTTTCAATGCCACCTAGAGGCTTGCTGTTTGCGTTCCATCCATACATTCTAAGAGAGATATTGCTCGTATAGCTGCCTTCTGTCACCCCTAAAGTTTTGCCCTCTTTTTAAAATTCACCCTGTAAACTCTACAGAACATTGTTAACTAATGTATTCATCTTTCCACAATTTCGTGGATTTAGGTTTAATAGGCGAAAATACTTCAACCTTGGAGAGATAAATGCTCATGAAAGAAACAACTATCCCCAGCAGTCTATGTCCCTTTCGTAGGGGAAGTTATCTAGTATGATAAAGCATTGTAAGGCTATCTTTAGTGTATTATTTTCCAAGAAAAATGGGTTTGCATTTAAGTTAAGTTATGCATGGGGAAAAGTATAAAAAATGCAGCTACCTAAACTCAGAATGAACTGTTATACTTCTAGTGTCTTATCCATTTGGCCATTGGCAAGTCTTGCTTAAATGCTGTGTTACTAAAATTTCAGTATGGGCATTTCCACACTTGAATATCTCATCTTTTTTAGATCTAATGAAATATTAATGAACATGAAAACAATATACGAACTTTCCAGCCTTTATGTATTATACATAGTCCAGGTAGTTCGGTTCCAGTGAAAGGGCTGGCAGCATGAGCATTTTCATGGTTTCCCTTAAAAAGACTTCCACAGGGCATTCCCTCCCTTTCCGTGTAGTGCCTAAGGGCGGAGCACGTAATAAGAAAGTCAAAAAATGCTGTTACGAAATTTCCAAGTTTGCATTTGGTTTGATCTCCTCAGCAGTTCATACAGAAAAATATGATTACTGTTTTAGACATTCAGTTTTGATTATTATTTTTTCCTTTAAATTAAAAAGCATTTTGATATAAACAGAAATATTTTATTACCCTTTGATTGCCTTTTTTTTTTTTAAATCCATTAAAAATATAGATTCACTTTTATATCTTAAAGCATCACTGATATTTTAACAATAAAAATCAGTTTTTAATATCAATTGTGTATTTTTTTAGAGAATCCTATTTTAAGAACGAGGCAGCTATAAACTATTTTTATGCTATTGTACAAAAGTATTCTGTATGAAATCCAACACTGCTTTTGCTTCTAATTTGTACTGTTTGTTTTGCATTTTCTTGTAACTAACAATCATGTTTATCTTGCATTTACCACTCTAATTCTTAATGTTTGCTGGTGCAGTTCTTTGCTTCCATTCACAGGACGTAAGCAATGACAAACATTTAAAATAAATTGTCAGTTATACTTATCTCAGGAAGAACAATATACCAAAATCACCAGAGTGAAATTAAATTCAGGAAATGTTTGTACTGCAATATGTTAAATGTAAACAAACATGACTTCATCAGTTGGGCATGCACAGAAAATACCCAAATGGAGATCATTGTAGGCAATATGTTAATTTCAGTATATATAATAATTTTTATTGTAAACAAAGTAATGGAAATATAAATGAATGGATGAAGTTCATCTAAATCTTAAAAATATTTCTATCAAATAATCATTTTAGCAGTTATATAAAAAAAAGAAATTAGATCTTAAAAGAAAGAACAAAATTGTTTGTTGTATATTTAAAATTTTTACTCGATTTATATTTTAGAAATGAAAAATGAAAAGCAAGACATCACCCTTTTGGCTTCAATGGGAAAATTAAAAGCTGGTCGTCTTTGCAGAGAAGTAATGGATTCATGCTTACAGTTTTGGGGAGGTATGGGATACACAGAAGATGTGCTTATCAGCAGATTTTACAGAGATGCCCGTCTACTTTCTATTGGAGCTGGAACTGATGAAATAATGTTATCAATTATATGTAAATATATGGGCACACTGCCAAAATAATAACAATCTGTTTTGTTACATTTTATATGGTGATCCTCAGAGTATTTTTTTACATTAAATATATTCACTGTTTATAAAACTTTTATTTTATGGTTCATGCAGTTTTCTTCTTGGGAGGGGGAGGTCAGTTTTTTGCATTTTCATTTCCATGCATGCAAATTTTGCTCTGTATAAAAAGTTGTATCCAGTGGTGGATTGGCCAAAGAAATCAGCCCTGGCAGGAAAAAATATGTCAGCCCTTTTTAAGACCCCATATGAAATATCATTATACATATATAAGTTATCATTGTCATAATCATCATAAAAAATAATTTTATAAAATAAAAATATACCTTTGCAGAAAAGGTATATTTTTCTGCATATACAGGGGTTTGACAAAAATATGGAAACACCTTTAAAAAAACATGTTTCTTTGCTTAATATGGTGTAGGAAACCCGTTGGCATCCAAAACAGCTTGCAGTCTTCTCGGAATGGATAAATACAGTTCCTGTATGTTTGCCAAGGAAATATTATACCATTCTTCCTGCAAAACGGTGGCAAGTTCAGATAACGATGTTGGCGGTGGATAACGAGAACGCACTTTCCGTTCCAATGTAGACCACAAAGGCCAGGGGAGATGGGACAACTCATCCTCGTGATCATAAAACCAGTCCTGGAGAGTGTGAGTTGTGTGAACAGGGGCTTTGTCGTCTTGGAAGACACCATCACCATCGGGGAACAAAGTTTGTACCATGGGATGAACTTGATCGGCCAAAATGTTCACATAAGTCTTGCCAGTCATGAGCCCTGACACAGTTATGGGGCTAGCAGAGAACCACGATATGGCTGCCCAAACCATAACAGAACCCCCGCCATGTTTCACTCTTGGCAACAAGCAGTCTGTATTATAGGCTTGAGATGGCGTTCTCCAGACGTAAACTCGGCCAGAAGTGGGAAACAATGTGAAAGAAGACTCGTCAGACCATATTACTCGCTTCCACTGCTCTATAGTCCAGGCTTTATGACTTAAACACCACCTTTTCCTGTTACGAGCATTAGCATCACTGATGAGTTGCTTCTCAATTGCAGGACGGCCAGCAATTCCCTGTTTATGAAGCTCCCTTCTAATTGTTTTGTTACTCACAGGGTTCGGTAACACAACATTCATTTCAGCAGTAACTTTTGCAGCTGTGGTCTTCTTATTTTTCGTCACAATTGCCCTTAATGATCGTCTGTCGCGATCACTCAGGACACACTTTCGTCCGCGCTGTGATTTAGCAGATGATGTTTTTCCGCTTTTCAAATATGCGGAATAAATCTTCGATACAGTACCTCTGGAAACACTAAACACCTCGGCTACCTTGCTTACGGAAGCACCTACCATACGTGCTCCAACAATTTGCCCACGTTCGAAGTCCGTTAACTCTGACATAATGCAATGACAACCTCACATAACAATACTCCGACAACAACTGAACTGTTTAGCACATTTACGAAGTTGTATAGGTGGCGTCAGTAGTCAAAAATGCCAGCGCCACCTACATATTTCATTAAAATCAATCTTTCTTTTCAAACATGCATTTCACAAGGTGTTTCCATATTTTTGTCCATCCACTGTATATGTATCCAAATAAACTACAAACAATAAATAACAGCGACTATATATTTATACAAACAAAACAGCAGCTGATTCATAATTAGCCATTTAAATATTTTTTAATTCTAGGTTGTCTGGCAAATATTTCCTCCATTATATCTTCAATTTTTGCTTTAGCCAAAATATCCTTCTTTATGTTTATCAATAGTAATGACTCCAAATTAGCATGCTTCATAGTATTCCTTAATCTCCTTTTTACAATTTTTTATGTTGAAAAAGTTATTTCGCATTCATCATTATAGATAGGATGAATACAATCGTACACAGAAAAAAGACATTGGCTTATGCAATACTATATAAATTATATTTCAAAAGTAATTTATATGCACACAAGATGCAATTTTTGAAAAAAATTTAGCTTTCGAAGAATGCTCATTAATAGATACAGCACTCTCTCCTTCTGACTTGATATTAGATTCAGAATAATGATTTTCATTTGAATTTTTTATTGTTTCACATTTAATTATTAGGTCCTGATATTCGTTCTTAAGGTTTTTATCAATTGTTACACCTGCATAGTGCCCTAATAATATAGAAAAATAGTCAAATTTTTTGGCGACAATGGCTTCGAAAAGTTTTGAGGATCGAGAAGTGATATGTCTTCATACAACTTCCTGTGCCCTTTAAACCTACTTTCCATTAATGAAATAATGTTATCCATTATAAAATTAAAGAAAGTAACTTCGAATTGTGTAACCCTTTGCGACACGCATATTTAAAATATATTTTAATCTTTAAAAAAATGCCTTAGAATAAGTCAGATGGACTTACTTAAGTGCCTTTAAAGCTTGAAAAAAATTCTGCACTTTTATTTTTTACGGGGTAAGGTGGGATACCGTTTGTCCCACCATGCAACTAGCACGTCTTATAGCATATTGGTGTATAGCAGGAAAAAAAAATCATATGTGGAATGAATAAACAAAATAAAGCGTGCATTCTAAAATATTCATAATAAACACACTAAAATGCATTTTATACTTATTGCATATATGCATGACTTGTAAAATTTTGCATATATATATTTAATATTTTTAAATTTTAGGAACAAAAGAAAATATTTTCTTGAATATTATTTTAAGATTAAAATTTGATACTCGTACATATGATACTAAATAAAATATTAAAATTGGCACTTGATTCAAAAACATTTATATATGATTAAAATTGAAAAAAAGTCATTTTTCATGAAACTTTGAAAAACATGTTGTTTCATTCTTTTGTAAGCATAGAGGCACTTCACATGTTTCACACATCCAAAATGTTCGTCGTTCTTCTTTCGATGTGCTGCACATCTTCTTCTGCTCGTTCTCTTTGGCGTGTGACTTACATTTTTTAGTCTCCTTTCTGGTTGTACGAACAGGTTTTTAGTTTTTATTTGAACTGGGGATTTCAGTTTTCTTTTCAGCTCTTTCTTGCCTGCAAGTGCCATTAGACTTTCTATAACTGAGAGAAGAAAATCTTTCATTGTTTTTACATCATGATCAGGTTCGCAAACAAACTTAAATAGAATAAATGCGTTTACTATACTCGCATCTAAAAAGTAAAAAAAAAAATCGTGCCACCATTTCTTGCTTTTGCGGTCTATTTCATATAGTCCTTTCAGTTGATCAATCACTCGACATATCCCATATTCTTATTGTATGAAATAATGCTGTTTGGGCACAGTACTTTTTTTGTCTTTCCATCTCGTGCTTTTCTATTAATTTCTTTCATTTCAGTAGCCTTTTCCAAGCAAGACAGGATAGAAACGGATCTTTTATCCTTTCATTTTATGCAATAAATTGAATCGTCGCTAACTGAAAAGTCTATAAATTCTCTTGACATAAATTTGTCTTTTAAATTTTTGGGTAGATACTTCCGATTCATATTTACAGTGCCACATGCATAGATGCGTCTGTGTCTTTAAAAAGCGAAACAAATTATAACTACTTCCCTTTCTTCTTCAGCAATAACTTCAAGCTCAGTTATTCTCTCCTGGATTTCAATTTCACCTGAATCAGAACTGACATCTGAAGCATTTGAGTTGCAATCGGATGGCAATTCAGCAAAAAGATCCAAAGCTTCCTGAGTTGTTAACTTTTTTCTAGACATTTTAGCACATCAGAGCATACAACGGATGTAAAAGCACGTGCAATCACGAAAAAAGTAGATGCAAAAAAGAAAAGAAAAAATAATCGTGAGTGCTACCATCTATTGAGCAGAAATTCAAGTGTGTGGTGAGACAATTTTTAACCCACTTATTTCAACTGCAAAATTAATGTTATAAAATATTGAATCCAATTAAGATTTTTGAAAATAAAATACCTTTGAATATTAAAAAGAATCATACATATCATAAATTGTATACCAAAATTTTTAAAATATTGAAAAATGCGAGATACATGGATCCTCTTGTGATCCTATTATGAATATTTTTTGCTTATAAACTTAAGCCCTAGTATAGTAGTAACATCTACTGAGAAAAATAATAACTAAAATAGATTATTTTTAAAAGATTAGAGAATTTCTAACGGAAATTGCTGACTGAGAAAATAAATATTAATTAGGTGGGACATATATTGACCCACCATGCCGCAAAGGGTTAATAGGGCAATTGAAATTTTAGTCGACTTATTCTTCGTCCATTTGTTTCACTTTTCGTAATCTTCTAGCAGGTAGCTCTTCTTCTGTAATTATATCACAACCCAGCCCCTCCAGTTTATTAATGCAATCCGTTGCAAACAATTTTGATAGCTAAATATTAAATTGAGGTTTCTAGAAATGGCTTTTAAAGAGCCTGTAACCTCCCCAACCATGTTATATCAGGCATGAAAGTGCAAGTTGGCAAAAACAGCTGAACAAACGCGTGGACACAAAATTACACAAAAACTAAATGAGCATGCGCAACCTCAAAAAACCACATTTTAATAAAATACCAACCTTTTAATATAAAAAGTATAATTAAACTAAAATAATACTTGTACTTACTATTTTGCTATTAATTTTATCTTCCATTTGTAAAAAATCAGTAAATCACCAAGAGATTTTAATGAATTAACCTTCTTTAAGATGCTTTTTATGTAGCAGTTGATACATGAATACTGTACACAACATTACAACACATTAATATACATATTTATGTTATATATTGCTGCCCATTTTCAGGCAATGACAAGTTTTAGAGATTAATATATATATATATATATAACTGTTACCATAGCTTTCAATTATCTTCACTTTTAGTTCAATAAACAGTACTTTATGCAACACCAGAAAAAGTAGTCATGTGAGATAATATAGTTACAAAATAACATATAGTTAAAGGAGGAATATAAAAAATAACTATTTTTCTAAGTTACATTTGATCCTGATTAAAATTTTTAGGGAAAAAGCTTTTTCCTTTTTGCTACTTTTGCAGCCAACTTTTCTAATTTCTGTTTGCGAGCTAGTCTCAATTTCTTTTCAGCAGCTTTTATACAATTCATTGTTCTACAATGTTTAATTGCTTTTTTTTTTTTTTTTTTAGATTCTCGCTCCTCTTTTTTTATCTCTAGCTCTTCTTTGTACAGTTTATGAACATTCCTTAAATTTTAACATAGAGTTTCGTGTACCAGAGAATGCAAGTGATTATCTGTATGTCCAACATATGGCGCCAGCACCGATCACTGAAATTATTGAAGTCAGCTCTCGTTTGACGGTTGCTTGCTCTTCTTTGATTCGATGTTCGTACGTATCTAGTTCCGCCTTTCCACATAAGCCCCACCTACTTCGCCTTGATGTGAAACAACGTATTTCGCGATCTCTGGCATGATGCAAACTTTTTTTACAAAGACAAGAGGAAGAGAGAGAGCATGTCCTCTGTTTACCCCCCAACACACACACATTTGCCAGTCACGATTTCTCAACGGTTCTGCATCCATCTCAGAAACAACCCGGGTGATGTTCAAAAAAGCGGAATTCCGCGAAAACATGGAAAACTTTCATGCCTGTTATATGTTAGGATGTAATCTAATGCTTTAGTCTGCAAATATTTCGTTACTGGCTCAATATATTGAAATATTTTTAAATATACGAGAGCTGACAATATTATTCGAAAAGCTGATATTTTATCTGGAACAGATTTTGCCATTAGTCGTATCTGTGCATTTTGTATACCATTGGAAGATATATTTATGAATGAAAGTATTAATTCTGTGGACATACCCTCACTTGCAAAGCTGTCTCACTGAGTCATCTGTGTCGATTCAATTGCTCGAGTTTCTTGATCGACCTGAAATCGCACTGGCCCAACGGGCTTCTGCCCGGTTGCCTGCCGGCCCTATCCATCACTGGTTGTATCCTTATATTTACTGCTTTTATGCATAGAGAGATGAACCGCTTCACCATTTCTCTCAAGACAGACTTGTCAGTTTAAAAAGTGTCTTCCGGCATCAGTAATGGTACACCCGTCTGTGTTATATTTGGCCTAAGCCTAAAATGAAAAGAGGTAATTAATGGCTTAACTGAGCATGCTTTCAAGATGTATGAAGGTCATACAAAAGCCAGTTCACTTAAAAAGACAGGAAATGGGAACGTAACTCCAGCCCCTTTTAGCTGGCATTGCTATGGAACTAATGCCAGTCTGTAAGTATACTTTTAGGGGGATTCTCTTTGTTAATTTTTAGATAAGAGACTAGGGAACACAATAGAAATTTTTTCCTGGGTGTGGAGACTAATATTCAACGTCCTTGAATGTGACAAATAGGTGGTTTTCTAAATAGGTCTTGACATCTGACAAAAGGAGAAAAGATGTATTTCAGATTCAGATACAAAATATTTTATCTTTGGTGGGGGGAAGCAAATATTTGAATTTTGTAGCATGGTTAAAATATGGCACTTAATGGTTTATCGATTATCTCAGAAAATAGGCCAAGTTAACCCCAACTAAAACATACTTGCACAAATACAGATTAATATCGCAAGCAACAAATGGTGGTTAAAACTAAAGAGAATAATTTAATTTAAAGGGGTTGAGCATTTATTGACAATAATTTTGTAGTAACTAAACAACCTGCCCTAGAGTTTGACATACCACAGTCGGAAGTTATAAATCTTTAACCAAGATCTTTTATCTAATAATAATTATAGAAGACACTCTGTGCCTAAATGACTATTCTTGATCTCAGACCTAAACTAATTTCCTTCCTATCACACTTAGCAGGATCAGTGCAAGGAGCCATTAACACACTGACATCAGCAGCAATTAACATTTATTAGTTTTTAAACTCCTTTTGGGTGTGTTACATTTCCATAAACTTTTAATCTGAGCAAATTTATGTAACATGATTCAAAGGGGAGATGGAGTAATATTGAACTCAGCTATTGGTACAACCTTCGGCCTTTCATACCTTAAGTGGGTCTGTAAAATGAGTTCCAACTTCGCTTGGGGACTAAACACTGGGGATCATGCGACAAGCTGACCACTTGTCCAGGGCGTATGCACTCCAGGCCTCAAAGGTCAAAAAAGCAGAAAAAGAGCACTGCAGGCCACGGCTCACTAGGGCTGTAGCGCCACTGAGTTTAGTTTTTATTAGCAGAACTTAAATAATGAAGTATATTACAGTTCTTTGGCTGAGTATATGGCATAGTAGGATCACCTAAAGTATGTTTATTATGTGTCTTTACTTTCCAAGAATTGAGCACTTTTCTCATATCCTTTTGTTTAAAATACAGGTGGGGGTCAAGATAACAGTGTTTTTAGCTATTCTGATGTCCCAAATAGGATAAATTTAAGGGTTGATAACTTTTTAATTGAAAACTGCAGAAATTCTGGAAATTTTTTTTAAATTACAAAAAAAAAAAAAAAAAAAAAATCAATCCAATATATTTATTGTTCATTTTATATTTTTATATCGAATTTTTATGCATTTGGAAGTTTTCTATAGCTTAATAGGGAAACATTAAATCTATAGGAAATTGGAAGTCACTAAAAAGTTCCATTATTAGCTAGTTACTACAGGGTTTGGTTGTAGTTTTAATGCAAAAAGCCCTTAAAGTATGCAGCATTTTAAAAAGTACAGTACAAAGTCCGTAATCCGGACTCGTCGGGACTTTGCCGATTCTGGATTAGGGGTTTTTCCGGATTATAGATCATCAATTTAAATCTGGTAAGATGGCATGCAGAAATTATAAAATTAAAAATATGAAACTGTAATTTATGAAATAAAGAGCAATTATGATCTAAAGGGTATCAAAATTTACAAAAAAAAAAGCTTAATATTTATTTGTTTACTTTATTAAACATTTCTTTCAATGTTAAGTTGCTTCATTTTTTGTGCTAATACTTTCTCTTTTATTCTATAAACAGACATAATTTGTTGCTCAGTTACAAAGTTCCACTGTTCAAGTCCTGTAATTGCTGTGTCGAGAATACCGACTAACTTTCAATCGAAATTTTTTCGTTTTCAACAACCTCTCTGTCACTTTCTTCACTATCCGAAGCGGTACATCGAAACATGCTTTAGCTTTGTAGATCCTTTGGTTGCTCCAGAATTATAAACTCTTTTTGACATAATCGAAAGTTCAAGCTTAATTTTTATAAAATTGCTCTAATAGCCTGCAAGAAATAATAAGCTGGATCCAGTTAGAAGATTAAGGAACAGCACAATCTGCAACATTAACTGAAAAAATAAAGAATCAATAAAGGTAATTGTAGACTAGCTTATACTGTCCGTTATACATTAAACACGCATGCATAAAAGCATACAGAAAAAAAAAGTTTGTGGTTTTGAAGAAGTGCAGATTATAGATCATTCCAGATTACGGACTTTGTACTGTACTAAGTTAAAATTTATATACATGATTTAACATTTTCTGGCAATTTTATTACTATAATTACTTCAAGAAATATATCAAAAACTCCCCAAATGGGAGTAATAAAATGGATGCTTGCCACAGTGCCGCTGGGTTTCTAATCACATCCAGTTAAGTACTGTAAAATGCCTTATTGGTATACATATGAGATATATTCTCAATTTGTAACATGCATTCATTTCTATTACATACTATTATACTATTATTCATATATGATATATCTATCATATATGAATGTATGCATGTTAAAATTCATCGTCTCTATTATATTATCTAGTATACTTTGAAGTTTTCTCATGTCTGACATCACTGCTATTATTTTTTGTCATATTTGTGTTGGTTATTCAGAATGGTAACACAGTTATGTCTTCTATTGTGCATGTCACATTCTTGTTATGCAGTATTACGTACCAGCACTTATTACACACACAAAATACTTCCTTACATATCATAAAATCAAGCAATGCTGTGTATGTGTTTCACTACCTGGTGCAATACTGTGTCTCAGTATTTCACTTTTAAAGAGTTTAAATGTTATGTCATCACGCATGCACAAGTTTCCTGCAACACAAGTCAAAAGTAGAATTCCCATTCATTTAATCTTCTGCAGTCCCAAACAGTACAGCCTCTTGTATAATACGATATAGAAATCATCTGACAGTTAACTTCAAAACCTCTGATAAAGGGCAGTTCAGGCAATACACCAGAAACATGCCCAGATTTGTAAAAAGCCTTATAGTTAGGAAGGATTGCACACTTTATGCATTAAAATCTTCTTCCAATGTTGAACTTTATAAGCATGTTTCAAATTATATGAAGTTTCACCTAACTGCAATTTCCATATTAATTTTTAGTAATAATCTCTCTGTTATTATTGTTGGAGATTCTAAGAGAGAGTGAGAGAGTTGTGTGGATAATGTTTAAGAATTTATCTTTTAGTTTATTTTCATGACCACCCCCAATTTCTTTTACTAGCTTTAACTGTTTATTTTGAATGTAATGAATTAAAAATGGAATGTTGAGGAATTCAGAACTTGCTAATAAAATTAACATACTTTATATAAGAGTTTACTTCATTATGTGTTTACATTTTTTAATGAAATCCAATGTAAAAAACATATAAGATAGCATATGATATATCTATCATATAAGATAGCATAGCACTATAACACTATAAGATAGCATACGATAAAAAAACCACCACATAATTTATTTATTATTTTTATCTACATTTATCTCACTGTCTGATTTTAATTTACACTTATATTTTACATAAGGAGAATAAACGTCAAAACCAAATGAAATAAAATTGTCAAAAAGAACTCTATACCTCAGAGGTAATAAATAAAAATTTACAAATTGTGCAGGTGGCCAAATCAACCACTCAGCTGTATAAATTTGTGAACCTTTTGCAAGGAGCTCCTCTTTAAGTTGTTTAAGTGATCCTTCTAAAACAGCTACAGTACCAAAATATACAGTTAAATTTACTGGAGAAAAAAGTATTTGATCATACAATACTTTTTTAATGACACACTTAAGAGATGACCCTGGTATAAATATATCAATGATTATGTACCAATAGTGAGATAGTACACCAGTAGTAAGACCTGCAGCTGACATGTGGGCTGTTCTAACAGGTTTCCAGCTGTCTTCTCTTCCAATTAATATTTCATAATGTTGTTGTACTAGATCACCAGCAATACCCATAGCCACAGAAAAAGTTGCATTAGTCAGAAGGAGATGTTTTCGAAACAAATGATTACTAATAGCTGATGATTTCTGGAATATTCTTTTCATACATGTATTTACAATAGTAGCCATGTTTTGCACAGATTTTCTGAAATTAAAAAATATTTTTGAGCTAAAAGAAAAGTACTTTTATAAAATCATAACTGTAAAATTATATGTAGCTTCAGATATGCGTAATTTTAGAGGAAAGAATAAAAAAACTGCAAACTTTTTCACATATAAAATGTAAAAAAATACTTAACATTGCTACATTTGTATTTTCAAAGTACGTGGTTCTTAATATGTGCCATTCTCATGATGCCACTTTGAGTGTTCCACAAAAAATTCAAATACATAATAAAAATTATTGCAAAAGAAAAATTAATACAATGTAAAATAATTTTGATATGGGATTATAATCAGCAAACACAAATGACATGTTAGTTATATATACACTCTGTTTCAAAAAAATATATACACCCAAAAAAAATTGAGCCACAACTGTGAAATGCAGCATGCAAATGTGGTTTGGCTAGTTATGTAAATGATTAAACTTGTAGTACTAATCAGCATTGTGGAGGAATACAATATGCATCTGAAGTTTGCAGCTGGTAGAATGTAAAAGGGCAGGTGTGGGGGGATAAGCATTTAGAGCCATGCACTAATGAAAGATGCCTTAAAGACATATTTGATGGCGTTACAAACAGTTGTCAGACTTTGAGTGGGGTCATATAATAGGGCTAAAAGAGACTGGTTGGTCAAAGAGGCAGGTTAGTTGGCATATTGATCGAAGCGATATGGTCGTTGTCGGAACCATTGGCTCAGTGAAGGTATAGTCAGCTGCCTTAGAGGACCAGTATGTTCCCTGGCCATCAGTGCACAAGATAATCGCACAATTAGAAAAGCTGCCACATCTGCACCAACAGTTACGCTATCATCGATTCAGTGCCATTTGCAAACACGCAGGGATAGGACTCGCTGAAGACTACGTAGCACTGGGGTCAGATCCCGATGTTTGTTAAGACACTTGCAATTGACACCTCACCATAAGCAGTGTTGTCTTCCATGGTGCCGCTATTGCTCAAGCTAGACAGTCTGATTATAGAAATGTGATCTTCGGTGACAAATTAAGCATTTCTCTCAATACTGATACTGCCACATATGGAGAGATGAGTAATCCAATGTGCCATTTGTTACTGAGTGGCACACAGCCAGAATATAGGGTGTGACAGTGTGGGAAGCAATCAACTGGGACAGCTGTTCACCATTAGTTGTGCTGCGAGGTACTCTGACTGCTCACAGATACATTGACATTTTGCAGCTGATCGTACTGCCTTTGCTGGCAGGTCATCCTGGTTCTATTTGTCAACACTCAGCTACATACAGCACAACTTTCCAAAAAATGTCTTCGATGTGTTAATGTCCTCAACTGGTTTACCAGTCGAGACTTGTCACCTATTGTACATGTTTGGCAAGCAAATTCAGCCATATAAAAATATGTTCCAAGTCGCTGACCTTTTGTTTCACTTATGCCACAATCTACCGCAGAGAGACATTGACAACTTAATAGGCTCCATGCCATACTGAGTGTCAGCTTGTATAGCTGCCAGGAGTGGCTTTACCACCTATTGATCTTCTCATTCTTTGTATTACTACGTGTAAATAAAACATTTTTTTCTTCCCGTTTTTTTATGATCTGTTTATCTACTCGAACACTGTACTTCGAGTTTTGTAGTTGTGGCTCAGTTCATTCTGGGTGTATATATTTTTTTACAACATAGTGTCTGATGGAAGGCTGTAAGCTGATTGTCAAAATTAAAGTGTTGGATGCAGGTGAACATGAAAATCAAAAAAAAAAGTCTTAATAAAGAAACCTGGCAATAAAAAAGGGGAGCCTATGAAAGTGTTGAAGGAGCAAGGATCGAATCTAAGCTAGAAGTTAACAATGCCATGCACTTCCACCAAATAAAAAGAACCTTTTCTCTGCTGAGAAGGCAGTTCATTTTCAGTTTTACAAGATTATATGGTGGCGTGCCTGTGCAGTTTGCATTCGAATTTTGAGCAGTCACGCTGATTTCCAGTAATCGTATCAATCTGATTTTTTAATTAAATAAAGCCACTAAGTCTATCATATTACCCATTAATTTTATATTTTTTATTTACATTACAGGTAATAAATAATTTTATCTGAATAAAATATTGTAAGATAATCATTGATAACATTACTGGAAATTGAAGATGATGTAGAAAAGATAAAAAAATATGAGTCAACTTGGAATGTCAATCGTTTGAACAATGAAGAATATTTAAAAATCAGATTTACCTAAATTATCTTTATTTCATATGAGAAGCAAAAAATCAGACAATAGCACAATGGCACCAGCTAAATTAAAACATCATTTATCACCCTTCATCAAAAAATAAAGAATAACTCAAAACTTACGGTAAACAAAGAAAACAGTTTGAAAAACAAATAGTGAAAATAAGAGATAAAATTGAACTTGCCTTGAAGAAAATTGTTGAGTTAGATAAATTATAATAACATTAAAATTAAAGCAATGCAAGATTGCAGAATCTCTCATTTTACCACCCTGCTGTCAAAGTGACAATTATGCTTGGTATAGAAGCAAAGAAGAAAATTTTGAAGACTGTGATATCTGATAACATGATTTGCAGAAGAATTAATAACATGTCCTACAATATTGAAAGAAGATCACATGTAAACTTGTTAACATGCCCTTTGCATTATAATTAAACATTATATGGTATGAGTGACAAAGTGCATGCATCTTATAGGCTTTTTACTATTTACTTATCAACAGAAGAAAATAAATCAGTTTTTGTCAGAAGATAATAAATCAGTTATCAAAGGACTGACAGTAGTGAAAACATCAATTCAAATATAAATACATTGCTGTCTCTTGTACCAAGAAATATTTGTCATAAAGACAATGCCTAAAAAATTGGATCAAGTAGTATCCATGGTAAATTTTATTAAAATGAAATGAATTAAAAGCCGTAATTTCAAACAACATTATTTACCTATGAAAGCAGACTACAAATGCTTATTTCTTTAAGCAGAAGTAAGACGACTTGTCACATGGAAAGTTTTTAAATTGTGCATTGCAATTACGAAATAAATTACTTATTTTTTTTAAACAGAAAAATACTGAAGAATGATAAATGGTTAAAATAACTTGTCGTATTTGGCCATTATTTTTGTTTACTTAAATACTAGTATCAGTATAAATATGCAAAGCACCAATGAAAATAAATTTCATTATGGAAGAGACACACCAGAGAAACACAAAAATGTTAATGGTTAATGGAAGAATTATGATTTGTTGTGGATGT
Source organism: Stegodyphus dumicola (assembly GCF_044657685.1). Taxonomy (NCBI): domain Eukaryota; kingdom Metazoa; phylum Arthropoda; class Arachnida; order Araneae; family Eresidae; genus Stegodyphus; species Stegodyphus dumicola. The sequence continues at coordinate 23,034,801 of NC_140776.1, read as the reverse complement.
GACAAAATTCAGATATATTTTATTTATATTTTGGAATGTGTGATCAACAAAGAACAAGGAAATATAACACTTTATTTTCATAATACATATGATCAATAATCTGGATAAAAACAACTAGTGACTTCTCACAAAATGTTTCTTGCACAGAGGACTAAAGAAATATTCTGGAAACAAAAAGTATGAAAGTATTCCAATTTGATGCAAAATAGGTCAGAAAAAAGCCCCCCAAAAAAACTTAAAAATTTGTATTTTCAATGCTGAAGGCTGAATTCTATCTCAATTTAAATCCTAAATTTTATCAGTCTTATGATCTGTTCCTTATGCCCAGAAATTCCACTTTTGTTTCTATTGCAGTTTTGAAAGATTCCTCCAGTAACTCTGGTTTAGTTATTTATCATGAAGGATTTATGAGTGATGCAAGAAGTTAAAATACTATATTTTTCAGCCATTCTTATAACTCATTAATTATCTTACTCATTCATTAATTTTTCTTAATATGCATTAATGGAACATTCAATGATCACCCAGAAATGCTGAAAAACAAAATCATGTTCCAAATCAGAAAAAAAGAAACCTATTCAGCACCTGGACTATCAATACATTTACAAAGGAAAAAAATACATGATTCCTACTTCATATTATGGATTTTTTTACTATAGTCATATTAATGGATTGATGTAGAATTTGGCACTGGGTATGAAGCAGATGAATAAAAACCTTTCAGAAATTTAAAAAAAATTTCTTAACATGAGCAAATTTTTCTCAAAGATAAAATACAAATGTCATTACTGAATGATTTGTGGAGATCTTAAAGTAGCATATGCATGTTTCTGGACAACAGATAATATATACAAAATTTCCCGCTAATTAATAGGCCAAAATTCTTCAAACTACAGACACTTAAATGTGCTGGTCATCTGGCCAGAATGCATGTAGGTTGGGATTGTAAGAAAATCTTTCTGGCAAAGCCCAAGAGAACCAGACCTCGGGGTAGACCCCCGGTGTGATGCATCATTTGTGTTAAAAATAACCTAAAAGTCAAATATTGGAAAGCAGTTCCGAGAAGCAGTCATGCCTACTTCTGGAGAAGACCAGAGCTCACCCTGGATTGTCAAGTCAGTGAAGAAGAATGGGAACAAGTATACCTCTCTGCATAATAATGTGGAACATATTATTCATTAAATGCATCACATAATCCTTATTTAAAAATTAAAATTAGTATTTTAAATTGCTAAAGTTTTTTTTTTTTTTTTTTTTTTTTTTTTTTTGTACATGTTGATGTTTTCCAACTTACAATAAATGCAAATAAGATCACAAAAACACAAACTTCCATACATACATAACTTTTACCTTGTCATCTGTAAAAAATCGCCAAACTGAATCAAAAGATAGCTGACAGACTAAATGTTGACAATTCGATTGCATTTCACTATTTAAAGCAGCTTACATAAACTTTGGAATTAAATATATGAATTCTGCACATTTTGACAGCATAAACAAACTGAACTGTGTTTCCACAGCCATTTCTCTCCTCATCATCAACAAAAAACCTTTCCTGGGTAAAGTTATAACTGGAGATGCAAAATGGTTTTTGTATATACATAATGGTTTGGTTTGGTTTATTTAATTATGGCAAAGCACACTAGGGCTATCTGCCTAAAGGGAGGGATACCTTCGTGGAGGACTTTCTAAGGGAAACTGGCTCATATACATGTTACACATGGGGAAAACCACGAAACGCCCATGCAGCCAGCCCGTTCGCAGGATTCGAACCTCGGACCGAACTACCAGTGTTCAGCGACTTTACCACTCGGCTGCTGGTGGGCCTATACATAATGAGGAAAAGAAGCTGGAAGCATGGAAGTAAAACAGCAGAATCTATGGCAAAGATTGAAATCCATACAATGAAATTGTTGTCATGTGTCTGGTGGGAATGCGGAAGAATAATTTTTTACTAGCTTCTTCTGTGTGGCGAAACCATAACTGCAGAGCAACTCAGCCAGCTCAGAGTTGAAATGCAAGCAAAATGTCCAAATTCAGTCAACAGAAAATGCATCATATTTCACCAATAATCTGTTTCATTCTCTGCAAAATAATCTGAATAGCAAAACATTTGATTTTATGGAAGAAGTCAAAAACTAACAATTGATTTCATGGAAAAAGTCAAAACCTAACAATTGATTTCATGGTAGAAGTCAAAAACTAACAATTGATTTCATGGAAGACGTCAAAAACTATCGCATGCATTTCTCTGAAGAGAAACCATGCAGTTTCTACAAAGAAAGAATTCAAAATCTTGCAAAACATTAGAAGAATTCAGTACATGATGAAGCCTACATTACTGACTAATAAATAATGATTTTAAAATTTCTTAGCTGATTAGAAACCAAGTTAAATACAACACATTTTTACAAAAAACAGTATTTATTAATTAATAAATATAATACATTTTCATGAAAAACTATTGATTAATAAATATAACACATTTCCATGAAAAATAGCATTTTTTTTTTTTTTTTTTTTTTTTTTTTTTTTTTTTTCATGTGTGTGAAAATGTGTTGTATTTAATTTGATTTCAAATTGAGTAAGAACTTTTAAAAAATCACCCAATATTTTTAAAGTAACTTTATTTATGAAAAATAGCTTTCCAGAAATAAAAACAAAAAATTTAATTTAACTTTCCATAAACAATCAATCACACCTTTCTTACAATTTTTTCAGGCAATATAAATATTACAAAAAATTTTGCAATTTGTTATTTAAGTAGTTTTACCAAACATTTGCATTTCCAAAATAATGAAATGCAGCAATGAAAAAATACTTTTGTCTTTGATACTCCCTCTTTACACCTCCTTCTATCTAACAAAATAAGCAAAAATGCTTATATACTTAGTAAATATATATAAGCAGTTTTGCTTATTCTTATTGATGCTACACATAATCAATATCTAAGTTATCTATAATTTACAAAAACATATTTCATTTCTATGGTGTTACTTATCAACAATAAAATTGTTGAATGCTGGTAATCTGATATGGTTTCAAATCCCAGCAAATGGGCTGACCAAATGAAAGTTTACATGATTTTTCTCATTTCTAACATGAATATGTGCCAAACTGATACAATGCATTTGGGGAAACTGCACCTGCTACTGCATACCTTAAAGGGAGGGTTGCAATCTCGGCCGTTTTCGGGCGGTCCTGGTTGTCTCAATGTAGGGCCATGTGGGGCGGATTGGTCGTGAAAGAATTAATTAATGGCAGTTCTAAATCGAAATGGAACCTTATAAATACAAAGTACAGAAAAATTATATATTTTTTCTGTCCAAGATATCCAACAGAATCTGCAGCAGAAAATATAGGTTTCCACAAACCACCACAATCACACCTTTTGCAAAATAAAATATGGCAAATTACACAAATTTATACTTTTAGTGATAAGCTGAATAATTTTATTACATTTTATAAATAAACTGGTACTTAGATAAGTACTCAGAATTAGTTCACTTATCAATTATTTACATACCCCAATTTGTGGTACTATACACAATTTTTTGCAGGTGGTGCAATATAATTCTTGTTTTATTTTATTTATATATTTATTTTTGTTATTATTGATTGAAATAAAGTACTATACCAAAAATGATTCTCATTAATGTTTAAATGTTCACGAGAATGCTACTGAACCCATGTTCCTCATGACATATTACGTAATAGATACCGTTTACCAAATTTATATAAACACAAAGTTGCATGAACTTTACATAATACAAATCAAAGGTGACAGAATTTTATTGGGAATTAATGGAAATAAGAAAATCTGATCTTGGTTATTAAGTAATCTCACAAGTAATAACCACTTACCTCACTACATTGAGATTTAACACAATTCAGTCAGTCTTTTAGCCTGCTGTAGAAAATTGAGTGTGGAGTGCTACAAAAAAGTAAGGAATGTAAGGGAGAAAAATGGAAACGACGCGAACATAAATGTTCTTATTTGGGTAATATTCAGAAAAAGAAAATGTTAATAACTCTGTTTATGTACTTATAAAACACATAAACAGAGTTATAAAGATATAGAATAAAACATTTTTTTAATAATTACATGATAGTGAAATATAACAAAATAAATTAAAACATAAAATAGGTCAAAGGACTAAATAAATATTTACAGGTGCCGGATACCTATTTTTCTTAAATTTTCAGTAATTAATTCCTAGCATTATATTTTATTCAATTATATGTTATATATATGTAAATACTCTTTGGTATACCTAAGGATCAGGAGCCTTAGGTATACCGCGTTAATAAGCAAACAGCAAAGACGACGATGTTCCTACGCTCGCTGTTCTGCTATTCAGAAATTCCAATAGCGTCTAGCCCTTGCAAATTAAGATTATATTCAAAAACTTGCCAGAAATTTCTTCTATTCAGTTCTCACTCTTCCTCACAACTGCATCAACTCTCTTAGATGTTCTCCATTTCCCAGAGAAAAGCACAAATATCCATCTGACATTCTCCATCCTTAATATTTTTTACTCATATTAGATTCTTCAGTTCACTGATTTGGACCTTCGACCAGAAACTCACACTTTTTCGGTCACCTGACTTTTATTTTCGTCTTTTTGTTTTACTGGTGTTCTTCACATGATACAGAGTAAAAGGAGGCGCTGCTTCCTGAAACTCAAATTCACTATATGATCTTAGTAGTTAATTTATGCTTCACGCATCCGCAATACCCATATTTTCAGCATGATAATCTTCGCCGCTTGGACAAATAACATCTATCTATGTTTGGCTTGGCGCTGAATTCACAGTTCAGACTTCAGCGAAAAGCTACGGATTGTTTGAAATTCGTTCACTTTGTGCCCAAATATGCGAGCAATTACGGTTTAATCCTGATATACGGTACACACGGGATTTGGCGACTTTATGATGAACAGTAAATGTGTCATTTTAGTGTTGGCAACAATTTTCAAAATTACGCCAAGGCCGTAACGTATGTTAGGATTTTACCGCAATTATTTACAGGGGACATAAAAAAAAGCTTATGCAGTGTGAGCTTTGTGCTGATATATGCGAGAATTTATTTAGTGGGGACTTGAAAAAGCTTATGGGGAAATAGACTTTATTCTTTTTTCACTCGTGTTGATGTTTATGAACTGCTTAAATTAATGCTGCAGGTCTTTTGTAACGTACAATAATCAATTAACTTAACCGTATTTTACAATTATTCCCAAATGTATTTTTGTTTGATATTTTATCTTATATTTACTGTTATAATAAAATTTCTTTTCAAATTCATGCTTTCCACAAAGGCATGTCTCATCCTAGGCAAATAATTCTTTCATAATCAAATAATTTAATCTCATTTTACAAATTTGTTTTTTATTTCATATTTACAGTTATCATAAAATTTCATCTTTTAACAGACATTCAGTTAAATCATATACTTTGGACATTTCTTTTCGTATTCTTGATTACATTATCTTACCTTAGAGGTAATCCAAAATAGGTCTTCGAATATTCCAAATATACAAAATTACCTTTCATACTAATCACTCTATATATATGGGATATGTTATGTCATGATATTCCCTAATCCCCTACTGTGTGACGTATGCATTGCGTCAGCATGTGTTTCCCGCCTTCGGGAGAAGACGAGGATTAGCTGGCGAGCGGAGCAGACGTCGCTCGATCGCTCGTATACCATTTTCATTAATTGTAATCCTAATGTAATCTATATTTGTAAATAGTAATAAATGTGTGTTATCAACTATGGTCGTTGCCTTTCCCCATATTTTGGGGGCTCGACCGTGCCTTTTGTGCATGCGTTAATCGAACCCTAGACACCAGCAATCACTAAAGACGTCCAGAAAGCTAACAGAGGCAAGACGTGCCTTTATGATGATTTAATATTCTTCTTCAAGCCGGACGACGTATGTGAATGAAGACGTGCCTTTATGACGATTTAATATTCTTCAAGCTGGACGACATATGTGAATGATGTTACATGCTACTTGTCCTTTCTTCTGATTTTGGACGTTAAATCGAAATTCGATTTTGGATTACATTGGATTGGCCAAGATATATATTGGATTATAAGGACTGCCCCGACGTTAGGTAGGCCCATTTTCCTCTGATTCGTTCATAATTTATTAGTATTACGATTTTAAGCTGTGTTTATACTGTTTAATTCTCTTTCATACATACCCTATTTCATATTCATATTGTCCTATTTTACTGTTTAAAGAACTATGGCCCTAAAATTAGGTGATATCCGATTGATAGCGAATTCTCTTAAATATGGCACAACACGAGTTATTAAATTATTTAATACCGTGCTCGGATATTCCGATTTTGATCATTCTTCGCGAAAGCGAATGCGAAATTCTGCCGCGTTCCCGGACGGTTTCGATTTGGCAAAACATAAAGAACTTCTATTAAAAGATTTCTCTTTATCAGATTTTATATCAGTGGCGAATTTATTGCATTTGGAAGCTTCCACTAATAAAGATGTTTTATGTGAAAAAAATTTTCATACGCTCACTAATCTGACGGATTTTCACAATTCCCTAGATGTTAGTTTTTTATCTGATGACGATCATTCAATTTCAAACACGACAGTGCACCGACGCCTGTAGGTCTAAGTTCTTCTGTTCCCCCTTCCCCTCCCTCCACCGCGCCAAGCCCAAATCGCGTTGTTTCTTCTGACGCGGAAGTAATAAATTTGAATTCGAGTCGCTCCGGTGTTTATATGACGGCGAACACCGAGATTCGCGAGATGAGTCATGACTTATGGTTTATTTTGAGAGATCTTTCAAACACTTGCAGAAACTTTTCAGGCAATGATTCCTATTCAGTCCGTGCTTTTTTCAACGATATAGAGGATAATTTCCAATTATTCCCAAATCTAACCGACCAGCAAAAATTAGTTTTTGCGAAACGACTTGTTGTGGGTACTGCTAAAACTTTTTTGTTTTCACAACGGAATCTCAATTCATACATGTTTAAAACAGTATTACTTAATGAGTTCTCCGATAAAATTACGTCTATTGAAATTCATAAACAACTCGAAAGAAGAAAAATGCGCTCAAATGAAAGCTCTTTGCAATATTTTATCACAATGCGCGAAATTGCGAATCGTGGTGACGGTGTTATCGACGAGGCTTCTGTCATTCAGTATACCATTCAAGGAATACTAGGTACCCCAACCGATAAAATTATTCTCTACGGTTCAAAATCATATTCTGAATTCAAGGAAAAGCTACGCACTTATGAATCTGTAGTTACGACTAGACATACAAATATCTCTCATCCATCAAATTTTAAAAATACGAATAATGGCCCCAGACGTAGTACTGGACGCAAAAACTCAGACCAACGACACGACACGAAATTTAATAATACTAGTTCATCTAAAACTAAACCACAAACTTGTTTTAACTGCGATGAGGTCGGGCACCTCTCACGGTCTTGTCCTAATCGTTCTCTTGGCCCAAAGTGTCTAACTTGTGGTCGTTTTGGACATAAATCTATGGATTGCCGCCCCACTACATAAAATGAGACTTCCACTCCACCTGCCGAAGTAAATACAGTACAAACCTCTCACGGTAATATGTGTAAAACTGTCGTTATACTCAACAGCGCAGTTTCTGGATTAATTGACACTGGAAGTGAGATCACATTACTGAACCAAAACACATGGATTCAACTTGGTTCCCCACACCTTTCAAATAATCCTGGAGTGTTAACTGGTTTCGGATTCTCGAAAATTCCTAATATTGGCTATTTTCAAACCATTATCAACATTGATAACCAGGACTTTCCGGCTAATATTAGAGTTGTTCCAAATCATTCTATGCAATTTTCTCTTATTGTAGGATGTGACGTAATTAAAAATGCTAAATTAACTATTACACCAGACGGTATATATTTTTCAAAACTTTCCGAGCAATGCTTTGAAACTGCTGAATCTTTCATTTTTGCAATAAATAACGATGTTCCAGCCTTTGATATTAGTTCAAATGTTTCCAAAGAAACTCGTGCTGCGGCAGAACGTTTGCTGAATTCTTATGTCCCAAATAACACAAAGACGACAGATATTAAACTTAATATCACTCTATCCGATGATAAACCGATTTTTCACCCTCCTAGACGCCTTCCTTTTGTTGAACGGGAAATTGTTGACAAACAAATAAATGAATGGTTGAAACTTAAAATTACTGAACCTTGTTCATCTCCATATGCCAGTCAAGTTCTCGTGGTGCGTGAAAAAGATGGTACGCCCCGTGTTTGCATCGATTATAGGAAACTTAATCGACTTTTAATTAAGGATCATTTTCCTCTTCCTCTTATTGATGACATTTTGGATAAACTTCAAGACGCGCAAATTTTTAGTACTCTTGACCTACGTAACGGCTTTTTTCATGTGCCAGTAGCGGACGAAAGTAAACCATATACAGCTTTTGTAACTCACAACGGACAATTCCAGTTTCTTCGAATGCCATTTGGTCTTTCAAATTGCCCTTCAGTATTCCAGCGCTTTATAAATTATGTTTTTCGTGATTTAATTGTCAAAGGTTATGTTTTACCCTACATGGATGATGCAGTTATTCCCGCCAAAAATGAAAATGAGGCCATTCATCGTCTCAATCAAGTACTCAAAGTTGCTAGTGAATATGGTCTACAAGTTAATTTTCGTAAATGTCAATTTCTTCACAAAAAAATCGAATTTCTTGGACATATCGTTGAAGGTGGTAAACTTTTTCCTTCCCCTTCGAAAACAAAATCTGTAATTAACTACCCCGAACCTAAGAGTACGAAAGACGTCCAACGCTTTCTTGGTCTCACGGTATATTTTAGGAAATTCATCCCCTCATATTCTAGCATTGCAAAACCCCTTAATGATATCCTTCGTAAGGACACCCCCTTTCAATTTCATGCTGATCAGAAAGCCGCATTTCACAGATTAAAATATTTGCTTTCTCAACAACCAGTTTTAAGTATTTTTAATCAAAAGAGTCCTATCGAAATTCATACCGACGCATCCATTGATGGCTTGGGGGCAATCCTACTACAAAAATCTATGAACGATAACAGCTTTCACCCTGTCTACTATATGTCAAAGAAAACATCGGACAACGAGCGTAAATACACCAGTTATGAACTCGAAGTCATTGCAATTGTTGAAGCTTTAAAAAAGTTCCGTATTTACGTCCTTGGTTCACATTTTAAAATTATCACTGACTGCAACGCTTTTGTACAAACTTTAAATAAAAAGGAACTCAATTCGAGAATAGCCCGATGGGTTTTATATCTCCTAGATTTTGACTACGAAATTGAGCACCCTACCGGCTCAAAGATGGCTCACGTGGATGCCCTTAGTCGCAGTCCATGTTGCATGACTATCCAAGACAGTGTCCTCTTCCAATTTCGCAAAGCACAAGAAACTGACGCGCATATTACGGCTATTAAAGCACTCCTTCAAACGACGCCTTCGTATGATAACTTTCTCGTTAAGAACAATCTCCTGTACAAAAACGTCAACGGCAATGACTTACTTGTGGTGCCTGAGAATATGCAGGCAAATGTCATTAAAACAGCTCACGAACGAGGCCACTTCGCCGTAATCCGCACTCAAGAACTTTTAAACAACGAATATTTTATCCCAAATCTGAAAGAAAAAATTGAGCGGTGTATCCATAACTGCATCCCATGCATCCTCAATAATCGAAAGCGTGGCAAACAAGACGGACTTCTGCACCCCATTGACAAAGACGACGCACCCTTGCACACGTACCATATCGACCACCTAGGTCCCCTTGCCACCACATCAAAGGAATACAAACATATTTTGGCAGTTATAGACTCGTTTACTAAATTCGTGTGGCTTTATCCGACAAAGTCTACAGACGCAGATGAAGTTATCAGTCGGCTGGAATCTCAGAGATCAGTCTTCGGAAATCCTTCACGGATTATCTCTGATCGAGGCCCTGCATTCAAATCCACTGCATTTGCAAACTATTGTGACACACATAGAATAAAGCACGCTCTTATTACAGCTGGCCTCCCACGATCGAACGGTCAAGTTGAGCGTTTGAACTCCATTATTATTGCTGTCCTTTCTAAACTCTCCATAACCAACCCTGAGCAATGGTACCGCCATGTTCCCGCCGTGCAACAAATTATTAATTCAACTTTTCAACGTAGCATCAACACAGGCAGCACGTCTCCAAAAATATACGTATAATTTTGGTGAAATAAGGGTATGGTATTTTTTGCACGTTACTTTTACGAAATTTATACGAATGAAAAAGGCTGAAGTTACTGTTGACTCTTGATCGTTATTTTCCACACGTTATTTTTACGAAAATTATACGAATCCGAATGTACTGATAAAACTACCGCCATGATGGTATATTTTATTCGTCACTTTTACGCATATTATACGAATTCGAATGTTCTGAAAGAAATTACTGCCTTTATGGTATATTTCATTCGTCACTTTTACGGATATTATACGAAGTCTAAAAAGATTGAAAATGAAGTTTATTAATTCAAAATATTTAGTGTATTTCTGGCATTTCACTTTGTTTTCTTTGTCCACGAACATGAAAAAAGGGGCATTCATATATGAGGCTAAAATTTTTCTATAAATTTTAACATGTGAGCTAAATCTTTACGTGCATTTTTGCAAAAAATTATATTTTCTTAATTCAAACATCTTCAAAATAACTTATTTATTTTCTTATATCAAATTTGTTATTATTATTATTCATATCAACACTTACATTAATTTACACAATTTAATTTCTTTTATGAAAATCCTATTACCCATTTAACTGGAATAAGCTGTATATTAAATTTGTGTACTTACTGAGTTTGGTACAATACTCGCCTTATTTTATTTAGCAAATGTGGGCAATTAAATTGGAATAAGGCTAGCAAATCTTTCATGTCGAAGAAAAGAATAATAAATACAGCAGAAGATGCTCGAAAACGTTTAACTTCTTGAACAATAGTTTAATGTAGACCAAAGGATTATTAATTATAATCAAAGATATACTAATATTTTTATTTAATAATAATAATAATAACTCTACGAAATTGCAAGCTGAATCCTGATATTTTACATATATTTCATTTCTTTTAATCTTTGTTATAAAAATCATATGAGGCTAATTTTTTTAAATTTTGTTTAATGTACGAAAAAAATGATATAGCGATTTTAATAATTTTTATATGAGGAAAAAATTAATAAATAATGTAAAAAAATAATTATATTATATTTTATATTTTTCCTGAAACAGTTAAAGACATTCTTAATATGGAGATCTACAGAATAAGTACAAGGGTCCAGTTAAATCAAGGAGGTTAGAATAGAAGGAGGGAGGGTTCGCGGTTTCCTCCACAATCGGGGAATGAAACTTCGCCGAACAAGCGGCGTCCATGTTTGTGACTTCAAAACATTGCATTATGGCAGTGACATGTACGTGTTTCTAACCTGTTCCGTGCATTTATTTTCCAGTAAAAATATGTTAAATTTATAATGAAATCCCTCGCTATTGTTGAATTTTTGTTTTAAAGTAATAAAAGATGATATCCATAATTTACTATGTACAGCAAATTATTAAGAAATAGTTCGAAATCTAAATGCATGCGCATAACATTAAAGCCTTTAAAAAATGATATTTCTGCATATTTCACAGATTTGCTTAGGTTAGAAAATAAATCTTAATAAAATAAAACAGATTTGTGTGAATTCATTGATTTCAGTTTATGCGCATTTCATATTTCTTAATCTCGAAACTGCCTTTAATTAAGTTGAATTACAGAAATACACAGAAATATAAGTTTTTGGATACATCTTTCCACATACTAATTCAGAAGTCAAACAACAAAAATCAGCGTTAATTTACAAAATTTTCACAGGACTAGTTTCGATGGTTTTACCGAACCATCATCTTCAGCTGCAAAACCGCAAATGATTTGCGGTTTTGCAGCTGAAGATGATGGTTCGGTAAAACCATCGAAACTAGTCCTGTGAAAATTTTGTAAATTAACGCTGATTTTTGTTGTTTGACTTCTGAATTAGTATTTATTCGGCGTGTTATTGTGTCTTAATCTTTCCACATGTTCAATTGGGTAAATATTTTACTTAATTTTATCACTATACTGCCCAGAAATTTGTAAGTTTATGCAAAAAATTTTTAACAACAGAACAGTTTATCTTAACTTAAAAAAATGAATAATAATTAATATATAAAGAAAAGTATTGCTTTATTTAACACCTTTACAATTAATAAAAATAGTAACAATTGATTTCTTACTTTTCATGAAAGTTATAAAACGAATTAACTAAAACGTTCAAATTATAAAATTTAAATCCTACCATATAGCATTGTATCTTAAGGAACGAAGATACCAGCTATAAACAGAAACATTAAAATGTATTTAATATATTTTGATTATAGTTATATTAAATAACCTATTTTAAGTCCTATTTTCCCATCTGGAAAGAAAACCACATGACATTGTGATAATTTTTGACATAGTTGTCATATTACATAAAAAAAAGAAAATTAATACTTACGTGTGAAAAATAATGCCCGGAATTTTTTTCGAGAATCTAAATGTGCATCCATATGCAATACAAGCTGACATGCTTCAAAAAGAAAAGAAAAAAATGTTGCAATGACAGACTTCCTTGCACAAGTCACGGTGATAACAGGAAGATGGCCGGCAAGCTTCACCGTTTGAGTTGAACCTTCCCTCCTTCTATTCTAACCTCCTTGAGTTAAATGAACTCAAAATTTGCATAGTTAATTTTACGCTAACTTATAAAAATTAACCGGATTTACGATTATACACTGAGCATGCGCATACACAGACATTTCTATTTTTCGTAGAAAAATTTAATTATTACCTTAATACAGAGATGCTGTGAATATAAATTTATATAATGCAAAAGTAAATTTATTTCATATGCTAATTTAGAGGCTTTCTTAATATGTTTAATTATAAAGAAAAAAAAAAGCGTTGCAATTCTTGTTCACTGACCAATGGCAAAGCAGACACTTTCTACTTCCGGTTGTGGCGGGATATTTGTGAAGTCAGCACTCGGCAATGGCGGTCGAAAAGAATGGTAAAGTCGCAATCGTGGATTGGCATTTGTGACTGAATCCATCGAAGTTACTAATTATTTGAAGAAAGTAAGTGAATATTTTATATTTTCAGTGTTTAATACTCGTACTTTCTTCACCTATATAAAATTTTATAAATAGCGTCTGTGTAGTAAATGTGATTTTCCATGTGTTGTTCTTTTGTGTACGTGCCTAATGATTCATTTTCAGGATTTGGTACTGTTAAATTTTGCACTAGTCTGTTTCTTACTGTTTGTGTCACTCCTTTTTGTATGTGTCTCACCTTTTTATAGTTATATTATTTTTACTCAAACGTTTTAATATTTATCTTAAAGCATACTGTAATTAAGCAGGAAATAGCTTTAAATGGAAAAAGAAAGGCAATATTAACATGACTAATTGTTCAGAAATCTGTTATGGAAATGTTATCTACCTTATGCCAAAAAATAAAGCATGTAACTTTCATTTATTTATGAAATTCAAAATTTTTTATTTGCTTAGTGTTTTCCCTAAAAATAATTTAATTTCTTATTTTTGAATTTAGTTTTATAAATTTGCTTTAATATATAATCTTTAACTCAAAGATATTGTGCTATTAAAAAAGGAAATTTTATGCCATAGAAACACAGGTACTTTGTTCCAAATCTGTGTTCATTTTTTTTTTTTTTTATATATATATATACTGAATTTTTATGCACTTGTAATTACTGAAATATATCCTTTCGTGAATAATAAATAAGTCCTTTCATGAATGCATTTCTTTTTTGTTTGTTTGATTTTGTTGTTTTAAAAGATCTGCCATAGAAAATAAAGTAAGAATGCTTTACTTTCAGTTTTGAATAAATTTATTACTATTTACTGCAGCTTCAAGTTTCTCTAAACATAATTTTCGAAGTCAGAACTTGATAGTTATGTTGATTATTAGACTTGCATGAAAAAATTTATTGAAAAATTAGTATTTGATCTAAAATACCTTAAATTATTTAAATTATATTTTACTAAATCATGTATTTTGATATAACTAGATAGTTAAAAAAATTAAAATTGTAAATGTGCAGAAATGCTTATACAAAACTAAGAAATTGTTTATATTTTTGTTGCTTTTTCCCTTGTAAATTAATTGTATATATATATTACAGTCTGGGGAGTCAGCACCCTGCTGAATTGTAGTAAACGAGACATCCAATCTACTAGACCATCAAAGATGCAGATTTGGATTTTCTATTTCATAGTTATTGAAATCATAATGGTATGTTTGTTTAAATTAGTACTGTTTATGAATGTGATAAAAATAAATTCTGATAAGCTAAGAAATGATTTATTTTCTATTAATTATGAACTGTAAATAATGTAACCAATTTTCTTCATAGTGTTTACTAAACATTTTTTTTAAAGGGAGGTAGTCTTATTTATACAATTCTTGCAGAGATACCAAGAAATAAAACATTTCAGGAATTTTCACTCAGTATATCTTGATGTGTAAAATCGTGTTGTTCAATGCCATATTACTTTTTAACAGGAAAGTAATTTTATTGATCTAACATCTGCATAAATCAAACTTTTTTAAGAATGATTACAGTTTCTAACTTAAAATTTTCAGATTTAGAAAATGTATGTTTAATGTAGCATTAGTTTTCCATGGAATAGAAAAGGTTTTCAAAATGTTCAGTTGTTAGAGGGAAATAATATAAATGAGATTGTCCTGATACAGTTTCAGCTGGAAATGAAACTGAATTTTCGGATAGTGAAGATTTCATTTTGAATTCTAATAAAACTGATTAATGTAAATCTTCTGCATTTAAAAATTCTAATAAAACTGATTAATGTAAATCCTCTGCATTTAAAAATTCTAATAAAACTGATTAATGTAAATCTTCTGCATTTAAAAATTCTAATAAAACTGATTAATGTAAATCCTCTGCATTTAAAAATTCTAATAAAACTGATTAATGTAAATCTTCTGCATTTAAAAATTCTAATTAAACTGATTAATGTAAATCCTCTGCATTTAAGAATTTTAATACAACTGATTAATGTAAATCCTATGATTCATGTAGGTATTCTTCTGTTATCAGGACCAGATTCAGAAATGTGTGTTTATATGCATGCATTTTTAAATGTAGGTGCTCATGTGTGCATGTGTATATTCTTTATGTATGTATGTGTATACTTATACACATACATGCATATACACATGCTTACATATCTACAGTGGAGATACGAGTTTAATTCGTTCCAGCATTCAACTGGTATAGCGAATTTCTCGTATCTAGAAACAAGCTTCCCCATTGAAAATAATGGAAATTCAGTTAACCCGTTCCACACCCCAAAAAATATCAACATTTTAATATCAAGTCAATTTTTCCTAATAAACAACACTGGTAAATAATATAACAATAGTTTAACTTTGTTACCAACATTTTAACTCCTTCTCATTAATCCACACCAACAACAGCTTCTCAACATCTAGGAGTATTTTTATGGTGCTTGGAAGCAACGATAATTCCTTTGGCTACATCAGGTTTCTTAATTTCTTCCTGCTTCTTCAGAATAGTATAGATTTTCAATGTTGAAAGGCCGCAAGTCTTCGCCAATTCCGTCACCATGCTTATCTATGATTTCTTTCTAGATATCGACGGCCATGGCCTCCTTATTTTTCTTTGCAGCACTATCTGAGGCAACAATCTTCTTGCGAGGCATCTTGAAATAATTATTTTCACGTTAAATGTCAAAACAATTAACTTACAAGTGCACAAACACGTATATAAAAGAACACTGAGTGATCTGACGAGGGGATTCCCCGAGTTGAGCCGGATAGGGAAATGGTGCCACCCATACCAACAGCCTGGCTCATTGCTCGTTACTCGAATTAATGCTCGTATTTTGCTCATACTTTCCTCGTATCTCGAGGTTTCATTGTACATTTCTGAATCCCGTCCTAATAACAGAGGAGTACCTTTGCCAGTATTGCAACAGAGCTAGAATGAATTATTGTGTTAAATATGTGGAAAATGCATGCTTAAAGTACTGTTATTTTCTAAAAATATTCTGTATGTCTATTTTTTACAAGAAGAAAAAATAGCTAAAAGCTGTTAATTTACTCGTATTTATTAGTCCAAAGGGGCTTTGTCCCTAAAGAACTATTGTTTTTGTTTTGCATTGGTTCACTATAAATATCTGTTTCACTTTTCAAACTGTTCCTACCAAATGTTAGAGTCCCTAGTGTGGGATTAATACTCTCTGTCTTAGTGCCCTCTATAACCTATGTTAGGGTTAAACTGTATAACCTACAAGGATTGCCAGTTTAGGCGAGATATCTAGGTAGTCATCATAATACGTACCTTTTTATTATTTTTAAATTAAATTGAAAGTAATAAACTAGTTTTCAAGAATGGAGTTAAACTAGATTTGCATTCAACTCTGGTTTATTGTGTTAATGATGTTTTGCTGTAACAAATATGAATTTTTTGTTTAAGTATAATAATTTAAAATGTTTTTTCTAGAGAATGAAGTACTGCCACTAAGGTAAAGCTTGCAAGGAAATTTTCTATTCTACATTAACTCAATCTTTATGTCCTGTTACAGATATATTGGCAGAAATAATGAAAACCTGACATTCAAAAAGAAAAATAATAACATTGAATGTAGTATATTAGATGGTTAACTGTGGTTTGGCAGCTCATTAATAATCTTATACATATTGAGTACGAATAACTTTGACAATTACCGGTATTTTCAATAGTATAAAATTAGGCAAGAAAGCAGCTTTAGCTTAGCACCGATTTTAAATACAACTCTCTTACCAATATTGGTTTGACGAAGGTAAAATATAATTGAATTTAATAAGTTGGAAATACTGTCTGTCTTTCCATGAGTTAAAAAATAATTTCAAATAAAATTTCTTTTTTCAGTTTTTCATGTTATTTGTTTAATGTTATTGTAATCTGATTTATCATATTTAGTCACATATTCCATCCCTCTTTGCACTATAGTATATAATTCAAAGGACTTATCAGTTTCAGCAATATTTTTTTTTACCAGTATACATTTTTACCATAACTCTGTTTCTAAATCATATCCTGAAAAATTAAGGAGTAAAGTACACAAAGAAGGAAAATATGCAAGTAAATAATGGCATTTAGTGTTGTTTATGTGTCTAATATTTGTACTAGATTGTAAAAGTTATAAAATTCTATTAGCTTTTTAAAATTATTCTTTTTTAAATTGAGATGCTTCTTTGCACCCAAATGGTTAAAACCCTAGTGTGACTTTGGTACTTTGATCTAACTTCTATTCCTAATAAATAATCCAGCTGCATACAGTTTATTCAATTTCTGCCATGTGTAAGGTAAACAATATTAGCTTTTTTTAAATATATCTTTTACAACTATTCCATCAGGTAGATTTCTTTCATATTTTGCCTTAATTGAGTCATCTTGCTAATTAAGAATTTATTAAAGTTAATATGTTAAGTTTTTGTGTGTATAATTCATTTTAAGTATGTGCAAGCAAATGCATACATTAACAGTTACGTAGAATTATGTTTTGGGTATCAAATTCAGAAATTTTGTGGCTGTTTTTAGAAGATTTATTAATGATTTATACTATATTAATATTGGTAAAAAAATTATGTGGCTTTTATATGAGAGTATATATTTTAAAATAGCTGCATGATATGGTAGAGGTATAAAGCTTTATGTGGATCATAAATTAATATTATGTGGCAATTTTTCATTTATTTAATAAAGAAAATATTCAAGCCACAATTAAAATTTTTTCACTGGATTATTTGCATACAAAGTTTGCAGCAAATATTTCCTGCAACAGAAGTGACAATTTTTATTTTGCCAAGACAGGAAATTTAGTTAGTGAAAGCAGTAACCTTATTTTGAGATGTTAAACAGGAAAGCAAATTTTTGAATTTAAATTGATTTTTGAAGGAAGACTTCATTTAGTCTTGCTATCATTCTACGTGACTTAACTTTTTTATGGTATTTATAATTTTATTGTTATTCAGCTTTCTGTTTGCTTAGAATGCACATGAATGTAGACTTGAAATATTTTATATTGCAAATTGAGATGCCATTGTTATCATAATTAAAGATTTTTACTTTGATTTTGGAGGAATTTACTGATAATACTTTTGATTGTGTATTGGTTTCTGGTTTATTGAAATGTGTAAAATAGCCTGTTAATGCATATACGTATGTTAATGACATGTATATGTTTATGAAGTATTCTGTTATATGTATATAGTGTTGTGATTAGTT
This sequence comes from Stegodyphus dumicola, assembly GCF_044657685.1. NCBI lineage: Eukaryota > Metazoa > Arthropoda > Arachnida > Araneae > Eresidae > Stegodyphus > Stegodyphus dumicola. The sequence continues at coordinate 23,016,386 of NC_140776.1, read as the reverse complement.
TTCTGCTTACTCTTTATTTAAGAAAACGTTATCTGTAAGAAAGCGAATATTCTTTACTATATGTAGGAGTAAAATTGAAAAGGCTAATGTAATATAATTAATACAAAATTAAGTTTTTTCTCATGTACTTAAATACAAACATAGCCATTAAAGACTTTCTCAACCTTGCAGTTCTAAACAAATCTTAAGTATTTTTACTTGAAATTATAGGCATTGTGTAAGGTATATAATTGAAGCTTACTGTGTGATAGTATGAAATTAAATTTTTAGTTACTGAAATGTAAATTTTTAAATATGAAATACTCAGTGCATTTTATATGCATCTTTTAATACTTCAAAAAACTGAAAACATCTGAAGTGTGAAATTATTACAAATTTTTCTTTTTCTTGTTTAGGAGCTGTTCTCAAAACATTGGGTGACAAAGAATTCACTTTTACAAAAATTGAGCAGGATATTGGAGACAGCGAACTATAGAACAAATATGGCGAAGCTGCATGAAGTCTATGTTGAATTTTATTATTGAAAAAAATATGCTCTTCAGATTTAATGTTAGTTTTTATTGTTTAACAGTAATTGCAGTTTTCGAATACCTGTAAAATAAACCTAATTCTTAAATTAATTTCATGTGTATTTCTTTTGCAAGTATTACAGTTCATAATACTTCAAACAACTTGAAATTTTATACTTGTTAATTTATGTGGGATATGTTCATAATAATTTTATAATTTAAATAACTCATTGTTATCATATGAGCATAATCTAAAATGCACAGCATTTGACAACAAATTAATAAAAAATTAGCCAACTTCTAATTGCTTTCTTTTGTCCAGTTGCCTCTTTTTAAATCATTTAATACCATAAAGCTATTTGATGAAAAAAAAATAACTGGTATGTCCACATCAACATGTACATTTATAATGATGTTATAGAAAAAGTCACATGAGATAAATATCTAAAAACTTCAATATTCCTAAACAAATTAACTTTTTAAAATTTTATCTGGTATATAAGATAAAATAAAAAACATATTTAGGTAATTTTGAATTTGCATAATTTTATGTACTTATTTATGAAATAAACAGTTACATTGTAAAAGGGAACATTTTAAAAATACCTCAATAAAGCATTTCTTTTGTAGAGGTGAACTTTTAGTACTGATCTAATATATTTATAAGATTTTAAACTGAGAAAGACAACAATAATAGATTACAATACATTGCAAGATTGACTCATAAATGTAAAATTTTTGCATATCATAATTATGTGTCTAATTAAAACAGAAGTTACTCGATTAACTTGCATGCAAATTAATATTTTCTTTAACATGCTTGGGATAAACTGAATTTTAATAAATAAATATGTATATATTTGTGTATTATCTGAAGATATGAATGAAATATTTGTGACATTAAACATTCATCTTCAAGGAAAATAACAAAGTCAACTTGGTAAACTACTGGAAAAGGTAAGTTTTCTACAATTTCCTGGTCTATATTTAACAATTTTAAAATTTAGCACACTCATTCAAATAATCTAAACGTATGATGTTTTCTTTTGTGCTACATCCGTTTACTGAATTTGTTAATTAACTATATTGTACTTTAGATAGAAATTAACGTAGATACTCCCTGTATTTTACGGTACAAAAACTTATATATTTGATAATAATTGACCTAAATCTTCCCTATGTTTTCTTTGCATATATGAATGACTTTGGTAAAAATTTAGTCCGATGTCTTCTCCTCTTTACTGTGTATAAGTGCACATTTTTGGTAAAAAATTTGGATAAATCTCCAATTACCTATTTACTGCATTTTTCGTAAAATGTGCTTATTTTTATCTCTTATTTTTTATATAAATCTATGCAAAAATGTTCTGCATATTATGATTAAAAGATAAAATTAATTTAATATCAAATTTTTACATATCCACCTTTTAGGTATGTACAGCAATATGGAATATATATAACTGGAAAATTTAAATGCAAAAAAATTTATTTCTATTCAAAAATTACATAACACTAAAAGGCTGAAAATCACTTTTAATATTTCATTTCAAAGTGACTACAAAATATGCATTAAATTTTGTAAACCTGAGTTCTATGTTTTAAATCAATGCTATCGTTCATTTACATGGCATAAGAAAATGTCCTTCGGAAAAGCAAATAATTTATTTAAAGTGTTATTTAGTAATAATGAATTTAGTAAACAACTGTTTGCTACAGTTTTTTACTAAATTTAAATTTGAAATGAATTTAGTAAACAAAAATGCAAATGAACAATAGCATTAATTGATTTAAAACACAGAATTGATGTTTACGAAATTTATTGCATATTTTCTAGTCACTTTGAAATGAAATATTAAAAGTCATTTTCAGCCTTTAAGTGTTACGTAATTTTTTAATAGAATTTTTTTTTTTTTTTTTTCATTTAAATTTTCCAGTTATATATATTCCATATTGCTGTACATAACTAAAAGGCAGATATGTAAGAATTTGATATAAAAATTATTTTACCTTTTAATCATAGTATACAGAAAGTTTTTGCATAGATTTATATAAAAAATATGAGATTAAAATAAGTACATTTTATGAAAAATGCAGTGAAAAGGTAATTGGAGATTTATGCAAATTTTTTACCAAAAAATGTGCATTTATACACAGTAAAGTGGAGAATACATCGGATTAAATTTTTACCAGTCATTTGCATATGCAAAGAAAACATAGGGAAGATTTAGGTCAATTACTATCAAATATATACGTTTTTGTACTGTAAAATACGGGAAATATATACGTTAATTTCTATCAAATATATACGTTTTTGTACCGTAAAATACGGGGAATATCTACCTTAATTTTTACCTAATATATACGTTTATATACAGTAAAATATCGGGGAAATTTACGTAAATTTTTACTAAATATATACGCATACGTGAAGCAAAAAATTGAGATTTACGTATATGCGATAAATATACGTAAATTTTTACTAAAAATATACGTAAATCCCTGAAATTTACGTATATTATACGTAAAAGTTGCGAATGAACAGTAGTCTCTCGCGTAAATATACCTAAATTTTACGTAAAAGTTAGGTATAGTATAACGTAAAAATATACGTAAATATTTAGTAATTGCCACTGGACACTTTTTATGATATTTTTACGTTCAACTTGAACGTTTTTTGTACGAAAGGCCATTCGTAAATTACGAATGCATGCTGCCTGGGAATTCCACTCCCTTTGAACTTCTCTTTGGGACTAAAATGAAATCGCAAAGCGACATAAACATCGCTGCTCTAATCGACGAGGAGATCAAATCTGCATTCATTCAGCAACGTGACGATCTCCGTAAGGACTCAAAACAGCATATCTCTAAAGTGCAAGACGAAAATCGCGGTACTTTTAATTTGCGACAAAAACAGGCACAAAAATTTCAACTTCATGACCTCGTGGCTATCAAACGAACTCAGTTTGGCACTGTTCTAAAACTAAAACAGAAATTTCTCGAACCTTATAAAGTCACCAGGGTCAAACAAAATGACACACATGATGTGGAAAAGTGTGCATTTTTCGACGGACCATCCAAAACATCCACTTGTGCTGATTACATGAAGCCCTGGTCCAACAATATTGATCGTATCACTTGATTTTTATTAAACTGTCAGCATTATAGGTTCTCCAGTGTTTGGACAGATGACACCTGAGAACTTTCTAATAATTTTTTTTTCCTCATATCAACTTTTTAATTCATTTTGTCATAAATAATGTTCTTTTTATTTTTAGTTAGATGCTGTGGTGTGTTTAATCTATTTTATTGCTCTGTTTGGGTAAGTATCCTCAGCTTTGTATCTACAGATTATTTTTTTTCTCATACCTGTTACTATATTATAATATTTTTTTTTTAATTTGATGATATATTATGTTGCTTCAGGCGAGGTCGCCTGTCCGGTCTTGATGGCCGAATGTGAGATATGTTATGTCATGATATTCCCTAATCCCCTACTGTGTGACGTATGCATTGCGTCAGCACGTGTTTCCCGCCTTCGGGAGAAGACGAGGATTAGCTGCCGAGCGGAGCAGACGTCGCTCGATCGCTCGTATACCATTTTCATTAATTGTAATCCTAATGTAATCTATATTTGTAAATAGTAATAAATGTGTGTTATCAACTATGGTCGTTGCCTTTCCCCACATATATAAGAAATCAGTAACAGATTACAAGTTTGAAACTTCTTATTCAGGTTTAACTTCCGCAAAATAACAAAATATAGTAGAATAACAACATCTCTTTATTAATTTAGAAGTCAAACAACAAAAATCAGCATTATATTTTCAAATTTCACAGGACTAGTTTGGATGGTTTTACCGAAACATCATCCTCAGCTGCAAAAGCGCAAATGAACGAGATAAGATATAATGATAAGATAAAAACGCGTGGACAGGAGACAATACATTGGCCAAACTAAGAGAGCCTTAAAATTTCGCGTTAAGGAACACGAGGCATATGTTAGAAAAAAGGAAACACAGGAGTCTTCTGTTGCCCAACATTGTTGATCCGAAAATCCCACTTTCCATTTTTCTGCTGCCAAAATTATTCAAAAAACCTCTTCCATTGGTGAACTGGATTTTCTAGAGGCATTTCACATTCAAAAAAATCTTTCTGTTCTAGTTAACGAGCCTAATTCCAATCCATTTTGCCTTCAGCCTTTAAAGAAATTATGTTTTAGTTCTGGTTTCATCAACAGATGGCGCTAGTAGCTTATCTCCTGTTCAGGCTTTCTTATCTTATCATTATATCTTATTTCGTTCATTTGCGCTTTTGCAGCTGAGGATGATGGTTCGGTAAAACCATCCAAACTAGTCCTGTGAAATTTGAAAGTATAACGCTGATTTTTGTTGTTTGACTTCTAAATTAATATTTGTTCGGCGTGTTATTGTATCTTAACATGTCTTCAGTTGCCAATCTCATGATACATCGCCAATTCTGTATAACGATGCCAGTTATTAACACCAACGAAGCTTGTCATTGCGCATGCGTGAAGCATAAACCGTGCTAGGGCTAGACGCTACTAGAAATTCCTTTGAGGAAAAACATTTTCACAGCTGTCTCTTAAAGGAAATACGCCATTCGATAACACCATAATAAGCTGTTTTTCCCTCGTTCGGTGTCAAAGCTGCTCTCCAGTTTTAATGGCCAGTTTAATTATGTTGTATTAAGTTCAAAGGCATAGCTAGGGTTTTTAGTGCCAGGGAACAACTAAAGATTTTGCACTCCTTTCTGTGTTCCAAGAATGGAAAACATTTAATTTTAAAATTTGTAGCATCAATTTGGCGTCCCCCTGGATACTGCGCCCGGGAACAGATGTGCTCCTTTGCACCACCCTAGCTAAGGCACTGATTAAGTTGATGAATGTATTAAGTTGCAAGTGCCCGATTGTTTGAAAGAATAACTTATTAGTTACCTAAAAACATTTGCATGTTATCAAAACGAATTATAAATTCTTAAATAAAAATTTAATTATTTGCAGCATCTTTGAACACAGCAAAAATCTTCAACACGGTCTAATGTTATGTTTCAGCCATAATTTATTTAGCATTGTTGCGAGCTCCATGATTTATATTTGTCAACGATATTCAATGGCCGTTGTTTTCCTTTTATTTTAGACGACGTTTTGTTTTTGTTGTTTGGCAATAAGAAAGATTAGGATAATAATGTTTTGATTTCCTTAAGTGTGAAAATACATGAAATAAAGTTTTGGTTTCCTTATGCAAGAAAATATAATTATTTATTTTAATTATTTCTTTTCAAAAGTTATGCAAGAGTCAGATTTAATTTAAAGGCGAGGACGACTGAATGAAATAATATTCAGGTAGATTCAATTCAAAATTAGTGGCGAACCAGGACGCCATCTCACTGGATTTTGAAGGTAATTCGGTTAAATTTTAAGTTCCGAATTAGTAAAGAAACGCTCGCCTGTTAGAGCCAATTTTACTAAACCTTTTAATGTCTTGAGTGATCTGTTAAATCAGGAAAAACCTAATAAGGTAGAAATTCGATCAAATTTTGCTAGTTTAAAAAGGATATATGCTTTCTAGTTTCAATTCTGAAATAAGTGATTTATTAGTTGTAGATTCTGATGCAGAAAAATATGAGCGCAAGTATTTGATTATTGAAGAATACAGTGAGAATATGGAGAGTATTACAGTAAAAGGAGACATTTGTATAAATAGAATTTTAAAGGACCAGTGTAACTAGTTTGTTCTTCTCCCGTTCAAGTTAAAAGGAAACTGAAATGACCAAAGATTGAACTCGTTAAATTTACCGGTGAAATTAAGGACTGGCTTGCCTTTTAGAGCCAATTTCGAAGAATTCATGAAAATGAAAATATAGAAAATGAGGACAAGTTTCAGTATTTAATACAATGCATGTCTGAAGACACGAGAGTTCGTGATATTGTTAAGAGTTATCCGCCAACAGGTTAAAATTTTACTTGTAATAAAGTGATAGAATGCCTAAAATCTCGTTTTGGTTGAGATGAATTACTTATTGAATTCTACGTATGAGAACTAATGCTACAGGCAATAACCGAAAATTAGACACTGTTAGACTGTATGATAAACTGGAATCCTATCTGAGAGCTCTGGAATCCATTGGTTTGGCTTCAGATAAATATTCTGCCATGCTTTTCCCTCTCATTGAACCTTGCATACCGGAGGACATTTTTAAGGTGTGGTTGCGAAATCCGATAGTTAGTACACTGGATGAGCCAGCGGAGAATTCATACAGTGAGAAGCTTGTTACTGTTTATGAAAACGGAAGTAGAAGGAGAGGAGCGAGTTTTCTTAGCAAAATCTGGGTTTTCAAATAAATATGAACAAGGGAAGAAAGAAAAGATGACTAAAACTTTTAATCAACCAACAGCTGCAGATTTATTTTCAGGAGTTTCCGAAAAGAGAAAACAAAACGTAGCTTGTGCATTTTGTGAAAAGGCACACGAGAGTGTTTTAAGGCTCAAACTCTGAATTTCCAGCAGAAACAAGATATTTTAAAGGATAGAAAGTCTGCTTTATATGTTTAAGAGATGGACATCGACCACAATTTTGCAAGACAAACATTAAATGATTTTTGATCCTACTGGTTACAAAGCACAATAAGTAGTTACCAATTCAAACTACTAAGAACGTTAAACACAACACAATGCAAAGCGCGTCTAAAGAGGGAATCTCGCATATTCTCTCAATATTCTGAAGTGAACACTGAACTAAAAGCTGAGAACTGATGCTCTCTCCGGCGTTACATAGTTTTTTTTTCCCGGGAGAGGAATTTCCAATACTTTCCATTTCTCAAAATTACAAGAAGGCATATACGGTTAATGTCACATCTAAGGACCAGATACGGTTAGGTATCATTTACAGTTATTCAACTGCAGTTATACAGGCACCGGACCAGAATGTCGCCAAGTTTGGGGACATATCGCGATTTTTCGCACTCTCCTCAGATTTTTCGGGTTATACTGTACAAAATTCGTAAGAATATACATATGTTTGATACTGACGATAGCAATTACGGCTAATTGTTTTTGATTTATACGAGATACATAAATACACACGTACGTAAAAATACCAGGAAAAATCCCTTTTGAAGAAAACAGTTCTTTATTCTGTCCATCCGTACATACGTCACGCCAAGAAAAAAAAGTCAAAACAGTTTCTGGAATGGTCAAATATGGATATTTCTGTTGAAATATTTATACCCGAAATTTAGGAGTTAGAAATTTACAAACCCCACAATCACAATAATTCCTTTACAAGGAAGTAAAAACATTAAAAGGAACACCATTTCACCTCTTTTTAAGAGTGTGCGCTATTTGAGCTTAGGCTGACAATTATGTGTGAAGCGGATAAACTCAGGTTCTGTCAGGATTTATGCAATGGTGAACAAGTTTTCACCTGTAACCATGGCCATCGTAAATGAGGTAGTAATCAATTATGAATGTTTAGAAGAGATTTTAATTTCTTCATGTTTCTAATATAAGATATCACGTTAGCGTTACATTTCAGTCCTAGTTAAGGAAAGAGTTCCAAGTAAAATGTATGTTACCTACAATTCAGTGCCTAAGCTATACAGAAGGCATTCATAGAAATGAGTCCTTCATAAGAGACTATACACAGCACATGCAGCAAACAAGCTGTGAAGCTGCTTTAGCTCAATACACTCAGTATTAGAATACAGTGGTCCCAACTACCTGCATGCTACATCCTTTTGGCCTTATATTTTTAACACAAATAAGAAATAATCATAGATCATATATCATATATCCATCTCAAATATTTCCATTTGCATGATTATTCATGTAGTTTGATGATACGGTAGAATTGCCATACTTTTATCGTTTTCAATTATATAGTGGAAAATCAAGCATGTGATTTCACACACTTTTCAAGATGTGGATTTACAGACGTTGTATTTTACTGTTATTCCATTTAATAATATTCACCCGGCTGCAAGGATGCAAATATCAGTAAGCTGCAAGGACATTTTTCTTCTATATATATATATGTAATAATAAGAGCAAAGGAAAAAAAGACGGAACACTGTAGATGCGTAGTTATCCTATATTGAAGAGGAAGTAATCTGATTGCGTCGTAAGCTAATGTGTTGACTTCGTAAATAAAACTTGGCAGTAGAAGCGATTTTAATTCCATTTCTATTTCCAATTGATATTTGTGGCCACAATCACTTGGCACTCTAGTCGTGCCTTTCCACAGAAGATTTACATTTTTGATATTGTTGGGATAGAAAGCAAGCCAGCGAAATCACATCTTAGCAGAGTAGAGAGCAAAAGGTGAAGTGCGTAGTTATGCAAGATGGAAGCACGCGAAGAGAAAAGTTTTGGTTTACAATTCAGTGATTGGTTGTCAAGAGGCATCTGGTATTAACGGTTACGTAAGATTGCATGATTAATTTGAATGACGCAATGCAGATAGTTATTACGATTTTAGAATAGAGAGGAAGAATTAATGTTTATAGTTATATTATAATTCTGATTCATACATTTTTATCTTACGTATTCCCCCCCCCTTCAAAAAGAAAAAGGCGTAGCGACAGAGAAGCCTTTTTAAAGAGAAAGAGTTAAAGCACTAGCAAATGTTAAAAAAAAATAAATCATAAAATTTTTGTCCTGTAAAGTATAATTTATAAATATAATTTTTTTTAAAATAAATTTTAAAATTTTAGAGTCCTATTGAATTTTTCAGCATTTCAGTCCAAAAGTCTTTCTGTTTGAGAGTTCACATAATCATAATTCTTCAGGGAAGATTCTTGTTATTACAGAATATCACAAAATAAATTGTTACATAATCATTACTTATAATTAAATGTAATGCACATAAATATTGATACTTATTTCCATACTGATAAATTATAATTTAACGTTATAAATAATAGGATTAAGATTTTCAGAATTTACGGTTTCACCGTTATCATCTTTCATTTACAATTCCTGATTTTACCAAACTGGAAGCCTCGCAATACTTCTAAACAAACGTATCCATCAATAGGGCTGTCCTCTTGAGCTAACCAGTGTGTTCTCTGCACTGGTGGCCCAGGGTGCCTAGGCAGTTACTTGAAAAGGCCTCCGTTCCTTGCATTAAGGTAACTGGCCTTTGAGAACTGCATTAATACATTCCATAATAAAAAAGTATAATAATAATAATATAAAAATTTTACATGCATTCATAAAATGAGAGCCTCCAACATTATCTTGCATGAAGAAGGTAAAAGGAACAACTGTACAGAGGTAATTACAGGCCTCTGTTTTAGGAACCAGTACACCCTCATCATACTATACTCAACACACAATAACCCATAAATTTTAACATGCATTTACCATAATTTCATATTACGTATCTGTAATAATTTCACTTATTTTTTACACCTTTATTTTTAGAATAATTATAAAATTCGTATTCAAAATTCTCAACAAAATTTCAAAAACATAAAAACTTATCTTAATATCCTTCCCTATGAATAATTTAAATAGCTTAAAATTCGTTACTTTGTAAGGATCTAAAGTTTTACTAACGTTTATTTTATTTTAAATCTTTACTATCACTTCTTATTTTCTACTTCCGGCCAGAATTATAAGCGTGAAGGTTTTTATGCAAAGTTTGTCTGGCGAACGCCAAGTATTTAAGTGTGGCCTTTTTGCCAAGCGAAAGAGAGGAAGCAGTAAGTCAACGCAGGCCGCTTACCTTAGAAGTTACGCAGTTGCTGTTCGCCTTCCAGGTCAGAGGTTTTAATCCTCTTGATAAATTAAACGTATTGTAGTGTTCACAGTCTCTGTGCTACATACGCTTCCTGTTATTATAAGGCCAATCTTCCACGTGTATTATTCTAAAGTTAAATTAAGAGTTTAGTTTTATTTTTATACTTTTTTACGTTAGACCCCGAGTGGAGGGTCAGTGTATTCCGAAGTACGGTGGGTGTGTGTATTTAATTATGGCAAAGCACACTAGGGCTATCTGCCTAAGGGGAGGGATGCCTTTCGTGGAGGACTTTCTAAGGGAAACTGGCTCGTATACACGTTACACATGGGGAAAACCACGAAAACGCCCATGCAGCCAGCCCGTTCGCAGGATTCGAACCTCGGACCGAACTACCAGTGTTCAGCGACATTACCGCTCGGCCGCTGGTGGGCCTCCGAAGTACGGAAGTTATTGTATATAGAGAAAAATAAAGGGTTTTGTATACCCTTCGTCTGTATCCTGTCTACTTACCACAATTAGTGAACATAGCTTTAGTAAGCTCTCTGTTCCGAGTCAGGTCCTTGTATGTTCCCGAAGAAGGTTAGAAGGAACGTTGAACCTGATAACTTAATTTGCTCACACATAACTATGAAAAATTAGAAAAATGAATGAACAAGAATTTCAGATTTTCTCAAAACAAATTGCAGAAATTTTAACCAAAGTTGAAATATAAACTATAGAATCCGCAGCACATTAAATAATTTAGTTCCTGAGCTAGATTCACACGAATGTAATAATTTTTGAGCAGTTGAAAAAGCGGAAGTGCAAATAATTTTCTGTCGCACATACTTGCAAACACTAATTCAGATTGACCTTGAACTCGCTATAATGCTGAATTCCTAAACGGTAATACACTGATGATTTAAAGCACTTTTTTTCTAAATATTGTAGACATCGGCGAAGCAAATTCAATATTCCTTTTCGAACTTCTCAATTTATCGAGAGGTTACTTTCAATCTGTAACACTACGCGTGATTATTATTTTCTTGAAGCACTTGCAAAACACCACAGCAGAAGAATGATCTTATTTTTTAAACACTGAAAAAACAAACTTGATGATTCACTTCTTTCACATTATCTTGGATTTAACACAAAACGATGATTTGAAGAGCTGAATGAAATTTTTTTATTGAGGTTTCAGGCTGCAGGAAACTATCCTTACCGGCTTAATTGTCATAATAAGAGCACAAAGAAAAAAGACGGAGCAGTGTCGATCTGTGCTTAGATTCATATTGAAGAAGAATCTGATTGCGTAGTATGCTACTAATGCTAACTTGGTAATATCTAAAGAACTTGGCAGTCGAAGCAGTTTTAATTCCATTTTTATTTCTAATTGATATTTGTGGCAACAATCACTTGGCACTCTAGTCGTGCCTTTCCATAGAAGATTTACATTTTTGATATTGTTGGGATAGAAAGCAAGCCAGCGAAATCACATCTTAGCAGAGTAGAGAGCAAAAGATGAAGTGCGTAGTTATGCAAGATGGAAGCACGCGAAGAGAAAAGTTTTGGTTTACAATTCAGTGATTGGTTGTCAAGAGGCATCTGGTATTAACGGTTACGTAAGATCGCATGATTAATTTGAATGACGCAATGCAGATAAGTTATTACGATTTTAGAATAGAGAGGAAGAATTAATGTTTATAGTTATATTATAATTCTGATTCATACATTTTTATCTTACATATATATATATATACATAAGATAGCCAAGCAAATGTTTTTTTTTGCAATTCAGAAAATCAGCAACTCATTGGTGACTTTTTGTGGAGATAAAGATAATCAGAAAGTACCAAAATTATGCCTGCCATTCCAATGTGGAATATAATTACAAAATGCTTAGTAATATGTTAATTGATGAATTATTTGTTTTGCTCACCTTATATTCTCTTTCAGACAGATGTTTTTGTGTTTTATGCAGTGTTATAACTTTCATTATCCTCGCTTTCCTCTTATTTTTATAACTTTATCTGAGTATAAACCACATTAATGGACTACTAAAAAAATATTTTTTTTCATATTATATATTCCTCCTTAGTGAAAATACTGCATTCTATTCATGCATGAATATGGAAATAAAGAGAAATGAGTTACTCTGACAGCTATCATTGCAATCTCCAGCCAGCAAATATGGCATCAAGTGAGGTGTAAGCAAAGAAACACGCAACACACATAACATACCATAGTGACCATTAACCATTACCATAGTGACCAGTAATAAATGACAAATTCTTAGATTCATTTATTTTTCTCATTTCATTGTTTTTAAAATAAAATCAATACTTAATATATTAAACTTTTGCTCATTAATCTCTTTTAACCTTTATTCAGGTTTTGACACTTTAATTTCACGTTTGCTGAAATTTGACTGCCTAGTTGTATTTAGATTTCAGAATACTATGCATATTTTATATTATACAGCCCACATATGTATGAACTAAATTTATTATATTACAGTGCCTTTTAGTTTGTAAGCTGCTGTCATCTAACTAAACAATTTTTAGGCTTCTTTCGCTTTCCTTAAAGAATTTCATTAAGCTGAATTAAAAAAATTAATCCTATTTACATACACAGTATACCCTTGGTGAATATGAGGATTATGTCACTGGTACATTGCATGTATGGCAAAATTGCATTCTGCAAAGTTAATTTTCTATTTGGGGGAAGACTGTTCGGTGTAATCCCCCCAATTTTTTGTGCTGGTTAGGATCTGTACTTAGGCAGCTTCGGTACTGGGGGTATAAAAACACAAGTTGGGTTCCTACTTATCATATATCTCAGTGGGTAGTGTGACAGACCAGTCATCATAATGATGGTTCAATATCTCAAACCATGCATGGCTTGTTGGGAAGGCTACCTTTCAATTAGTTTAAAGGCAGGAAGACAACCATTTGGCTTTGGGCTGATGTGTTATTTATTAGCCGCAGAATGCGACTATTTTGGCCAAACCGTGCCCCCTGCCTAATAAGAAGGATTCAAGCTAACAGGTGAGACCCCCATACTTGCTGAAATGATACACATGTTAGTTAGTTGGTAATTCAGATTAATAAAGTATGTACAATTTAAACTAACCTAAATATTGTTGCAATTAAAAGTAAAATGAAACAAACGTTAATTGAAAGCATGATCTTAGTAAGTATATGATACAGTTATTTTTTAAAAAAAGGCTGGTGATCTTTGTGCGGAATAAAAATTGAGGCAACTCTGAAAAGTTTTACAGCAAGGAGCAGAGAGTTTTCCAATGCTTCACAAAAAATGCCTTCTTCTTTCTTCATTTGGGTCAATCTCCACTGCAAAATCTGACAGATCCTGTGCCCTTTTTAATAATGTATTTAACTTCTTGTAAGTTAAAGGCACTTTATCTTTTTCATTATCAAAGCTTTTACTGTCAGCCCCGCATTCAACTCTTCATTCATCATTAATAGATTAATTCATTTGGTAAAAAACATAATGTCTACTTGGTACTACTTTGGTAGACGGTTGCACGGATTTTTGGCGATTTATATTGGCGCAATTGTTGGCGCGGTTTTTATAGTCGTCAGCCATCTTGAAAAATGCTGTTTTTACGTATTTTACGCATAGTAAAGTATTCGAAACTTTAAAAAAAAATAAATATCGTTAAAAATAATGGATTAATTTTCTGTTGAAAACGTTGTTTTTAAGATGGTTGGCAAATGTAAATAAATACATTTACTAAGAGTATAAAATGCTAAAGTAAGGTTAAATTATTACTTTCATATAATAGAATAAAAAACACCACTATAAAAACATTGCGCCAACATTTAATTGGATTAAAAGGCTAATCTTTGGAATATGGTAACAGGTAGTTTGGCGACATTTTGGAGGCGATAAAGGTTACTACCTAGGACTTTGGGAATAATATGAGAAGTACTCAGTTCCGATTACGCATTATCTTGCGTGAGGGAAATGAGAGATCATGAGATATGTCATGTGACATTAATGGACGAATTACAGTTCTTTAATCGGAAAAGGGGGTAAATTTGGAAAAATATCTGCAGTACTATAGTATTTTGTATTAAGCTTCATTGTGTGTTGTGTGAAAGAGTGTTGATTAATTTTTGGATCGCATGGCGCTATCTAAATTGAATTCTAAATTTTTAATGCATTTATCTGATAATTCAAAAGAATTGGTTGAATGGTGTATGAGTGTAGGATTAATTGCAGATAAGTATGAATGTCCAACTTGTGGGAATGAAATGAGATTGTGTGAAAGGAAGGATATTACAGATAAGTTTGAATGGCGGTGCAAGAAATCTGGTGAAAATGGACATTTTTTGATCCGCCATGCACTCAAGATTCTGTAGAAGATTAGGTAAGTTAGTATTTTTAATCATTTGAGGATATTATTTTTATGCATTGTTCTAAATGTAAGGAGTAAATAAATTAATATGGTATTATTGGAAAATTGGGCTGATCTTTGGAATATGGTAACTGGTAGTTTGGCGACATTTTGGAGGCGATAAAGGTTACTACCTAGGATTTTGGTAATAATGTGAGAAATACTCATTTCCGATTACCATTATTTTGTGTGAGGGAAATGAGAGATCATGAGATATGTCATGTGACATTAATGGACGAATTACAGTTCTTTAATCGGAAAAGGGGGGAAATCTGGAAATTTTGTATTTAGCTTTATTCTGTGTTGTGTGAAAAAGTGTTGGTTAATTTTTGGATCCCATGGCCCTAACTAAAGTGAATTCGAAATGGGTATTCAGTGGGATTGAAAGGAATAGTAATAAGTGTTTTTTTAAGGTTGTGCGAGATAGAAGTAAATATGTTTTATTAAGTTATTTATTTTACCTGGTACCTTGCTGTGTAAGGTACCAGGTAACTATAAGTATGATTTTAAAGATCCTGAAATAGACGCAGATACGATTGCTTTTTATTTAGCAGAGGAAATAATAAAAGTTTATCGGCCACGTAATCAAGATTCTGAAGAAGATTAGGTAAGTTAGTATTTTTAATTATTTGAGGATATTATTTTTATGCATTGTTCTAAATGTAAGGAGTAAATAAAGTAATATGGTATTATTGGAAAATTGTTATTAGCAATGATTTAGTTTAAATTAATTAGGATTGTAAGCTAATTTTTATTAATTTAATGTATGTGCTTATTTATATTTTAAGTAGTGTTTTTGAATTTAATTATATTTTAATTAAATGATAGTTATTTTGTGAATTATATGTTTGTAGGAATTTGGTATACGTTTCAGTGGAAGTAAACGTGCATGGAAATAATTTTAATATTTGACACTAAGTATTTGTAACCATTTGTAATGTTTGCGGTATGAATTCGTTGGTGACGTTTATAATATAATAGATAATTTAGAGGTAAACGTTTTTGGATATTTTATTTATTTTATACGTGGAAATGTTCATCTTTGGAAAGGGTATATACGTTTTCGCGATCAGGTAATTTCATATATGTTCTTTTTACCGGATTTAAAGATTCACAACATTTTCATGCATTTTCGTGAAATTTTTCTAATTTATGAGAAAAAAGCAGTGTACATGGATATAGTAAAGAGTGTGCGCAATGCCATTTTTGTGCATTTCTGGGATGTTAAGTAAAAATAAGTCGACGTGTACATGGTTTAGTAATATTTTAATTAAATGATAGTTATTTTGTGAATTTTATGTTTGTAGGAATTTGGTATACGTTTCAGTTGAAGTAAACTTGCATGGAAATAATTTAAATATTTGACACTAAGTATTTGTAACCATTTGTAATGTTTGCGGTATGAATTCGTTGGTGACGTTTATAATATAATAGATAATTTAGAGGTAAAAGTTTTTGGATATTTTATTTATTTTATACGTGGAAATGTTCATCCTTGGAAAGGGTATATAGTTTTTCGCGATCAGGTAATTTCATATATGTGCTTTTTACCGAGTTTAAAGATTCCCAGAATTTTTTTGCATTTTCGTAATTTATGAGAAAAGAGCAGTGTAGATGGATAAAGTTAAGAGTGTATTGTATGCAATGTCATTTTTGTGCAATTCTGGGATGTTTTTTTAGGTAAAAATAAGTCTACGTGTAAATGGTTTATGTGTATGTGCTATTCTGAAAAATGCGCAAGGAGTTTGGAATTGTGCACTTTTCCCCAATTTTGCAATTAATATTTGTCATGATTAAGCAGTTTTGTTACATAAAATTTCTAGCATAAGTGTAATTCGGCTAGTAGATTGTTGGAAAAAGTGTTGAGTAAATAAAAAGAAAAGAAACATGTCTTTACTTCGTGAAGACAAAATGGCGGCGGAAAAAAAAAAAAAAAAATAAGAGGGTTACTGTAGAGTTGGTTGCCAAATTTTCGCCAAGTTACCATAATCCAAAGATCAACCGATTAAAATATTACTTATATTGAATATCGAATTAAGAACATCATATTAACGTTTAAAACAATTAAAATATTAGTTAAATTCAAATACTTTAAAATAAGTTTTATAGGATATAATTATTTAACATTAAAACATATGTGGCAATAAATAGCTCGGGAATTTTTGAAAACAATGTACTAATTTTTTAACAAAAATTGAAGTATACAATTATAAAGTAAAATAAAAATATGTACTTACATTTTTTTTAAAGTCGTATTTTGATAAGTACCACAAAAAAAAATCTTCATTTCACATGCACATCTCTCGCACTTCATTGAAGAAGCAATTAGCAAGGTTTCCTCCAAAAATTTAAAATAAATTTCCTCTGATTCTTTGTTACAATTTATAAATAAATCTTTGATTAGGAAAGACTGGTTGGCCAAAATAAGGTCTCAAAGGGCATTTTTTTTTTTATTCCGATACCAATGATTCTTGTTAATTACCAATAACAACATTAATCTTCGACACGGACATATCCATTTGCTTTCAAATCTGAGGAATTCAAAGAGATGAATAATAAAATTTTAAAATGGCGCGGTAATGCACAAATATTCATTAACCAATCAGGGAGCTGATTACATCACGCATAGAATTAAAATTATTTAAATAATCATTCATAATAAATCATTTTTTAAAAAGATGCAAAATTAAATTGTATTTTAATATTTAACTGCCATAAATAATGTTTAAAACATTAGATTAAATTTATAGATATTAAAACTAATTACTTTTAAAATAAGGTGACGTCATTGATTACATCATCCACAAAATAAAATTTCATAAAATATCATAAACAATAAAATTTTTATTTCAAATAAAAATGCAAAATTAAATTGATTTTTAATATTTAGAAGTCATAAATAATATTTAAAACACTGAATAATAAAACGCATTATTTTTTAGATAAAATGACAACAAAGTATCGGTTACCATAAATAACTTGACCAGCAATGGGTTTACCATAAGTCGTATTACTCGCCAAAAGAAAAATCGCCAAAATCCGTGCAACAGTCTACCAAAGTAGCACCATCTACTTATTTGTATGACTCTTTTTTAGCTTCATTTGGAACTTATAAAAATCCTTTAAAATTACCGTTGACTTATAGCCAAAGCTGATGCCAGTAGGCATTCACTGTTGATAAATGAACATTGAATGGCATATGAATGAAATTCTAGTGTCAAACAAATAAATGGAAACAGCTTAGATAATGTATATAAGTTAAATAACATTCTGCAAAACTGTGCTCAGCAAGGGCTTACTCTACTGTAACACTTTGTTTTGTTTATGAGTAACAACAAACATTAGGGAAAAAAACACATATATGTTAATCTCAGGTATGAATTTTAATCAGATGTAGTTAGTAAACCATTCAGCTCGAAAAGTGTTCAGATTTACAAAAATTCCCACAAAATATCATTATTGAAATCATGGCAATCAAGATATATATATATATATATATATTAAGATTTAATGAATAAAGAAATTTATGACTATTTCTTATGATAATAATTTGAGGTACTGTTCTGTTATTGAGACCAGATTCAGAAATGTATGAATGTATGCAGGTGTGCATGTATGTATGTGCATATATATATATATATACACACACATCCATACATTTCTGGATCTGGTCAACAGTATACTTAATTTGACTTTCTTTTCCTGGCAGTATAATATCAATTTATTCTACTTATTTATGTTATAGATTATTGTAGATTATTGAAAATACAAATTTAACTATCAAAAATTGGTATTGATGTAGTATGTGATCTACCACTTTTAATTAGTTATTTATTTAGATGGTGAGCCACAGCACATGAATAGAAGAATCCAGAGCATTTGATTTAACATGTTGGAATGATAAACTCAAAACACATTTTTCATTGTCAAACGGAGAGATGCTGCAGCATTACTACTTATATTCTAACATGACACAAGCCATGGCTTAATTATCCTGAGTGATGAATAGCCTTTATAAAATGGGTTGAATTAATTAGGATATGATCAGAAAACCATACACCACTAAAAGAAATGTGAATCCTGCAAATAGTACTCATACTCAAACAAACAAACAAATAAATAAAAACACTGGGGAATTGAAGCTAATGATTCTACAAAACATGCAGATTGCCGTACCACAAATCTTTCTATGTCATTTCCCACTGCAGAGATCCATCAACTAATAATAGCTTCATAAAATAAAAAATTCAGTAGCATTTACATTTTTCTGTGAAAAAAAAAAGCAAGTGAAAGAAATAATTAAAACAACAACCCATTTAAAACATAAATAATTAATATAAGTGGTAGATCACATACTACATCAGCACACAAAATTGAATAAATAAATAAAGATATAGAAAATTTTTTCATTAGGCTTGTAGAGACATTAGGTTATTTCGAAGCAAGACACATTAAAAATGAGCAATGCCCTTGCCAGGATTCGAACCTCGGATCTCTTGAATACATGCCAAGTGCGTTGACCATTACACCACGAAGGCATGTTAAAAGGCAGGAGAAATACCTTATACACCCCACCCCTTTTATTGGGCGAATGGGGATTAGAGGACCTAATCACCAAATCCTGATGGTGGAGAATCACCATCCACCATCTTTTATAGCTTGGGTGCCACTGTAGAGTTTATTAGAATTTTCTTTTAATACAAGGAATCAAAGAAATGTGCAATGCCCTCACCGGTACTCGAACCTCAGACCTCTCGAATACACGCTGAGTGTGCTGACCATTACACCATAAAGGCATGCTAAGAAGGCGGGAGAAATCGCCAAATCGTCGTGGTGGAGAATCATCATCCACCACCTTTCTTAGCTCGGGTGCCACTGTAAAGGTAACTTGAAATTTTCTGATCTCAGGAAAACGAAGAAATGAGGAATACCCTCACTGAAACTCGAATACAAGCTGAGTATGCTGACCATTACACCACGAAGGCAGGAGAAATACCATATACGTTGGCCTGAAATTCATTTTATTATTAATGGTAAAAATACAAAGCCATAATCTCTTTTCAGATTAATTTGTGTCAATATTTTATGTATCTCGTTATTATACAGAGGCCTTATTACCATATTTCGCAAACTATTTATGTAAATTATGATATATTAATTTCAAAAGCAATTTATAAAATTCCTGAACAATGGTTCATCAATAATTTTACATGCATACATTTGAAAACATACAATTCTTGATTTAAGCTATACACACAAAATTGTCAGATTATTTTATTTTCAATTCAAATGCTATGTATTTGGAAAATATTTAGTACTTTTTTGTTATCAAAACCAGATTCAGAAATGCATGCATGTGTGCATGTACATATATACACACATATGTATGTGTGTAATCAATATGTAGCATAAATGCTAAGTAAAACTTTCAGGATATCTTTTGGCTAAAAAGTGGTTGAGGGATTAGACCACTGAACACTGACAGTTCAACTTTCGTAACTTGACAAAAATGATCTGTGCATAAATGATTCCATGGTTCTTCCCATGTGTAATACATTTGTTATCATAAATTAAGGAAAAATCACAAAAATAGCGATAACTCCTTCAAAAAAAGGCAAACCGTGTAAAATTTGAATATGTTGTCAAGTAAGAGTAGCTGAATAAAACTGCAATATGCAAATTAGTGACGCTGCACTTGGAATCTGTCATCTGCGAGGAGAATAAAAGTCCATGTCTGAGAGCAAGTCCACATATTTCACTGTGAAAGTGACATCAGAAATCTGGCATTGTTAGCCAATTCGAAACAATGACCTCCAGGCATCATTTGCCTGCAGAACTACGATGGAGAGCCATTGGGAGACTAGAGGCAGGATAAAGTCAAACAGAGGTGGTCAGATGGCTAAATGTGAGTCCTTCTGTGATTCATAGACTTTGGAGGCAATTTCAAACCAGAGATTCGGCATCTAGGAGGTTCAGCCAAGGACGGCCAACTGCTACCACGAGCGCTGATGACCGATATTTGACATTATGTGCACACAGGAATAGAACCGCTACTCCGACTCTTAAATCCTCCCTTGCTGCAGCCACCAGAAGGTTGGTGTCAACGTCAACTGTGCATAGAAGGCTTCAGGAAGGTGGTCTGTATGCGAAGCGAGCAGCCATTTGCGTGCCGCTCACGTCACACCATAGGAGGGACAGCTTGCAGTAGGCACGACAACATGTCTACTGGACGCCTGATCACTGGAGGGCTGGTCTCTTTACGGATGAGTCTAGGTTTAGTCTAGAAAGCGATAGTAGGCGTTATTTGATATGGAGAGAACCTGGAACCCATTATCATTCGTCAAACATCCGTGAAAGAGATGCATACAAAAGAGGCAGTGTCTGTGTTTGGAGAGGCATCTCTTTGGGTGGACGCACAGACCTGAATCTTTTTTTAAGGGAGACCATGAATGCTCATGTTTATAGAGATGACATCCTTGATGCTTATGTGC
Source organism: Stegodyphus dumicola (assembly GCF_044657685.1). Taxonomy (NCBI): domain Eukaryota; kingdom Metazoa; phylum Arthropoda; class Arachnida; order Araneae; family Eresidae; genus Stegodyphus; species Stegodyphus dumicola. Next base: position 22,995,226 of record NC_140776.1, on the reverse strand, counting down.
ACCCATATGCCGGGGCAATAGGTGATGCTTTCCTGTTACAGGACAATAACGCAAGACCACACAGGGCTCGCATCGTAAATGATTATCTTCTACAGGAAACAATTATGCGCATGGGGTGGCCAGCTCGATTCCCGGACTTGAATCCTATAGAGCACATTTGAGATGCTTTAGAGAGACGTCTAACTGCTCTCAATCCGCCCCCTCAGACCCTTACCGCACTTGCAACTGCTATGCAAGAGCAATGGCTCTTGCTTCCTATGGAACTGACAGACCACATAATTGAAAGCATCATGCATCGCTATATTGCTTCCAGAGGCGACCATATTCCATATCGAAGGTACTTTTCCTATAGCAAACTGAGACCTTCGATTTCTTCATTTTATACATGTGCTAATTTCTATACTACCATAATTGTCTGGTAATTTATTTTTATGTTATTTGATACTGTACTATGAGTTGTATATTGTGGGTAAGTTTTATAAAATTCTACATGTAACTTTTTCAGTAATTGTGATTTTTCCTTAATTTATGATAACTAGCATATATACAAAAGCTAGCTAATTTTCCTTTGAAAGTTCTTTAAAAAGGTATCTGTCTCTAAGGTGGCCCTGTGCTTTTCCATATTCCAACAAACAAACATAATATCTTATATTCTACATATCTCTTCTTATGTTATCTTCTTATGTAGTTGAATATAGTAAAAATACTCCAAATTTATAACCAAAAAATATTTTTACTGCTTATTGATTTAGACTGTTGCAGGTAACTTCTTAATAATTGTCTGCACTGCTGTGACTATATATAACACTGGCATTTTCAGGAAGTCACATTCAATCTTGTTCTGTTTGATTTTACTGTCTCATGTTAGTTAGTTTATAAAATTTTACAATGTTTTCTTTCAGCTTCTTAATTATGGAGCTGCAGGGTTTTCAAACTATAAAATAAAATATTCACTGATTATTATATTATTATTCACTGATATAACTGCATGATTTATTTACCATATAAATGGAAGGAGTTAATCAAATTTTGCCCTAGATCTTAATATAGTGAATAAAATCACGAAAAACTGGAAGAACATCAATAGATATGCAAAGCTCAAAGAGAAAGTGACAGAAGTACACATATGGGACCAGGTGTATTCCAGAAGTTGACAAAGGTCTGTTTACCAAGCGAAAAAATCCAAAGTTAGCCAATGGCATTAGCTAGCATAAGCGTTCCCCCTTTTTGAAGAAATACATACTACCATATAAATGCTGCAATATGCAAAAATGATATGCATAATGATAATTGTAATGATCTACAAACTGAATCACTGAAGTTACAACCCATAGTGAGCTACAAGAGGCTCTATATTTGTCTCCAATTTGTGAGCCTTGCCCCCTGTTCTTATCGTTTGCCTGTTTCTTTGAAACATTAAACTTTATATTAAACCATGAAATTAATTATTTTCAAAATTTCACTAAGTTGGCTTTAATAGGAGAACTATGTCATAAAATTCCCAATAATGTAAAGAAAGTGAAAGTTATATTAGTTAATACTGTCTTGAAGATTCAACAAGGTGTTGCACTAGCAGCACAGAAGCTGAACAGGCTTTCAACTTGATGAACAGTACTTCCATAACAAGATCCTATTTGACTGTATAATACATTTCTGCTTTAATGATAATCTGGAAAAGGAAAATCTTTAATAGAATTTAATCCTAAATCTTATACTAAAACATTTCTGAAAATCACGACTTGGGTTTAGAACTTCCTAAACGATTTGTTGAGGTGACAGAAGTGTCTGGTATACAAGTTGGTTAAAATTAAAACACCCCTGCTCTGAGCTCTCTATACATCGAACAACTGAGTGTAAAGGCCCCAAAATTGTTAGACATTCAAGATATTGGAAATGGATTACGTGAAAATAAAAATTAGTTCCAGAAACACCAATAGGTGGCACTGTGCAGTATAAAATATACTAAAAGGGAACAAATAATTACAAAAAAAAAAAAAAAAAAAAAGAAGAAGACATGAAGTATGGAAATATTTCTTTTTATTTTCTATTGCTGATATGAAAAAAAAGAACACTGAAATGTTGAAAAACTGTCATTATAACTTCAATTTCGCTCTCTGGCCATCTCATTCTTCAGATCTTAATCCATGTGATTTTGGGCTGTCGGTTTACTCAAAAAATCTTGTTTATCGATGACGTCTGATAACTTTGGCATATCTCTTATCACTCTGCATGTGAGAAGCATCTCAATCGATTAATTACGATCCGCAGTTGAACAAGCTGTCCGCAGACTGCAGATTTTACATCTTGAAGAAGGAAACCATATTGAGAAGCTTCCCTTGCATCGATAACGTCTTTATGATATGAATGTTTGGTACATTCGAATAAACTGTGTTGTAAAGTGTATTTTGCATCTTTTCAGCATATGTTCTGTTGTACAGCGCCACTATCGGTGTTTCTGGAACTAATGTTTTTCACGTAATCCATTTCCCCATGTTTTGAATAGTATGTTTAACAATTCTAGACCCTTTACACTCAGTAGTTTGATGTATAGAAAGCTCAGAGTAGGGCTGTTTAATTTTAACCACCTTGTAAATTTGCTTGCTACGTAATTAAGTTTACTTTAAAATTATTTCATACATAATTAAGTACACTTAATACTTTAAAAATAAGTATTTATTTTAATGAGTTCATGAAGCAACTCACTAAAATAAATACTTATTTTAAAATAACAGCATTAAGCAATTTTATGATAATAAGTGTTAAATGAGAATGATTTCGTATTACTCTTGAGCATAAAACAATAACTGTGGACTAGTAAAATAATTCTTTACTAACATAAATGTGTACAAATTAATAGAAGGGAGAGTGAATTTAATAATTTCAACAAAAACTAAATCCAAATCTCAACTGTTTTATGACCTTGCGTGTACAACTTCTAATATTCAAAACAAATAGAAAAATAAACACCCACATTAAATATTTTTACACATATCGAGCTTTACAGCTACAGCAATAACTGTTATTTATCCACTGTTTAGTAAATTACTAATTTTTTAAATGAATGCACAAAAAAATTCTAAATTAAGATTATCTGATAAATTTTTCACTCTGGAATAAAAATGACATTTGCCCTTCAAAATCTGTAGAAAAGAGAGGTCAAATGAAACATTTTTTTCCCCCTGCAGATGAGTAAGATTACATTACCTTTATTTTTTTATTTTTGTGTAAGAGTAATAATCTTATTTATGCAAAGGTTACAGACAACCCATGATTTCATTTAATTATCATATGAAAGCTGTAGTTATATAGGAGACACTAAAAATAATCAGATTTTTTAATATTGTAGAGTCCAAATTTAATTATTACTTAAGAATTTCCTTGGTGAATAAAAAATGTTGAGCATTTTATTTATCAGAGTTATAAAACAATACAGTTGAATGAGATGAGAGCATAAAGTAGTATATCAAATATTAGAAAATATTCATGATACATATATTTCATTTCAAATTTGGTAACTTTAGATCATACTATGCATAAACATTATACAAGTTCAAGTTATAAATATTTTCTTTTCTAAATAACATTCATGTCTTTTAGAGAAAACAAGATATATTTTGGAATATGTGTAAATTTCAGTAAAATTACAAATTGATTTATTGCAATAATTAATTCTAAAAATTTCTGATGTTGATTATTCACTCATACTTAAATGAAGATATATTCTTTTTAAGGTTAAATAATAGTAACAATGAATAAAATAAAAGAGATACACAGAATAAAACAAACATTTTATAAATAACTAATTACACTAAAAAGGATGCAACGTATTTATACATATATAAAGTCTCAAACAAGAAAAATAACTGCAGGAAAAAAATAAAATAAAATGTATTACAAAGCAAATGGCCCACTATTTTTCAATGAATTTTTTTGGTATATTCTTTTAAATTATACATCTATACATATCACAATAAAAGGAGATTTTATCCTTTTGAATATTTACTTCAATTTATGAAAAAATAAATAAATAAAACTTCAATATTGTATTTTAGGATGTTTACTTACAACCATGCTTCAGGTCCATGTTTATCTTTTACAAGCATCATTTTATCAATAATCTGTCCACCTTTATCATCCGATACTTGTTCTAAATATAAATGCGTGTTATTTAAAATATACATTCGAGAATAACCATAATCAGCATTTCGGAAAGCACTCCACCCAGCAGGATTTGGAACAAAAGGATCATGATTTTCTTGACAGCCAGCTGAACCAGTGATTATATGAACAGGAGCTTTAGGATTTGTGTATGGGGCATCATAGCTACCATTATACACTTTTCTGTCATACACTGGCCACAGCCTTTCATATACATGTTCGTGTGCCCATAATTCCAAATCAACTCCATACTTGTAAAAAAGATCTTCTAACCCAAATGCTTTGAGAATTGGTATCCCTTTCCTTATAATGCTTTCTTTATGTGTACAATCATCACCATCATCAGTACTACAGTACATTGGTCTATGACCCATTGTGATGATCCAAGGCCTCTGTGCTCTGTTCTCAGGAAGGTTCGCCTTTCTTAAGTCATTCTCAAGCCACTGGTATTGATATGCCATTTGTGTCCAACCATACTCAAGAAAGTAATAAAATTCAGTTGAGAATCCAATGATATGTGCAGGTCCAATGTCAAAACTATAATAATGATTATTCATGATGCCTTCTTTATTCAACATGCTGAATCGATTATCATAATTGGAAAAATTATATGCACTTTCATGATTTCCCACACAAGTCATATAAGGGACATAGGCAGCAATGGTTTCTATTTGCCTCATAAACTCATCTCCAACCTTAGCATCATCAGTATCCAAATCATAGGCAAAATCCCCCACATGTAAAACAGCATCATACATACCTTTTTGAACATCTTCTTGTAAGCGAGGTAATGACTGTCCATTAACATTACCCATATCTCCATAAACAGCAAATCTTGGGCTCCAGTTGCTTCCACTCTGCATAGCTGTAAACCAGTAAATAGCACTCCAGCCATCAGCACTACCACAGTGATAAATATATTCAGAACCTGGTTTCAAATCTGTTAATAAAACTCTGTGTATAAAAATTACTCTAGAATTTGGTCCACCATCCACAAATTTTGTCATGCTACCTGTTTTACGTAAACTAAGTTTGTTGAACCCATATTCCACTGTAGAAATATTCGTTGGATCAAGGGTTACCCACGTAACCATCATTTCCGATGGAACTGATCCATACGATAGATGCACCTGCTCAGGTTGTGTCATCAATACGGCAAGAGAACATGATGTGAAGAGAAAAAAACAAGCTAAAACACTAACAAACAGTTTTGAAATCATTTTGCTTTGAATGTAGTTAACAGCACATCAAGGAATGCAACAATAAACAGCACTGAAATGTAAGGAATCGATGCGCCGTATATACGCACGTTTATCATATCACGTTCGTGACAGCAAGTGATAAGCTACAGAACACGAGATGTTAATAAATAAATAAATAAAAGTACCTCGTGGTTTCTTCTTTTTTTTTTCCAATTCGAGTGATATCCGGAACGAGGAAATAACTATTATTTACGAAATTTCATCAAGTGAAAATAAAAAATTCCTGCAAAGATACCGTTTACCAACTCTTGTCGGAATCAGTATGTCATTTCCCGGAATCGCCAGTATTTACATATTACGCAATACCCTGCAGTTACAGTTACTGTTGTGTTTATCACTTCATATTTGTGTGACTGCCATGTTGGGAAATTTATTTAAAATATATATATATATATATATATATATATATATATTTCTTTAAAGGAGACGGGTAAGTAGGTTTGAGACTTCCCTGCCTCGCGAGACTGAACCGCATTTACAGGTCCACTCTTTCTGACTGGCGCTGCGATCACGAAAGCTGCAGGCAGTGTCTAAACATAGCTCCGAAATTTTTAAATAAGTGTTTCAGTAAATGTTTTCAACTTTCTAAAAAAGTTTAATGCACCTTTCCTATGCAATGTCCCATTCATCAAATTGAGAAGGAAACTTCGCTTCTTCGAAACTTCAAACATCTTCTCCGCTGTTTACTATCAACACGAGAAATCCAAAAGAAACCCTGACATGGAATATTCAGATAAGTAACATTCTGTTCTCTATAAATTTATATTATTCTCTATCACTAAAGTGCCATTAAATTTCTTTTTTTATTATTTTCATAAGATTATAGCATTATACAATAATTAGTAATAGTAGCAAGTCATGTGGTTCTTTTCTTCGTAACTATTCCGTAGAGACGCCACATTCCTTATCAGTAATCCGTTCTTATCAACAATTCACACCCTTCGGAGGCCTCCCTCTTCGTGCTGAGGAATTTCTTGAGAGGGAAAAAAATGGGGTTTTCTTGACCATCGATGAGTATAGATTGTGATTTTTATAACTAAGATCCCCCGACTTTTTTTTTTTTTTTCCAGGTATCAAACTTAGAATTATGAGCAAATATAAATGCAGTGGGACGGAATTTGTTAAACTTGTACTATAATAAATTACAACGGTTAAATTAATAAATTAATTTTATATTTAACTAATATTTAAGAAAAATAAACTGTATAATTTATATTTGCTGATATGCTCTGACACTGTGCATGGATTTATGATTTTGTCAATTACTGTTTTTCTGAAATATACATGAATTTTTTTGGGAACGGTAATAGTTAATGTTACTTTAGTTAAAATATTATGTACATCTCTGTAATGCTATATGTCTTTTCTAGTTAGGTCTCAAGATAAGGGCATACACATTACCATGTAGGAATTCATTTATTTTTTTTTTTTAACTTAGCTAAAGTTTGCTTCTTAAAGACACTAATTCTTGCAATGAACTCCTTTTAACTACTACATGGACACAATCGTATTTTAGGATATTTTCTACTTCTTTTCCTTTTCTTTCTATAGGCCCTTTTTTTCCCCCTCTTTTATTTTTGGGCCATTTATTTTAAATTTTATTTTGTCCCATCTTTTCTTTCTGGCCTTTTGAACTCGTACAAAATGTACGAAGTTCCTTTTTATTCTCCTCAAATACGAAATTGCCCGCCCTTTCTATATACCTTTCCTTCGCACCTATGCTTGATTTTTCGCTCATCGGTGCAGAAAGAGTTAGCGGGTGCAAAACAAGACATCTGTCTACTTTGTCTGTCTGTCTGTCCATAGTGTTCTCACCAAGGAGGTTAGAATAGAAGGAGGGAAGGTTTGCAGTTTCCTCCACTATCGGGGAATGAAACTCTACCGAACAAGCGGCGTCCATGTTTGTAACTTCAAAACATTGCATTACTGCAGTGAAACGTACTTGTTTTCAAGCTGTTCCGTGCATGTATTTTATATTAAAAATATGTTAAATTTATAATAAAATGCTTCGCTATTGTTAGTTTTTTGTTTTAAAGTTGATATCCGTAATTTACTACGTACAGAAAAGCATTAAAAAATAGTTCGAAATCTAAATGCATGTGCATAACATTAAAGCCTTTAAAAATGATGTTTCTGCATATTTCAAGAATTTGTTTAGGTTTTATTAGCAACTTGTTGGGTGTACGTTCCAATTTTTCCTTTGAGAAGTGATATTTCTGATTTATTCACAATAGTGTAATTTATTAAATCATTTAAAATAATTTAACCTGAAATTAATAGCAGATAATCATCTAAAAATATAGTCACAGGTTGCATTTTTTTAAATGGAAGTTTTAAATAAATTCCTTTCATAACCAAAAACCTTATAACAACAAGACAATAAATATTAATAAAATAAAACAGATTTATGTGAATTCAGTGATTTCAGTTCATGCGCGTTTTGTATTTATGAATCTCAAAGAAATTGCCTTGAATTAAGCTGAATTATAGAAATATACCTATATAAATTTTTGGATACATCTTTCCCACATGTTCAGTTGTGTTAATGTTTTACTTACTTTTACCGCTATACTGCCCACACATTTGTAAATTGATGCAAAAAAATTTTAACAGCAGAAAAGTTAGTTTATCTTGATCAAATGCACAAATTATATTCCTAACAGTTCGCAAAACATTAAAATGAATAATAATTAATACATAAAGAAAAACATTACTTTATTTAACACTTTTACAATTCATAAAAATAGTAACAATTGGTGTCTTACTTTTCATGAAAATTATCAAACGAATTACCTAAAAAGTTCAAATTATACAGTTTAAATTCTAGCATACATCATTGTATGTTAAGGAACAAAAATGCCAGCTATAAACAGAACCATTAAAATGTATTTAACATATTTTGATTATTATTAAGTCCTTTTTTCACATCTAGAAAGAAAACAACATGACATTCTGATATTTTTTACCTAAGTTATCAAATTACATACAAAAAAAAAAAAAAATCAATACTTACGAATGAAAAGTAATCTTAGAAATATTTTTCGAAAATCTATTTGTGCATCCATATGCAATACAAGCTGACATGCTTCAAAAAGAAAAGAAAAAAAAAATATTGCAATTACAGATTCCCTTGCGCAAGTCACAGCGATAACAGGAACATGGCCGCCGAGCTTCACCGTTTGAGTTGAACCTTACCTCCTTCTATTCTAACATGGAGGTAGGAAGTAAGATGGAGTCGGCCTAAACAAGTTTCTCCTTACCCTGCTCTGAAGCACCGGCGATCCCTACGTGGTGACCAAAACATTGGGTCATTTACCATTGAGTTCTATGGGATTTGACGCGTTCGGGTGTAAATATTTTGTAATTACGTCGCAAATATACATATAAATGTATATATTTTCTTTTTCTACAACACTTCAGAGTCCTAAGTATGTGAAAACAACATATTTTTAAACAACATTTCATTCTGAACGGAATTAAATGCTATACTTTTCACAGGACAGTTTTCTCAGAATGGTTTAATTTGAATGAAATATTTTCACAAGTTTTCGTTAATTACATTAGAAAAAAAATTAAGGTAATTCGATTTTATTCGGTTAAGGTACAAAAATTAAGATCAAAGTTTATTGTATTATTAATATTAAAATTATAATATTAAAATTATAATATTAAAATTATGCATTAATTCTTTTCTATTTATAGAGCTTCTTCCTAAAATACTTTCTTAAATATGACATGATTTTTTGGCTTCTTTTAAATCGAAAAATGTAAGTCAATTTATAATTAATGCTCTATTCGGTTCATTTTAAATTAGAGAATTATTAGGAATTAGCGAAATACTTTTAAAAAGTATTTCGCTAATTCCTAATAATTAAATAGGTATTAAATAGTATTTGACTTTCTCTGAACATTTCTGAAAGGGAATAAAATAAGTTTTTTTTTTAAGTATTATTTAAAACTTGTAACTGAGTTATTATAAAATGTAAAGGGAATAATTCTTTTAATTATACTTATCAGATTTTTTTTTACCCTTCATTTCAACAATACATATTCCAAAACTCTTTATTACGTTCTTGAGTGCGCATCTCATAGCATTTGCTTTACAATACCTTTTAACAGATTGCTTTCCAATACGAACAATTCTTGCTTAAATAGTTTTATAACGTATTTGTCAACAGGATTTCAATTTATGTTTACAATTCAATATTAAGGTTATTATATATTTAGATAACATTTATAATCATTATAAATTAGATACATTTAATCATTAGATTTCTTCACAGTACTTTCACAGTTGTTTATAAGTGAATAAATTCTTCATTTCAAATACATTTATAAATAATTTAATGAATATTTAAGTATTTTGTCAAAGGCAGATACATGCTTTTTGCAAGCACATGCATAAATACCCATACATATTTCCTATTTATCATTTTCGGCATGTGCAAATCTTTAATTTCTGTGCATTCACTATATTTTTCGTGTAAAGTAATTTACACTAATTTAGCCTACACCCGAAAGTTTTGCATAAAAAATATATATGAATATAATTTGAATGAAAATTATAGGTATTATTTTTAATACCCACTCAAAGGTCAGTTTTCTTCAAAATTCCTCCACGATGGCATCTCTCTCTTTAGGCAGAAAGCCCTTGCATGCGTTACTCTATTTAATAAAATCTTAATCTGACCTATGTGCCTAATTACAAATATTTTAACATACATAATTTTATATTTACATTTAGCCATCAAGTTTCAAACTTTTCAAATCTTCTAGAAAATAAATTTTGGCAGATCTCTTTTAGCAATTTTCTTAAAATCTATATTTTTGTAGTGTAACAGCTTAGAATTTTATAAAACAAATTCATAATCAAAATCGCTGTTGTTAGTTATCGAAAAATAACCAAGATGTGATTTTTGCGTAAATGTCAGTAAACTATACAAATTGCTATTATCCATCACACTATGAATGTTTCTTTCATGCGAGAGTGTCCCCTTTTTCGATTTCTATGGAACTGTCGTGTGTCGAAATACTATCAGAATCTTGTCAAGCGAGCTTCTGAATGTAAACAAAGAACACCCCGTCTGGTGATCCAAGCTTCAAAGCAGTGCTTCACTTCTAGCGCGGAATGACCCCTCCTCCCTTTCCTACCTCCATGTATTCTAACCTCCTTGGTTCTCACCTTGTTGGTGTCCTTCCTTTCTTCTGTTTCGTGTCGTCATTATCCCGCCAGGAAAGCGTTTCCGACCGTTCATTGCTGTGCGTTTTTCCACTGTCTAGGTGTACTCCCCCTCCTGAAAATTTGCAACCGATTTTCGGAAACATCCTGTATATATATAAGAATAAATTGAATTTAATTAAATTTTCATCAATTGGTTTTGCACTTGATTTGCTTATGCTTCTGAATTTAAATGATATTGTAGATTAGTTCGAGAATTAAATCTTTTATATGATTACACATTTTTTAAAATATATATATATATATATTTTTAAAAATTATTTTGGCTTTAAATTTGCTTTTTTTAATTTTGGCTTTAAATTTGCTGTTTTTAATTTTGGCTTTAAATTTGCTTTTTTACTTTTATACGTGTTTGTTAAAATTTAAATTTAATTTGTTTAAATTTAAATCTGTATATATATATTGTTTCATAATAATAAATAGTAAATTAAACTTAAATAATTCTCTTGCGCCATTGCTGCAAGGAATGAAATTTGAATTTACCAAACATTCTTTATTCGTATAAAGCAAATTTAATGATAATTAAAAATTAAATTTAAATTATGAAATTTTAATTGTAAACAAATAAATGATTAATTATTGCTGCGAACTAATCTGCAATATTATTTAAATTCAAGCATATGTAAATAAGTGCAGGTATCAAAACCCACGAATAAAAATAATACTCCAAAAAATGAATACTGAAAAAAATTTTTAATCCTAAATCCTACTACTACTTTTTAATCCTACTTTGTTTGACTAATGCTGCTCCATTCTCCAATACAAATATAATTTGGTAACTTAAAATAAAATTTACTTTTTACTTGCTTTTTTAGTATTATTTATGTATTTTTTATTAATTTTATGTAGTTTATTTTTGATTTACATGCATAATTCGTGTCGGGGAAGTTGAATGTAGGCAAGAGATTCTAAATTACTTTGGTTATCTACTTTTAATTGACTTTAGTTAATTTTAATTCAGGTCATTTGCTTGCTGGTTTCTCGTGGTTCCACTTGTTTGGATTTCTTTTTAGTGGTTCACAGCATATGGTTTTACTTTTCATTTTGAATTTACTTTTACCCTTGCCTACAAGAATGACGAAACACAAATTGAGTAATTGAAGAATTAGGTTTGGAGGCAACTTTCCCTTGATAAGTCTGTCTCTTGCCTGCTCAACAATTATTCACTTATGCATTTTTTAATTTTTCAAGATTAAAATTTTTTTTTTGAGTATTATGCTTATTCATGGATTTTGACACCTGCATTTATTTACATATGATTGAATTTAAATGATATTGTAGATTAGATCGCAGCAATAATTAATCATTTATTTGTTTACAATTAAAATTTCATAATTTAAATTTAATTTTTAATTATCTCTAAATTCGCTTTTTACGAATAAAGAATGCTAAATTCAAATATATATATATATATGCTCTTAGACAAAAAAAAAAAAAAAAAAAAAAAAAAAAAAAAAAAAACGCCGCACCAAGAAGGAGTTATCCGATTGGGACGAAAATCTGTAGAAGTGAAGTACATGTACAGAAAAACAAATGATTACAGTTTGAGAAACATTGTATGATTTATTGAAGTGATAGAGCTTTCCAAAGTAAAAAAGTCAGTAACGCATTTGTACACCTCTGGCCCTTATGCAAGCAGTTATTCGGCTTGGTATCGATTGATAGAGGTTGCGGATGTCCTCCTGAGAGATATCGTGTCAAATTCTGTCCAGCTGGCGCGTTAGATTGTCAACATCCCGAGCTGGTTGGAGGGCCCTGCCCATAATGCTCCAAACGTGCTCGATAGGAGAGAGATCCGGCGACCTTGCTGGCCAAGGTAATATTTGGCAAGCACTAAGGCAAGCAGTAGAAATATGTGCAATGTGGGGGCGGGCATTATCTTGCTGAAATGTAAGCCCAGTGTGGCGTGACATGAAGAGCAACACAACGGGCCTTAGAACTGACGTACCGCTGTGCTGTAAGGTTGCGACGGATGACAACCAAAGAGGTTCTGCTATGAAATGAAGTGGCATCCCAGACCATCACTCCTGGTTGTCGGCCTGTCTGCCGGAAGACAGTCAGGTTGGTATAACACCGTTGTCCGGGGCGTCTCCAGACTCGCCTTCGCTGGTCATCGGGGCTCAATTCAAAGCGGGTCTCATCACTGAAGACTATTCTATTCCAGTCAGTGGCATTCTAGTGCGAATGAGCCCAACACCACTGCAAACGGGCTTTACGTTGTACAGAGGTCAATGGTAGTCCTCAGCCCTGTTTCTGTGAGCCATCTATGAATGGTCCATGCGGTCACTGAAGCACTAGTTGCACGTACAATCGATGATAATGATACATCTAGGGCTGTGAGTGCTGCTCTGACGATTGCTCGGTCTTCACGTTCTATCGTTTCTCTAAACTTACCGCTTCCTTCTTGACGCTGTGTGCGGCCATGGTTCACCCATTCCTGCCAACATCGTCTAAAAGTGGCATCGCTCCTGCTCAAATGTCAGGCTATTCGCCGATAAGACCAATCGGCTTTTTTGAACCCACTACACGACCTCTCTCAAATTCTGACATCTGCGCATATCGTTCGCTGACCTGTATGCGAGGCATAGTTACTGTCTACCAGAGTACACGGAATAAAATTCGTGAAGAATTTATGACCTGGAATCGTAATTTCTCCTCTTAAATATCCTGCCAGTTGCGCAGATCAGATGCGCTGTAGCGACAACCGTTCATTCATTGGCAGCCAAAATGTAAAATTTTGCATTTTATATCAAAAAACCTGTATGCATATCAATTTGTTTCCAGTTTGCTTTATATCTTCTTGGTGCATCGTAGTGCGTCGTTTTTTTGTCCAAGAGTGTATATATATATAAGAACAATAAAGAATATGTAAAAGATTAAATTTGCAGCGTAAATTAATTTCCCTTCTCTATTCTAAAACTAGCAACATCTATTTGCACTGCGTCATTTCGAGAAAAATCTATGTCATATGACTCTTACGTAATTCTGCTGATGTAAATTGAACTAAAACTCAAGCAGCCAATAATAATTTTACAGCAATATTAACTATCCAATCAAAATGCTTTGAAAACCAAAACTAACTCAGTTTGACTTAAGATTTCATCCTGAACATTGCGCACTTTCTTTCTACGCTTTGCCTTAGCTGGAGTGCAGACTGTCTGCTTCTTCTTTTTTGCTGCAGCTCTATCAAAATTGTAAGCCCTTTGGAACAGGCACATTTAATGTGCCGACTTATGTGTAGCCGCAACATGTTTCTGAAAATAAAACTGAAGATTTAATCTGCCTTCGCCTCCAATTTCCTAGTCATTATGAATCAACACTTCTCCCATCCAAATTCCCGAAACACTTTGCGATATGTGTTATAAAATAAATTATAAAAAGAATTTCAAACTATTGAAGAAGTGAAAAACATGTATAAAAATCATTTCAAACTACAGAAAAATTGAAAAAACATATAAAAATTTTCTTAATCTTCCTTGTTCAAAGCTTCAAACAGAACTTGTCAAGGGAAAAATGCTTGAAGCCTCCATCCAAGTTCATTAATAAGATCATGCAACATGTTTCGCTTGACATATCCATTGTGACTTCAAACGGTATTAATCTTATTCAAATTTCTTTTCAAATTCAAACTAACAATAGTCTCACTAGATTTTAACTTTTTGATAGTATTTGTTTATAAAGTATAATTTTAAGTTTTAATATTTTGGCAACATTGATATTAAATTGTAAAAAGAATGAGTTAAAAATGTATCTGGCATCTAGAGAGAGTCTGTTATGGTTTTGTAGAATGTGGTAAGGTTTCTTATGACAAATTTTCTTTAATAAAGCTTTCTTTTTATATATTACTATAATGTGTTTTTATTAGTGGTAGATAACTCCATAGAGAATATCATTTATATGCCAATCACAAACCAACATTTAGTAGCAGAGCGTGGTTGTCCCCTCTGTTGATGAACTTTCATATAGAACATTGATGTTGTTTAGACTTAACAACATCGCCAATTTTTCTATATATATTAGACTTGTATTATAATTAGTGAATATAAATTAGAAAATATGGCATATAGTGTGATAAATTTGAGTCATATAGAAAAAGTGGTGCTACTTTGGTAGACGGTTGCACGGAGTTTGGCGATTTTTCTTTTGGCGAGTAATACAACTTATGGTAAACCCATTGCTGGATAAGTTATTTATGGTAACCGATACTTTGTTGTCATTTTATTAAAAAAATAATGCGTTTTACTATGCATACCATCCGTGTTTTAAATATTATTTATGGCTTCTAAATATTAAAAATCAATTTAATTTTACATTTTTATTTGAAATAAAAATTTCGTTGTTTATAATATTTTATATAATTTTATGTTGTTGATGATGTAATCAATGACGTCACCTTATTTAAAAAGTAATTGGTTTTATTAATATATATAAATTTAATCCAATGTTTTAAACATTATTTATGGCTGTTAAATATTAAAATACAATATATTTTTGCATTTGTTTTAAAATGATTTTATTATGAATGATTATTTAAATAATTTTAATTCTATGTGTGATGTAATCAGCTCCCTGATTGGTTACTGAATATTTGTGCATTACCTCGCCATTTTAAAATTTTATTATTCATCTCTTCGAATTCGTCAGATTTCAAATGGAATGGATATCTTCGTTTCGAAGATGAATGTTGTTATTGGTAATTACCAAGAATTATTGGTATTGGAATAAAAAAATTGCCCTTTGAGACCTTATTTTGGCCAACCTGTCTTTCCTAATCAAAGATTTATTTATAAATTGTTAATAGCGTCAGAGGAAATTTATTTTAAATTTTTGGAGGAAATGACTACTTCTTCAATGAAGTGCGAGATATGTGGATAACAGATGAAGATGGTTAAAAGAGCCGATTCAATTATGATTTCGATTTTTTTGTGGTACTTATCAATAAACAAGAGGTTAAATTACTCAAAATATGTAAGTACATATTTTTCTTTTATTTTATAATTGTATACTTCAATTTTTGTTAAAAAATTAATACTAAAATTTTCAAAAATTGCCGAGATAGTTATTGTCACATATGTTTTAATGTTAATTATATTTTATATAACGTATTTTAAAGTATTTGAATTTAATAATATTCTAATTCTTTTAAAAGTTGGTAGGATGGTTTTTAATTCGATATTCAATTTCAGTAATATTTTTATCTAATTAAACGTCGGCACAATGTTTTTATAGCGGTGTTTTTATTTATTTATTTATTTTTATTTTTTTTTTTTTTTGCTATATGAAAGTAATAATAGCCTTACTTTAGTATTTTATACTCAGTAAATGCATTTATTTACACTTGCCTGCCATCTTAAAAAACAACATTTTCAACAAAAAAATTAATCCATTACTTTTAACGATATTTAATTTTTTTTAAGTCTCGAATACTTTACTATGCGTAAAAACAACGTTTTTCAAGATGGCTGACGATTGTAAAAATCGCGCCAACAATTGTGCCAACAATTACGCCAACGTAAATCGCCAAAAATTCGTGCAACCGTCTACCAAAGTAGCACCGAAAAATTAAGTGATGATAATTACCTTACATGAGCAAATAGAATAGAAAGTGAATTAAGAAGTTTGAAAATATGGAGAAGTGGGATAGATGCTGATGAACCACCAAAACCATATAAAAAAGATGATGTAAATTTCGAAAGTGAAATAAAAACTTGGGAAATATGGGATGATAATAATGCGATAGCAAGAAATGTAATGAATCAAACTATGACAGCTCCACAAGCGTTAAAATATGCGAATGAAAGAAGAAAGTTATGGGAGAAAATAAAAAATGAAATGGGGGCAAGAACAGAAGATATTCAAATCAAATGTAGAATAGAATTAACTCAACTGAAAATAAGTCAAAATGAATCTGAGATGATTATATGAATAGAGCTTTAATTCTAAAAAGTAAAAGTATTCAAGTTGGAAATGAACTAAGAGATAAAAAATTAATTTACTTCATATTAGAACGAATAGAAAGGAATTTGAATTTGATATTAAAATCATTAAAAGCAATTAAGAGAAGGATATAGCTTCAATTAGACAAGCTTTAAAAGAAACAGAAGGAAAAAATAAACAAAGAGGAAAAGAAATTGGAGTAAGTTCTAAGGCAAAAGAAAACCATATAAAATCGAAATATGAAAGAAGATGCTTTAATTGTGGAAAATTATTACATTTAATAAAATAATGTCGGAATAATAATAATAATATATAGTGCTTTAAATGTGGAAATTCGACCACAAATCAACTGAATGTGAAATGAAAACCAAACAAGAACATCGATAGCACAGAAATTTAATAAATAAAACTTATAGAATGTCAAGGAAGGAAAGAAAATATGAATCAGCTACATGCTTATTTGAAGTATCTAAGAAAATAGAAAGGTCATGTCTTAATCAAGATAGAAATGATGGAAAGAATAAAATAACTGAACAGGAGAATAGGAAAATTAAATGGATTATTGATTCAGGAGCCACATCTCACATGGCAACGAGTAAAGAAATATTTACTAATTTTAAAGATGAAGAACGACAAATAATGACGGCTGAAAAGGGGCCATGATCAAATCAGTTGGTATTGGTAACATTAAAATGCAAACTGATAGAAATAAGAACATCTTGAGAGTAGCAAATGTTCTGCCAGTACGAATTTAAGTGAAAATCTGCTGTCAGTATCAAAAATTGTAGATCATGATTTAAAAGTAATTTTTACCAAAAGTAAAGCAGAAGTGATCAATAAACAGGGAAATATTCTATATATAGCTAACAGAAATGGAAATAAATTTGAAGTTGAAGGAAATATAGTTGAAGAAGCTAAAATTAGTTATGTTAATGATGTACTATGGCATCAAAGACTAGGCCATATAAATTATCAAAGGGTGATAGAAATGGAAAAAAGAAGAAAAAAAAAAAAAAAACTCATCGGTCATTGGATTAGAAAATGTAAAAATTTCTCAAAACAATTGTGAACCTTGTACATTAGGAAAAATGACACGAACATCTTATAAAAGTGTGAAATTTAAACAATTTGAAGATATTTCAGAATTATGGCACATAGATTTAGTTGGACCAATTGAGAAATCAATAGATGGAAGTTATTATTTTTTAACAGTGGTAGATGATTACAGTAATTTCACATTTGTTATAACAATTGAGTAGAAAAGTGAAACTTCAGAAGCTCTAATCAAGCTTATCATCCAAGAAGAAAGACAAACGGGAAAGAAACTAAAAAGAATTCGTACTGATAATAGTAGTGAATTTTTAGCTAAAAGTATAAAAGAATTTTTTGAAAAAATGAGAATTAAACATGAACTTACAGTCCCTTATTCTCCGAAAAGTAATGGAAAAGCTGAACATTTTAATTGTACTACACGTATAATTGAATCTGTTATGTTAATTGATGCAGAATTACATATAAAAGTTTGGTCTGAAAGCGTTAATGTAGCTGTACATGTGAATAACAGGAGTCACAAAAGTGATAAAAAAGTTTACACCATATGAACTATATAAAGGACGGAAGCCTAACATTACTTATCTTAAAAGATTTGGATGTGAAGCATATGTTCATATACGACGAGAAAAACGTAGAAAGATGGATCTAAAAGCTCAAAAAGGAATTATGATAGGCTATAGCATGAAGAGAAAAGCATACAAAATTTATATCCCTGAACTAAATAAAATTCAAGAAGTGAGAGATATAAAATTTAATGAACAGAAACTTGGACCACCTTTACTAAAAGAAAATTCATTAAAATTCAATAAAAATCAAATATTAGAAGAAATTATTATTTTTTACAAGGAACAATCTAATGGCAGTGTAAACAATTCAGAAATAATTGACAGATACCATTATCAGGTTCAATGTTCCGTCTTACTTTCTTTGGGAACATGCACAGACCTGACTCGGAACAGGGAGCTTACTAAAGCTATGTTCAATAAATGTGGGAAGTAGACAAGATACACAGGAAGGGTATACGAAACCCTTTATTTTTCACTCTTTACAATAATTTCCGTACTTCGGAATACAGAGACAAACTACTTGTGGTCTGAACGTAAGAATATAAAAATATTTTACTAAACTCTAACTTAACTTTGGAATAATAAACGTGGAAGATTGGCCGTATATTAACAGGAAGCCGTATGTAGTACAGAGAACTGTTAACACTACAATACGTTTAAAATTATCACGAGGATTAAACCTCTGGCCTGGAAGGCAAACAGCAACCGCGTAAAACTGCTTAGGCAAGCGGCCTGCTTCGACTAACTCCTTCCTCTCTCTCGCTTCGCAAAAAGCCACAACTTAAGTACTTGGCGTTCGCCAGACAAATTTTGCATAAATAAGTTAACGCTTTTAATTCTGGCCGGAAGTAGAAAATAAGAAGTGATAGTAAAGATTTAAAATAAAATAAACGTTAGTAAAACTTAAGATCCTTACATACTTCCCGCCAGAGTTAATTAGTTTGAAACTGAGGTCTAAAACGACCTTGTTGAAAACTTTTAGCTCTAGAATCTAACGCGAGGCCAATCTTTTACAAACATTTCTCACTAGAAACTAGAAATTTATAAAAAAAAAATTTGTTTTTACAATAGCAGCTCCATGGACACCCAATTTTTCATCTGTACTGCATCTAAACAGGAGCTTTTATTCAAATCTGGTTCCTTCCAGATCTCTGGAAGGAAAACTATTTTAATAAAATGTTACACAATGAAATGGCAAGTAACATGCATATTTATATTTCTCTTAACATTCTTATTTCAATCATGACTATTTTAATTATCTCTCCCCGTGCTCTCTGACATGTGTTGTAAAAGAACACCAAACATGAATGTGTTTATGTATACGTGTTCAACACTGCCTCCTACAATCAAAACACTAACGTGTTAAAATTCAACATGACAAGACCTCGTAACACACCCTATCTTCAACTCTAAACCCTGAGGTACTATTCTGAAAGTGGCTAACTCTGAAGTGTAGCGTCAGAGAGCCTAACTTCATTCATTCAACCTTTAACACATATTCACCATAATTTGGTCTTTTTACAGTCACACGAATAAATTTTTTTTTTGCATTACTTTCACTTTTACCATATCACAGTATTTCTTAACATTTAAAATAACAGTTCACATTGTATATAAGAACATATTAACATGCCGTTAATTTTACGCAATTTAAAACATACGAGGGCTATCCAGAAAGTAGATTACGTTTTGGAATAAAAAAATAAACAAAGTATAGGAAACAAATTTTATTATATACAGATGAAAGCCACACTCAAATACTACTTTTCTACATAGTCACCATACAAATTAAGGCATTTATTGTAGCGATGTACGAGCTTGGAAATTCCTTCGTCGAAAAATTCGGCCGCCTGCGACTTCAACCACTTCGTTACCTCTTCTTGCAGCTGTGCGTCGTCATCAAAACGCTGCATAGCCAGCCACTTCTTCATTGCTGGGAATAGGTGGAAGTCGCTCGGTGCCAGGTCGGGACTGTACGGCGGATGAGGAAACAACTCCCACTTAAAAGATTCAAGAACTTTACGAGTGACATTTGCCGTGTGGGGCCGGGCGTTGTCGTGAATCAACAAGATCTTAGAGCTCAACATTCCTCTGCGCTTGTTTTGAATTGCTCTTCTGAGTTTTTGGAGAGTTTGGCAATACCTTTGAGAGTTTATTGTAGTGCCTCTTTCCAGGAAGTCCACCAAAATTACACCTTTTCTGTCCCAAAAAACAGTCGCCATCATCTTCCTTGCCGACATTGTTTGCATGCATTTCTTGGGTTTTTGGGGAGAACTTGTGTGCCCCCACTGCATTGATTGCAATTTCGTTTCACAGTTCACATGTTTCACCCATGTTTCGTCACCAGTAACGATGCGATCGAGTAAAGAGTCACCATCCTTATGGTAAGCGTCCAAAAAGTTCAACGCTGCAGCCATTCGCTGATTTTTGTGGTCCTCTGTAAAGATTTTTGGAATCCATCTTGCACAAAACTTGTGGTAACCAAGCTTTTCGCTGATGATTTCGTGCAACAAACTTCGCGAAATTTGTGGAAAACTCAAAGAAAGTTCCGTTATTGTGAAATTTCGATTTTCACGGACTTTAGCATCGACTTTTTCGAGAAGTTCGGCGGTCACTATGCTGGGTCTCCCACTTCGATCTTCGTCGTGAACATTGGTTCGGCCATTTTGAAATCTTATGACCCACTGACGCACTCCACCTTCAGTGATAATGTTGTCCCCATACACTTCACGAAGCTGCCGATAGATTTCTATCGGTTTACAGTTTTTTGCAGTCAGAAACCTTATTACTGAGCGCACCTCGCAGCTCGCGGGATTTTCAATTAACGCAGACATTTCAAACCGTCACAGTATCTGAACGGAGCACAGCACGAACCTCTCACTAGCACGGCTAGATGCAGACTGAGCTGCGCAACGCTCTGACCCCAAGATGGCCGCGCTAGCCCCGCCCCTAGCGGACACAGACGGAAACGTAATCTACTTCCTGGATGGCCCTCGTACATGAGTAGTACATTGTTAACTTCTATTCTTTTCCAAGCAAGTGCCAATTCTTCTGCATTGAAATACTACATTTCAAAAAGTCTTTCAGACTAAAACTTCTTTCTTGCCAGCATGTTTTAAATAAAATTTATACAATAACTTTTACAATATTTAAGTATTTACACATTCCTATTATACATCAACTTTAGTTTTACGCGCGAGTAATTGAAAAACATAATACCAAAATCGGTAACAACTCATTTCTCGCCTTTTTGGCGATAAAGGTAGACCTCACATGAGGTAAAACTTCTTGAAATCTGCCACTTGCAGTAAGAATGAAAGATTAACTTAAGTTTGCATAGTAACATAAAATTTTACTTATCTTTGTGATATTCGGACATTCTTTTCTGAGCCCAGTCCTGGAAGGTAGCGAAGATTCTCGTTTGATTTATCCTCCTTCTTGTGCGGGCTCGCCCCTCAGTTTCTTCCTCTAGAAGCTTTCTTTTTCCTCCAGTTCGGTCACTCTTGAATACCTTCTTTTTCGCCTCTGCCTGTGGTCTTGGCCGTTTGATGGCAGCTGGTCTTGGCGGAACCGGGATACTTCTTTCTCGTTCCTGCTTGGACCTCGTTGCTGGCCGTTCAAATTTTTCATGTATCTTTTCCTCGGCCGCTAGTGGCCCTTCCGCAGTTCGGCGACATTTGCTGCGGAGAGTCCTGTCCGATGAGTCGATCTTCCGTTTGGGAGCCGGGTTATAGTTGCCGTTATTTCTTCTGGCTTTCTTTGCATTCGTCGTACTTCTCCCTTCTTCATTCTGGGGGTGTTCGTGAGCTCTCTTTTCTGGACGGTGGAACGGCTTCTTTTTCTTGTTACCTTCAATTTTCCAACGGGGAAACTTTCTTTTCAATTGCTCCTGCCTCCTAATGGCTTGTCCTTGTGCTTGACGTTGTTCCACCTCTGGAGCTTGTGCCTGCCGTGTCTGCCGTGCCGGATCCTGCAAAAGATCTTTGAAAATTTGCATTTTATTACGATCATAGTAGGATTTTATTTGATCAATGTTTGCGGAGCATGTTTCACCATTTCTGGCTTTTAACACCACTACAGTGTGAGTTATTTTTTCTATGACATATGGTCCTTCAAATCGTGGAAAAAATTTGGCAGTTTTATCTTCTGGTGCTGAAGAAAGTGAATGCTTAATTTTTAACACTTCATCCCCTACTTTATAAGTTACTCCCCGTCGTTTCATATCATAATAAAGCTTCTGTTTTCTCTGTGCTACTTCAGTATTCTTTTTCCTTCTTTAATTAATTTTTCTATATCACCCATTTTAAATTCTGGGGCTCTTTGTTGCACATAAAATAATTTATCTAACGTCGTTATAATCTTTCTGTCTAAAAATAACTCAGCAGGAGTTTTGCCCGTTGTATTATGTTTTGCGGTCCTAAGGGCGAAAGCAAATTTATTGACATAGTTATCCCAGCTTTTATGAAAATTTTTAACATAACTACGGATAATTTTCACTATATTTCTATTGACCCGTTCCGCTATATTTGATTGCGGCCGATACGGGACCATTTTTAAATGACGTATGCCCAGTTTTTGGCACATGTCTTCAAATACATTACTTACAAATTGAGGACCATTATCCGATATAACTTTTAGGGGCGCCCCGTATTTTAAAATATATTTATTTAAAATAGAATCAGTAACTAATTTCGCGGAGGCTCGTTTTAAGGGAACAATTTCGGTCCACTTACTAAAATGATCAACCATAACAAGGAGATAGCGACTTTTATTTAACTGACTTTTTGGGAAAGGGCCCAATAAATCGATGCCAATTATTTCATTTGGAAATTCGGATTTAATACTATTTAGAAATCCGGCCGGGCGGAAATTAATATAATTAACTGCTTGACATGTTGGGCAGGACTGGACATACGCCCTTGTTAACTTTTGCAGTTCAGGAAAATAGACTGCCTCGCGTACGCGTTGTATAGTTTTTCGAATACCAGCATGAGAAGCTAAAGGGCTGTCATGCAACTCCTGCAGGATATTTAATCTAAGACTAGCTGGGATAACAGGTCGAAATTCGTTGTTGGAATTTGTAGTTTTTGTATAAAATAATAGACCATCTATTAGTTCGTAATGGGCCGCCCTATTTCTTATCGCCACAATATCTTGGTGGCTAAAATTTTCAGGATCCTTTAAATACTCATAAATGCTTCCAAACTCAGGATCCTTACCCAGTTCGGTTATCACAGTTTCTCAGGAATTTATTGTACATGCTGTGAGCATTGCCACCTTTACAGTATTACCTTCTTCATCTATTTTAATTCTGGATAGGGCATCTGCTACGATATTTTCCTTTCCGGGGGTATGCTTGATTACCAGATTATATTCTTGTAGCTTGAGTGCCCATCTTATTAACCTTGGGGATAAGTTTTTCCCTGAGTACAATCTATTTACCGTCGCATGATCAGAGTACACTGTTATTGGCGCCTTTCCAAAATAGACTCGGAACTTTTGCACTGCTAACAGAACTGCAAGTGCCTCTCTCTCGGTCGCGGAATAATTTCTTTGTGTTTGATTTAAAGTTCGGCTAAAAATGCCACGGGCTGCTGATTTTGCGAAAGTACCGCTAGTACCGCATAATCCGAAGCATCCGCTGAAATTTTTAAATTCTCATCCTTTTCAGGAAATTTCAACACAGGGGCTTGCGTTAATGCTTGCTTTAATTTTTCGAACGCACTATTGGCTTCGGCCGTCCACGAGAATCTTGCCTTTTTCCCTTTTAATTTTAACAATGGTTCAGCAATAGCTGCAAAATCTTTTATAAAGGACCTATAATATGAACAAAGTCCTAGAAAAGAAGAGAGCTTCTTCGCCGTGTTTGGAGTCGGATACTTTTGTACAGCGATTATTTTTGATTCGTCTGTCTCGATTCCTTTCTGAGATATTGTGTAACCTAAATATTTTAATTCAGGGGCTGCAAATTTTCACTTTTCGACATTAACTTTTAGACCGGCCTCATTTAATAAAGAAAACACCTATCTTAAATCCTGTACATGTTGGTCGAGATTATCACTAGTAATAATGATATCGTCTAAATAGATAAATGTGGACTTTCCAAGAACAGGCCTTAACACAATGTCCATACATCGCTGAAATGTTGCCGGTGCCCCTGAAAGGCCAAACGGCATACGCAGGAATGCATAAGTGCCAGACTTGGTTATAAAAGCAGTCTTAGGCACGTCCTCAGGCCTAACCCCTATTGGAAAATAACCAGTCGTTAAGTCTAAAGTCGTCATATATTTGGTCGATGTTATGTTCCTTAGAATTTCTTCAATAATAGGTAACGGATATACCGGATATTTAGTTATGGAGTTTAATTTACGGTAGTCAATCGCGAATCGCCACCTTTTTGGATGTGTCAATGGATAGTCATTATTTTTCTTACATAAAACCACCGGGATAGCATAAATACTTGAGATGGGGGGTTATGATTTTTTTCCGTAACATATCTCTAATGTGCCATTCTATAATTTTTTCTTTATTCTTATCATACCGGTATGCTTTGTGGCGAACTGGCAGTGAATCTCCGGTGTCAATACTATGGTTAGTAACCTGAGTAAATCCTGGAATATCACTAAATAACGAAGCAAATTCACTTACCACTTGTCGGATTCTTCGTTGCTCTTCATTAGGCAGGTGGTCAAGGTTTAACATCGGCGGTTCAGCCTTTTCTTCTCGAACTGGTTTCATCGTCAGCTTAAGGGTCGCTTCATTAAAATCCAGCGTTGCTTGTGCCTCTGAAAGAAAATCTATTCATAAGATAATATGTGCTTGCAGATTCTTTACTATGAAAAACATAACCTTTACTTGTTCGTCCTTGATACGGATGTATAGCGGTAATTTACCTATGCACTTATATCTTTCTCCTTGCGCAGCTAACACTGTCGTATTATCCGAATTATATATGCGATATTTACGAAAATACTTCCTAAAAAATCTTCTGCCACACAGGAACACTGCGCGCCTGTATCCAGGAGTGCGGTGGCTGGGATATTCACCAACACTTCAATCTTCGGAAGAGTCAAATTTTTCACCATTACTGTATTTAACTTGAAGGAAGAGGGGTTTTCTTGGCCTTCGGATTTCCGCACCCTCCCGTCATCAGAAATCCGTTTTAGTTTAAATCATTTTTCATTTCCATACTTTCCTTCTTTTTCCACTGGCCTTGAGACTTTTTTCCTGGATTGCTATTGAACTGTCGACGTTCGCCGGCTGTTTTTGAATGCTCGGGTTTCCTTGCCCACTGATTCGCTTTGCTTCCGTGTGCTTGACTTTGCTGTGGTCTTGGCGCACCAAATTGGTTTCGTTGTTGATATTGGCGTCTTCTTTCAATGTCCGCCGTTCTTCTACTTTCAAACTGGATTGCTAGCTCAAATAACTTTTCCAGTGTAGTCGGATTTCTTAATTCAATAAAGTCTTGCACTTGGGGCAGTAACCTCGGAAAAATCACTTGAATTATCTCAGGATCCGGACGGTTTCCATACAAGAGTTTGAAGACGTGAATTTTTCTTAAAATAAAGCTTGAGAGATTTTCGATTCTTTGCTGATATATGCTGAAAAGTTCCGTTTCTAATTTCGCACGATCCCTTACGACAGGGAAGGCTTTTACTAGGGCAGTCTTGAAATTCTCGTAAGTATAGGTGGGACTTCCTGCTTGACCCAAGAGACATCTGCCTATACATTTGAACCAGTTAAGCGCTTGGCCCCTCAAAGCGCTGGTAGCTAAAGTAACTTTTTGAAACTCGTGCACGGGGTAGAGCATGAAGTGGTCATCCAATTTTTCCAAAAAACTGGTTACCGGTGAATTTCTATTAAATGTTGCTTCTGGTTTCATCGAAGCGCGCATGGTCTGGGCGATGTAACCAAATCCTTCCAGGGCGGCAGCTGGCATTTCTGGATTCTGAGCCGCTTCTGCAGGCAGCACAGGTTCGTTCGCCGGCTGTTTTTGAATGCTCGGGTTTCCTTGCCCACTGATTCGCTTTGCTTCCGTGTGCTTGACTTTGCTGTGGTCTTGGCGCACCAAATTGGTTTCGTTGTTGATATTGGCGTCTTCTTTCAATGTCCGCCGTTCTTCTACTTTCAAACTGGATTGCTAGCTCAAATAACTTTTCCAGTGTAGTCGGATTTCTTAATTCAATAAGTCTTGCACTTGGGGCAGTAACCTCGGAAAAATCACTTGAATTATCTCAGGATCCGGACGGTTTCCATACAAGAGTTTGAAGACGTGAATTTTTCTTAAAATAAAGCTTGAGAGATTTTCGATTCTTTGCTGATATATGCTGAAAAGTTCCGTTTCTAATTTCGCACGATCCCTTACGACAGGGAAGGCTTTTACTAGGGTAGTCTTGAAATTCTCGTAAGTATAGGTGGGACTTCCTGCTTGACCCAAGAGACATCTGCCTATACATTTGAACCAGTTAAGCGCTTGGCCCCTCAAAGCGCTGGTAGCTAAAGTAACTTTTTGAAACTCGTGCACGGGGTAGAGCATGAAGTGGTCATCCAATTTTTCCAAAAAACTGGTTACCGGTGAATTTCTATTAAATGTTGCTTCTGGTTTCATCGAAGCGCGCATGGTCTGGGCGATGTAACCAAATCCTTCCAGGGCGGCAGCTGGCATTTCTGGATTCTGAGCCGCTTCTGCAGGCAGCACAGGTTCGTTCGCCGGCTGTTTTTGAATGCTCGGGTTTCCTTGCCCACTGATTCGCTTTGCTTCCGTGTGCTTGACTTTGCTGTGGTCTTGGCGCACCAAATTGGTTTCGTTGTTGATATTGGCGTCTTCTTTCAATGTCCGCCGTTCTTCTACTTTCAAACTGGATTGCTAGCTCAAATAACTTTTCCAGTGTAGTCGGATTTCTTAATTCAATAAAGTCTTGCACTTGGGGCAGTAACCTCGGAAAAATCACTTGAATTATCTCAGGATCCGGACGGTTTCCATACAAGAGTTTGAAGACGTGAATTTTTCTTAAAATAAAGCTTGAGAGATTTTCGATTCTTTGCTGATATATGCTGAAAAGTTCCGTTTCTAATTTCGCACGATCCCTTACGACAGGGAAGACTTTTACTAGGGCAGTCTTGAAATTCTCGTAAGTATAGGTGGGACTTCCTGCTTGACCCAAGAGACATCTGCCTATACATTTGAACCAGTTAAGCGCTTGGCCCCTCAAAGCGCTGGTAGCTAAGGTAACTTTTTGAAACTCGTGCACGGGGTAGAGCATGAAGTGGTCATCCAATTTTTCCAAAAAAACTGGTTACCGGTGAATTTTCATTAAATGTTGCTTCTGGTTTCATCGAAGCGCGCATGGTCTGGGCGATGTAACCAAAACCTTCCAGGGCGGCAGCTGGCATTTCTGGATTCTGAGCCGCTTCTGCAGGCAGCACAGGTTCTTCTTGAAACTCGGCCATGGTTATTCTTCTTCGTTGGGCGCCACTATCAGGTTCAATGTTCCGTCTTACTTTCTTTGGGAACATGCACAGACCTGACTCGGAACAGGGAGCTTACTAAAGCTATGTTCAATAAATGTGGGAAGTAGACAAGATACACAGGAAGGGTATACGAAACCCTTTATTTTTCACTCTTTACAATAATTTCCGTACTTCGGAATACAGAGACCAACTACTTGTGGTCTGAACGTAAGAATATAAAAATATTTAACTAAATTCTAACTTAACTTTGGAATAATAAACGTGGAAGATTGGCCGTATATTAACAGGAAGCCGTATGTAGTACAGAGAACTGTTAACACTACAATACGTTTAAAATTATCACGAGGATTAAACCTCTGGCCTGGAAGGCAAACAGCAAACTGCTTAGGCAAGCGGAGTAAAACTGCTTAGGCAAGCGGCCTGCTTCGACTAACTCCTTCCTCTCTCTCGCTTGGGAAAAAGCCACAACTTAAGTACTTGGCGTTCGCCAGACAAATTTGCATAAATAAGTTAACGCTTTTAATTCTGGCCGGAAGTAGAAAATAAGAAGTGACAGTAAAGATTTAAAATAAAATAAACGTTAGTAAAACTTAAGATCCTTACACCATAGAGAAAATAATACAACAGATGAAGAAGCTGAGAAAATTTTACCGTCAAACTTTGATGATGAACACGATAATAACAATTCTTTGAAAAAGCCGACAGAGTATCAACAAATAAATGAAGAACCTGGAAATTATAGTCATGGAAATTCTATACAGAAAAGACCTGCGCGAATGACGACGCCCCCAGAAAAATTAAAAGATTACATAGTATGCAATACAAATGAAGAATTACCTAAGACGTATGATGAAGCTGTAGAATCTGCTGAAATAAAAATTCTGGCTACATGCAATGGTAGAAGAACTGAGTTCAATGGAGGCTAATGAAGTCTGGGAATTAGTTGAAAGACCCATCGATAAGGAAGTTATTAAAAACCGCTGGATATTCTCAAAAAGGGATGAAAAGTTTAATTTAGAAACAATTTACAAAGCAAGACTAGTAGCAAACGGATTAAATCAAAGAAAAGGAATTGATTATGAAGATGGATTTAGTCCAATAATGAGACTAGCAACCTTTAGAACATTGTTATTGATTTCAGTTTACAAAAACTACAAAATAAGATTTTTCGATGTAAAAACTGCATATTTAAATGGATACTTGAATAAACCAATATGCATAGAACAACCACCTGGATTTATATGAGATCTGAACAAAGTATATCTTGTAAACAAAAGTATATATGGATTACTACAATCAGGAAAATGCTGGTATGATGAATTATGCAAAGTTCTTAAGGAACGGAATTTAACTAAAGTCAGATCCCTGTGTTTATATTTATAAAGATAAGATCAACTATCTTATCATAGCAGTATATGTGGATGACTTGATGGTGATTGGATATTCAAATTCTGAGATAAATGACATCATCTGTCAATATCTAAATCGTTCACATTACGATAACTCACGAAAACACACAAATTTTTAGGAATGGACATCCGACAAGAATCCGGAAAACTCATAACTACTCAGTCAAGAAAACTACATAACTAAAATATTAAGAAACTTTGAAATGGATGAATGTAAACCTGTCAAGACTCCAGGAATATTGGGTGAAAATCTTGATGACATAGCATCTTCGCCACCTGTGTCGAAGACAAAATATCGAGAAGCATTAGGTTCATTGATGTACTTAGCAACAGACACAAAGCCAGACTTAGCTTTTGCAATAAGTAATTTGTCAAGATATAATCAAGATCCCGGAGAGAAACACTGGAAAGCTGTAAAGAGGATATTTAGATATCTTAAAGGAACACAAAATGCTTGTTTAGTATATACGTCAGATAGTGGGAAATTAAATGCTACATCAGGATGCAAGTTGGTGTACCACTGAAATGAAAAATTATTTGGAGGTTTTTTTCATTAAATTAGGCCAAAATTTTATAAATTGGAAGTGCAACAAACAAAGAATAGTTGCTCTATCTAGAATGGAAGCTGAACTTTTAGCATTCTGTGAATGTGCATGTGAAGTTAAATGGTACATCTTTTTACTTGAAGAATTGGGACAAGATGATCTAACTGACAAACCAATAGAAATTTGAAAAGACAGTCAAGCATTAATAGATTGGATAAAAAGACCAAAACAAAGTAGTAGTTCAAGGCACATTAATAGAAAATATTTCTTTGTAAAGGATGAATATGAAACGAATCAAATCATTCCTCAGTTTGTGTGTTCACAAAATCAAGAAGCTGATAAGCTTAAGTATCTAACGTAGGGTGAAATTGAAAGATGAACTAATAAAGTATGGACATGACTTCACTGATTAAAATTATATCTTTAAACACAAATAAGGGGACAATTGATAGTATTTGTTTATAAAGTATAATTTTAACTAAGGCTAACGAACTAGCTACAAATTAAATTAAAATAATAAAAAAATTCAAACAATCCTCAGATATAAAAATTTAATTTGGAAAGTCTCGTGTAAATATAAAATTAAGGGAGTCCGTTTGCGTAAAACAAAAATTATTTATCTTTAAAAAAACGTCAAAGTAAATACCTGTCCCACTTAAAAAGGGGGAGCATTTTGCTAAATACAAAGTAAGGTATAAAATTATGTAAGACGAAAAAACATACCTTGTGGTCAACACGGGCTCTGGCTAATTTTAAATAGCCGTTAATATAGCTCTGGCTCTTTTAAATGCCTCTGGCTAATTTTCTCGTAGAAATTGCTCTGTATTCGCTCTCTGTGCGTTCATTGGTTGCACGTGTTTAATAATAAGCATAGCTGGGTTGGGAAAATCAGAAAACTCAGAAAATGAATAATAAAATACTTTTTGCAACTTTCCCTGACGAACTGTGAAATGCCCATATTAAACATTAAGTATATTTATTAATACATTGTTTTTTATTTGGTAGAATAAAGAAAGCAGAAATTAAGTAGAAATAAGAGGTGTCCTACTTTTCTGCGGCGAAATCGGTTTTACACACTGAAGGAACATAAAGTACGTATCAAAATTGAAATACCTATCATTTTCTTAACATCTCGATACCGAACTCTGAAAATAGCTAGACTAGGCTTTCGGTATTCAAACAACTTGGTATAGCGAAAACAATTCCTTCAACTAATTCCTTAACGTTTTGAGTTTACAAAGGAGTTTCAAAATTTCAAAACTTATACTTGAATATGATGAAATTCATAAATGTATAAATACATGCAAATAAAATTTCATCGTGTAGGTATTAATTTATTGATTTATATTTTCAGTCCATTTCAATCTCAAGAATGTATTAACTTGGAAAACAGCAGTCTGATTTGACATCACCAAATTGAATCTCCGAAATGATTTCAATATTTAGTTCCTTATTTTGATAGTTGATATTGACATAAATAATATACAGTAGTGCCTCCATACTCTTTGATTCGACATCCTGAGATATATTTTGCGCTTTGTTATGAAATGTATATATTTATTACTTCATTGTCTACGTGAGAAAACATCTTAAATATTTCAGTCCTTTACTTTACCTCATATTGTACATTCATTAAGCCGTAATTCATTACGCCATATAGAAACGAAAAATTGTGTATTTCTAAAAAGAAAGAGGAGAGAGGGATCTAGATCCTTTGTATCATTTGTACGTGTGCACAATAGATTTTCACTTAAAAATTCATAGGTTCCATAATATATCAACTGTTTTCCAGTTAATTTTTAAATTGACCTTTTAGTGACTATTTTGAAGTTTTCCAGTTATCATGCGCTTTTTAAATAGTCTAAACTAACAGCTAAAACATTATGACAACACTCAGCTAATATCGTGCTTCTCCACTTAACACATGCGACATGTGAAACAGCTATAATCCTACGTGACATGGATTCTAGAAGCCCCTGATAAGCGTCCAGAGAAGGATTACACTAAATCTTGAAGCAGAGATGAGCAATTTCTCTAGATTACGGAAATCTGTTTGGTGAGCTCTGAGTTTGCGCTCCATGACACCCAAAACATGCTGTATAAGATTAGTATCTGGCAGGTTAAAAGCTCAGATATCAACTGAAATTCATCAGTATGTCCCTGAAACTACTGTAACACAATTTCGGCCTTGCGTCAAGAAGCATTGTCCTTCTGAAAGAGGTTATTTCTAGAGGGAAGATAGAAGACATGAAAAGGTGTACTTGGACGGCATCGAAATTCGCGTAGTCTGTTGCTACCATGGTGTCTTCCACAACAGTCGCAGGTACCAGAAACTCCTGTGAGAATTCCACCCTACGGTACGTGTGTAGCTCAACTACTACTCTGGAAGACAGTGTACCCTGACATATTAACGATGTGATACAAAAAAATCATGTTTCATTCAACTAGCTAACTCTTTACCATTGTTGAATGGTACAGTCACAGTTGTTCATAGGTTCATTGCAGTCGTAGGTTTTGCCGACGCAGTGTTCACAGAAGCAGATGACGTCGTCTAGCTGTGGAGTTCCACACAATCTAACAACTAAAAACAATCTCTTAAACGGTGGGATCAGACACACTGTAAGGATCTTAAGTTTTACTAACGTTTATTTTATTTTAAATCTTTACTATCACTTTTTATTTTCTACTTCCGGCCAGAATTAAAAGCTTTAACTTATTTATGCAAATTTGTCTGGCGAACGCATAGTACTTAAGTTGTGGCTTTTTGCCAAGCAAGAGAGAGGAAGGAGTGATTAGGAGCGGGCCGCTTGCCATTGCAGTTTTACTTGGTTGCTGGTTGCCTTCAAGGCCAGAGGTTTAATCCTCTTGATAATTTTAAACGTATCATAGTGTTAACAGTTCTCTGTACTACATACGGCCTTTCTGTTAATTTACGGCCAATCTTCAAGTAGACACTTGTTTATTAATCCAAAGTTAGTTTAGTTAGAATTTAGTTAATATTTTTATATTCTTACGTTCAGACCACAAGTGGTTGGTCTCTGTATTCCGAAGTCCGAAAATCATTGTAAAGAGAGAAAAATAAAGGGTTTTGTATACCCTTCCTGTGTATCTTGTCTACTTCCCACATTTATTGAACATAGCTTGAGTAAGCTCCCTGTTCCGAGTCAGGTCATTTAATGTTCCCCAAGAAAGTAAGGAGGAACACTGAACCTGATAACACGTGTAGATAATCTGCATTGTATGCAGTTCTTAGTTCAGGCACCGGCAACTGCCTGTTTGTATTTTCTTAATGTCCCTATTCGTTGATCAGGCATGGACGTCCAGTACCTCCGTATCTACTAGCAGTTTCACCATCCTTCTTCCACTTTTAATAACGATGGAAACTCGCGAACATGGGATGAGGGAGATTTGCTCAGAAATACTCGTTCCTAGCCTTCAGGACAACACGATATGGCCTTCATCGAAGTCGCTATATCATTAGCCTTTTCCATTATTAAAAAAATATTATATGACTTCCTTGAGAGAGCTCTGGTCATACTTAATACTAATAGAAGCCAATAATTAAGACACAATAACACGCCGAACAAATACTCATTCAGAAGTCAAACAACAAAAATCAGCGTTATTCCCCAAGCAATAAAATTACGAATTCCATACTGAAGGACCCCATTCCGGATGTGAATTCCTGGGGTATTTACAGGATTCCTTGCCAGTGTGGTTTAATTTACATTGGCCATACTTAGAGAACCTTAAAATTTCGCGTCAAGGAACATGAGGCATATGTTAGAAAAAACGAAACACAGAAGTCTTCTGTTGCCCAACATTGTTGGTCCAAAAATCACACTTTCAATTTTTCTGCTGCCAAAATTATTCAAAAAAAATCTGCCATTAGTGAACTGGATTTTCTAGAGGCATTTCACATTCAAAAAAATCTTTCTGTTCTAGTTAACGACCCTAATTCCAATCCATCTTTGCCTTCAACCTTTAAAGAAATTATGTTTTAGTTCTGATTTCAGAAACAGATGGCTCCAGTAGCTTACCTCCTTTTCAGGCCTTCTTATCTTATCTAACCATTATATCTTATCTCGTTCATTTGCATTTTTGCAGCTGAGGATGATGGTTCGGTAAAACCATCGAAACTAGTCCTGTGAAAATTTGAAAATATAACGCTGATTTTTGTTGTTTGATTTCTGAATTAGAAGCCAATACTTCAACATTTAAAAAAAATAATCATTTCGTTTACAAAACAACCCGGAGTGCATCAATGATTATCATCTTCTACGTCGCAAAGCTGAACTAAACTAACATTCTTTTCTAAGAAGAAGAGCGCCATCTAACGACGATACAAAAATCGTTTGTGGGATTTTTCAACATTCAGGTGTAAAGAAATCCATGCCACAATTCTGAGGAATTTCAGCACACCTATTACACATACAGGCAATCGACAAAATAATGTGTAAGTACTTCGGACAGCCGTTAAATAACATTCCACCTCGTCATATGCCACTACACCTCTTCGGCTAGATCACTCTCACAGACTAGGAGTGATTATAACCATTCGACTGATTAGTGTGTATACATATGCATAATGTTTTTAATGAAAAAACGGAGCAAACACTTGCTGAAAACAAATATGTTGATATTTTAATAACTGCAGATAATAAACATGATAAAAATTAATAAAATTTGTAAAAACGTTGGTACGTGCAAATTAAAATTTAGCATACATCTATTTGTTTATTTTATTTTGTTTTATATTTTTATTCAGAGAATTGATAACACAAAGCTTCAGAAGAGAGTACTTCAAAATTTTGTTGATTTATAAATGAAAAGGTGTGGAGATAATTGCAATTCAAAAAATTAAGATTGTAGATTAACAATTCTACGAAGAGATTAGTTTTGGGAACATTTAAAAAATTCAATAATATTAAAACATAATAATAAAAAGTGTAAAAATGTAAATTAAAGAAACTATCTGTTTGTATTCTGATTTCAATTTAACATCTGAAGCAGGCTTAAGGTACAAAGTTACTAATTTAAGATTTTATTCTCAGAATTTCAAGACATTGGATACTTAAAATAAGTTTTATTTTAGTTTTATTCTGCATGACTTCTTACTTAACGGTTTCTCAAATTATTGTTATTTGCCAAACACAAGATGTTTAATTTATCGTTGAAATTTAATCGCTTTTTCATTGCTTAACAGCGAAACCTTGAGCGACTTAAAAGCAACATTTTCACTCTGCACGAAACAATTTACCTTAAACTTTAATTTATTTTCAACGCATCCTTATCTGCAGCAGGTTCTCAGTTTATCTTTCAAACTTAAACATTCTATTATTCAATATAATGTTAAACATATTGCATGATTGTTACTGTATAGTGCAAACCTAAACGTAATAAAATCGTAATTATTAGATTAGAGATATCTTATCTTGAAATCAGTTAGCAAAGCAGTTTTTTTCTTTGTTAAGCAAAATCAAGCTTCTTGTAAATTTATTTTCGACTTTTTGATTCCTTTTTTAAATATGAAGGCGCAATACAGTACAAAATATTTTCTTTAAAGAAGCTGTTAAATTGCATTAGACACAAATATATGGCGTACAGAGAGGCCTACAATAATCGACAACCATATAACTTGTAAATATCAATTTAAATCAACTAAATATTACATATATGCCAAACTTCTTTATTTACTGTCATAATAAATATTCCTTTCTTAAAAACCGATTAAACAAACATTATTGATATTCTGTCAGCTCCATTTTCATATATATAAAAAGTTTGCATAATATTCAGTTTTAATGGAAATAAAAATAATTTTTTTGTTTAATTTTATAACAGTAAAAATATAAAAAAGATTATGTGAATAGTTTTAGGACCTTTAATAAAAACTAATTTAAATTCTTTAATTTAGTTGAAATACAAATGAGTTGTATATTTAGGCAAATATAAATAATGTCAATGGTTACTGTTGTCAAAAACAAAGTGGTTTCTTTTACGAAATTAAAGTATTTTTTACTTTATATTAAAGAAAAGAGATAAGTCTTATTTTTGTTAAAATAAAATCTGATAAGCTCAAAAATACAAACTTTATCAATTGTATTAAAATAAATTATTATTTGACATATAGAAAAAACAGCTTAGTTTCTAAATTTTTCGAAGGTTAATATGAACTGCAGTTCAACTTAGGCCGAATATTCAGAATTCTCCTTTGCACTCGTGGGTAAAATATGCTTTAAAGGATAACAAACTTTTTTTTAGAAATGAATTCCATTATTCTTTAGTATAAATACTAAAACAATTTGATCAAAACGTTTGATTAAATAAAACTCTGAGTTTAAATATTAAGAGATATTACAAAGAAAATCCTGATTTAAAATAAAGATGCTCTCACAATAGTGAAAGAAAAACAGTAAATAATTGGGTTTAGATTAAAGTGACTACATTTTCATTGAGACAAAGCGGGATAAATGGAATGAAATGAGAATTATAATTTAATTATGAAAGCAGACCAATAATTCAAAAAAAATATTTTATTACATACATTCATACACTTGTCTATAAATATACAAAAATATATTTATTATTAACTATTGGTAACTATAAAATATTTGTAAAAAACAATAATTTGAATATTATGTTTTAATTAATTTAATATTTTATTTAAAAATAATTATGATTTTCTTTCACAGTCATATTTTTTATCCGAGTGAATACTTATATAAAGTGCAATAGATTCGGATCATTTATTAATATGTCGTGAAATTTCTCACATGACTTGGTCAAATTATATTCTAGGCTTAATACAGATTTAAAGTTTTAATGTTCAGCTGCGTTTTTTCAATTTTATTGATACTAGAAAAAACACGCTCTGTTGCTGCATTTGTTTCTGGGAGGGAGAACGCGTGTTCTACAATTTTCAAAATATCTTCATAATATTATTATTCTGTTTAAAATGAAGGAATAACTCCGTCCATTTTTTGTCTGTTTCCACATTTTCAGACAACCAGCATTTAACCTTTTCATCAGTAACGTATATTTTTACCAATGACACCTCATCAAAAAGATAATTTTCGCAAATATTATTTTTCGAAAAATGATTACTAATATATTAAAAAGATTTTTCCACATATTCCCATAGATCTTCTTTTTTAATGTCACCCAATGAAAGTTTTTAATATCCTCGAATTGAACTGTCCGTTCTTCAAGATATTCCAAGCAGTTATAAAAATTTCTGATTTCTTTCAGGAAATCAGGTCGTTTAATGGCATCTTGTTCTTCCGATATAGTGATGTCCTTTCGAATAATTAAAGGAACGTAATCGTTATCAATTCTTTCTCGATTAATTTTGATTTTCTCGTCACTTGCGTAACTGAAATTTTGTCCCCTTCAATAATTTTCACATCTTTGTGAAATAATGTAGCTTGGTAGTGGATGAACTGACGCCAAATTTGTGATGTGCCATTTTCAAAAAAAGAACTGCAATATTCTTGGACAATTATCTTGTGATAAGAAGTATGATTTTAATGGTTCATATATTTTTACAGCTGGTAAAAGAGTTAGCCATCATGTTTTGCTGTTACCAATAATTCTTTTATATTCGATTTCTGCGCTTTCACAAAAATCCTTCAAATTTTCAATTGCAAATTTTTTGTCGTAGAATGTTTTGATCATTTGAAACGTAGAATCAACTGATCTGAAACCTTCATTGTGGTTTATGGTGTGGAAAGCTAGCATTACCTTCAGCTAATGCTAGCTATTCCTCCGTTAATAACACATGTTCCTTGACGAGACGTAACGACAATGATCGAACACCACCGAGTAAATCTAACTCGTTACATCGCCTAATTTAGTTTACTCTGCATGCATTTTATGTGCTTTTATATTTCTTTATATTCACTACTAATACTACTATAATAATTAATAAATAATAGGTAATATATTTTTATAGCACATTTAAAAGAAGAAGTGCAGATGTTTTCTAAAAAGCGGGACATTTTTAAAAATCGGCGGGACGCGGGACAGTCCTTCAAAAAGAGGGAGGGGGGTGTCCCGCTAAAATCGGGACGTGTGGTCACTTTAGTTTAGATGTTGCTATTTTATTTGCTTCAGAATCGGATACGTTTGAAAACTGACAAAAATGAAGTTAAATATAAAAAATGTAATGTGTACACCGCATGGCTTCCTTGCATGGCCTATTAAATTATACACATTTTTTGGCTGCATTTTATTTAAATTTATGTCTTCGAATTTCTTAGAGATATATTTCTCATTCAATTAATTCAGTTCTCACTTCGCGGCAAAACAAAAATACGTAAAAACTCAAAACATCTTCATTAAAAATTATATACAAAGAAATAAAATACATCAAAACTTGTATAAAGTTGTGTTGTGGGAAAAAAAAACTCCACCAAATACAGTTAAAACATTTAAAAAACAATTTTTACAAATGAAATTAGAATTTCTACGCAAAAACAAGCACTTCGGCCAACGGGCAAGAAGACAGATGTTTCAGTGCACAAAGCTGAAAGTTTACTTTTGGTCCCACTTGACAAAAAGATACTGAAGGGGTGCAGAAACTGACTTAATTAATTATTCTATTGAGTTTCGAATGTAAACAAATGGTCGTTCGTTAGGCTTAACTCGCTACTTAAACTTTTAAACTGTTGGAAATTCCACAACTATTGTACGCAGATTAACTAAAGGCATAAGAACGTTAATTTGAACATAGAAACCACATAATTCAATCACTTTTAAAGCAAATATATATATGTAGATGAATTTTGTGAAAGAAATTGCAACGGATTTGGCGATGGTGAGGCTAAACTGCGTAGTTAGAAAGATGACACTCGGAGAGAGGCATAACGGTAAATTTCACACATAATTTTATTCCTTGATAATGCACATCATCACTATGGGTGCGCTATGCACCGCACAATTTTATACAGCTTACATTTCTTAAACAATGGACGAAATTGGAAAAGCAAACTCTGCGTGGCTAACAACAAAGTGATGCAGCGAGATGAAGCAGAAAAGAACAGAAGGGATCTTGGATCTTGGATCATTTCTATACTTCTGGCTTCAGCTATTAAGAGCTCTTACCAGTAAATAATATTTAAACCATAGGCCATTAAGGTTGTAAAATTAAAAGGTGTGTTGAAAAACACACCGCGCCCAAGAGCGCGAGATCAATAAAAGAGAGAACTTATAATCTAAGTTTGCTAAAAAATGCATATCATGGCATATCATGGGAAGCTTAGCTATATCAATGGCGGCGAGAGGCGAAATGAAAGAATTAGCATCTGTGAGAGTCAAGAAGGGCAAATCACATGATCAGCGTTCTGTCAGAGTCTATAAATTAATGTTTTTAGAAATAAATAAAGTACAAACATGGTAAAACACAACAAAATATGTTGAGAATAAAAGTCCTAAGTCTTTTGAAATACATGAAAGCTTCTTAATATGCGATAAATTCATGGGAAAAATAGACTGTACAGTACAAAAATGAGGTCATGTGGCTCGCTGGGGCCAATGAGATGAAAGTAAGCACTTGGTGAAGGCCGTGAACTTCGATTTTTTCACGCACGATACGAAATAAAGTTTAAAAAGAAAATCGTGGTTAAATAATAAATACGAAAGTTCATCAAAACGATGTAAAATAAAATCCTAACATTGTAAAAGTAAATTGTTTCTTGAATAATAATATGAATAAGTGGAATCCAGTAATGCAATTTTGCAAAAGTTCATGTTCCTTGATAGATAAATGAGTAGTAAAAATAAAATATGTACATATATACACTACCACCACTTAGAGTTGTGGTGGATCGTTCGAGGTCTTTTCACTACGTGCTCAGTAGTAGGATCGTAATCAGTAAGCGTTTTAATAGATTCATAGGGAGAATTTCTCATATCTTCAAAAAAGTTGTGCGCAGAAAACAATATTTGGTCATGAATGGGATTTACTTCCAGGTCTTTATGGATTTGAGAATTTCTTACGAACCAGGGTGCATTTACAATACTTCGTAAGATTTTATTTTGAAGAACATTTAATTTTTGTATGTCTATTTTTCGTACAGTAGCCCAGGCAGGAAGCCGCTGAACACTGGTAGTTCGTTCCGGGGTTTGAGTCCCGGCGAACGGGCTGGCTGCATGGGCGTTTTCGTGGTTTTTCCTATGTGTAACATGGATATGAGCCAGTTTCCCTTAAAAAGACTTCCACAGGGCATCCCTCCCTTTCCGTGTAGTGCCTAAGGGCGAGCACGTAATAAGTAAAAAAAAAAAAAAAAAGGCTCAGGCAGGAATTGCGTAGAGAATAATTGGGCGAATGAGTGAGATGTAGAGATTTTTCTTAGTACGGAGGTTTAACTTACAGTTTCTTCCTATTAAAGAGTAGAGAGCGATGAAAGCAGCGTTAGCCTTGTTAGTAACATATTGTACATGTTCTTTAAAATTAAGAGATTTGTCAATGTAGACGCCTAAATGTAGAACAGAGGGGGAGCTGCGCAATTACCTTTTATATCGAATACTAATCACATGACAGATTAATATCCAAATATTGGGTTCAAATTTCATCGATAAGTACGCATCAGAACTGCAAGGAGTTTATTTAGAAAAATGATTGTTCCGTTATTTTTAGAATGAAAACGGGAATCAAAGGGCTATTATTAATTTATTACTTGAAAGATAGATATTTTATGTATTACATATTATTTATTTTTCTTATTTTACACAAACCTAGAAGAGCCCACAATTTTCTCTAATACAAAAATTTCCATCTTTTAGGCTAATCCACTTAAATCTAACTAATGTTTGTCATTAGTGGCTAAGGGTTGCTTTGGCAGTTGCTTATAAAGGCCTCCGTTCCTTGTTTAAAGGCAACTGGCTTTTTAAACTGCACTATACATTTCATTTACTATATATAAAAATTCAGCCGTCGTTGTGTGCTGTGCGCTTCAAGGGGCGTTTAGTGATACAGAGAAATTACGTCCTAGCAGCATGGAGAGAGAAGCTGAAGTGCGTAGTTAAAATTATAAGAAAAAAGTACTGAGTTGTATATATGGAAGTTGTGAAATTTTGAATAAATAAGTTTTGTGCAAAGTTTCCTGACTTTATTGAGCATAATGTTAGTATGCCATCCAGTATGTTATTATGGATTGTTGCACAGAGATATAAGATACCATAACTTATCTTGATTAGAAAAATTATTGCTCTATTATTTTTAGAATGAAGACGGGAGTTAAAGGGGCTATTATTAATTTATTATTTGAATGATAGATATTTTATATTTTACATATATATGATTGGTGCAGTCGATTGCAAAGAAAAACGGAGGTGCATAACTGGATGTTATAGCAGCAGAGCCATATAATATACACTGGTGTGCAAAAATTAAGGACGAAGTTGAAAAATTAGCATAGCAGCTGAACGAAGAGGCAGAGCGGACAGAAAGACCAATCAGGAGATTAAGTAAGGTGATGTACGGTAGCACATGCGCAGATATGCAGGTAGACGTAATGGGGGAGTGTCTGAGTAGTATAAAGTATATTGTCGGTGTAAGATCAGTATTTCTGACAAAGAGATTGTACGCCGTATAGCAGTTAAAATCACACCGAGTTGCTGCCTCAGCGATAAATGGCGAATAATCAATCTGTTAGACGACATCTGGATGCTTTTACTCGAGGTCGAATCATTGGGAAGTTGGAGGAAGGCCGCAGTGTGACAAGTGTGGCTGCAGAGTTCGGAATTGCTCACAGCATCGTTTCACGACTTTGGAGACAATTTCAAACTACAGGAACAGCTATCCGGGGGTTTAGTAGTGGTCGTCCACGAGGAACCACACCCGCAGATGACCGGTATATTGCCTTACAGGCCAGAAGAAACAGGCGGCAGACATCGGGAG
Source organism: Stegodyphus dumicola (assembly GCF_044657685.1). Taxonomy (NCBI): domain Eukaryota; kingdom Metazoa; phylum Arthropoda; class Arachnida; order Araneae; family Eresidae; genus Stegodyphus; species Stegodyphus dumicola. The sequence continues at coordinate 22,953,684 of NC_140776.1, read as the reverse complement.
AAATCGCTAGACACACGACACAGGCGACTGGACGACCGATATCGCGTTTTACCGTGGCCAGAAGACTGCACGGTGGTGGTATGTTTGCACGACGCCCTGTACGGTCTGTACCTCTAACTCCTGCCCATAGGAGAAGGCGTTCTCTATGGTGCCGGGAACACCGGAATTGGAGAGACAATGAATGGGGAGGAGTACTCTTTACAGATGAGAGAAGATTCAGTCTGAGTAGCGATTCTCATCGCATACTCATCTGGAGAGAGCGGGAAAGCCGCAATCATCCCTCGAACATCATTGAAAGGGACAGGTATGGAGGTGGCGGTGTTCTCGTTTGGGGAGGCATCATGCTTGGTAGTCGTACAGACCTTCACATCTTCGACGCAGGTTCAGTCAACGGGACCCGTTATTGTAACGAGATTCTTCTTCCATATGTGCGTGTTTTTAGAGGCGCTATGGGTCCGCAGTTCCTTTTCATGGACGACAATGCACCATGTCATCGCACAGAAGCTGCCGAACAGCTCTTAGAGAGTGAGGATATTGAACGTATGGATTGGCCGGCACGATCTCCGGATCTCAATCCCATCGAGCATGTATGGGATTTTCTAGGCAGACGCTTGGCAGCTCGTACCTTACCACCAGTAATGATTCCGGAGCTTCGATTGGCGCTGCAAGACGAATGGGCAGCAATGCCTCAACAACTCATTGACACCCTCATTCTCAGCATGGGCAGACGCTGTGAAACCTGCCTAGCAGTCCGGGGAGATCATATCCCCTATTAAAGACCGGATGTTTCTTGCTGGACACCCATCACAGGGATGTTTCGGCCTTCAGTCGCATTGCGCTCCATGCTACTTTTTCAATAAAGCTTCTTTTTAACCCTCTGATTTCTCTTTTAGTAAGTGTTGCTTACATTACTCATGTCCTTACGTATTGGGGATCTTACGGTATTAAATGTGTTGATTTGGAAAGCTTTTGTACAAAGTTATATTGAAAAAACCGTCTTGTCCTTAATTTTTGCACACCAGTGTAATTTCAGCGTTCTACGGCTACTCATGCGAGGTATACGTGCTTACAGTTGTCAAGAAAAAATCTCTTCTGAATGTATTTTATATCCATTTTACAATCCATTTTGCCAAAAATAGCCCTTTATTCTATGCGTACGTACAGATGCCATGAAGAAACATCTTTCAAATGGTTTTGAGAGCAGTTAAAATGAATATTTTCATTGAAATATGGTACTCGAATTGATTACAGATTAAAAAGAAAACTTTGGCTTTAAATTCCATCTTAATATTCTGTAATTTAAAGGTTTTGGCAGGTAAATATGAAAGCCATAACATAGCGTATGACGTATTTTAGCACTGGAAACGAAATCTAAACGCACTTTAAATCATTCGTGGAAATTAATCCGCGGAAAGATAAAGTATTTACAGATACAGACTGTGAGAAGCAAATGGCGAGGAAGCTGTACTTATTACGGAGGATGAACAATAAGAACTATAAAAAATGAACTATAACTTAATATATGGTCTAGGAGGAGCAAAAATTACCTGACGAGATCGAAAAGCAGATCGCACAGCTCTGACGGTACCTTATTTAACGATAACTATCATCGAAACGACAGAGTGAGATCGCACGGTTATGCATAATTACCTAGAAACTAAAATTCTCTAAGCGTCTGAACACTTTTCTTTATTAGTAATAAAGATTTCTCACAAAACTGGGACATCATTCGTATTTGATACAAAAGTTTAAATTGTGCTTTTTACTTCCTTGTACAAAGTATTATTAATTAGAAATTATTAATTAACTGGAAATAAAACGAAATGAGTATGCTGAAAAATGATCAGAATTTAAAGAAAAGAAATAATAGAAATATTTCATTTTAATATTATCATTTTGTATGGTTAAATTAGGATGACTACATGCAAAATAGAGCAATTTTCGTATTTTGGTATTTGTGGAAGAAAACACGTAAAAAAAAGTGAAAAATTCTAAGAACATGTAAAGAAACATCCGGTTTCTACTGCAAAAAATGACAGACGATTAAATAAGATACAAAGTTTCAGTCCCATACATTTAAATTCACTCTTTTGTTCACAGGAACGATCATTAGTTCAAAAAAGACTAAATACAATGATGGAATTTTCCTGTTTTAATGGAAGTTTAAAAGCCTGTGCAGCATCATTTCAAGAACTGTTCTTTCAAAAAGTTACTGAAGTGGTTCTTCAGGTGAAACTTTCACCATTATTTGTATCATCATTTTGTGATTTATCACTAAAATTAGCCCAGATTTTGACGGTTTTGAAGAAAAACGATACTTAACACTACTAAGTATATAGAAGAGGCTAAATTGAATAACAGTTAAAGATAGAAGTTAGCATTCTCAAAACTGCGTATAAAAAGTTATAAAATATTTGACGAAATAAATAAAATATTTTGTGGATTAGAAATATCGATACTATTACAAAAGTATGTTAAAATGTATCGATTTAGAGGGGCAGCATTTAATGTAACTTTTCTTCGTTGTTAAAGAAAGGCGCTAAGGTGTTTTAATTGACCACTTAAAAGAAACTTTGGCGCAAGTGAAAAAAATGCGCCAAGATAAATTTTTGAGTTTCTCCTTAAATTTCGCCCAAGATTTTACAAAATTTAATATTTAGACATAATTTGACTCGTAGAATCGAAATATGGAACAAAACTGCCATGTCATTTTAGAAAATGTCCGATTATATGTCAAAATACCTGTATTAGAAGAAGGCTATATATAAATATAATACATATCCTAAGTATCGCTTTCAAGCTATGAAAAACGTCATGAAACGCTATGACTTTCATTGATTCACGAGCTTTATGGACGTATAAAATTATTTTAGAATAAACTTCAACTCTGTTAAAGTCGTTCCCCAGCGGCCGAGCGGTAACTCTGTACACTGGTAGTTCGATGCGAGGTTCGAATCCCGCGAACGGGCTAGCTGCATGGGTGTTTTCGTGGTTTTCCCCATGTGCAACGTGTATACGAGCAAGTTTCCCTTAGAAAGTCCTCCACGAAGGCATCCATCCCTTTAGGCAGATAGCCCTCGAGGCTTTGCCGTAATTAAATAGCCTAACCTAACCTGTTAAAGTCAGTTAAGGAAAGGCAATACAATAAGGGTGCATTTTCCCACCCTTTTACAGAAAGGGTTTTCAACTCAATCGAGTTATAATAAAGAGTACTACAAAATATATTCATATTAATTCCTTTTTTATTATTATTGTAAATTGCTGGAATCCAAATTTAAGATTAATGTTCTTGTGAACGAACAATATTTGAAAAGAGTTTTTCGTCAGTAATTTAGATATTAATACATAAACTCATTAAACATAAAAGATGCACTATTAAGATTGCCATTATACCGGGGAGGTTGTTTCTCTTAGGATGGCTTCAAGGGCGTTTAACTGTGTATGGCTTCTGTATAAGCTGGGTTTCGGTGCCTCTTTTCCCTGGTGAACTGTATATATAGTGCAAATTATGAGGATTTTATGTGCCCGTAATCGATCTCCAAGCAGTGCAAACGTGTTTTTATTTTTGTCCTTCTTCTTATTGACTATTTAGACAGGTGAAGCCAAGTATTTGGTTGCCAGTGGCTCTAGTGACAGGTACAGGTAGAAGCTAGGCCAGCACCTTTTTGTAGTACGAGTTGATCGAGCTGATATTGTTGAACCTAGATAATTATTATGCTTCCGCCTCATTTTTGAGGAAAAACAACCAGGGGGATGTCCGAGGGTATCCATGCTACTTCCCTTATCATACCCTTTCGGGAAGACTTTCGGCTGGTCGTGTATTTTGAGTACAGGCACTCAAAATGCAACACAAACACTATACACCTATAAATATCTTCTCCAAGATTCGAGCCCAGGTCCATCGGTATTACAGTCAGCGTGGGCAAAATAGGTAATGAACGAATGGAGTAGAGTACTAAAGATGGAACAAATACCATCTAATGGGCATGTGACAAGCTGAATGCGGTCATTAATAGCTCAAGACATCCAGTAACTACCTTATGCATTACCTTACGGGACATGGGTCCTTTCCATCCTACCTCAGCAGGTTTGGAATCAGCGTGGATGGAAACATCGAGTGTGGTAAGGAAGGTGACCATGATCACCTGGTATTCTCCTGTCCACAGAAATTGGGAACAACTGTAAGACAGCCTAATTATAGCTTTTGGATGCAATGGTTCCAAAATTTAAAACGAAACAAACTCGCGCAAAGCAAATTCTTAAAAACTGAGTAGAAATGTTTGAAGCGAGCCAGTAATTTTAATAGTCTGTAAATTAAGCATATCTTATGTTAGTTTAGGTAAGGCTATTACTGCTTCTAGATCTCACGCTATAAGAGGAAGTGTTACCGTGACATACACTGAATAACTCACAAATTCTAACTGCACATTTGATGATACTCACAATTTTGTACTAAATAGTTGAAACCGGAAAATTGTTAACCACTTTTAATTACTAAGTGCCTGTAATTTTTGTGCTAATGCTATGTAATGTATTTAAGTGATAACATCTTGAAAATTATGTAAACTATATTACATTTTAATACTAAAAATTATATTTTATTACATGGTATTATTTTGAAAATTACGTAAATTATAGTAGCAATATAGTATAATGTATTTTACTGCATTTAGTATGTTAAATTTTACTACTAATTATATTTGTAAAGACACATGAAATTGCTTGCAAGTACGTCATGCTGAAAGAATTAGAATTTAATCACAATTTCCTGTATAGTGTTTTTTTATAATGTCGGAATTTGTACAGTAACTGAAATATGGTGCTTTCTTGAATTGCATATCAGCATATTTTCTGTGTTTTTAATCGTCCGCAGCAATGGGAAGAACATTCCTTTCATTATATGTATTAATACTATGTATGTATATTTGCACTGCAAATACGTATTTTGGTACTATGAATTGTTTTAGTATTTGTACCTAAACACTTTATTACTAATAATATTTGCATGTATCATGTATGGTTTTATTGTATTTTATTGTCTATGTATAATATTGTATGCAAGCATATTATATAGGCATAATAGTGCCATCGTCCATACTTACCCGTCTTCTCGCTAATATGAAGACATCTTGTGGTTTGTTTCCCATTATTAATTTGTGGGTTAACTAATAATGAGCTGCGGAAGTACATCCAGCGAACCTAAGGATATCCTTTTTATATTTCAATAGGGCAATAATATGGTATCCGTCTGTAGTATAACATTGTATAATGGGATTTTTTGTAATGTTTTTTTAACAACATTTGCTGTGCTACTGAAAGTTTTGATTGAATGTATTGCATTTGATGTACTACGCACAGTCATTGGGGAATAAGCTGTAATTTTGATCTGTATTACACTATGATTCTGTAATTTTATCTTTTATTTATGTCGACCAGGGTCTGGGCTATGGCTGGCTGATAGCGGAAACTCCTGTTGCGTTTGCTTTTCGATCCTGTATGGTTATTTTATATACCTGGGCCGGAAGCCAGCTCAGTGGTTTACGTCACTAGCCACTATACCAACTGGACAGTACAGGTCCAAATATAACTGCATCTGACAGCACAATCCACTACATTCCATTAGATGTAGTATTCTATAGCAGATGCTCTTCTTAAGTGCCTCTGGTAATCCAGAATCATCAGCGTTTATAACTAAAAGTGGGCTACTGTAGCTATAAGTACACTGAGATTGTTCTTTTCTCATTGTTGCATGGTTTCCATGTGACAGCTTTTATCTAGCGTAGCATGGTCTAGTCACTATTGGACTGAATCATGTAACAATGGAAAAAAGTTGTCTGGTCGGATGAATCAAGATTTCTTTTACATCATGTCGAGAGCTGTGTCAGGCTACGCTGTCTCCTAGGCGAACAGCTGATTAGCATACGTATTACAGGACGATAATAGACCAATGGTCCAGGTAATATATTTGGAGGATATTAATCTACATCTAGGATCGAACATCCTAGGATCGATGGAACATAATGGCAGGTGCGGACAGTGTGATACACTCTTGTGCCATGACCGGAACTGTGTTGCAATAGCTTGCGGTATATGTATAGTGAATTCTTATTAATGTGTTCACCACTTAATTTAGCAGATTGGTCACATTTGTGACTTCAAGAAGCTTCAGTTCACCAATTTGTTGTTTGCAAGCTATGGAAATTGCGTGGGTTATGCTTGCAATATTTGGTACAATTTCCTCCAGATACCTTCCAAGGGCATGTAGAATCTCTGCTATGATGGACTGCAGTTGTTTTGCGTGCAAAAATTGAAGCGATACAGTATTATGAGGGTTGTTATAATATTTTGGCTGATCAGTATATAACCTCTAAAAAGCGCAAGGTAATCAACAGATTATAAAAATTTAAATTTCAGCTTAATTAACAATAAGACAAGCAACATCGCATACCATATTGATTCTCCTACATTCTCAAGTGCAGTGTACTATACCTGTGTACAAATACAAATCATTCAGAGCAGCTTCTCTACTTCCTTTCTACGAAAAACACAATTTTTCACTTGCCGCTTGATGAATGTATAACATGTCACGAAGTAAAGGACTGAAAATTAGTGAATAGAAAATGTAAATTTAATAACGAAACACAAAACACATTTACAAGTACTTTATTAGATTTTTTAATAAAAAACAAGGTTAACATTTAAGTTATTGTTCTGTTCCAGGTTTAGTGCTGGATTTCACTGCGGAATTCATAGTTTAAAACAAACAGTTTGAAACAACTGATATACATTTAAAGAAAAGAACATTCAAAGAAATTATCAACAGTGCATTAGAACCTAAACCAAAATGACTAGAAAACCTTAAAACCGCAAAGTTTTCAGATGACCAGATAGGAAGAGTATAGATACGTATCTATCTGGAAAACTGAAAAAAGCCCTTTTTTAAACTTGAAACAAATATATCACATTTAGAATGCTTTATAATGAACCACAGAAAATACAATGCTAAAGAAAATAAGACGTTATTAATAGTAATATAAAATATGACCATATAATAAAAAATGATTTTATTTTAAGATCTTTACCACAGAAAAACTTCATTTTTTCGTTTAGATACAACATATTGCAGGATATAGGATAATAAATTTTATAGGATAATAAAAGTTATAATTTTAGAGTTTAATTTTATTCAATAGGAAATTTAGATAAAGAATATTATATGGTGGACTTTATAATATTATAAAAGCTGCGAATGTGATTTTGGAAATAAGCAATGCATTCTAAGATTTAGTTCATTTCAAATATTTAATTTTGATAGATAATTAAAGAATCAAACAGAAGAGAAAAACTCCAAAGTGAAACACAAAATTAACAAAGTAAGAACCTTGTATTCGGCACATATTAAGTCAAGGTCTCAAACGATTTCGAAGGCAAACAGCTAACAGGTGCCTCTTTATCAGCAGCAAAGAAGCAAGATTGGAAAGCAGCTGACGCAAACAAGTCAGACTCAGTTGCTAATCATTGCCGGAAATTTAACTATAATTTTGACTTTGGATCTGCAAAAATTACTCACAAATTTCGATTCATGAACTGGATTTTCTTGAAGCTTTTCACGTTCACAAAGAGTTGTCTTGTTTAGTTAATGATTTTTTAAGTTCAATCCACTCCTTCCTAACGCTTTCAAAATTCTATTCAATTGATTTTTCAGTGTTGTTACTATTTTTGCCGAGAGATGGCACAACCTTCTCTTTCACTTTACTGCCGAAGGATATAAATGTGACGACTAAATTTACGCCAAACACAAGGTTGTTGGCTTTCCTAATTTTTAGGCAATTAAAGAACTAAAATTCTCCACTAACCTTTTATCTTTCTGCTGCAGTATTTATAATCGATTACTACGAAATTGCACAATAATTAAGCATAACTTTTGAATTAATTCCTCTTCCTGTCCAATAGCATTTACAACTATGCAGCATTTACGAACTTCATTTACTACTACTCTCTAAATAACAAACTGAAGACTGACTTTACTAGACTTTTTAAGATTCTGCTTAAGTATCATATAACGGCCTTTTATTATCACAACATTCTTATAAGATGTAATTTTTTTGCGGTCATAGCTTCAGTTTTAAAGTACACTTCTCACAGCATTTTACAATGCACATCTTATAGCATTTTAAAGTACAGTTTTAACAGCATTTACTGTCTTCCATCGTTTGAAAAAAGCAAAAAAATCATTTATAAATAGATATGTTTAAAAAAATATGTCTTAACGAAAGCAATTAATGGGAATTTTAAAACATTTAGAATACATTGGCAGTGTGAATATAAAAAATACCTTTTTAAATACAGTTAAAATGGCAGTTTTGAGGCTGGTTGAACTAGCAGCAGCTCATAAATTTTTAGTCGTGACTCTTTAAATTCTTTTTTTTTTTATGTTTATATTATTTTTACTGTATTTTCATATAATTGGCAATGCATAATTGGATGAACTTCAGTTCGCGTAATAATTTTTTAAAGAAAAGGAGCGAGAGAATTGGCATAAAAATCTCTCTCATTTTACGTAAATTCTGATAACAGAACAAGCAAAATTAAAAATACTTTCAATTAAAAATGTGTTAAATTATGCTTATTTTCAGATTTCAAAGTATTACAACATTTTTTGCTTTATTTACACGTGAAAAACATTTACAAAACTAAATGAAATAACAGAGCAAGATATAATGAACAAAACTCATAGAATTTAATTAAGTTTTCTTCGTTGAAGTCATTAAATACTTATATAAACATTTAAGCACCTAATAAGCGTTATTGAACTTGACGCAATGAAATAAGTTATTATTATATTAAATAAGCGTATTTTCAATGAAAGGGATTTTGATAAATTATTATTTGAAATAGAGAATTTTTAATATCTAAGTACACATCACAATAAAAAAACCAAAATCAAGAGGTGCGATTTTTCATCAGCAAAATACAATGAAATCCTTAACAGAAAGTAGTTTCAAATGTTTCTTTTAATAACTATGAAATATATCTATGATGATATCCACAGATATAAGGGATTAGTTAGCACGACCTGCACCTCTTTAGTCGTCCAATCCCATTACTAAGTTAATAAAGTTCTCATATGAACTTCCATAATCATTCAAATCTCCACTATCTATCAACATTTACCAAAAATCTGTCGATAAGGTTCAATGCTTGATGACATTCTGTGCTAATTATTCAATTTAATTGAATGAAAATATATTTAAATTATAGCGTAATCAAAAGTTCACATTTAATGGGAAAAATGGCATTTCCTACGAATCCTAAAATATGAGACATAATTGAGAAACAAATTATGTGATATATAGCTTACGTTACGTAAATTTATTTGATAGATTATTAAGTTATAATTTTTCTTTTGAAGGATCTGAATACTCAGAGATGCAATTCAAACATAACTTCCTATGACAGAAAATTTAGACTGAAAGTTGAAAACGTTAAAAAAATCTAGCTTTTGCATGGTTATGAAATTTTGCGCTTAATGTTTTAAGTACAATAAACATTTTGAAAACGCGGCTTGCAAAAACAACTTAAGAATGCTTGCGAACATAGACTTTTAAAATTCACTATGTTAGGGCTGTCTTATAGCGTTGACAGAATCTGAATTTTAAAAATAATGTAATTTTTGACGTCAAATTTTAAGTACATAGTTTACGTTACGTTAATTTATTTGATAGATTATTGCGTTAACATTTTTCTTTTGACGGATCTGAATATTCAGAGATGCAATTCAAAGATAATTTCCTATGAAAGAAAATTAGATTGAAAGTTAAAAAAAAGTTTAAAAACTCTAGCTTTTCTATGGCTATGAAATTTTATGCGTAATGTTTTAAGTACAATAAACATTTTGGTGAGGCGGCTTACAAAATCAACTTAAGAATGCTTGCGAACTTAGATTTTTAAAATTCACTATGTTAGGGCTGTCTTACAGCGTTGACAGAATCTGAATTTCAAAAATAATGTATTTTTAACCTCATATTTTAAGTATATAGTTTACGTCATGTTAAGTTAATTTATTTGACAGATTATTACGTTAATACTTTTCTTTTGACGGATCTGAATATTTAGAGATGCAATTCAAAGGTAATTTACTATGAAAGAAAATTAGATTGAAAGTTTAAAAATCTATCTCTTCCATGGTTATGAAATTTTATGGGTAATGTTTTAAGTACAGTAAACATTTTGAAAACGCGGCTTTGAAAACATTGCTTGCGAATTTAGATTTTTAAAATTCACTATGTGAGAGCCGTCTTACAGAGTTGAGATAATCTGAATTGTAAAAATAATGGAATTTTTAACGTCAAATTTTAAGGATTCAGAAGAAATTAAAAAGTTTACTTGCCTGATGTTAGAAAAATGTTTCGCAATGAATGTAAAATAATTACTTTACGTTCATTGCTGCTTTTTCAAGCACAATTTCACATGTGTAAATTGTGTTAGAAACATATTAATATAAAAATGCCAGAAAACTTTTAAAGGAATACAGCAGAATGGAATATATTTTTTTCTTTTAAATTAAAACATAGACACCACACAATGAACCTTATCAAGAGAAAACGAACAAAATTCACGGTGCCAGCTGCATTTGATACATTGAAAACTATTATGCTTTAGAAGTCAAAAATACCCTTCTGCTTGTATAATTTTTTAAGGTAAGTAATTACATAAGTAGCGGTTAGTCAACCTGAATAATCTTATAACGTTGTTTAGAAATCTAAGTTCATTCAATTACTTTATCAATAACACTGAAAATATATTTCTGCAAGAAACGTATGTCACACAAAAATGCAAATACAAGAAACAAATATGGAATTATTATTATGTTACTTAGAAATTGAGGTAAGCATTTCTGACATTACAGCTGGCACTAGATACATATTGTTATAAGCATTATTTTACAAATTGCTACCTACATTCTCCTGCAATGTCTCATCAGTAGAAACTGAGTTGATTTTTTTAACAATTAAAGGACACTTTTTCATCTTTTCCAATCTAAAACATCAGTTTCTGTTACAGACTTAATTTCTTCTCTCTCACCAATGCTTGAGGTTCTATCAATAGCCCTCATGATTGGAGTATCAATAATGACTTCTGATCGAGAAAATTTTCCCTTTTGGCGAAGTTCTTGAACGACATTGTCCATTCGCCGCTCTGTTACAGAAGACACTTCTGTTGTTGCCTGTCTTAAATCAGGCAGAGACAACGTTGGAACGTCTTCGAAGTATTCAGTTGAAGATCGTTCTAGGAAACGTGGTCTTGTAGAGTTCTTACCACCGGGTGTTGGTGGTAAATGCTCTCTATGGAGATAGTCATCTTCACCGAATTCCCTACAGTTGGAATCTCTCAAATAAGAATCATGTGATCGGACGAACTCAGCTGCCGATTGTTCAACGTAGTAATGAGATTGCTGTTGAACACCTCTGTACTGATGTGGGCGTTCAGCTATAATTGTTGGCACTTCTTCCAGGAACTCTGATGTGGATCTCTCGGCGAGACTTCTCGAAGTTTTATAAGTGTAACCTGTGTCGACACTCCAAAGAGATTCACGATCTGCATGAGCGAAGTCAACATCAACTTCTGTCATGGATCTCAGGTCATATTCAGGCACTGAACCAGACCTTGAAGTCCTTCTAGAGCGAACACTGCCACAGCTTGAAGGAGGTGCATCTCTCGCTAGAGAAAATTCTGTCACTGGTGGTAACGAGCTACGACGATTTCGAGGAGGTTCGAACTCATTTTTCTTTTTATAGCGAGGATTTCTAACATCTGCAGGTGGTTCCACTTGTGCTGGTGGGTATCGATCGTCAGGAGTGCTCAGAGCTCTTATTATGACATTCCACGTCCTCGTGTCAAACAATTTTTCATATCTTGAATCTTTCGTTATACGAATGTATTCTTCAACAGTTGTAGCTTCTTGAACTAAGTATCTGAAGGTTTCATCTGTGGTGATAACAGTGCGCCATTTTTCTTTGATTGTTGGGGTCAACTCTTCAACACCTTCGACTGGAGGAGGCTCTAAAACTTTGTAAATTATGCTAGTGTAAGTAGGATGAGGAATTGTCTTGGTGACTTTATGCATCGTGTTATAAGGGGAAGGAGAATTCCTAGGAGTTGTATTTGTCGAATGCTGTGAGGGATGACGTGGTCTCTGTTGAGCCGGTATTTCTGTAGTCGTACTTTCAGCATCACGATATTTTTCACTCACTTCTGAATAAGCATCCCAGCGTCTTTCTAAAACTTTATCATCTGGCTCATCATAAGCCGAAGGTGGTTGATTTGGGTAATGCCTAATAGTAACATCCCAGTTTGTAGATGGACTTCCAGTTGAAGATGGAGGCTCAGTTGACTGAGGTGGTGTTCTCACATGCTGAGCGATGGTATCTTTAGTAGTTTTTGTAACAGTTTCTGTTGCATGGACTTCTGTTGTTGTCGTCAAATATAAGTCATCTATATTTTGGACAACAATTTTAGGTTTTCTGGGAAGTAAAGCCTTTGATACATATGGTTCTACGCTCTCAACGTCAGAAGGTGAATCATATACAGCAGTAGGTTGAGGTGGCGGGGGCGGAGGAGGCGGAGATTTAGGCTTGTGTTGAAGAGTAGTAGTTTTTCTTAAATTCATGATATCATCTTCTATATCTGTAGTTTTTTGGGAACTCAAGTAGAAATCTGTTACCGTAGCTGTTTCACGTTTCGGCTTTCTCACATAGGGCATCACAGCAACTTCACTTTCCAATTCAGAATGAGACCATATGTCATTATCTGGAATGCTGCCTTTTAAAGATGGCGCATACGATGAAGGTGGTCTACGAGTAGCCACGGGAATATTTTCAATGAGTTCCGCTTCAGAGCGATTATCATTGTCAGGAATGCTTCCGTAAAGAGAAGGGGCATAAGATGAGGGGGGTTTGGGAGGTGCTTCTCGTGTATAAGTTTGTGTATAGTTTATAGGCGGATTAAGCTGATGGGGAACAGACTTCATAGCAGCGTATGTTTTCTGCAGAGCTTCACGTTGGAACATGGCATCTTCTCTTTCAGATATTGTTGTTAAGACTTGCTCCTTTGCCACTTTTGTTTTTAATTTCTTTTTCGGTGGTTCAATTGGTTTCATTATTTGCTGAACTGGGATAGATGACACACTGTTTGCTTTTTCCTGATCTTCAGGATAGCCAGAGACTATACTGCTCATTTCATCTGGGATAAAAGCAGTATTTTCATATCTAAAGTGATCACCCCGCATTGTAGATACATCATTTATCATCATCCTTCTCCCACCTTCTATTTCTTCAACATCGGAATTCACTGAAGAAGGAGATTCGCTCGGGTAATCTGAAGGTATAGTATCACTATGATCTCCCGATCCATTCTGAGAAGACAAAGATGTAAGCAAGGCAGCTTCTGAATCTGAAGTAGATTGTGCTATAGCTCTTGGTATACGAATAGGATCGAACATTGACAGTGTGCCCATAGTAGATCCGCTGAGTTTGGTAATTTCAGATCCAGGGCCAGAAGATATCGCTTTCCTCTTTTTGATAACTTTGATATTCCGTTTCTTAAGGCAATAATAAGCAATGCCAATGCCCAGTAGTAAGAGAGTTAGGAACAGCAAAGCACAAATGATAAGAAGCAATTCTACTTCGGATAATTTAGGTGGAACGAGAACTGGTACAGCAGCAGTAGGCGGCGGCCTATGGAAAGAAAAATACGTTTCTGAATGAAATATGTCTATATAAATAACGGTAACATTCATTTCGCTGTAGTAGTTAATGAAACTGGTTAACATTAATATATTAAATTATGTTATACACAAACACATATATGTTAATTAATTTAATTTCACGAGCTGTTGCAAAGTGAATATTCCTGATAGAAAATATAATCAACATAATTTACTTAAAAAGAAACATCTTGATTGTTTTTCTAGCTTGCCCATATTCGAACTTATGGACTGCTATATCCATACAAACAAATAACGCACTCTGTGAATTATTCTTTTGTATACTATTGGGTTGGTAACTAAGTAATTACAGATTTTTTTTAGAAAATCAAAGACAATTTTTCCATGGAACTAAATAACTTTATTCTGTAATGTATTGCTCATTTTGATCAGTGACCTTTTGCCATCTTTCAGGCAGCATTATATCATAAAACTTCTGGTTTTTATTAGCAAAAAACTGAATCAGGTACGATTTGACATCATCATCATTATTGAAATTTTTACCATTCAAGGAGTTTTGTAAAGATCGAAACAAAAAGTAATCAGATGGTGCAAGGTCAGGACTATATGGTGGATGTGGCAAAACATCCCAACCAAGACCCAATAATTTTTGCCGAGTGACCAAAGATGTGTGTGGCCTTGCACTGTCATGATGGAATACAACACCTTTTCGATTTGTCAATTCGGGCCGCTTTTCTTCAACTGCATTGTTTAATTTCGTTAGTTGTTCAATGTAGACATCAGAATTGATCGTTCGGTTGGGTGGTAAGAGTTCAAAGTAGACAATTCCTTTGTAATTCCACCAAACTGATAACAAAACCTTTTGATGAATATCAGCTTTTGATGTTGTTTGAGTTGGTTCACCTGGCCTGCTCCACGATCTTTTCCGCTTGATATTGTTGTAAACAACCCATTTTTCATCGCTAGTTACCAGTCGTTTTAAAAATGGATCATTTTCATTACGTTTCTTTAGCAAATAGCAGCTATTAATGCGTTGCGTTAAATGCGTTTCTTTCAGTTCGTGAGGAACCCATGTATCGAGTTTTTGAACATAGCCAAGTTGTTTTAAGTGATTTTCAATGCATGTATGTGATACTGGAAGCTTCTCTGCAATCTCACGTGTTGTACTGTGACGACCCGAATCGATTATTGCTTTGATTAGGTCGTCATCAACTTCAACTGGATGACCAGAGCGTTTTTCATCTTTGAGTGAAAAATCACAAGAACGAAATTTGGCAAACCAATTTTGACACTGCCGTTCTTTTAAGGCTTTGTCACCATAAACAGCACATAACGTTTTATGAGCTTGCGATGCGTTTTTCCCTTTGCGGAAATAAAAAAAGTAAAATATGACGAAAATGTTCCTTTTGATTTTCCATTTTTCAACGAACGCCAAACGAAAACTACGCAACCGATCAAAAAACGTTTTTTACTGATAGACAGCTGAATTGCCAACTATCAAATAACAAAATGTGTTTTACGTTTGTACTACGTCTGCAACCCTAAAAATTCAACTGAAACCATCTATGAATGAAATCCGCAATTACTTAGTTGCCAACCCAATATTTTAGATCACAAAGAAAGCTGATATGCAGATAACTTTAAGAAGATTATTCTGTCATTTTAGTGATAAGAAACTTCTAACTACAGCTTATCAAATCTAGTTAAGGATTGGATTAGTAAACATTGCAAGCTTTGACATGAATTCTATATTAGGATGAAAATGGCTGCTTTTGACGTAATGTTCATGATTTCTTTGTAGTGAGCATAAAAGCAGAAATTTCCGTTAATATTTCTACGTGTTTCTCTGCAATAAATGGCATCAGATATATTTAACACTGAGCCCACACATAAAATTAAAATTTAAATATAAAAATGAAATATTTTAGTATAAACATTCTTATAAGCAGTGAGTTTTACATGAATTATCTTTTGAAAGTTGCTACAAAGCATTTGAGCTAATCAATAAAATATAATACTGGAAGAGATTTATGTAAAATATATCTAATCAGTAAGTATATATTTAATATATAATCAATAAAATTAATTAATTGATTTTATGATCAATTAATTAAAAATATAATTAATGATTCAAAAATTATAATGAATTATTTATAATTAATTAGTTTTACTTTAGTTAAATTATTTTGTAGTACTTTATAATAAATTTTCTTAAAATGTAATAATGTTTGTGCTTACAGAACTATCGGAACTTGAGTAGGCGCTAAGGGTGGAGGATATCGACAAATGATAGTTTTGATTTCATCTTCTTCAAGTTCCAATGATCGATGAAAGCGGACGATAATATTGTTGATAAAGACTCTTGGAGCTTCCTAAAAGTAAAATAAAAATTAAATGAAGATAAAAAACTAATATTTCTATACAAAATAGCATTGCTTTAATGTTAAAAATTCCCTGAAGAATAAAATGACGTCATGCGATAGGGAAATCAACGGCGGTTGCCAACACTCCTAAAACAGCTTTAAAGAAACTTAACAATCTCTACTGTGTAGTTGAATTTAAATATCACTTCTGAAAGCTCTTGATTATTTTCTGGCTTTAGGAAACCTTTGCTTCAACGGGTGACGAAAGCGAATTTACCTTTTTTTCCCCTGGAATTCCGAAGTTTAAAAAGATTTCTAATCAAGATAAAAGTTAAATTCTCTTGAAGTGAATAATCCTGATCTCAGTGGTTTTTGGAAGTCATACATATTTTCATATATAATATAGTATTTATCTACCTTTGTAAAATTGTACAGAAATTTACGAAGCATTCATAAATTTCACTTGAAACATTTTGATGTAGCAATTAACTGAAGATTATTTAATATCTTTTTACTTCCTTGTACGAAGTAAAAAAGGAAGTATTGTAATCGCGAAAAGCTTCACGCAGCGTATTTCAACGAAAATATCCACTTTGACCGCTTTCGAATGCAATTTAACGATGTTTTTGCGTGATATCTGTACGTAACGACAGACGTACGATATCTGTATGTAAGGACTCTTTTCCTCCAAAAAAATTATAAAACTGCTTTAAAATGAATTCTGAAGAGAATTTTTGGTGGCGTCTGTACGAACGTGTGTACGTACGTACGTACGTATCTCTCATAACTCAAAAACAAGTATCCTCAGAACGTTGAAATTTTGTATATACGACTGCTTTAACATGTAAATGTGCACCTCGTATTTTGGTTGCAATCGGCCGCACCAAACGTATATAAATATATTTATATATATATCCACTCTGTTACCCGGCTCAGTGATCTCAGTTTCTTTACTCTTATATGTTTGTAAATTGTACATTATTTGCTTTAAAAATGATTGAATTATGTTGTTCTTATCTTCCGGTTAAGGTTTTTATGCGTTTAGTAAATCTGTATGCAATATTTTTAGAATTATCAGGAATTTTAAAGTTGTTTGAGTGCCGCTAAGCCTTTTTTTTATGGCGGCCATTGATTGTTTACATTTGAAACAGCAGATTAGTGGATTTGTTGCCAATCTAGAGAAACTTAGCATCGCAACAACAAAGATAACGCCTTAATTTATATTTCCAATTAAATCATGCTTAATCCTTTCTGGAATTTTTTCGAGGAAATAAGTGTTTAAGATTTACTTCGTAATTTTTAATATAGATATTTTGAGTTTTTATGTATTTTTGCCTTATCGCAAAGTGAGAACTGAATTAATTGAATGAGAAATACTCAATCGTCTGTGAAAAACTGTTTCTTTTTTGTTTTGTTTGCTTAATTTCTTTTATACATCGTTCTAGCTTTATAATAGTATTTGAATAGCACATGTGGCAACGATTAGATAATTCTTTAATTGATACAAATTTTGTGCATTCTGAGTTATAATATGAACGAAATATAATACTGTTAAGTGAACCTAGCGCCAGAGTGTCGCTATGGTAAACAAATAGGCATTTATTCTATTGTGGTTTATGCGCTGTCGGCGAAGTAGATTTAATTCAATCCAATAAATTTAAACTACATGCAAAAAAAAATACGAATAATGTAATATTCCGTGCAAGGAAATCATGGGGTGTATACATCAGATTTTTTCAATAAAATGAAAGCAAGTAGGATGGAGGAGAGGAAGCTTTTAAATAGAATGTGAAATATGTAAAATGTATGCCTGTTAATTTTAACTCCCATATTATTTAAACATGTTTCTAATACATTCCTCTACATTTTGATTTTGCAATAAAATTTGCTAGATAAAATTCCAATTACTTTTCTAATTTTCTAATTTTGTTTACTATTCTACAATTTTCTTTTTACGGCAATACGATAATTTATGATATAAGTATATCATAAATTTCAGCAAGAAAATTAAAATTTAAATATAAAAATGAAATATTTTCTAATAAGTACGTATATTGATAAGTATTAAATGATTTGATATTTATTATTTATTTATTTCTATTATCAGAAAGTAAATTAAAATGCCTAATTTTAATAACATTAATTCTTTCTGATTTTGATTTCATTTCATTTAAAGCTTAATTTGAAATTCATTTGAATTAAAAATGTTAACCAGTATGTTTTAAAAAGATTTTGGCTTTCGCAGCTTTTCCGCTATTAAAAGATAAAAGATCTAATCAAAATTAAATGGGCAGAACAGAAAAACTTCATTTATCGGTGGAGGAAATATGAGCGGGGGTGATAAGAAAATTAAATAAAAAAAAAAAAAAAAACTGAAAGCTGCCCAAAGGAACGTTTTTTTCCCATTTGCATACGCAAACACATTTCGAGAGCATTTTTGCTAAAAAACATTTAAAAGCAGCATATCTTTAGAATTTCCGATAGATTCCCCCCCCCCACAGTGTTGTCGTTGCTCGTTTTGAAATCGTTGAGTTTGTTCATAAAAAAAAAATATATAGTTTTATAAAATATAAAATAGGCAATAAAACAAATTCCAATTCGGGCATTCAGGTGCTCATATTCGGTTCAAAATTTGAAGGCTCTAGGTACCGCCGTTTTGTCACAATGCGAGAAACATACATACATTAGTGCAGATTCTTCATTATTTAATTTATTTAAATATAATATAGGGCGATAATATTTGGTGGCAACAATTTTGAAAAGTGATACAGCTCTTTTAGTGATTCGACGCAAAATGCCGTTTCCAGACTAATAGCCCTCCTGGGCTAAAAACAGAGATTCTTTTGCCAGGATTCGAATTCTGGACCTTCCGATTGCCATTCGAACGTTTCTCCAGGTACGTCCCGAAAATATGTGGTGAAGTACAAGAAACTTCCTTACAATTATAATTTAACTATCGAGCTTGATATTGAGCTTTGTCGCTATATATATAATGCATGTAGCAAAATGTTTTGTACAGCCCTTTTATATTTACATTGGAAAGTTTATGATTAACTTTCTACGACAAACTTTTGAGGATTCAGTTTAATTTAGAAATATATTATTATTTTTATATTACACAAAATGCGCAATTTATTATACAATTTATTACATATTTGTTACATGCAGTTTTTTATACACATAAGTTATGACGAGCGACAATATCTTGGTGAAACATAAGGGGCAAAATATTAAAATGCTACTTTGTGTGCTTAAGCCGAGATATAGTGTATTGATAGGCATGCTCAAACCCATGTTATGGACATCTGAAATGCGATACATGACAAGTAAATGCCGAAGCTATTTATTTCTTCAAAAACGGATTATTCTTATGTTTTATGTTCATAATTTTAATAATCTGAATAAATTTTTTTAAACGAATTCTTTATTTACTCGTCACAAAATCATCTTCTATTTTTACTTTTACTTTGCACTCTTGCTGCAATATTTTTTTTTCTGTTATTTTGCTTTTGTGTGGTAACCTGCGTTCAAAGAGAGTAGAATTTGATAAATAACGATCATTTTGTAATGAACAGTCTGACAAAGCTCAAGCAATTTCAGAAACATTTCTTCATTCAAACATTTTCATAAATTCACTTTGCTCACTGAATCAATTAAACACTGAGCAAGTCAATATGAAAAGCATGAATTGGTCAAACAAACATTACAAATCTTTTTTTAGCTTGAAAAATTGAATTAGACTTTCTGAATGGAAAACTGGAAAAATCTTCGAAGTGCTTTCATACGAATGATAACCGGAGTAAAATGAGTAGCTCTGACCATGGTATTAGTGCTGAAGAAATGAAAATATGACCATATAATTGGTACCAATCCAATGCAAGGTATTTATCCTGATGTAAGGTTCGTCCTATGAATTATTCTGACAATTAAAGTTCCAGTAGCACAGATAAAAGTAGTTTTTTATAAGTTGAAATTGAGAAAAAAGGTATTTAAGGTCAATGTTCAAATCGGGGTAAAATTATATTCTTTCGCGTTTCTGAAGAAAAACAAAGCTGATATGTACACCCCATGATGTCCTTGTACGGAATATTAAATTACACACATTTTTTCCTGCATTTCATTGAAACTTATTTTCTTGAATTTCATTAGAGATATATTTATCATTCAGTTAATTCAGTTCTCATTTCGCAGCAAGGCAATAATACATAAAAACTCAAAATATTTTCATTAAAAACTGAAAGATATGGTAAAACATAAAACACCAAATACAGTTAAAACAATTTTTAGAATTAAAATTACAAATTCTACGCAAAAACAAGCAATTCGGCCAACAGGCAAGAAGGCAGATATTTCGGTGCACAAAACTCTAAGTTTCCTATTGGTTCCACTCGGCAAAAATACACTGAAGGTGCAGAAAGACTTAATTCATTATTCTGCTAAGTTTCAAACGTAAACAAATATGGCTGCTATGGTAAAAGATTAGGCTTAGCCGCACTTAAACAACTTTTAAATTGTGGATAATTCTACAACTATTGCACGCAGTTAACAAAAGGCATAAAAACCTTAACTGGGAGATAAGAACAACATAATTCAGTCATTTTTAAAGCAGAAAATGCACAATTTACCAAAAAAAAAAAAAAAAAAAAAAAAAAAAAAGAGGTCACTGAGCCGAGTAAAAGAGTGGGTATGTATATATATTTATATACGTTTGGTGCGCCTATTGCAATCAAAAAGGGAACTGCACAACTGCATGTTACAGCAGTCTTATATACAAAATTTCAACGTTCTGAGTCTACACATTTTTGAGAGAGACGCGACGAAAAATCTCTTATGAATGAATTTTAAATCAGCTTATAATTCGTTTGGGGATAAAGAGTCCTTTATTCTGTCCTTACGTACAGATGTTAAGCAAAAACATCGTTAAATTGCATTCGATAACGGCCAAATTGTTGAATTTTCGTTGAAATATGGTACCCGGAATTTTTCGTGATTACAATACTTTCTTTACTTCGGACAAGGAAGTTAAAAATGATATTGCTTAAAAATTACAGTATGACGACTTTATCGATGATTTAACCTGAGGAAAAGCACGAAGAATTCATTTACAAAAGGCTGAAAGTAAATCCAGATAAATTTCAATATGAAATATGAATAAGTTGAATTTATACGGGGCGCCAACAACTTTTATCACCTAAAGCTTTGAAAATGCTGGAACATGCTTGCTGAAACTTAAAACTGAATTAATTTGTTCTTTACTATAGATATCTTCTTTCATTTTGCATTCTCCTGGTTCTATTTAAGAACAATAGACTTTCAGAATATAAGTAGAGCGTCTCCAAGCGCACATACTAAGGGCCTTAATTGAAAGCCTGAACAATTTGACCGCTACGTTTTCTTTATTATCCTACCGGGTGGGCGTTTGAGCCCGGCCTAGGATGCATGTTGGGCCAAACAAGAGGACGACAAGCGTTCAATTTCATCGGAGAAAGCGAAAGGCGTTGTCTATGCGCTTTGACCTTGTTATTCAGCTGTTGAACCCGATACGAGCCAGAAGGCGGGAACCGGTTCGAAACTGCGTAGGCGTCCAGATACAGACTCCACCTCCCTCTACTCCAGAAAACCACCAGCTTTTATAGAGGTAAATTAATAAAACTATAAAAAGGAAAGAAACAAAAAGGCTTCAGCTGGGCAACAGATTTTAAATTCTTTTCGTGCGCCCACAAGACCACACGTGGGTTGAATGTGATAGGTGAGTGGCAGTGCAATGGCTACTGCGACCCGAGATCTCTCAGCGTTTTCAACTGTGCTCGCAACAGCCTTTTTCATTGCAACTTGAGCTTGTTATCCGAGTGAAAGATTGCGTCACATTAAGCAGTGGCTTTCTTTTTGGGAACTTTTATTGTGGTAAAATAGTAACTTAAATAGTCCAAGTCCTCCGAAGTAATGGATCTAACAGATGGTATACTTATTGGGTATAAATCAGCTTTCGAGAAGTAATCCACGTGCTTTTCAGTGGGGCTACATACATTGTTACCCCTCGGCAGATTTTCAACTCTTAAATTCTTGGTTTGTCAAATAGCTTGTTGGTTTGATTATGTGACAGCCCGATTTTTCCGAGATCTTTCTCTACATACTGAAATTTGCAAATAAATAGATAACTGTTGTTGTGTTGCTGCTAACACTCACTCGTCCGACCTAAGTCCACGAAAATCCTCGTGGTAAGGAGCGCAAGTTTTACGCCTGTCATTGGCAACACCTTTGAGCACCTTACAGGTGACAGTGAGATTTAGCTCAGTTCCGCCCCCAATTTTGATGGAGGGCACCCTAGGGGAACGGGTCCCAGGGTCTACTATCCCTCTCACCCTATCAGTAACCTCTCGAGAGGACCTTCGGCTCGCCGCATCTTTAAAGTGTCTTCATGCCACACGGACACTATACTTTTACAAACATCCTTGCTTTCTCCGGGATTTGAAGCCGGGCCCGGCAGCCAGCGACACTAACCAGTATACCAGTTCAGCGCCACTAGATAACTAAATGAACAGATTCACTCAAAATCGATTGAATGCAATTTGAAGCAGCAACTTCAAATTGCTTACACGGATTTTTATAACCATCTAATAAGAAAGAGAATTTCTTAAATCTGCAAGAAATAACAAGCAAGGAGCTTTTAAATCTCAAAGAAAATATGAGCAGTGATTAAATTCATACATATTATAATATTATAATTTTCTTCATTATTTTTATACGTGCGTATTGTTTAGGATTTATATATTCCTTTATTGTTATCATCATCATATTGATATTTATTTTTGTGATAGGCAATATGTGATAGGCAATTAATTAGGCTATCAGCAATTTGTTAGCTATCTATACATGTATACTAGTTACACTATACGCATACATATTTCATGCTATCATATGCACATCTATTGTATTTCTGATGTTTATTATCAAAAGAATGAAAATCTGTTTTTAGCAATATCTTCAATGCCTTGTAATATTGTTGCTTGAATCTAATTAATTATTTACTAAAAGCAATGAAATTTTTTAAGATACAATCTGAGTGAGTAATACTATAAAGGTGAAACCCTGCTTACGTATCAGCAATAAAAAATGCCACCCCTTTAAGATTTATAATGAAACTTTAAATGACAGGAAATATAAATTTACGAAGCCAATTTATTAGTAAATATGTGACCTCCGACTATATCAAATCATGTCTAGCTAAAGTCATTCATCGGGTAAGTCAAGCTCGAGTTATATTTCTATTACAGCATGGCAATACTGTAAAAAAATCCTGCAAATATCTTTTTAAAGTCGCTAAAGTAATACGAGTATGCTGTAATGTGAAAATGATGCACCTGGTTGTCATGTTTTCAAATACCCAACGTCTAATTATCCGCCCTGTCAAGGGCAGCATTCTTTCAAGGATGTATCGAGCTTAGACTCCTACAGAGATTCCGCATTAATAACTTTCCTACCTGTTTTGGGCACAGGGAAAGTGAATTTTAACCGAAATCCTGCGTAGGTTGGAAATTTATCAGAAAAGTATAAACATTGTATCTAAAGAAATATATCATTATAGATCTTCAAGAACTCGTACACAGAAGAAAGTTTGCGTTATTATGTTTGATAAAGTAAGGAATGATGAGGTTACGTCACTTTTTACAACTTTCCAATCGTTTCCAGAAAAATGAGGTAAGGTTGCACAAGTTGTACCACCGCTTATAAGTCGTACCTTTCACATATTAAGCATAATTTCACGCCAACTGCGCCTCTTGCGACAAAACGAGCTACCCCGTAGTCAACTATATTGTTTCATAATGTTTTATTGTAATATTTATGAGGCAGACTCTGAATATGATTCAGTGCCTAAAATGAAAAAGGATGTGCACACGACTTATGTGCTGAAGTTGACAAGAAAATGAAAAAATATTTTTGTGATCATTGTTGTAATTAATTGTACAAATAAATTAATTTAGAAAAAGAAAATTTTATTATAATTGTCCAATTTTAAACGTTGTACGACTTAGGCAAGTGATATACCTCACAATACTGGTTGTCTAAGTCAAATTAAGTTCATGTTCATAAATTTTCTTAACTATATTGTTTCATAATGTTTTATTGTAATATTTATGAGGCAGACCCTGAATATGATTCAGTGCCTAAAATGCAAAAGGATGTGCACACGACTTATGTGCTGAAGTTGACAAGAAAATGAAAAAATATTTTTGTGATCATTGTTGTAATTAATTGTACAAATAAATTAATTTAGAAAAAGAAAATTTTATTATAATTGTCCAATTTTAAACGTTGTACGACTTAGGCAAGTGATATACCTCACAATACTGGTTGTCTAAGTCAAATTAAGTTCATGTTCATAAATTTTCTTAATTTTATCCAATTTACACTGTATGGAATTTTGCTGTAATAAATATCAGCAACGAATACGCAAGATCTTATTACCACGTATAACTGTTATTTTTTTTTTTTTTTTTTTAGATTGTACGATTTATGCCTATTTTTTCTTAAGGAGTACGACGTAAGCAACCTTACCATAATATTCAGAAGAACAGAAAAATGTTTATGGTTAAGGTAACAGACAGAAGAGGATAACGGAATATAGATACAAGGGACATGAAACGTGAAACCGTATAACTAGAAATGAGCACCCAATACAAAAATGAAAATATACCTATTTCATGAAACATGCGCTTTTTATTACAGTGATATATGAGTTGAATGAATTGCTATGAATACGCAAAACGCATATGATTTCATCAGTTGTTTCGTTGTTTCCGTCTCCTTCTGCGTTACATAAATCATTACATGTTGAAATACTATTTTTCATCATACTGTTGCGTTTTTCTTTTCTGACACCAGTTGTTGCGTTATTTTCTTCCTTCATGTTCGTACGGGGTTTGTGTGGATTTGGAGTAAATAACGACGACACTTGATGAAGTATCGAAACACACTTTATTTACCAATATTGTCAGGACAGCTCCAAAACACGTTTTACAGTCGTCGATGAACTACTATAAACACGCTGACACGATCAGCGACATAGCCTTTCGGTTATCAGGCTATCACGGTGGGGACAGCTTTATTGCAAAGCACCAGAGTACAGCTCTCGACTCTGCTCGGTCGTTCTCAGAACTCCACGTACTCTCGAGACTCTCCAAGCTACAACTCTCGATGCACTTGACGACACACAGAGCACGGCTCCCGACTCTTCGATTCAATCGTTCCCGGAGCTCAACACGCTCTCTCGACGATGCACTAACCGCGATACACTAAGGGACTCTTTCGGCGAACTCAACGATCCACTCGGCACTCGCTGCCCGGCTGTCAACTCGGGGGATCGACTCCGCAGGGATTGACTCGCTAGACGAGATACCAACTCAATACTGACTATCTCGCACTCGACGAGGCACTCTCACTCGCCCTCTCGACGAGGCACTCTCACTCGCCTTCTCGACGAGGCACTTACTCTCGATACTAACTGACTGACTGCGGACCAGCAGGGTTTATATAGCTTTCGGCTTCTGTTCGAGAACATTCTGGGCTAAACCGGTAAGAATTCGTTCCAGAAGGTTCTCCATCCGTCCAATGCATATCGCCAATTTTATCGCCAAATTGGCGATTGCTCGCCAAATATGGCAGCCCTGCCTTCCCTTGCCATTTTATGGGCAACCCTAAAACTGCTTTGCGGGGAAGCCATCTCATCGCGCCTGTACATTTCGTAACTATACATTTAATGATAAACAGCAACTGAAAAAATAAATAAATCTGAAAGCATTCAGATTTTATATTACGCCCAAACAGGCGTTTTGTTATATGCAGACACGTACACGTTTTGAGAGCATTTGGACTAACGCCACGCTGAACTAAAAATATCCAAAAACAGCATGTCTTTAGAATTTCCGATACAGTCTCGCGAGCTGGAGATAAAAATGTTTTATTCCCTACAGTGTTGCTACTACTCGCTTTGAAATTGCTGAATTTTTTAATCAACAATTCGTTTTACAAAATATGAAATAGACAATAAACAAAAATGAAACAAATATGAAATAGACAATAATACAGGGAGTTCATATTTGGTGGCAACAATTTAAAAAGTGATTCGATGCAAAATGCCGTTTTGAGACTAATAGCTCTTGTGAGCTAATAAATAATGTACACTATTAATTATGAATAAATTTTAAAATTCCCTATGCGGGCTCAAAACAAATGGAAATGTAATAACTGATGATAAATATATTTTGCCGCACTATTATAATTTAAGAATTGGTTTGAGGGATTTTTCTATTGTGCTAGAGCATTTAATGACATTGTGTCAAAATTATAAATTTTTTTTTGTTAGAAACATTACATTAATGCTCTTAACTAAAAGAATATGAAACAAACATAACATGATGATCATGTTAATAAATAACTCTGTATGTCGAAAATCTTTCCATCTCTGCTGAAACATACCACTTATAAATAAGAAGAGTGTATTTACGTAAAACTGGAGATTTAACTGTAAATAAAAAAAAAATTCCTTTCATACGTTGGAACAGATGCCGTTCATAAAGATTTTATGAGAAGTATTTTGTTTAAATTAAAAGTTATTCAACCATTTTTTGAAATTTTAATTTTAAAACAAAGTTTTGAATGCAGTTTTTAGTTTAAGATTCTAGTTTCCACATTACAAACCCATTCTCTATTTTTTTTAAAGGAGATAACTATCATGTCCCTTATTAGTAACACGATATTACACTTTCTTCTGTTAAGTAAACAAGAAAGCTGATAAAAGAATAATCTATCATGTGATGAAGAATTTTGCTGTTTTGTTCCCATCCCCAGGTATTTTATTAAAACAAGCCTTTAATTGGAATCATTATAATAATATTGCATTTCATACAAAAATTACGCACCTGTTTTGTGCCACATCCCTTCAGCGGAATGCGGAGTTCGTAATAACGACTGCCGTCGCCATAAAATTTGCAGGGGCTTGTCCTGTCATAATCCGTATAGGTGACTCCTCGAAAGGGCTCTGAAAAGTTGAGCTTGATCACCATTTCTCCAGAAGCGCAAGACAGGTATGCTGTAAGGAAATGCATTGATAATTATTCAAATCTACTAGAAGAAATTAAGCTACATTATGATAGCTTATCATCCGAAATCGGCAATGAAGAAAGGGCAACGAATTTGATGAAACCGTTACAGAAGATTTAAGCAGCATTGTAAATGCCACAATTCATGGCAAAGTAAATAAATGAATGATCATATGTTCCAGCGGACAGAAAATTTTATACGAGTGAAAGCAGTTTGCCGTTACTTAACGACGAATCCACAGTGCTGTTACGTAGGCTGCTCGAGAAGTTTCCGACCTAACAAAGAAAAAATGCATTTTTCCTCCAAATTACTTTTATTTTTTGATATAGTCTCCTTGTAAATCTATATATCTCTTCCAGCGATGCTCCCATCCTTTTAACCCGCCCAAATAATATGCGGAATTTTCCTCTGCAAAGTCTCCTCGTTTGACGAAAATCTTTGTTCTCTAAGTGCTTCTTTTAGCTTAGAGAGCAAAAAAGTCATTTGGTGTCGGATCTGGCGAATAGGGCAGGTGGTCAAAGCAGTTCAAATCGTAATTCATGGATTTTCGCTATTACAGCCGCTGAGGTGTGAGATGGAGCATTGCAAATGTAGTCGTTTTTCCGTAATTTTTGTCTTTAGCTTGTCAAGCAAAGTTGCGTAGTTAGCTCTGGTAATGGTTTTCTCTTTTCAAAATAATCTATTGAAACAATCCCATGGCTATCCCAGGAAACTGTTGCTATCTTTTTCCCAGCAGAAGGAACAGCTTTTGCCATTTTTGGAACCGATTCTCACTTCGCAGTCCACTGTTTTGACTGTATTTTTATTTCTGGGCTGTAATGATGAATCCAGGTTTCATCTACAGTGATTAATAGTAGAAAAAACTCCGATTTATTGAGGCAATAGAAAGATGCAAATGTTCATTCGGACACGTTTTCCAAAGTGAGCAAACGCTGCACCCAACGTGCAGCTAGCTCGCGTATATCTAAATCTTGGTTTAATATGTGGCAAACACGTTCTTTGGACATTCTAAATAATAGCCTTTGCTAACCTTGATTCGATGGTCGTCAGCACCATTTGGTGGATTTTATGCGATGTTTTTTTCAGTGACTGCAGTTTTTGGCCGTCTTGAACGGTTTTTGGCCATCCAAGCAGGTATGCTCACGTTTAAATTCAACTGTCCAAAATTTCACAGTAGTAAATGATGGTGCAGAGTCCCCAAATAATGTAAATTTTCCAGTTACCTGAAGTTTTTGAAATTTCATATTTTATTACAAAATACAAATAAAATGTCACAATTTTTGCAAAATACAAATCATATTTCACAATTAATTTGGCCAAAATCAAGCCTGAAACTGATACTTATGCCTTCCAAAGAATTCTATCATGCATTCTGAATAATCTCATGTTAGTTCACTCTTCCTAGAAATGGAATTTTGTTTTAGAGGGTATATGCGAAATTTAAAATTACACCAAAATTCAACTTTAGACAGATATTTGGTATTCTATTATGCATTCCGAAGAATCTCACGTCAATCTACTCTTCCTCGAAATGGATTTATTATTTTATTTTATTTATTTATTAATTTTTCTTTTGTGTGTGCGTGTATCAGTTCAATTCTATATTTCGAAAACGAATTGATAAACTCTAAATGCAAACTCGTGAACAAACAATTTTTCTAATAAAAATCAGCGTAATATATCAAAATTCAGGTACGACTCATCTTTGAAAGTTTTAACTTAATTCTTTTATTATGCTACTAACAAATTAATTTTTTTGGATATATTGCTGGTTTATTTACTTGACAGCAGCCGATAATGAAAGCATGGTTTAAACTTTCGGAAGCATAACGGGCAACCATTACCTCTCTTTGCATTGAAAAAATCATTTATTTTAGGCTTTCCATTAACTAAAGTGCCTTTTATAGGCATTTTAAATGCAAGTAAGTGCTCGAATAGAATTCAATTAAATGTACCAGCATAGTAGAAGGTATAAATTCTTTCTTAGAAATTTGTAAACTGTCACAGAATTATCACTTTAACAGAAATGTATTAAACAACTGTAAGAGTTTACAAAATGATATTTAACTGCGAAAAAGGGTAATATTAACTGGCAAGCATTCAATTACAGTTAAAGTTTTTAAATAATTACTAACTATTTTTACTAACTTATATATATATATAAATATAATATACAAAAATCCTTCAATAAGCAATTTTTCATTTTATAATTTCAGTTCTTTCTAAATTGTATATCGTACAAAAATTCAGAAACAGATTAGAAAATGTATGCTTCTCACCTCTCGTCCTGTTTGTGAGAATTTCGCTGCTGAATTCATCGGCCACAGCTTGACGGACAACGTTGTCAACGTGGCTGTCATCTCTTTTGCCCTCCTGACAAAAGACAGGCCCGAGCAGCTAATAAGAATGGCAAAATCTTATTATTATTCACATTAAAAGTGATACGTATACACGATTTAGTTTAGTCACAAGCATATTCATAGCAATATTGAAACCAGAACAGACTTTATGTAGGTCTAAATAGGACAATTTAATTATAAAAATAATGCTTGGCGATAACCAGAGCCGGGACAAGGGTGAGGCAAGAGGCATTTGCCTCAGGTGAATCATTAGAAAGGGCGCCAAATTGGCTATACGAATTCGAAAATTACTTTAATTATGTTTTGATATTTGTCAGTTATTATCAGGGGAAATAAGCTTCGGCAAATTTAAATAATGCAAGAAAACCTGGAATGCGTTTTGATGTTATTTCTTATTTATCAAAAAAGAATTTTTTAACATATTCATTTGAAAGTTATAAATAATTGGCTATATTATTTTTCTAAATTTATAAAGGTACGATTAAATAATACTTCAAGAATTATGGTATAATCATGTTATAAGAATTATGATATTTTGATTTAATACAGTTATTTTTGTTTAATACAAATATAGCTATTTTTATATATATATATATATATACTAGAAATCCCGGCGGTCATACGAAATGACCGCTGTTCTAGATATTATAAATTGCAATTAAAATGATTTGTGCAAAGGTGTCTGCTAATTCAAACTGAATTAATCTGAATTAGTTTATTTGCTGCACAAAATGAATTTTTGTTTAAAATGCAAATTGTAAATACTTGATCCCACTCTGCCATGAATACTAAATAACAAGCTCCTCGTGAACACATTCCGTGGAATAAAGATGCAATTACAGTTGTAAACCATTTAAAAAACAGATGAGTGCCAATGCAAACAAATATTCACGTTCCCCTTGACACGATCAATTTGCGTTCAGCTGAAAATTCAGTTTAAAATACAAAAACAGATTTAATAATTTTAAAGGAAAATGCATTTATTGGCAACATTGTATTTCATATCTAGTTTTGGCAACAGTAAAAGAAAATTCTGAACTTGGATTTGAAAACCAAATGTATGAGAAACCATTGGCTAGTACAGTTACGCAAGCAACCTATAAACTATTGGCGACAAACACTTAAGCAGCATATATATAAGATATAGGGGCGCGCATTTACCTTTTTGCCTCAGGTGAAAAAATATCTTGGCACGGCTCTGGCGATAACATTTGGTGGCAACATTTGAAAAGTGATACGGACACAAAAATTATAAGGTATTTCTCCTGCTTTCTTAGCGTGCCTTCGTGGTGTAGTAGCCTGCATGCTGGGCGCGTATTCCAGAGGTCCGTGGTTCGATTCCCGGCGAAGGCGTTGCTCATTTTTCATGATTCCCGCTTAAAAAATACCTAATGTCTCTAAAGAGGCGATCGAACAAAAAAAAAAAAAAAAAAAAAAAAAAAAAAAAAAAAAAAATGGTGGTGGATGATGATTCTTCACACCCAGGATTTGGCGATTGGGTCCCCTAAACCCCAGTCGCCCTTTAAAAGTGGAAGTATCTAAGGTATTTCTCCCGCCTTCTTAGCGTGCCTTCGTGATGTAGTGGTCTGCATGCTCAGCTCGTATTCCAGAGATCCGTGGTTCAATTCACGGCGAAAGC
The DNA here is from genome assembly GCF_044657685.1 of Stegodyphus dumicola. NCBI lineage: Eukaryota > Metazoa > Arthropoda > Arachnida > Araneae > Eresidae > Stegodyphus > Stegodyphus dumicola. Next base: position 22,922,496 of record NC_140776.1, on the reverse strand, counting down.
ATTGATCATTTTTTATGATTCCTGCTTCAAAAAATACCTAATGTCTTTACAAAGTTATCTGGACAAAAAAAAGTGAGGTTTGATACTAATAGCACCTCTATCGCTAATAAGCTTAAAGCTTTACAAAATAAACCCAGAAGAACTTTTCTCCTTTTTTTTCGGATTACATTAATCTTTTCTAATTTCACACAATCAGTTAAATAATATTTTCAAATAATGTTATAAACAGCGATTTCAAAAAAAATTTATTTTACAGTAGTTTGCGTCGACGTGTTTACTGAAGTATTTCTGAGATATTTTCCTGCACTAAAACAAATTAGAATCTTGATTTTGATTAAAAGTAACCTACTATACATAATGTTAACTTGTAAACGATTTCGGTAATTTTGTTGGTCCCTTTAGAATCTGGATACTTTATACTTCACTAGAACCGAATGATATAATTTCACAAACGTGTCTTGTTTATTCCGTCTTATTATTTATGTAAACTTTCTTATATGTCTTATTATTTATATAAACATACCATAAAACATACATTTATAAAAACTGTTATCGGCATAACATTAACATCATTTATAACATAATTTCAAGAATTATATAACTAGTTAGAAAAGTGCACTAGATTGTAAAAATTTCTAAGTTCAGCTATCAAGAATGAATTTCCGGAAGCACTGAAAGCGACATAAAATTCCTATTCGTCACGAAAAAGAGTTAATGCTCCCGGAAAAAGAAGAACTATTTGCTAAATAACAAAGTAACTTTAAGCTCCAAACCCTTAAAAATACCAAAGAAAGACATTAACTCATAGAAGAAGAATTACACAACAGAAAGCTCTCTTTGCTTTAGAAAATATTTCCTAACAAATTCTACACTACCCTTTCCACCTAAGGTAAATATTTCAAAGTAATGTTTTGTTTAGCACGTTTTTCTAATTTACTATCACCATTGCAATAAATAAAATGGGCGAGGTTAGTATTAAGTGCAAGGCCAGCTCTCAAAAAGTTTCCTCTGTGGTCGAGACTGATCTCGACCGAAATGAAACAGTTCTTCCTTAAATTCTATGCAATTAATAACTCAGTTTATTTTGTTAGCATTTTACTTTGAAGACAAGATAGAGATAGTCTCAGTTAAGTTCATTCATTGTAATGAGTTTATAGAGTAAAGATGTTTATAAAATTCCTTATTTGATGCACATGAAATGAAGCTTTCTTTTAAATTTTTTTAATATTAACTAACCCACGTGAAAAGAGGAAAAACACGCAGAGATACTTTCAAGAAATTAATAGCTTTCATTTATTAATTTCTGGGCAACCAAAATTAGCAGAAAATAAAGACTTTGATTTTTAACAATTAAAAGAAAAATAAAATAAATAAATAATAATAATAAAAAAAGAACTGAAAGTTTTCAGATTTTCTATTACGCCCAACAGGGCGTTTTTTTTATAAATGTTTTGTGTATTATCTTTATTTATTAAATATCATGTTTTTCTAACTTAAACGATACATTTCAATTCAGAAGCAATAGCCCAAAGTATTTACAAACAGCATATCTTTAGAATTTCCAATACACAGTCTTGCGCGCTGGAGGTAAAAGTGTTTTTTTTTTCCCTTACAGTGTTGCATTGTTCGCTTTGAAATCGCTGAGATTGTTAATCAAATATTCGTTAAAGTTTTACAAAATATGAAAGAGATAATAAAACGGGTTCGAAATTCAAAATTCGGGCTTCCAGGTACCCATGTTCGGGTGGAGGATTACGTTATTCAAAACTCGTTTTTTTTCAGTATGCGAGAAACATACATATATTCATGCAGACTCTTCATTATTTCATTCATTTAAATAAAATACAAAATTTAACTTTGGTGGCAAAAATTTGATTCGCCGTTTACAGTGAAACTCCACAAAATGACGTTTGGAGACTATAACTCTTCTAGACTTAAAAAAAATAATAAAAACTAAGCTTTGAAAGATAATAAAAAAGTGATCATAAACAGATTTTTTGACTTTTCATTTTGAAATTTATCGCATATTTAGCTTAAATGTTTCAAAACAAATTTGAATCCACAGTTTTTATATCATCATACAAACATATCATTATGATTCACAATACTTTCTAGATACTGAATTTTATGATGGTTATCGCGTCATTTACTGATTAAATCTGTAATTTCGAAACAAAGCATTTACTTTCAAATTTAACATTTTCCTATCAACATCATTTATCAACTGATGATGCGTAATCAACAACAACAACAACAACAACAAAAATATCATTAGCGGAGAAGAAAAATACGCATATTGAGAGCAGATGACATACACACGTGTGTATATATATATATGTAATCAAAAACTTAAAAAACGTAAATTAATAATTTACGTTTTTTAAGTAGATTAGTAGAAGTAGATTAAACCATCCAAGGAAGATGTTAAAACTATATACAGAAACCTATTATATTTCAAAATTATAAATCAAATTTATAAACCATCCTTTAAGTGTTTTAGAAAATTTTATTTTATATACTGGATATACCAATCATATTAAAATTTATAATACATTGTTGATTATTCATAGTTTTAATGTTTTAGACCAAGTTCTCAAGAGATAATAATCTGAAACATCACAACTGAACAATCCTAAAGAACTGTATCCCATTTCGTTCCGCATGGCCCTTTGAACATTTAAAGATAAAAACAAAATACACCATAAAATGAAATGGAAATCGAAATAGAAAACCCCATATTCAAATAAATCATGCGATTACACCGGTATATAATATCGGCGATAATTTAATTCTTTTTTTTTTTTTTTTTAATGTATGTACTGTTTGTTCTAGCTTATTTTTTATGTATGTACCATACTTTTTGTTTTCTTTTTATTTTATTTTACTTTAAAATGTATGCATACCAATGCAAATCTCAAACTTTTTTTAAAGCTTATTAGAAGTTTTTAATAGTTTTGGCATAGTTCTCTTAAGCTGTTATAGTATTAACTTTTCCTAGTTTCAGTTTGCGATAGTTTGAAACTTAATTCCCTATGCAATAATCACAAATAGAAAATTTGATAATTATATTGTTTCGCGGGTATGTGTTCCTAACAGATTGGACGCATAAGTCCGATAATAGGTTAATACAATCTATTCTTATTAAAAGAAATATAACAGAACGCTAATATTTTCCTCAGAGATATTTTCACAAGTGTTCATAATATCACGCAGTGTAATTAGTAGTTATTCTTCAAACTGCTAAAAATATTAAATACAACGCAATGCAAACCGCATCTAAAGAGAAAGCTAACACGGATATCTCAATTCTCGCCGATTTAAATAACTCGCAACAACAATAACCAAGCAACTCAACTCAGATGCTCTCTCTCTCTAGCCTTTTATAGTTGTCAACCGGTAGCGAGAAATTTCTAGTACTTTCTGCTTCTCGAAATTGCTGGTAAGCAATAAGAGTGTGGAATTACGGTTACAGCTAACATAGTGGTCAATTACATTTATTCAATTTCAATACACATTAAGGTGATACAGGGACTGGACCAAAATGTCGCCAAGTGGTCGCCAAATTTGGCGACTTCTGGCAATTTATCGCCAAAAACCTTGTTAGTTTGGCGATGTCTCGCCATATAACAGAGATACCCAATGTTGAATGCTCTTGCCGCTGAACGCTTACTTTTACGCCATAGCTTTGTCTTAAAATTTGTCTTGCGCTATATTACACAGAAAAATACAACAATTTTACTTATAATTCTACTAAAATTACCTATCTAAGTGCAAAATTCGTATCTAAGTGCAGCTAACATAGTGGTTAATTACATTTATTCAGTTTCAATACAAATTATCGAGATAACCATTTACTCAATGTTGAATTACTTTTCCGGCGCAGCTTTCTCTTTATCGAGCTGAATTGCGCGGGGAAATACAACAATTTTAATTATAAGTCTACTAAAATTATATACCTAAATGCAAAACTCGTAACATTATGTACATATCTATATATATATATGTGTGTGTGTGTATCTATACCAAAGAATTCAATGAATGTTTTATGCGTATTGTTATATATATATTATATGTTTATGCTATAAATATATCGTTGAAAATTAAAAAATAAAAATTTTAAATTCCAAGAGCGTAAACATTCTATTAGTATTATGAAAGAACTGTTAATTCAAAAATCAATTAATTTTAAAAAGAAAACTTAACATATTTTAATTTTTTGCAGGTTTATTAAAAAGTTCTTATTTCAAATTAAGGACTTTTATAAACAATGGAAGTATTATTGCATACCGAAATATCTAATTCTGCGGTTTACAAGAAACATTATCGGATAGTGATATTCCATTTTTTCAGTTTTCTGCGGAAAGTCAAACAACGACGACGGCAAAATAAAATTTAAACACGTTTTACTCGTATTACACTTTTTTGAAAATTTCTTCATCATGTTCTGAGAAAGCAATTATCGAAATTCCGGGAACTACTAGCTATTGGTTTACTTAATATATGAAGTAAAAACAAACAACAAATTTGCTTCAGAAAATTTGCAAGAATTGTATACCAATCTCCCTCTTTATAACCGAAAAAAAAAAAACTAGTTTATTACACAAGAACATGCGAAACAATTGAAGCAGTTTTTCATAAAAAAGGAAACATAGTTGAAAAATAAAATAAAGGTAGAATTTGTTAATTAAATAAGTAGTTTACAATAAGACGGAAAGAAATGAAATTATAGAAATATCTACATTTTCTCGTAAATGGCTGCAAGACAGCGAATAGTATGAAACTATTTAGTTTGTTTGTTTTTCTTCATAAAACTGTTAAAAACGAAGAAACAAAATGCATTCTTCTGAAGGACTTTTGAAACTATCCATGGCAACCTTCTGCAACGGTGCTTGGTAAAAACTACTGTTTCTTTTTATGTCAATGCCGCCACAGAGCAAGCACAAGCACGGATCATTGACTGAAGTCGGTATTGGCTCGGGGGAGCTTCTAAAAAACCTCCCAGAAATTTGCAGATCGGCCAATGTCCTGACACATCTGTAATTAAAAACACTCGACAACTTGAATTCGAACATTCCATGTGTACATTCACTGAAAGAAAACAGTAAAGGAGTGTGGAGAGGGAGGTACAAAGCAAACATTCTTCTTTTCTTTTTTTTTTTTTTTTTCCCAGACATATTTGACCCTTCCTTTTCTTCCGCGTTTTTTAACTCTACTGTGCAAACTGTGAAGCGTTGAAAGCTAAAAAATACGCGAATAAATTTCGAAAATTTCAGCATTCTTATCACATTATTGACCTTCTCCTTTAGTTGCTTAAATCCTGATAGTGCTTTGTTTTTTAATTATTTAATTTTAACTTAGTCGAATAGATTCGTAATTTCTGACACCTTTTTACCTTCCCCAAATTTTCAATAAATCAGTTTCTATTCCTCTTTTTACTACGCAGAAGTTGAAGATAAAAGTTCATTTTGATAGTACTGTTGTGTACGTACGGGCTCGTAATGGATCGAATGAAAAAAAATAATTTTACCAAAAGAAACACTTCCCAATATCACAGAGCACAATCAGTAATTACACTTCAAAGTACTAAAGACGTTAAACACAACTCAGTGCAAAACGCATCTAAAGAGAGAAGGTAACACGGAGATATCTGAATAATCCAAACCACGCTGAAGTAACAACTAACAACTGAGAAAGTAGTGCTCCCTCCGGCTTTATATAGTTTAGTTCCGGCCACCGAGAAATTTCTAGTACATTCTGCTTCTCGAAATTACTGGAAGGCATATGAAAACCGGATACGGTTACAGTTCATATAGGAATAAATTTCAATAATTCAATTACAATATCCATTAGAATTATACAGGGACCAGACCAAAATGTCGCAAAGTTTGGCGACTTTTGATGTTTTTCGCTTAATCTGGGGACAAAAATTAGTCGCCAAAACGGTTGCAAGCTTGGCGATATCTCCCATATTAGCGAGATTACTCAATATTTAATAGACTTGCCCTTGTATTCTTATTTTTCCAATAGAGCATCGTTTCTCTCAAGATTTTCATATTACATTACGCAGAATAATGCAACCATATCACGTAAAATTTCACCAAAATTATCCACATGAATACAAAATTCATAACAGAATTATCATAATTATTTCCTTTAAAAAGACCAGATGTATTTTTCATCCAGCCTGTATACATTCTAATAGCCATATTATATTTTATTGAACTGCGCAGTACGATTTACAGTTCTAGATAGCTTTGCTGTAGTTAGCATTTTAACTCATTGGATTTCGAACAAATATTACAGTAATAATTTATAGATTTGAGAGCCACATAGATTTTTCTCTCTCACACTCACAGAGTTTCTCTCTACAAAGGAAAGGAAATTTCTGAAATACCTAATGCAAATTGTGTGATAAAAAATATGAATCAATGCAACAAGCAAAAAAGTATAGTGAGTGAATATTTAAACAAAATGAATAACTATAATTCCTGTATAACTTTTACGTCTACAAAATGATACAGGTCATATACACAGGATTTTCGAAAAAGATGACAGCAAGCTTTATTTCTTTAAATATTGATTCCAGACATTTATTCACAGCTAAAAGTAAGGGAAAGACTTTTATGAAAACAATTCCATTAATGAAGATAGAAGAGTTCTGTAAGCATAAAATATGATTTTTCATACGTGCTTCGCAGATCAGTAAAAATAACAAACGTAATGCTTATTATAATTTTATGGCACACCAGGCGGGTGAGCGATTGAAGTCGCTGAACACTGGTAGTTCGGCCCATGGTTCGAATCCCGCCAAACGGGCTAATTGCATGGGCGTCTTCATGGTTTTCCCCATGTGTAACGTGTATATAAGCCGCTTCCCTTTAAATGTCCTCTACGAAAGCAGCCCTTCCCTTAGGCAAATAGCCTTGAATACTTTGCCGTCATTAAATAAACCAAACCGATTATGATTTAATAAATTAAATACAAAACTTTCCATACTTTTAAACACAAAATTAGTGGAATTACATGAGAACGAATTCAATCACATTCAGTCTCTTTTGCTAAGCGATTTCAAACAGATTTTCACCTAATTCAGGAAGAAACAAAATTAAAATTGCTCGCTGGGCAAATTATTGTTCCGTACTACCGTATTAGGTAAAAAGGTATTTTTATTACCTTTTTAAACTTGTTTGAGGAAATTATTTATTACAAACACGTCCGTCAATTTTGCACTTAAATGTTTAGATTTTGGATCGGAATGTAAATTCTGCAACGTTAGTTCATTATTTAGATTAGGTGACATTTAGTTAAAAAAAAAAAAAAAAAAAGAGAAGACAAATTTTATCCACTATTTTCTAGGAAATAATCTCAGCTGGAATCCAAATTTCCTAATTGATTGGGGGCTTTTTGCTACATTATATAAATTCTTACTGTTAATTTCAAACAGTAAGGTAAAATATTAAAATGAATGCTTGAATAACTTTTTACCCCAAAGGGGCATTAGCCCAGAAGGGCTAATAGTCTCCAAACGACATTTTGCGTTGAATCACTTGAAAGCGATTATCACTTTTCAAACTGTTGTCACCAAATATTATCACCCTGTATTATATTTAAAGAAACTAAATAATGAAGAATCTGCATGAACGTATGTATGTTTGTCACATTGTGAAAAAACAACGGTAACTAGAGTCAGCAAATGTTCAATAACATAGTCCTCTACCCGAACCCAGACACCAGGAAGCCCGAATTTGGAATTTGTTTTATTGGCTGTTTTTCCAACGAATTTTTGGGCCCACCAGCAGCCGAGCGGTAAAGTCGCTGAACACTGGTAGTTCGGTCTGAGGTTCGAATCCCGCGAACGGGCTGGCTGCATGGGCGTTTTCGTGGCTTTTCCCATGTGTAACGTGTATATGAGCCAGTTACCCTTAGAAAGTCCTCCACGAAGGCATCCCTCCCTTTAGGCAGATAGCCCTAGTGTGCTTTGCCGTAATTAAATACACACACACCAACAAATTTTTAATTTAAAAACTAAATAATTATTAAAAAAAAACTCAAACCTTTCAGAATTTATATTACGCCCAAAGAAGCACTTTTTCAACGTTTGGTGTGTTACTTTTATTTATTAAATATCGTGTTTTTCGCACTTAAACCATAAAATTCAGTACAACAGCAATATCATAAAAAAAGAAATCTCATGCAAAAAATATCCGTGCTTGAAGATACCCGCGATGTTAATGTTAATGGAATACTAAACGCCGAGGTTGTTAAAAAATTCTTTATAAAGTTTTATAGAATATAAATAAAATATAAAAAAAACAAAATAATAATAAAACAAATTCCAAACTTAGGCTTCCAGATGCCCATATTTGAGTAGAAGAATACGTAATTCAAAATTTGATGTCTTCTACGTACCGTTGTTTTTTCACAATGCGAGAAACAGACGTACATTCATGCAGATTCTTCTTTAGTTAATTTCTTTAAATGTAATTCAGGGCTGTAATATTTGGTGGCAACAATTTGAAAAGTGAACCGATATTTATAATGAACCAACGCAAAATGCCAATACTGAATTAATAGCCTATCTCGGCAAATTACTCCTTTGGGCTAACAATTTCAAAGCGAGCAGTGGCAACACTGCAGGAAATAAAACACTTATATCTGAAGTGACCGAGACTATCTATTGGTAATTCTAATGATGCACTGTTTTCAAATATTTTTAGCACAAAGTGGGCTTAGCCGAAAGGTTGTCAGCTGATGGCCCAAATGCTGTGTAAATGTGTCGTAAATAAAATAAAATTTTATTTTATTACTCCAAAGGGGCAATTTCCCCAGAAGGACTAATAATTTCGTTTTGGCATTTTGCGTTTATTCATTATAAATATCGGTTCACTTTTCAAATTGTTGCCACCAAATATTACAGCCCTGTATTATATTTAAATAAATTAAGTAATGAAGAATCTGAATAAATGTATGCATGTTTTTCGCATTGTGATAAAACAACGATGCTTAGAGTCATCAAATTTTGAATAACGTAAGTTTCCACCCGAATATGGGCATCTGGAAACCCAAATTTGGAATTTAGAATTTGTTTTATTATCTATTTCATATTTTGCAAAACTTTAAAGAATTTTTGGTTAACAAACCCAACGATCTCAAAGCAAGCAATGGCAACACTGTACGAAAAAGAAAAAAAAAAAAAAAAAAAAATTATCTACAGCGCGCGAGACTGTGTATCGGCAATTCTAAAGGTAAGCTCATTTTAAAATTATTTTCCGATATTGCTGTTAAATTGAATTTTATGGTTTAAATGCGAAGAACATGGTATTTAATAAATAAAGGTAACACACAAAACGTTAAAAAAAAGTCCCTTTGGTTATGATGTAAAATCTGAAACCTTTCAGATTTTTTTTAATTAGTTTTTTCTTTTTTCGCATTTATACTATCAATCCTTTTAAAGGGAAAAAAAAAGACCCAACGTTGCATTGACAGATATATGCAAGTTAACCAAAAGAACTAAATCCAGGTGTATTTTCAAGTATTCTTTAATATAAATCAAAATATGCCTGAATTGAATTACTATGCATGTAAGAGAATTTCGAGTATCGTTATGCTTAACAATTAATAGTTATAATGATGAATTAATAAATGTATAAACAAGTTAACTCTAGTAGTTCAGAAATCGACAGTGAAAAGATTTATGTAAAGATCCATTTTTACATATAGCAATAATACGTGACCTTGAACTCAAGGGCATAATAATCTGTTATATAGAACTGCAGTCTGCAAATGTGTCTTAAGTGCTACAGCGCAGCAGACAATTTAAGTAAGAACTTGTTTTCCTTTTATCCAATTTGCAATCGCCTAACGGGCATTAAGGTAGGACGTTCAAGGTTAAACTGCTTAAACAGTACGAACGGGCTGTCGTTAAATCACACATTATGAAAAAGACCCGCTGAACAAGAACAATTACTTCTTGTCAGATTTTTACGTCCAATGGAAATACATTCAGGAGTACATACAACACAAGCATTTCTCAAACAAACAAATCTTTTATTATACAGATATTGGGCTAAGTTTTATATTGTATTCTGTATTTAAAAATGAATCATAAAATTATTAACATAACCGTAGTATATCTTTTTTGTAACCACGAAGTGATTTTTGAATTAAAGAAAATTAAAAATAAAACAAATAGTGAATATTTTTGTGTCTCCTTTTGCTTCTGACCTAATAAATAAAACCAATTTTGTGGTTACGTAGAAAAATACCTTAAAAATCTCTCAACTTAAAATTGTCATTTGTTATTCTGCATCGATTATTATTTAAAAAATATTTTGAAAGTGGCTTTAGATTATCCTCCCCACATTGCTTTTAAATGACTGTTATACATATATATATATATATATATATATATATATATAAAAAAACTAACTAATAACAGACTAATAGCTAACGCTTCTTTGGGCTAAAAAAAAAAAAAAAAGAAAAGAAAAGAAAAAAATCAAAGATAAAGAAATATCTGATGTAGTCAATTGGTATGAAAAGATACGAAATACTTTGCAAAGTAAAAAAAAAAAAAAAAAAAAAAAAAAGATATAACAATGTTCGCTCATTATTACAAGGAACTATCAAAAGATATGAGTCTATGATATGATAAAGGTAAACAAAGAGATACATTTCGAGTGAACATTTTTCTGCAATCTTAGAAAGGGTTGAGAAACATTTTTTATATCAGCGTTAAACTCGAAAACCTAGCAATTTATCGAAAATGCAAATATCGAAATGCCTCCTAATAATGTTGAAACTCAATTTCACAAAGAAGAAAACTAATATCAGATAACGAGAATGACAATACTATCTCAAAGTGACAAAACTGTTTCTTAACTGGACGGCATTGGAAGAGGGAGAAATTATATTTCGAACATCCTATCTCAAGAGAGAAAATTTTTCTCTTTTATAAACAATAGCTAATTGCAATAACTAAATAACATAATTACAATAACTAAAATAACATAAACAAATACTGCTAAATTTTTTTGAACCATAACTTAATACTTTTGACTATATAATATAATGTTTAAGCACTAATAATGATCCCATTAAAATTTTTATTGTATCGCTATTGTACTTATTCATATACGTATATACGAGTCAGTTTCCCTTAGAAAGTCCAACACGAAGGCATTCCTCCCCTTAGGCAGATAGCCCTCGAGTGCTTTGCCGGGATTAAATAAGACAAAAAAAAAAAAAAAAAAAAAAAACTTTTCCAACCTTTTCCATCAGTATCAATTTCGAAAGAAATGTTACATAAAATTTTACTTAAATAAAAAGAATAAAATAATACAATTGCAATAAATAAAATAACATAAATTTTATTAATTATGATTAATTACGTATATTAATTTATGTAATCAATAAAATTACATAAATAAAAAGAAATATTATTATGAAAAGGAAATTACATAAATCACTTTAAAAGGAAATATTAAAATCTTCACAATGTACATTTAGGTTAATGTGACCAGATATCCCTCATTTGAAATTACTGTGCCTCTTAGTGTGCCCGCGTATTATCGCTAACCCAGAATAACAGATTGCCGATTTTCGAAAACATATGAGCTTCTGATAAATAAGTCCACTGGATATCAAGTCCGTAAAATTATTAGCAAACTAACGGAAGCAATTAGCAAAATTAATTAGCAAAATTATTAGCAAAATAATGTAAAGCAACCAAAAACACAAATACGATGTAGCAGCACTGGAATCGCTAAAGAGAATGTTGCGCTTAGTCTGTCTGTCACTAGCCAAATAGAGCGGAGGAATCCTAGCTATTAGCAACGTAAGTATGAGGAACAATGAACGATCATTTGGGCAAGTAGAAAAGAACTGCCAGTATATCACGCAAGATCATCATATTTGCAATAACATATAACATAAACAGCTGAAAAAACGACAATTGTAGGAATAAGATACATAATATATCAGTACATACAAATGATTTTTTTAATTAATATTATTTACAATACAGAGCTCATTGCCATAGACTTAATCTTCCTTAGAAAGCCCAAAAATCTCCTCTAGAATGAGGTGGGGTATTTGAAACTTATCTAACATGTTGCCGCATTTTTTAATTCAGGTGTCTTATCTGGATTACTCGACCAATATTGAAGCCGAAAAGATTTTGCACCTCTTTCATAACTTTGAACAGCTCTGAAATGTCAGAGCTATCATTTCATTTGTATTATTGAAAGTGTTCCCATCTGTAGTTTTGCGAGGTTGTATTATCCGCAGCATTAATTTTGGGAATGTAGCTCTTACTTTGTGCATTAAAATTATCAAAACTAGTAGGTTTGAGAGTTTGGGCACAGTTTACTCCAGGTTTAATAGCTGAATTTCTTACATATACATTTACTGATGAGAACTTAGGGCAACCCCTATACGAGGCCACATGGGAGCCGAGACAGTTCGTACACTTGGAAGCATCTGAAAGAAATATCTTCAGTCACTTCAGTTTAGGCTAAAAATATCTGAAGAACAAGTTTTAAAAAAATTATTTTTAAAAATTCACAAATATGACACAACTTAAAATACGTCATCAACGAAAAATCAGATTTCACTGCGCCACTGAAACAATCGAGAGTAACTGTTAAGGAATGATAGCGCTTTTTCAAACTGTTGCAGTGAAGTTGAAGCTTTTACTTTGCATTTTTGAGGGCTTACTCTTATTAAGATTCAAAATACGATTTTAAATTTGCAGTTTTCTGTAAGATGCTTTATTTTAAGGCATAAATTCAAATTCAAGAGATTTCTAGTTTTTTATTTTGGAAGTTATCAGCAACGGAGTAACAGAATAATTTGATTGTATCAAATATGCCAAGTTTGTACACAGCTTAATTATATGTATCTTATTAAGATCAGATGCATGAACATAGGAAATTTTAAAATATGCATAATATCTCACGCTCACATCCCCAGTTCCCATCTCATTTTTTCCATTTCAGGTTAATTTTTTCCACAAAATTATGAAACAGAAAGCTATTAAAATTTCAAAAGAATCACAATTCAAATGATTTTAATTAAATGAATGTGAAAAATGCAGTCAAAGTTAGCACCCGTCTTTTATATTCGCATTTAAAATACAGTTTCAATAAAAATTTATGGCTTATTTTTAGCCGTGTTTTAACAGTTATCAGTGTAATAAAGTGATTTAATCATATTTCACTCATCAGTCATTCATAAGATCTTTCAGTCATTCATTAACTCAACTTTAGACGCTTGCATATGATGTAAATAAACTCTTCAGTTTCCTAAATTGATCTATAATATTCTAGCAATCTTCTGTGTTCGGTCCAAATTATAAGGTACATTTAAAAAAGAAATGCAAGGAAAATAAAATCATCATTATTTCTTTTTTCCCTTTTTATACAAGCAGAATGAGCGTGTTTCAAACAATAACCGCGGAAGACGGTAGGAAATAAAATCATAGTGTGACAGGTAAAGTGACATGAAAAGAAATTTCCTGATTAATTTTTTTTATGTTATTCCTTTTATTTGTGAGAAATAAAAGAAATTGCGTGCATACTGGAGTTTTCTAGTTTTATACACATAAACACAGAAATTTTATTATTATTTTTTCTATCTTTAATGACAAGAGAATATTTATTTACTTTTTTATCATTTATGTTGCTTATTATAAACCTTAGATATATGAATTAAGCAAATTGTATGACATTGTTTTATCAAAAGGAATTATAACTATTATCATATTTTTCTTAACAGTCGATAAAAGCTTCAATATTGCTTCTGAGAGGATATTAGATGTTTTCCTACATAAAATCTGGAAGTATGGAAGTATAGGGTTGGTAAGAAAGTAATTTCGGTGTTTTAATGTGAAATGAAATTCAATTTCTTTTACACAAAAACGAACTTTAATGAGTCAAGTATCTCCATTCTGTTCGACGACCTTTTGGTAACTTCATGATTTCGCGCTCGTTCACCTTGTGGTCTTTATCAGCAAAAAATTCAACCAAATGCCATTTAAAATCCTCGTTATTACAGAAATTTTTGCCATTTAAGAAGTTTTGTGAGCTTCGAAATGAATGATAATCCGATGGTACAAGTCAGAGCTACATGGGGGAGGCGGCATCACTTCCCAATCAAGGCACAATAATTCTGTTATATGTTTCTAAAGATGTGGGAGGCCTTGGACTGTCGTGGATTCCTTTGTGATTTGCCAATTCTGTCCTTTTCTCTTTGATTTCATTAGTTTTCGGCAGTAAATATTTGAGGTGATGCTTCGGTTGTTTTTGCAGCGCGAAATATACAACACCTTTGTAATCCCACCCAACTGACAGCAAGATCTTTTTTGATGCAATTTAACTTTCGATACGATTTGTGCTGATTCTTTATGCTTGAATCATGATTCGGTTAATATTATTGTAGACGATCTATTTTCATCATAAATCGTAATGATTTTAAAAAAAAGATGGTCGACTACATCACGCTGAAAGGCGTATCGCAAATACTGATTCGTTTCGTGAAGTGAATTTCTTTCAATTCATGTTGAACCCAAATATCAAGCTTCTTAACGAGTCCAGGACATCTTATGTGATTTTCAATTGTTGTGCGTGTAAGATGCATTTAACCTTTTTATAGACACTTGCCCAATCAGTGAAGATTCGATTATGGCTTTAATTTTGTCATTATGAACTTCAGAAGGTCGGCAAGAACGATGGCCATTTTCAAATGAAAAATCTCCAGAATGAAATTTTTAAACCAACTCTAATGCGCTTTTGCAGCTGAGAATGGTGGTTCGGTAAAACCATTGAAACTAGTCCTGTGAAAATTTTAAAATATGACGCTGATTTTTGTTGTTTGACTTCTGAATTAGTATAAGATTGAAACCTAAGATAAAAATGTCAGCTGCCAAACCCCAAAAGAAAAAAAATATAAGATTGACAGAAAAACAACAAAACGAACATAACACCATCTATTTGTGCAAACGGAAATAAATTTCTCGCCAACCCAATAAAAAACGTCTTTCAACTGAGGTATAATTTTATTCTTGATCACTAGAAATTCATTTAATATCTAAATTTCACTCAATAATAATTTTGCAATTTCCAAGTTTCCAATATGAAAAGTGACAGGAAATTATCGGAAAAGGGTGTGCCAACATGCAGCTCTTAAACAAAAATTACTGTCTTATTCTGGCGTGGGCTGCGAAGGTTGTTTAACCACAACATGTCCTTATGTAGGCAGACGCAAGCGAAACTTTCGTTCGTTTGAACTTTCTTTTATGAACTTTCTCGACCTAGACAGGACAAATGTTTCAGCCCACATGGCTACCCACAGCTCAGTCACACGAATTCATCCACCTGAAGAAGTAAGGAAATTAGGAATAGGACTGTATCTCTTGTATGATTGAGTAAGAAAACGCAATATTTCTTTATTCCTGTAATGTTGAGATAAATGAATGACTGAAGTTTAAGATCATAAGCAAAGTAATTTTATATTTTAACTGTCTAAAATTTCATTCTTTCACAAAATATTTAAATTGCGAAAATTTTACAAGAGCTTCATTACTGTAAAATTTGGTCTTGGATTGATATTTTCTTAATAGAAAATTTAACTGGTTGTAAAGGCATCAGAGCAGAGGTCTTTTTTTTTTCGAGATGGGAAGCTATTAATAACATATCTTTTATTCTCGAGAAGGGGAAGGATCTCTCATTTGACAATTTCAAAATATATAAAACCTTTCTGTAAAATTAACGCTAATCTAAGACTCAATTTTTTCCTAATTTTAAATTAATTACTGGCAAGCGTCTCAACCAAACGTTTTAATAATGTTTTAAAACTGTAATATGTTAATTCTAATTTATTAGGGTATTTCAGCATTCATAGTTAATGATTTTACTTAAATAAGTAAGTTCAAAACATATATTGTTAAAATGTTATACTCAGAATATACCTAAATACAAAAATACAAAATTTCATAATACGTAAGCAGCTTGTGAATCAAAATTTGTAATAAATAGTTTAAAATTATATTAGGTAGTTAAGATATATTGCAAATATGACGCTGATTTTTGTTGTTTGACTTCTGAATTAGTATAATGTTTCTCCTTTACACATTGTAAACATTACAAAAAAACATTACAAAAAATGTAATGTTTTATATTACAAAAACATTACAAAAAACATTACAAAAAATGTAATGTTTCTCCTTTACACATTTGCTTACAAATGTAATATGAATTATTATGATTGAAATATATTCATTTTTTCCTTCTACGGGTAAAGACATTCAACTTATTAAAAGGAAGGAAAATTTTTTTAATGGAAATACAAATATTTATGCATTTATATAAAAACATCAAATTCAAGGCTGCTTCAGTTTTTGGTAGAAGCTACCACAAGAAAGAACGCAGAAATTGCTTAAAATAACAAACAGCTGTTAACAGATTAAGAATATATACGGCAGGGCCGGGTCTGAGTCGATGCAACTGATGCGACAGCACCGGGCGGCAGAATTTAGAGACGATAAAATATTTCGAATTTTAGAGCGGCACAAGACGGAAGAATTTATTTCGTTTTCGTTTGTTTAATTACGGCAAAGCATACTAGGGCTATCTGCCTACGGAATAATTTAATCAACGCAGAGACAGCCTGTGAGGATAAATGCCTAACGCCGTCCTTGTATATACACACATAAATACATAAACAGGTACGTGATGGGCAAGCGAGTATACATTTGCAAGGTCTTACCCCCCCCCCACAAATGGCGGGCCCTAGCCATTTATAGGCCTTGGCCAGTACTAAGGCCAGAAGCTGTGGTCTCTTTATTATGGAGACACTTAACAGGTGGGCCACTGTTTCCTTCTATTGAAGGAACAACAAATTACATCCATGTTTCCTCCGGGATTCGAGCCCGGTTACTTCGGTATGCCAGTCATAGTCACTAACTTCTTTCCTGCAAAGTCTTATGTAATCAGCATTT
Source organism: Stegodyphus dumicola (assembly GCF_044657685.1). Lineage (NCBI taxonomy): Eukaryota > Metazoa > Arthropoda > Arachnida > Araneae > Eresidae > Stegodyphus > Stegodyphus dumicola. Next base: position 22,905,500 of record NC_140776.1, on the reverse strand, counting down.
ATATATATCAGAGTTAATAAGTGGTGTTACCGGAAAACGAGAATTAATAGTTTTTCAAAATACGGACGGAGATTTGGGAGGGCAAAATTTCGTGGACCACTTGCACCCTTTTTGAATTGAAAGCGTATAAAACTTGAATTACTGTAACGAAAATTAAACGCCAAGTGATTTTTACCTTTTTGTCATTTTAAGACGCGTGTTTGAAAAGAAAGTAGTAGTGGTAAGATAATTAATTCAGAGAGCAGATTTATTGAAGAATTAAAAAATGATATTAATTTGTTGCGAATCTGTATTAAGTTATATTTTTATTCTACAGAAAATATTTTGTCTTACTGAATTATTGAATAATTATGAAAATGCAATTTTACAGGTGACAGGTGAGAGCAGGTTCCGGACACCCGGGCGGCTTTCATTGACTATTCGGGTATCGACCGGATCCCGCAACTGTCCAAAAATACAACAACATTGCCAAACAGGGGCTGATGTTGGAGGACAGACGTATTGAGGATTCTTACAGTACCAATGCTTATTACAATATATAACAATTAGAGAGACTTTACATCAGGGCCCACCAGCGTCCGAGCGGTAAAGTCGTTAAACACTGGTAGTTCGTTCGGCCTGGGGCTCTAGAGCGGTAAAGTCGGTGAACACTGGTAGTTTGGTCGAGCTCTAATCTTCGCGAACGGGTTTGCTGCATGAACAGTGTCGTGGTTCTCCTCATATATAACGTATAGTATACGAGCCAGTTTTCCTTAGAAGACCTTCACGAAGACAACCATCCCCTTAGGCTGATTGCCATCGTGTGCTTTGTCATAACTAAATAAACCAAACCAAACTTATAATAGCCAAGTATTTCGGCTAGTTTTTATACCATTTATAGCTCTGGTAGAAACTTTCTTTCCGATACTTAATATTTGAAATTCCCGTAGGATAAGATTTTGATACAGCAGCGAAGAAAAATATTTAAACAGCGAGCTTTTCCGCATATGAATTTTTTCATGCTGCAAACGTGGTAGTAAATTGCACAAGAATCCTAAGAAAGCCTTGATTTAGCAAAGTAAGAGTTATACGCAGATTTTTCGGGGAAAATGCAGATTAGTTCTGAAAGTACTTTTTTTTCCTTTCTTTCATAATTCCATTGTTCTTTTCAATTTTTTTTTATGAATCGCATGCCAACACATGCATACGTAAGAAAACCTATATTACTACAAGATTCTTTCTTTTGTGAACATTTTTACACAAAATTTCTAGATACGGGCTACACTGCTATGAAATATTCCTCCAAACTAAGACAACATCTTTATATATATATATAAGCGGTTAAAGTGTGTGTCGCCGATAGTTTATTGTTGCCACTCGGAAAAATGAGCGCGCAAATTAACGTTTCCGCAGTTTTTAATTAATATCTCGGCCGATTAAAGTCATACGAAGATGAGAACGGTATCGATGGACTCGGAGAATTTTTTGGAATCCGAGGATACGCGTCTCGAATTTCAACTCGGCGCCGTTCCGTAGATATTCGAGAAAAAAGAATTTGGCACGTAGCCAAATCCCAGTAATAGGAAAAAACCCAAGAAAGAAAGTGGAAAATGTAGAGAAAACGTAGGGGAAAATTAGTTTTTAATTAATATCTCGGCTAATTAAAGTCCCACGAAGACGCGAATGGTCAAAATGGCGTGCCACGGACCTGCGGAATCCAACGGTGTGCTTCGCTAAGCCCGGAAGCCAGCCGTTTCGGAGGAGATAATGTTACTTCACCCTATACATATATATGCGGCTTAAGTGTCTGTTTGTCACCGATAGTTTATTGGTTGCTCGCGTAACTGTACTAGCCAATGGAGTGACGTTGAAACGGCACAGGGTTGCCGTATTAATCGAGACATAGACAATTTCCTGTAAAACTTGCCTTTCCTATGACCATCAATAAATCTCAGGGCCAAACGCTTAAGCGTGTTGGCATTTTTTTTACCTGAGCCTGCATTTTGGACACGGTCAACTTTATGTTGCCTGTTCAAGAGTTCGTGAAGGAACGGACGTAAAATTAAAAAATAATTGATGGTGCTCTGGAAGGCGAGCTTAAAAATGATGGGAAGATCTACACGAGAAATGTTGTGTCCAAAGAGATCTTTGGCATGTGAATTAACATTTTATTATTTAAATCACCTTTATTTATTGAGCTAGCGGTGGCTTTTAAGAAATGTACCGCCACTGGTTTCCTTCATTGCACTCTACTTTAAACAATTAAGCTAGTAGAAGGGGGAAACCCCGTAAGGCAGTAAGCAAAGGGGCGTCCTCGCCGCCTACCCTGGGTAATTCAGTTTGAATTGGCAGACATCTTTGTACAAATCATTTTAATTACAATTTATAATATCTAGAACAGCGAAATCGTAAATTTTGGGCATCAATATTGGTAAAAAAGTGACGCGAAATTTCGGAACATTTTTATAAATTCGAAAAATCGATAATTATCCTTCAAATATTTCAAGAATAATTGTAGAACACCAGGCACGGATGAATTCATTTAGAATTCATCTGTGCCTGGTGTTCAGGATTGGTCTAAAACGATATCATTAGAGCTCTTTTCATGGAATTTTAAAAGCGAACATTTAAAGCAAGAAGGGTAAATGTTCGACGCATCTTCAGAAAACAACTTTAAATAAATGTCTTAAGAGAAATAACTAGACCAACAGAGTAATCAATATAAAAGTTTAACTCTTTGCATATGAATCTCACATGATTATAGCATTTATTAAATAACCTCAATAAACCTTTCCAGAATTTTAATTTCCAGCATTAGACTTCTTACACAAGTTCTTCCTAGATGTATACAAAACCTAATCTGTATAATAGGTATTATTACAGTAAAATTTAAAATTTAAGTTAAATTAACCTGACATGATTACTGTGACGATTAATGTAGCTCAACTAATTTCAGAATCTCAATTACCAGTATTCCTAAAGTTTGTATAAAACCAACTATTTATTTTTCTGTAAATCTAAACTATTCCATATATCTACCTATTTAACAATAAGCATTCAAAAAAAAAAAAAAAAAGTTTAAGCTATTAATGAAAACTATATACTTACAATTTCAGCAGCAAATATCAAAACCAAAGCTACCCGCATGGTCTTCCTGTAAAAAGAAAAATGCTAAATATAACGTAATGTAAGATTTCACATAGTTATTCGTACATAAACTTATTTTAACAATTATTTTTGAGAAGATAATTAGTTCTTATTTGACGAGTTACCATTATGCAAAATAATTGACCACACTTTTTACGCCAATATGGTGAAAAATGAAATCCAAAAAGCTGTATAAAACACTTTAAATTTCGATAAAAGTGTATAATTCATTTTATGCTTAAAGAAACACCTTTATTTGATTTAAACATCTGTGAGAATTAATTTAATATATTCAATTTAAATAAATAGAAATCAAATGATTATCCTCAGGCATTTTTAACATATGGTGTTGGAAAAATCTTAAAATTATTAGTCCAAATGGCTTTGCCCCTGAAGGACTACTGGTTTCGTTTTGCAATTTTGCGTTGAATCACTATAAATGTCCGTTTTACTTTTCAAACTGTTGTCACCAAATGTTAGAGTCCTGAATTATATTTGAAGAAATCAAATAATGAAAAATCTGCATAAATGTATGTATATTTCTCGCATTATGATAAAACAACGGTACATAGAGCCTTCGAATTTTGAATGACTTAATCCTCCTACGAATATGGGCACGTGGAAGACCCAATTTGAAATTTAGAATTTGTTTTATGATCGATTTCCTATTTTCTAAAACTTTAACGAATTTCTGAGTAACAAACTCAACGATTTAAAAGCGAGCCTTAAAAAGACCTTTTTTTTTTATCTCTAGCGTGCGGAATTGTGTATCGGAAGTTCTAAAGATAGTCTCATTTTAAAATTCTAAATATAGGCTCATTTTAAAATTATTTTGCGACATTGCTATTGAACTGAATTTTATGGTTTAAGTGCAAAGAACATGATATTTAATAAATAAAGGTAACACACAAAACGTCAAAAAAAAAAAAAAAAAAAAAAAAAAAAAAAAAAAAAAACGCCCCTTTGAACGTAATTTAAAATCTGAAACCTTTCAGATTTTTTTGCGATGTACAGCCTTTTATTTTTCATTTAATTTGAAACATCTTTTATTGACTGCAATTATACTGCATGCGGTGGACTGCACAGAGATGAGAAAATCGTGTGTGCGTTCCCCGCAAGTCACTGTTTCCAAGCTTTTATGATGTGCCATATGAGATGGTCTGACATCGCAAGCGCAATAATTAGTTCCAGTTAGCAAGTACAAGAGACATAACTTCACGACCAGTGCCAAGAGATTTTAGTGTCCCACGCTGTGTCTGTTGTCAAAGCCTCTCGATTTCAGGAGGGCTGACGAACCAGTGATCTTGTTTTTCCTCTGATATCGTTCCAGACATAATGAATCAGAGACTGTAAAATACTACTGAAAAATTAAGGAGGCTTGGCTAATTCAGACTGCAGCTTGTTTCCATGGGAATAACACACCAGAATACTCTAGTTTTGAGTTCAGAAATGCAGGAAGTATTACGCAACCTCACAGATATATTAATCTTTATATGGAATCAGAAGCGCTACCTGCCGCCGGTATCCACACATTCATTATGATCAACTGGATACTTTGTGAATTAAAAGGTATTTAAATTATGTTGATCAATTACAGAGAGTAGTCGGGAGGTGATCCACCAAAACAATTCCGCATGTCGCATAAGAAACGTGTTTTATTAATTTTAATATTTCTGAAAATGATGATAAATGTATAATTTAGATATATCATAAATTAAATATACTCTAAATTATAACAATTAAATACATTAGTAAAAATAAAACACGAATTTCAATTATTATGGATTATATTTTGACGTTTTTAAATCACGCGGCTTGTTAAGAAATTACAGATCAATCGAAATTGGAAGATAAATAAAAAATTTACTATTATACCAATGGCAACACTCAGAAAACTGACTGTTTGGAAGCAATGTCGAAGATAAATTAAAAACTTTGTTTTGTGCAAGACAAAACATGGCAAAATTTGCCATGTCGAGAAGCCGGTAAACGCATGGCAGGGTAATTTCAAATTTAGCATTATGCCCCAGGAGATAAACTTTCGTTTTAGTGCGTAGGAAAGGTACGAGGAAAGGAAAAGAAAGAATAAGTAGAGATACTTGGACAGCAATAATAATTTAATGATCTTTAAATGTTTATTTATTGTATTCTTTCTTGACATAGTAATAACACATGGAACACATATAACTAATTAAAGCACTGTATTTACCATTAAGCTCGGGTATGTCTGTACATTTTACCCAAATATTTCGATGCAGATTTCTATGTACAGCTACTAAGCGGGGTATTCAGATTTTAAGTTCGATATCTTGTATTTATTCTGCTATGAAAATCGCATGAAAAATCATGCAGGACAGAAGATAATGTTAAAAATGAAAATACCTGTTTTTAAATATTTGATATATCAAATTGCATGCCGCTTTAAATTGTTTTTATCATAATTAGTAATAATGGTCATCTCATAATTCACAGCACAATGAACATGCATTCATAAAACGCATATACTCACAGCATAGTCTTTAACAATTTTATTAAAAGTGATGCATAATTTTATTCTTTACCCATCAACAAAAAATTACACATTCGCATAGTGCTGTGACATACCTCACTTAGTAACATCAGACATCAGACATACAACAGACATCATCATGACAGTAACATCAGAACAAGCCCAAGAAATTCATTGTGGCAAGGAGTACAAGACTGCGCCTGTCGTTGGCAACAGCCTTGAGCACCATACAGGTGACAGTACGACTTCGCTCAGTTCCGCCCCCAATTTTGAGGAAGAGCATCCTGGGGGTGTTGGTCCTAGAGTCTTTCTCTACCATCAATCTCTCGAGAGGAATTTCGGCATGCCACATATCTAGAGTGGCTTCCATGCCGCACAAATATTATACATTTAACAAACATGCCTTCTGCGGGATTCGAACTAGGTCCCTTCGGTACTGCAGTAAGTTCTAATCACTATACGATAGTCGCATTGTTTACTTTGTATACAACAGCAGTTCCTATTTTCCGATTACTCATCTTCAGATGAACTATCGGTTTTTGTATTGTGTTAGGAATATTTTTTCCATCACAGTAACTCATTTTAAATTTGATCCATTTCATTTGAACTGTCCTTTATTTCAAAACTTTTCCAAATGATGTCTCGGCACACCATCCCCATGCTAATAACACCCATAGACTTTACCCAGTTCACAACTAGTTCACAGTCCATCATAGATATGAGATTCAAGATTCGTAGATACGGCTAAAATAATTGAGGCTATAAATTCAGATATTACTTCCGACACTTTTCCCTTTCATTTCCTTTAACTTTAGAAAAAGATAAAAAGTAACATTTAGAAACTTGTATTCTTTTTTCGCAACATATTATAAAACTTTCACTTCACGACTAACATTTTCTAAAAGAATTAAAAAAAAAAAAAAAAAAAAAAAAAAAAAAAAAAAAAAAGAGTAAGAAAGAACAATAAAATCTTGTTTCCTGACAAAATCTTTGTAACCGGGGGGAAAATGTCGAAATCTTATGCCTCCGAGACAATAGAACAAGACAGCTTTATTCCGTGGGAAATAAAATGGAAGTAAATTGTGTTATAAAGCTTTGAGGGAAATGGTTGACACTTTTGTCGAAAATGCTTTTCTTAAAAGTTCACTGCAACTCTTTCCCAGACACACGCATATATAACAACACGCAAATATTCTCAGCAATTGTTGGCTAGAGATTTTCGGACTTTAAGAATGGCTGAATTATGGGTTGGACGCATGTGCGCATTTATGATGAGTCGTCGGTCCCTCAGGGTTAAAGACTCAGTTTAGTCCATTTTTCTTTTTGTTTTTTCTCTTTCCATTCAAAGAGAACATATGAATAATGCATGAGCATTCTTCTATGCAGGGACAATGGAAACTTAAATCCCTGCCCACCGGAAGAAAGGGAAAGGCTTTTAAAGATCCCACAGAAGAACGCCCTTGAAATTGAGTAACGTTAAACAATTTTAACGCTTGGAAATACAAATGATGAAAGATAAGTTGCATATTAGTGCAATCTATAAAGAGCATAAAAGGAATGAATCAGTTCCTTTAATAAGACTTCTATATTTCAGGGTTAATGAACTAAATTGTGATAAAAAAATACAGGGTGTCTCGAAAGGTCGTAACCAAACTTAACATGCTGGTCTGTCATATCATGACAAACAAGATTTACATAAGAACTTGTGTCCGGAAATGCGAACGGGTTCGCTAGAGGGCAATGTTGGCAAGCGTAGAGGGAAAAAAGAAAGGATGTAGAAAGAGGTGTTAATATGACTTTCGGCCTTCAGCGGCTGAGTGGTAAAAAGCCGCTGAACACTAGTAGTTCGGGCCCAGGTTCGAGTTCAAACGAACGGGATGGTTGCATGAGTGTTTTCGTGGTTTTCCCCATGTATAACGTAAATAAGAGCTAGTTTCACTTAAAAAGACCTCCACGAGGCATATCTTCTTTCCGTGTAGTGCTTAAGGACGAAGCACGTAATAACTTAATATTTTAATATTTCTTTGAAATGCAACGATTATTTTTCTGTTTGAGATATAATCATAGTCTCAATTTTTATGAAAAGTAATTCAGAAAATGTACGATGTTTTCATAAATTAATCATAACAATTTTATAATGTATTTTATAAGTTAGCTACTCAAGAAATAATTGTACAACCTTATTTTGCTAAAAACATCCTACTTTTAAGAGAATACACTTAGCACGAATATTGCTTTTTGAAATTATCAACATAACTGCGTTTTTATCAACATAACTTAGGAAAAAAATAATTTTGTCAACAAAATTTCTAATTTCTAAATAGTTTCATCTTCACCATTATTGTTATTATTTAAGCATCCCAAAGCGAAATTTAATGCTAAACTTTCGAAGGCCTTTCAATTTATGACTTTGGGGACACTTGAGAAAAGTGTTTATTATAAGGTTTGTACTCAAACGATCCAAAGAAGAAAATGCACAGCTATGTCTAGAAAAATTAAAACTTTATGATAAAGCAGTATTTACGATTTAATTTATGATAGAACAGTATCATATCAAGATCACGAAGATCTTACCCTCATCTTTTCAAAGTACTCGCTTTAAACACATGAAATTATATGTCTTAAATTTCTGAGCGATTAAATCAAACTAATAGGCATCTTACTAATGTTTAGTTTGTGATTTTTCAAGTGTTCAACTGGCATTTGCCTACGAACCTCAGATCGCGATTTTTAAAAGCTTCATAACTTTTACTAGCCCGAAAGGGCCTTAGCCCAAATGGGCTAGTATTCTCGAACCGAGATTTTGCATCGTCCATTATAAACGGAGAATGACTTTCCAAATTATTGCCGCATAATACTATCGTCCTGTATTATCTTTAAAAAAAATTAAACAATGAAGAATCTGCATGTATGTATGTATGTTCCTCGCATTGTGGAAAACGACGGTACCTAGAGCCATTAAATTTTGAATAACATTGTCCTTCACCAGAAAATGTGGACCTGAAAGACCGAATTTCGAATTTTATGTTTTGTATTTTTTAAAACTTTAATGAAATTTTGATTAACAAACTCAGCGATTTGAAAGCGAGCAGTAGCAACAATGTACGGAATCAAAAATGTTTTCTGTAGCGCGCGAGACTGCTTATCAGGAGCTTGCAATTTTTAAATATTTTGCGGATTTTGCTGTTGAAATATCGAATTTTATGTGGCGTAAATTCGAGGAACATGATATTTAATAAATCAAGTTAACCCACAAAAGGTTAATTAAAATAAAAGACAAAGCAAATAAAAAATTTGAAAGCCTTCAGATTTTAAATTATGCCCAAAGGGGAGTTTTTTTAACGTTTTGTGTGTTGCCTTTATTTATTAAATATCATATTCTTGGCACTTAAACCACATAAAATTCAATTTAACAGCAATATCAGAAAACATTTAAAAACATATCTTTATAATTTCCGATAGACAGTCTCGCGTGCTGGAGATAAAAATATTTTTCTCCGTAGACTGTTGCCATTGCTTGCTTTGAAATCGTTGAGTTTGTTAATCAAAAACTCGTTAAAGCTTTATAAAATATGAAATAGATAACAATTCAAAATTCAAAATTCGGCATCAGGTGGCCATATTCGGGTCAAGGATTACGTGATTGAAAATTTGATGGTTCTAGGTGCGGTCGTTTTTTTCAAAATGCGAGAAACATACATACATTTATGCAGGTTCTTCATTATTTAATTTCTTTAAATATAATACAGAGCAAGAATATTTGGTGGGAACAATTTGAAAAGTGATTCAAATTTTTCTAAAGATTCAACGCAATATCCCGTTTTGAGACTAATAGCCCTTTTCAGCTAATGCAAGCTCAGGGAGAGTGTAAAATCTTTAACAAACTCATTTCGGCGACTGTTACAATCTGAAACTTTACGGTATTTTTTAAATTAGTAGTCCAAAGGGTCTTTGTCCGTGAAGGTTTTCGTTTTGCGATTTTGCGTTGAATCACTATAAATGTCCGTTTCATTTTTCAAACTGTTGCACCAAATGTTAGAGCCCTGCATTATATTTGAAAAAATTAAATAATGAAAAATCTGCATAAATGTATGCATACTTTTCGCATTGTGATATAAAATAACGGTACATAGAGCCATCCAATTTTGAATGACGTTATCCTACTGCGAATATGGGCATGTGGAAGACCAAATTTGGAATTTGTTTTATTATCGATTTCATATTTTGTAAAACTTTAAGGAATTTTTGAGTAACAAACTCAACGATTTCAAAGCGAGCAATGGCAACAATCTACGGGGGTTAAAAAAAAAAAGAAACTTTTTATCTCCAGCGCGCGGAACTGCGTATCGGAAATTCTAAAGATAAGCTCATTTTAAAATTATTTTGCGACATTACTATTGAACTGAAATTTATGGTTTAAGTGCGAAGAACATGATATTTAATAAATAAAGGAAGGTAACACGGAAAAAGTTTAAAAAACGCCCCTTTGGACGTAATTTAAAATCTGAAACCTTTTAGATTTTTGCTTTGATAATTTTTTTTATTTATATATTATTTTCCTCTTTTCTAAAAATTTTTGAAATTATTTTTATTTACCGCTTTTGACAGCTCATACATTTACATGCCATCGTTCATTAAATCTACTAGTCACAATCTAAAGGCAGGACATTCTTAATGTTTTGTAATGATTCCCAATCAAACACAAGCACAGTTAGCTCTACGACTTTACAATAACAATGAGTTGCATAACATTTCCTGCGTTACAAAAATAAACTGGAATTTCCAAATCGTTTGCAATCTTCGATAGCGAGTTAACTGAAATTCCAAGAACAATTACCATCGATGTGTTTAAAGATCCCACTATCGTGTTAAAAGATAATGCATGCTTCACAGAAAAATGGGAACAACCTCAAATGTCGCATACACGAGCTTTATAACGAAAGCATAAGTGAAAGTTTACTCACAGCTACGACTATTGCTTGGAAATCGCACGACATTTAATTTCATTACCTATTATTTCTAAAGGTATTTATTGTGACTTCATGCAATAGCCTTTTGTTTCTGTAACTTTTGCTTTCGTTTTCTCCGGCGTAACGGCCCTTCAATTTTAACGGTATGGTGTGTAACGAGCGAATGCATAAAAAGCGGTATCATTTTGTTTTGGCTTTGCTTTGTTTCTTTTTCCTCCCCTTCCTCCCTCAGTAAAGAAAATCGTGATGTTAGGCATCTTCATTTCAGCTAGGTTGATGGCCACAGTATCAGAGGTCAAGAATCAGAAATAATTCGGCTTCAGTCTCAGGATTTCTCTGAATGTTTCTGAATTATAATTTCAATAAAGACTGGCTCTTCAGTAATGATGCGTTCATAACAAGAAACCTTTTCCGTTATGAATATCAGTCTCGAGAGCATCATCGCTTCTTGAATTTCTGTGAGAATTCTTGCCAAAATCTATCCGAAATCCTCTTTGAATTTTTCTTGCTTAATTTCCGTGTTTCTCATATTCTAAGCTGTGCAGTTATTGGATTTAAAAAAAGCAAATATAAATAAATTCTAACAATTTTATACTAAGTGTGTAATATATAACGCAAGAAACAATTTTTATCAATTATTTGATTAGAAAAGAATATAAGCACCAGGAATTTAAGAAGTACGTTTATTATATGTATTTAAATCGCTTAGTCTGTTAAGAAATTATGTATTGATTAACTTCGAAAAGTACTGTTACGAATTTTGTATTTGTATAGCTAATTTTAGTAGAACGGTTATTAAAATTGTTGTATTTTGCCCTTGGAATGCAGCGTGAGAGAAATTTTAAGAGAAAGCTATGCCGGGCATTTAACATTCAGTAAGTTTATCTCGGTAATTTCTATTTATATTGAATAAAAGTAATTGAACACTATGTTAACTGTAACCCTAATTTCATCCTTTTACTGAATTCTAGAAATATAGTGAAGCAGAAAATGCTAGAACTATTTCCCGCGGGGTAAAAACTATTTAAAGCCGGAGAGAGAAATCTAAGCTCAGTTGTTTAGTTAGTTGATTAGTTATTGTTATTACGAGTTGTAGTTCCACGTGAACTGAGATAAATCGTACTAGCTTTCTCCTTTAAGTGCTGTGCATTGCGTTCCATTTAGCATTTTTTTAGTAGTTTGAAGTATAACTACTACTGATTATTGCTGAGTGATATTGTGAGCACTTGTACGAATATCTCTGAGGAAAATTTCAGAGTTCTGATATACTTCTTTTGGTAAGAATAAATTGTATTAAGCTATTATCGGACTTGTGCATTTAATCTGTTACGAACCCGTACGCACACAATAATACTATATTAAACATCTTACGTTTTACCGAATGGCAATACCGTGAGAACTAGCTACGGCGAGGCGCGTGGAAAATATATGAAACATCTTATATTTCGTACAATGGAAGTTTGTTGAACGAGCGATAGTCCGATTGAGCCATACATTTTCATATCCATGATATATCTGTATTCGTGGAATGGAATACATATCAAGGCGAGCAGATGACATATCCATGGTAGCGTATTATAACTTTTCTATTTCTTTGTACGAAGTAAAGGAAGTATTGTAATCGCCAAAAATTTCGGGTTTCATATTTTAACAAAAGTATCCATTTTTACTGCTCTTGAATCCATTTGACCGATGTTTCTGTGTGGCATCTGCACTTGTAATAAAAAAGATGTATGTAATAAATGATGCTATGTAATAGAAAAGACTGGAGAAAACAGAATGATTCATTCATTGCGTTGAAGAGGCTGTAATAACTTGGAGATAAGTACGTAGTCAGAAAGATGACACTCGAAGACAAACTTAACCGTTAATTCCGCACATAATTTTATTCCTTTTAACTAATTCTTAGGACTCATATTCTTTTTCATTGAACATCCTCACTATGAGTGCGCTATGCACCCTACAATTTTATACTCATCATATTTTTAGAACAATGAACAAGAGGTAGCAGAGGCTAAGCAACACGTCTAAGCGTCAGCGAGCGAAGTAACATCTTAACGGGAAGAGAGTTAGAAGCAAAAGTGCGCAGTTATCCAATATGGCAGCCAAAGAAAGGCTTCAGTTTGCGAAATTTTGAGTTCGGGTTCCGAATTAGCTACGCCATCAACGTTATGCAAGCCATATGACGTAGACATAGACTGATGGAGAAATGATGCAGGCCAGAAAATTTATTACTATTTTTAGAATAGAGAGGGGGGAATTAAGGGCTATTGCTAGTTTAAATTATAATTTTGAGATTTACATATTTTTATTGAAATTTATATGTATGTGGATAATCAATTCAAAATGCTCTATAATATTTTTCTAGACTGCCTAATTTTTCTCTTATGTTTACGCTCCTCTGTATGCGTAATAAAATTAAATGGGAAGATAAAAAATTGTAGAAATGTTAGGATTTTTTTATGTGCGCTTTCTTTCTTTAATGCGATCTATTTCATAAATATTGTTTCATAAATTGTTCAGTTGGTTCATTGATTATGGGAATGGTAATACACATATCAAATGGTAATACACATATCAAAATATTTTTTGAGTTTTTATGCCACTTTGCATTCAAAACAAAATGCAATAACAACACATAGCTTTTAAAATTGAAATTCTTTTTAGTTGAGTTTTAATTTTATTTAATAGCGAAGTTTAATTTTATTTTTAACTAAGAGAAAAGCAAACTTTTTACATGATTTCTACATTTTTGAATTTTGTTACATTTTTTGAGTAAAAATTCTTTATGGTTATTCTTCTTCGAAGTTTTAAAATATAATTTCTAGTTTTTACATTGCATGTAATTTTTTTTTCATTTATAAAGAAAATTATGGTGAAATTATATTTATTTTTTGCTTTCAAGAGTCGTATCATGATAAATAGCAATGTACTTATTTTTACACTTTAAACAAATGTTTAGATTACTCATCTGCAAAACATCTTTATCAAAGAGGCTTTATTTAGTAAAGGTTTCCGAGACACCTGACAAAAGCAAAAGCAAAATATTTTCCCACGTGAGAAAAACTGCTCATCTGGAAAAGACTTTTATACATAAAGTAGTAATAAATATACAAATAAAATTACATTTACCTTTCAATCAAACAATCTGCTCTGTAGCATTTCCTTACTGACAGGAACAAAGCCAACAGTTTTCTGAAATAAAATGATGTTATAAATTAATAGATGAGACTGGAAAGATCTGCCACAATTAATTATTTCATCAAAAAAGAATTATAGAATTATTTGTGGATACAATTTACTTTGATAACTGCCAAAATTTATTGCAGATACTATGTCATTAACCAGTAACTAATAAACCTACATAACTATCAATAGTTTTTTTAAATCCACTTGCCTATTCAGCATTAATTAACAAGCATTAATTAAGTAAATCTACATAACTATCAATTTTTTTAATTCCAATAGTGGGCACATTATCCAATCCTAGGCCCAGAAGTGGTGGCCATTTTATTGTGGAGGCACCTAACAGGCAGTCACCGTTGCCTCTCATGAAGAGACGGACAGTTACAATCATGCCATCTTCGGAATTCGAACCCAGGCCCTTCGATATTACAAATAGGCTCCCCTAACCACTATATCATCTGAGCGGCCTATCAATAGATATCAATAAGCTGAATTAAAATTCAGCATGTTCTTAATAGCAATAAAGAGACATTTAAAAACAATCTAAAATTCTCATTCAAAGAATTTTTGTGTGTTAAATATTATTTAAATACATAAAAAAAAAAAAAAAAAAAAAAAAAATATGTTTTCTAAACTGAAAGCAGAAGGCGTGTTGGTGAGAATAGCATCTTGTAAAATGACGTTAAGTCATTTTACAATATTGAGTAATTTGAATAATTTTAATTAAAAACAAGCACAAACGAAAACTTAAAACTAACGAAAAAAAATTGAATAAATTTATGCCACTAATTGGTATAAAATATGTTAATATTTTCAATTGATAATGAGTATTTTAATGATTCAAACATAAAAATTGAGATAATTAGATGTAACATTTCTCACATACATTTATGTTATTACATTTATACATAACTTATACATTTATATTAGAGCACATGTTCGCCAAATACATCGAAGTGCCCTTTGGGCAATTTTCGTGGCTCTTCGCTTTCTTGAGAAGATTGCTTTTTCTTTCCTAGTGGTGTTTGGAACTTAATATGCATTAATATATTTTCGAGTAGAATAGCTCTCCGTCACACACACAAGAAAAGAAAAACAAAATTAAAGCTTTCAGATTTTATATTATGCCCAAAGAGGCGTTTTTTTTTTAACGTTTCGTGCGTTAACTTTATTTATAAAATATCACGCTCTTCGCACTTAAAAACTATAAAATTCAATTCAACAGTAATATCACAAAATAATTTTAAAATGAGCATATCTTTAGAATTTTCGATACACAATCTCGCTCGCTCGGGATAAAATTTTTTTTTTTCTATACAAC
Organism: Stegodyphus dumicola; assembly: GCF_044657685.1. Taxonomy (NCBI): domain Eukaryota; kingdom Metazoa; phylum Arthropoda; class Arachnida; order Araneae; family Eresidae; genus Stegodyphus; species Stegodyphus dumicola. Next base: position 22,890,388 of record NC_140776.1, on the reverse strand, counting down.
GTTGCCATTGCTCGCTTTGAAATCGTTTACTTAGTTAATGAAAAATTCGTTAAAGTTTTACCAAATATGAAATAGATTATGAAACAAATTCCAAATTTGGGCTTCTAGAGGCCCATATTCGAGTAGAGGGCTATGTTATTCAAAACTGGATGTCTCTTAGAATGCGAGAAACATACATACATTAATGCAAATTCTTTATCATATAATTTCTTTAAATATAATGCAGGGCCCTAATATTTGGTGGCAACAATTTGAAAAGTGAACCGTCGTTTCATAGTGGACGCCATTTCATAGCAAAATGCCAAAACGAAATTAATAGCCCTTCTGGCAAATTACCTTTTTAGGCTAAAAATATGACTCTAAAAATCTTAAGCACATTACCTACTTTTTAAGCACATACTATTATTAAAAACGGAAAGAAGAAACAAGTAATATACAGTTATTGTTTTTAGTTTTTAAACTATAGGCAGAACAGAAAACTCACAGAAATTAGTTTCAACTGCTAATATTCTAGCATGACATAAAATTCTCTTTCAACCATGGAACGAATTCCTGAACAAATAAATCTTATTTCTAAAAACGCATTTAGCAAACAGAACTAGAACTTTCTTCATTAAGCTTTAAAAGATTCCACCGGCCTTCGGGTACTAGCACTTGTGTCTCTCATTCTGAAAGGAATGCAAGTTATACAAAAGAAAAAGTAGAACATACATTTGACGCAGTCGTATCATTTGTAAAAGATCCAAGAAACGAGTTGAATGTCTTTATTTTCGTAATTATAAGGCATGGTTCCTGATGTGAAGTTATGCTCATAAATAAAATAGGTCAGATTTTTCATAAGATGAAACACAACAAGTCGAATTGAATTATTAGTGGAAGGGAGTGCCCAGACGTAAAAGAACAGCCACTTAGGTTTTTATTCCCTCTTCCCTTTTTATAAATGCCCTGTTCTGGTTCGTTTAACCAGCGGTAAGAATGAAAAAAAAATGCTTTCTATTTTTAATGAATAAAATAATGATCGTTGGTTCTTCTAACCACCTCAAAGAGATTTTTAAAGGTTTGATGTTATAAAAGCAATACAGAGATTAGTTCATTAGTTTCAGAAGATCAAATATAAAACTGGTATACTGGACGAGTCAAACCAGTAAAGTAAAGCAAATAACCCATTTAATTAAAATTTAATTTTCACTTATTTAAATGCAAAAGTATTTTTTTTTTTTTTTTTTTTTTTTTTTTTTTTTGTGCAATTTTTGAGATGTTAAGAGCCACAATGTAAGATGCCATGTTTGCTATAAAAGTTCTTGATTTCGTTTTAAAGAAACGCAGTTTTTTAAAATTGCAGTATTAATATTGTTCTCGCCATCGAACCAAAAACTTCAGATAAGTACAATAAATAAACAATAACCGAAACACTCTTCCTATGAAATTTTTCTCTATAAACGGAGACCTCTTATTTATGGCATCCATTGAACTTCTGTATTCACGAAATTCTTCTGTGTTCTGTATTTGAGAAACACACGTACATTTATGCAAATTCTTCATTATTTAATTTCTTTAAATATAACACAGGTCGAGAATATTTGGTGGCAATAATATGAAAAGTGAAACGAACATTTAAAGTTTTCAACGCAAAATCCCAAAATGTGATGAATAGACCTTTGGGCTAATAAAATAAAAGTCTTAAATAACAATAACAAAAAAACTGTTTTTTGTACTCATTTATGAATCAGGATGCAAATGTAAACATATCAAGATTGGTATGGGAAAAAGCAGCAAGCAGAAGTGAAAAGATTCCGAGATCCAAGTATAATCATCCAGTTTAAATGGGATGAGAGTTTCCTTTCATGCTAACGGTTTCTATCAACCGTTAACATCGATGGTGTTCATATTCCCACTAATGACTTCCGAGTCTAAGAATACGGAAGTGAAGTTACTGACGTTTCAAAGCAGAGAAGAAGAATGAGAGAAATACACTTCGAAAGATCTTAAGAAGATTCCGGAGCTACCAAAACATGCATCATTTGCCTGAATCCCGAACATATTTCAACTCTAAAAACAACGCACGCGTTCTCGTTTAAGACTCTCTTCACATCTATTTAAATTGCTACTTGGGCGATGATAAATCTCCGAGAGTTATCTGATAAGAAAGAACTTGAGCGCGAACTTTCATTCTGATGGACATTGGAGATGGTGTTGAATCGCTCTGAAGAGACGATCTGGTCACGTGAGATGACGGCTTGATTTAAATTCCATCATTCTATCGTTACAGTAATTGTTTCAGAGGAACAATCGCAAGATGATAGATGTCCTAAGGGATACCGTTAATATTTGTAACGAAATTTTCATAGAAAATGGGAGTGGTTTGCTGTAAGTTTACCGGCATTTTGAACTGTAAAGAATGAAATAAAAATAGCTTACAGCCATCGGTCACGGAAAACATCCTTCATGCCAATGAAAAGATTTCGTTGAAGAATAACCCAGAACACGGGCAACGCCTATCTTAAAATAAAGATTAACGAAATCCTTAAGAAGGAGCACGTTTTTAACAACAATAACAGCACTTTTTTCCGCATGCTTGCAAAGTTAGAATCCGCAAACAGAGGTTCTTCTGAAGAATGTGGTAATCTTACTTTTTCGCATATCAAAAGAACGATTAGTGTATTTACAACGTCACAACAACACAAAATACTTAGAAATAATCTCCCTCAACAAGCTTATCCTATAACTGAAATTCTGAATAGCAGGTGACATTATGTCAATTTAATGCATGAATGCAATTATTTCTAGAGAAAAATGTTACTAATTAATGCTTAATTTTAACTGCAACAGCAAGAAAAATCTTAAATTTAGTAACATAAACAAATAAATAAACATAAATGAAGTATTTTTTTTTTCTTTTGATATCAATTTTTTTATAGTCACATGCACATTTATGCTGAACTGCAATATTTTCTTTGGTGTAGAACAGCTAATGCTGATGCCATTTGTGCATTTTTGTCAAGTAATTAAAAAAAAGTTTTCAAATTTTATATTATGCCCAAAGGGGCATTTTTCTAACATTTGTGTGTTACCTTTATTTATTAAATCATGTTCTATTACTTTAGCCACATAAAAATTCAATTCATCAGGAATATCGCAAAATGTTTAAAAAATAATTTCCGATACACAGTCTCGCGCGATGGAGATAAAAATGTTTTTTTTTCGTAAAGTGTTGCCATTGCTCGCTTTGAAATCGTCGAGTCTGTTAATCAAAAATTCATTAAAGTTTTACAAAATATGAAATAGATAATAAAACAAATTCCAAATTTGGGCTTCCAGATGCCCATATTCGGGTAGAGGATTACGTTATTCAAAATTGGATGTTTCTAGGTACGTTGTTTTATCACAATGCGAGAGACATACATACATTTATGCAGATTCTTCATTATTTAATTTCTTTAAATATAAAGCAGGGCTCTAATATTTGGTGGCAACAGTTTTAAACGTGAACCAACGCAAAATGCCAAAACGAAATTAATAGCCCTTGTGGGAAATGCCCCTTTGGGCTAATAACAATAATTCGTTTTGTTATCAAATATTTGATAGTCACATGCGCATTCATGCTTATCTGCAATAATTCCTTTGGTGTAGAACAACTGATACTGATGTTATTTGTGTATTTTTGTCAAGTACATTAAAAAAAAAAAACTTTTATCTTTTAAAGCTCCATTTTATTATTGTTCTTTTATTAAAGCATTGCACGTTTTTAAAATGCGGTTAGCAATGTTTTTAAAATGCGATTTTTAGTTTGCACTTTCCTTCGCTACTTTTAATTTATAAATGATTATGCGGATTGTTAATTAAAGGATTTAAATTTTACCAGGTAGTTTTATTTATGTATTTTAAAATGTATCAAGTTTAACGCACAATATTTAAATATACTTTAAATAACGCACAGTACTTAAATTCTTAGCTCCTAACTAAAATACAGTGGAAGTACATTTGTATTGCAACTTAGTACAATTTTATATTGCTACGTTATTTTCTTCCTTCACGTTTGTACGGGGTTCGTGTGGATTTGGAGTGAATAACGACGACAGCACTTGATGGAATATCGAAGCACACTTTATTTAGCCAATATTAATCTGGACAGCTCCAAAATCACGTTACAGTCGTCGAAGAACTACTATAAACACTCTGACACAGTCAGCGACACAGCCTTCAGGTTATCAGACTATAACGGTAGAGACAGCTTCACTGTAAAGCACCAGAGTACAGATTCCGACTCTGCTTGGTCGTTCTCGGAACTCCACGTACTCTCGAGACTCTCCACGCTACAACTAGCGATGCAATCGACGACACAGCACAGCTCCCGACTTTTCGGTTCAGTCGTTCCCGGAGCTGAACACGCTCTCTCGACGATGCACTAACCGCGATACACTACGAGACTCCTTCGGTGCACTCGACGACCCACTCGGCACTCGTTGTCCGGCTGTGAACTCGATCGACTCCGCAGGGATTGCCTCGCTAGACGAGACACCAACAATATTTACTAATTATCCGCATATATAGCTTTTGGCTGGTGTTCGAGAACATTCTGGGCTATACCGGTAAGAATTCGTTCCAGAAGGTTCTCCATCCGTCTATGGCATATCGCTAATTTTATCGCCAAGTGGACGATTTCTCGCCAAATGTGGCAACCATGCTTTATTTTGTCATTTTATGGCAATCCTAAAACTGCTTTGCGGGGAAGCCATCTTACCGTTCCTGTACATTTTGTAACAATATTTATATGCTGCACTCTTTCCAGTAATTTCTTAAGTCTGTGATGTTAAAAAACAGCCATATTAAATTTTTTTTGTGCTCACTTTTTTCAAATGTATATTTCAAAATATTAGAACTATTATTTCTATAAACTATTACTTCAGATTACAGTTTAATTAAGTACGTGACTACTCTTAACAGATTAACAATAATCACAAATTGCAGTAATACACAGATACAGTAATCACAAATTGCAATTCGCACTATTAAATCTTAAATAGTACCTTAGAAGTATGGCTTCAAAAATATAAGTATATTATCGGAGAAGGGGAATATATAATACATATATCTACTCGAAAATATACGTACATTTTCAGAGTCATGCTGTCTGGGTATGTTTCAAATATAATCAAAATATAATATGTAAAGTTACTAAACTTATACCTCGTAAATCAAGAAGCAAGCTTCGTTGAACAGAGTAAGGAAAACCATGTTTAGTTTTTTCTTTGCGGGAAATTGAGGTATTAGTGATTCTGACAACCATAGTCTATAATTTTTAAATAATTCTTAAACATCAAAATTTAAGAAACTATAACTATAACTATAATTTAAAAAATTTAAGAAACTATAACTTGTACCATCTAACATGTTTGATAAGCATCGAGTTTTTAGGAGCTAACGATTTAGAAAAAGTCGTCATGAAATTTGAACACATTTAGCAGAATTGCAAGTCAAATACTTGAATATTTAAAATAATATATTGACAGTAGAAACAACATCTGAAGCTTATACAATGTAACTTGTATTCAATAAATGTCCTTGGGATTCGGCATAATTATGATTAAGTACAGGGTGATTATAATTAAAGTTTAAGTTTCAAACCGCTATAAATAAAGAACCACTCATGAAAATGACGTCAAATTTGAAAAGAATGTTATTGAAGAAGGCGGAAAGCGTATGGCAGAAGAAAAAATTTAGTTTCAAAAGTTAGCAACAGATGACGCTGCAAGCGAAAGAAGACTTAAATTAAAATGTTAGTTAAATTTCAGTGTTATAAAGCCACCAGGTACCAGGCTGTTCCTCATTTCGCGTCTCAGACGTTCGCCATGGGTGTTTCACTGCAGGACCGCGCTCTGCTGGTAAAGCTGCATTACAAGAATGATGATTGTCAAGAGTAGCTCTGCAAAAATTCAGGACACTGAAGGGTATAAAAGAAGGCGTTGGTCCAATGAGTGTCGTAGGTCTAAAGAAAATGATGCAAAAATTCGAAACGACAAGTTCGTTTGATATGCAATCTGGTAGAGGGAGAAAACGAGTGCATTCGACGGTAGTTGAAGAAGTGGCCACAGCATTACAGGAGGGGTCGGCCGGTGGTGTGCAACCGTGCAGTGCACGAGGAATTGTCCGAACATTGGACAGGCCTATGAGCACAGTGCTGAAAATTGTGCGAAACATTCTGCAATGCTATCCGTACAAAATTGGCCATGTGCAGGAGTTGCTTCCGTCTGACCTGACAGCTAGGGAGACGTTTGCGTTAGAATTCCTGGCTCGCATGGAAGTGGATAATGAATGGCCGTGGAAAATTTTGTGGACAGATGAAGCCCATTTCCATCTGACAGGATACGTGAATACCCAGAATTGTCGAATATGGGCAACAGAAAATCCACTGGCAACGCACCCCGTACCACTTCATCCTGAAAGGGTCACGGTATGGTGTGGCTTTACGGCATCATTCATCCTACAACCATATTTTTTCGAGCAAACGGGTGCTTCCGGTCCTGTTCCCGCAACCGTCACTGGTCAGAGGTATGCGTCTCTTTTGTGCAACCACGTGATTCCAGGTCTGCAACAGCATGGATGTGTGGATGAAATCATTTTTATGCAAGATGGCGTTCCTCCGCACATTGCACATCCCGTGAAACAGCTGCTAAGGCGCCATTTCGGAAATGCTCGAATTATCAGCCGTCATTTCCGTACATCCTGGCCATCCCGATCGCCTGATCTTACTCCGTGTGATTTCTGGCTGTGGGAGTATCTGAAGGATGTTGTGTTCCGTGCTCCAATTGCAAATTTAGCGGAATTAAAGGCACGCATTTCGCAACACATTCTGAACATCACCCCGGAGACACTGCGATCCGTTGTGGAACATGCTGTTTGTCACTTTCAACTTGTTGCACACAACGGTGGACACCATATTGAACATGTTTTGCGCCAGTCTCGCGACAGTTCCGAACTTCTTTGATGAATGGTTCTTATGCGGTATGTCGCCACAAAACTCTTGAAACCGATTTGTCCCTTTCGATGTGATATGTACAGTCATGCAAATAAAATTATTCAACAATTCTAATTTGTCAATGCGTTTTAATGTGTAACTTCCACCTTAGCCATTGTTTTACGAATCATTTCTCGTTTCTCGTCGTGATTCTGCCGCTTACAGCGCCATCTGTTGCTAACTTTTGAAACTAAAATTTTTCTTCTGCCATATGCTTTCCGCCTTTTTCAATAACATTCCTTTCAAATTTCACATCATTTTCATCAGTGGTTCTTTTTTTATAGCGTTTTGAAACTTAAACTTTAATTATAATCACCCTGTACATACATACCCTGCAAAGACGCATATATTGTTAAGAAAATTTAAGTACCATTCCTATATACTCATGAAATCATATACACTGCTCGACAGGGAAAATGCAACACCAAGAAAGAGTGGTCAGAAATTTATGCAAATTTTAGTGCAGATTAAAACGACGACTGGCAAAGATGAAAGAGAACAACAAAACTAAAAAAAAAAAAAAAAAAAAAAAAAAAAAAAAAAAAAAAAGAGTCTACAGTATAAAACTATAAATCTATTTTGTGTCTCGCCTCCCAACATCTGTCCCAGAGTGATCCAACAAGTACAGGGCAACGACTCAGATGTGCAGATGTGAGGCATCCATTTCCTCATGAAGTTTGCACAATTTACAAATTGGGTTGGGGATTACGTTCATTCGATGCAGATGTTTTGAAAGGCAATCATGGCCAGGAACAAGACGAAAGACAGCAATGGATTTCTTTTTGGGCCATAAAGGAATGTCAAAATTGTTGTCAATCCATACTTTATGATTGTTCCTTTCACTAACGTCTTTTCAAAAAGCTTTTCTTTAGTAAATCTTGGTTACTCGTTTGGCGTGTAAAATGGATGTGGTTATCAGTTATTTGGAGAACTTTGGCCCCTTTCTGTGCCCACAAATCTGACTTATCACCTCCATGAAGGCCACGGTGTGATCGTATCCATTGCATGTCAATTTCTTTGCCATCTCGAGTTAAGTTGTTTAGTAACTGCTGACATTTTAAAACATCAACAGATGTTAGTGATTCAAAAGAAGAAGTAGCGAGAATAGCAGCTTTAGAATCAGAATTGTAATCATACTCTTAGTTATTAGCAGTCTGAAGAAGATGCAGATTTGTAAAAAGTGCCTGTTTTTAACTTATACCGTGGAAGGATGATTCTCTTGTGAAATTTAACTGTTTGAAATTTATTCACAGATTTTGACTTGATTTATAAAACTGACTGAACTGAAAGCAGAAAATATAGGATAAGGTCTCAACAAGAAAGAATCACCAATTAATTTAAAAAAAAAAAAAAAAAAAAAAAAAAGGCAGAGTGAAAACTAACTACATCTACAGATGCTCAGCTTCTCAATTTCGAAGTGGAAATTTCAGTCGTTAGAAATTTAGCCAGTTACATAACTAATTTTTAACTGTTCTAACTACTATTTTCTAAATACATAACTTTAGGAAAATAAATAACTTTTGAAATCACTATTATTAAAAAAAATCTGAAATCAGATTTTAGCCTGTTACATAACTAATTTTTGACTGTTACTTTCTAAATATATAACTTTAGGAAAAATAATAACTTTTGAAATCACAATTATTAAAAAAAATATGAAATCAGATTTTAGCCAGTTACATAGCTAATTTCTGACTGTTATTTTCTAAATATACATAACTTCAGGGAAAATAATAAATTTTGAAATCACTATTATTAAAAAAAATCTGAAATCAGATTTTACATTACGCCTAAAGGCGCGTTTTTTTTAACGTTTTGTGTGTTATATTTATTTATTAAATATCATATTCTTCGCACTTAAACCATAAAATTTAATTCAACAGAAATATCGCAAAATAATTTTAAAATGAGCTTATCTTTAGAATTTACGATACACAGTTCCGCGTTCTGGAGATAAAAGGCCCCCCCCCCCAAGAGAGTGTTGCCATTTTCCCTTTTAAATCCTTGAGTTTGTTAATAAAAAAATTTCTTAAAGTGATGCAAAATATGAAAGAGATAATAAAACAAATTCTAAATTTGGGCTTCCTGATGTACATATTCGGTGGAGGATAACATTATTCAAAATTGGATGGCTTTAAGTACCATTGTTTTATCACAATGCGAGAAACATACATACATTTATGTAGATTCTTCATTACTTAATTTCTTTAAAGGCGATAATATTTGGTTGGAACAATTTGGAAAGTGAAACGGATATTTAAAGCTTCCAACGCAAAATGTCAAAACGAAATTAATAGCCCTTCTGGGCTAACCCCATTCGGAATAAAAATATACAGAAAATTCCGAAATTATTAGAAAATATGCAATGAGGAGGCAAGGATATAGCATGTTACGAAGAAAAGTGTAATTCACATTTTTAAAACAAAATACCGTCTAAAAATTATTACTCTTTATTTTTTAATAAAAAAAGCCATTGAAGGAAGTTTCCTTAACGTAAAAATCTGGATCATCTGTCTTACGCTATGATGATTAAAATGAAATAAACAAAAGAAAAATCTTTGTATATACGGTGGGAAAATTTTTACCTACCTAGTACGGCTGTGAGCCCATCGATATCAAACAAACAAGGTAAAAATACATCTAATCAAAACGGACGCCATCAAATAAAAAAATAATGTTAAAAAAGGCATTAAAAATAAAATTTAAGAAAAAGGAAACAGCTGATTTTGAAAAGGAATTAGCGAACCGAAGGAAAAAAAAAAAAATAAATTTCCATTTCGCCGCATTGGTATCTTGGTTTGACTTCTTGGGCTACCGCTTAATTTTTTTTTCTTTATTCGCTCCTATTATTATCAACCTTTTATTCCCTGAATTTTATCGGTTAATCTATCGGATAGTACACGACTTTATTCCCAAATCCTTTCACAGGTCATTTTCAATAGCGTCACCTTTGAGACTTCACCTGCCGCGAGAATTCTCAGCTTTATTTTTCGTAGTTCGCGGCGTTTTTTATCAGATGAGTTTAAGTTTTTGTTGTACAACCTAGCTGCTGAAGCTCAGCTGTTATTCGATGATGAAAGTGTGACTTCGGTTTTGGTTGTTTTGTGAAGCCTGAGAGGTCGAGAACCTCCTTATTAACGAATTACGGGATAAATAATGTCCTCCCCCCCGCTTTTCAAATCGTGAAGAGAGAAGTAATTATCATTTAAATACCGAATTCCGGATTAAAACAAGTAGCACAGAATCGTCGATAATTCGCTGATGAGGGCTTACAGAGATTAATGACTATGAACAAATGTTAAATCAAAAAGAAATATTTGATCTATTTCTTTTACTTACATAAATCAAATCAACGTAATATGCTGTTGCTATTATTAATAATCTCACTTTAGACACAATGGTCAGCACAAGCCCACGACATTCATCGTCACAGGGAGTCAAATGCGTCTGTCATTGTGCCTTGAGCAGCAAACAGACGACAGCTCGACTTTATTTCAGTTCCAACCCCAATTTTGAGGCACAGCACACCGCGGAACGGATCAGAGGGTTTTCCATCCCTCTCTCCCTACTCTCGAAAGACTTTCGCCTCGTCGCGTATTTAGAGTGCACCCATGCCGCACAGACACTATACACTTAGAAACATTCACGCTTTCTCCAGGATTCGAACCCGAGGTCTTCGGTACCGCAGTCAAAGTCACTAAACACTATTCCGGTTGAGCAGCTCAACGAAATGTTTACATTTTAACTAGTGAAGTTTACTTTTCAGAGCCCTGTTTCACATTGTGATTTCAAAATGAATGTTAAAATCCAAATCTGAGAATTCTGTTCTTTCGTAAACGAAGTTCATTCGAAATCAGCAGATTTTAAGGATATATGTATATATATGTAAAATAAATAAATAAATAAATAAAAATACGATGGCTTTGCTCTACGCGAACACGCAACCTCCAATTAACTTTCAGCAATTTAGGATCTTTTCCCTAGACCAGTACCTTCGAGAACATTCTAGCCTATTATGTAACCGCTACTATATAAATAACGAATGCGCGCCATTTTGCAACAGAAGCTTCCCTCTCCCTGTGCTGTTAAAACCTACGCTGCTGCTCTCAACTTCCATTTCTCTATGACGCAGTAAATTTAAAATAATCTTATTTAGTGATCTGCTTCTGAAATTGAATTAAAGCTATAGAACAAAGATGTACCATTAAAAACCAAATCAACTTGTCTCGTCATTTGGATTAGCCTTACCACTCTGCAAAACCATGCCTGAACTTTGATGCCAAGCTTCATCACGACTGCCGAAGTATCACACACACACACACACACACATATATATATATAAACAAATGTAAGGAAGGACTTTTAAGAATCCTGAGCTTAGGCTGCAATGATTTAATTAAACATAATCATAACTAAATGGGAATACTCCTATTATAATTTTATATTTCAAAGTAAAATTAAGTAAGCCAATAAAGGAATTATAATTTGAAGTCTAAATAAATTTCAGTTGTTCATTTTTAGGTAATTTTCTTTACTAGCTATAATTATTATCAGCAATTCTTGCATCACAATTTTATGCATATCCGCTACTATTAGCCATTGCTTGTAGAGCATTTTTTCCATTTTCAGATTTTATTTTTGTTATTTCAAATACTTAAAAAACAATTCTAAAACTTTTTAATTTAAAATTTTTTTTCAAAACCCTTTTAGTTTTTTTATTGCGTTTAAATATTATTTAAAAATTACGAATTCGTAAAATGGAATTTATTTAGACTTCAAATTATAATTCTTTTAATTTATTGGCTTACTTAATTTTACTTGAAATGTAAGAATTATAATAGGAGTATTCCCATTCAATTACATATATATATATATATGTATATTAAATCTGGAAGTTATATTCTTTGTTACAAGATAACAGGAAGCGCTTACGCTAGGAATATTGAACAGACTTAAGCCACAGTCCAGAACTGAATAGGAAAATAATATTATTGTTTTCCTTAGTTTAAAACATAAATCATAAAATCTTTTGGTTGAATACTTTATCTGTTAGTTGGCACACAAAATTAAAAAATATGAATATATTTGCATTAAATATCGTCCTCACTTTTACGATCAATTCAAAGAGATTAAATTCAAAGAGAGGATGCTTATTTTAAAAGTCAAGCAACAAAAATCAGAGTTATATTTGCAAATTTTTGAGTAACTACCGAACCATCCTCGTCAGCTGCCAAAATGCATATACTTTGGCAACTGAGGAAGATGGTTCGCTGCCATTTTAACCTAAATCAGAGGATGCTTGTTGTCTCAGACAAGAATAAATGCGCAGCGATACCTCGATTTTTGTCGTCTCAAACGTTTATACATGTTTCTCTAGAAGGCAAGACTTATGTATATTCATATTTTGGGCGAAGTGCTGATAATATTCCTCACCCCGCCCAAAAAAAAAAAAAAAAAAAAAAAAAAAATACCATCTTATTTGAACTGATTTTATTGGAAAGTCGCTTACACATTTTGCGCTAGACATCTATTATATGACTGCCCCTCCAGAGCAAGATTTATGAGGTCGCGCAGGTTGCTGGGGCACTGCGTTCCAAGAGGGCCTCCAGAGTTACAGGTCCTCCTCCTCAGGGCACAGAACAGGAAAAATTTTTTAAAAGGAAAGCAAATGCGTCTTGAGGAAGAAAAATTTGCATTTGATCTCTGAAGTTATGCTTAAAATTTAAAGCTAATCAAAGGTTAAATTTTAAACTTCAAGCTGACGTCCTTTCCTTACACATAATAAATTTAATGTTTCAAAGGGTGCTTGAAACAGTTACTCGCATTTTCTAATCTAATTTTTTAATGTATCTTTATACATTTTTATGATTACTGTACCTAGAAATGTGTGATTTATATATATATATAACGATAAAAATACATAATGATAAAAAAATGGAATAAACAAAACAAGTTAGGTAAGCATTTTTTCATGATTTAATAAATTTTTTATGGCTTTTACTCACTCTAGATGTGGGATATCGATTACGACACAATGGCCCCGTTGACTTTCTGTAAAATTTTTAATAACATAAATGTTAAACGAATGTCAAACTCTATACATCCCGAATAAGAGGGACCTTAGCTTATTCAGATGTTCGAAATTGGTAGAAAATCGGGTTGTCGTTTTCTATAGATCAAAATGCATATTCACTGTAATGCAAGTGATGGAATCTTATGTTTTCGTTTATCGTATTTTACTTCAAAGAAAATTACTGTAAGATACAATAATTACTAATCTAAGATAAAATAAAAGTAAAATTTTTTTCCAACAAAGTTAAATAATGAAACTGATTTTCATTTCTCTAAACTTACAATTCATCTCTATTTCAACTAAAACAAAACAGCTAAACTGATATTATTTTCATAGGCCCTAAAATTAAGTAAATAATTTTTTTCGCTTTTTTAAAAAATTATTTTAATAAGTATTGGAAGTATTGAAATTGCGAAAAATCTCGGGGATTTTTCTGTGTAGTTTTTTATTATCCTTCGAATAGTTTTAGGCTTAGTTTATTTTAATTTTATTACCGATGACTTAAGTCAGTTGGTGCAACTACTGCAATATCTTTCTGGCAAGTGGGTTGGGAAAGTTAACTTTGGTGAACCAAAAATTTAGTCTTCTTGCCCTTTGGCTGAATTGCTTGTATCTGCCAAGAAGCCATAACTTTATTTTGCGGAAACCTTTTTTTAAACTGTTTTTAACTCTATCTGGTGTTTTAGGTTTTTCTGCATTGTTCAATTTTTAATGAAGATTTTTTGTGTTTTTACGTATTTTTTCTTGTTGCGAAGTGAGAAATCAGTTGATTGAATAAGAAATATATCTCTGATGAAATTCGAGGAAATAAGTTTAAATGAAGTGCCTCAAAAATGTGCATAATTTAATAGGTCTTACAATAAGTCTTATGGTCTTACAATAAGTCTTATTATTTAATAAGTGTTATGGTGTCCACATCAGACTTTTTTAATTTACTTTAAATTAAATGCAAAACTTATTCACATGAGATTTTGTTTTATTTTAAATTAAATACAAAACTTTTTTCTGTCTAATTAAAACACTTCAACATTACTTTTTTTCTTAACATAAAATAATAATTTTTATTATAAACGTACACTATATTGTACTAATAAATGCTTCTTAAAATATGTACTGCATAGCCACCAACCTGGAAATAATAGGAATAAGACAGGAATAAGTTTTGCTATTTTTATCATGATTCTGGCGTAAAATATATTAATTTCAAATTATATATATTTTAAATTTTATATTCTTTGGTTAATTTCATTTTGTAATTTTCTTACAATTTTACACTAAGAAAATCCCGAGTAGGAAAAAAAAGGCATAAAATAATTTTAAATACACTGAAAATGAAATCAACAGTTAATGTACATATTCCTATGCGGTTAAATGTAGTGAGTTTCCATTTATTGACGTAAAACATTATTAAATATAAATATTAATTGATTAAACATTGATTGAATTTTTATAAGATGTTCCACAAATGTCTTGAGTAGATAAAGACAATTTCGATCAAATAAAATTTAGTAAGAAAAATTGCGCAGAAAATCACTATGGGTGCAGGAATGGAATTTGCATAATTTGAGTTTCAGAAATTCAATAAATTCTTTAGATTTATGAGAAATATTTTCTTTAGTAAAACATAACAATAAACAGATTTTGTGATTTTCCCAGAGATGTGATAGAAAATTGGGAGAGTTGGTAGATATGGGTATTGTATTATTTTTTACATATGTAACCATTAAAAATAATTAAATATCCTTTAGTAAATTAATAGGAAACTTAAATATTTCTTGGTTATAAATAAAAATAAGTGTTTCGTGTTATTGGAATTCTGGTTATCAGAAGTGAGGACAGTTAAAAATTTATTGTATAGAAGCAGTTTTCTTCAGAATTATAAAAGGCGCAAGGGAATAATATATTCCCAGCTTAATAGGAAGTATGATACTTTAGTTAATTTATTTCTCTACATAAATGTAAAGGAATTAATGCATCAAATTATCTCTTACAAAATTTTTACAAAATTACTTAACAAAATCTTACAAAATTACTTGACAAAATTACAATCGATGCTTCAAATGGTCTCTTATAAAATATTTTTTTTTACGTTGAATAAAGAGGACATAACAAAATTCCAGTTTCTACAAGCAGCTCCCTTAAACTATCGAATTAATTCGAATAATAAAACTGCTATGTTTCAAACTAATAAATTTTATCATTTAAAAAAATTCATAAGATTTAAGTGAAGAAAGAATTATTTACAAAAAGTGTTAAACAGAATAGAATCCATACTAAATGAAATTTAAATTAAAATACTAAAAGTAACAACAACAACTAATGACACGATTTAAAAATTCACTAGCGAGTAAGTCCGCCAGATGAGTGGGCTGCAGCCAAAGCAACATTTGTAAGTTCCATGTTACTACTGAAAAACAAATGTATAAAAATAATTCAGTATGAAAGAAATAAGTTCATTCTTTCCAAGCAACAACCAATTCGTAAATAATTGTTTTATTGCCGAATCAGGAAACAAACAACTTTTGACACTTCAGGTTAATACGTTTGACGTCATGATTTAAATTATGTAATATAACAAAATTTTCTCAATATTAATAAAAGAATTAACGTGACGATAATATATCGTGTCAATTATACTAACTTGAAACAAAAAAGTTGGCAACAGCAGTTGTTTATTTAAAATACTGACATTAACGGACAATATTCGACATACAGTGACGTCACGTGCAATCGCGTGCTTTCTTCAACGTCAGAATATGAACTTACATAATAACAATATGTTTAATGATTGGCAGTATTATTTTTGTTTCATACTTTGTAAGACTTACAAATTTTTTATTAACAACTCTACGATTTGAAAGCGAGCAACAATTCTCGAAATAAAGCAGATTTTTATCTCCAGCGTGCGAGACTGTTGCCAGTCGGAAAAACGAGGGTGAAAAATGAGCGTTTTTAGAATTTTTAATTAATATCTCTGCTAATTAAAGTAAGAAGATGAGAATGATCGAAATGGAACGAATTCCCACGAATTTTTGGAATTTGGGGGTACTTCTCTCCAAATTCAACTTCCCGCTGTTCCGGAGGAGATATGCCACAAATAAACAAACAAACAGACAGACGGGCACAGATTTTAATAGAACACATTCTGTCTGTTTTGCCTATCCTTCCCAAAAGCAGTAGCGTTAACAATTAAACATTACAATATTTGCCCTTAAACGTGTAAGGAAAAAGAAAGTAATAGGAAAGATATGAACTCCAGAAATAGATACATAGTATATTAACTTGAGGGGGGAAATTCAATAAATAAATAAATGAAACTAATAAACCTTCAACTAAACAACTTTAAAAAAATTCAAAGGTAAGCAGAGTATGAAAGAAGTCCAAGACAAATTTTCAACATTTTTCAAAGAAAAGCATAGTAAAGAAAGAAATGATTTAGAAACTAAATTTGAAAGCCAGTGAAAGTTCGAAGAAGGTTAGCAATCTAAAATAAATAATTAAATAAATAAAGGGAAATAAACGAAAAGGGAAAAGAAAGTCTTCCAATCTAAGTGACAAGGGATTAAAAGAGAGATGAAGAAATCGCCAGAAAGAAGAAAGAAATTAGGTGGAATGACAGGTAGTCAGCATGTAGTGCGACAGATAGCAGTCGAAAAGAATGACAACAGAAATTGAGAATAACAAGAGGAATACGAAAATCAAATTAGAAATAATCTAAACCATCACTGTTCGAAGTAAAAGAAAATTAAGAAAACTATACAGAAAAATCCGATAAAAAGCTTTAAAAAAAAAAAAAAAAAAAACCAGAGAGAGAATAGTGAAGAAAGAAAGAAAAAAAAAGCTATTTTTAGATCACTAAAATTTGGAATTAGAGGAGAAATAAATGGTTTGCTAAAATTAGAAATAAAAATGCCCCTCCCCCCAAAAAAATAAAATAAATTCTGAAAGCTTTCAGATTTTATGCGTTTTTTTCATTTACAGACACATACACGTTTTGAGAGCATATGGGCTAAAAATATTTAAAAACAGCGTATATTTTGAATTTCCGATAGACAATCTTGCGCGCTGGAGATAAAAATGTTTCATTCCCTACAGTGTTGTCAATGTTTGCTTTCAAATTGAGTTTTTTTTAAATAAAAAATTCGTTAAAATTTTACAAAATATGAAATAGATAATATTGTGCTTCCATGGGCCTACGTTCAGATGGAGGAATATGTTATTCGAAATTTGATTATTCTATGTATTGTTTTTTTCTCACAGTGCAAGAAACATATATACATTCATGTAGATTCTTTATTATTTAGTTTCTTCAAATATTATACAGGGCGATAATATTTGGTGGCAACAATCTGAAAAGTGATACTGCCATTTACAGTGATTGGATGCAAAATGCCGTTTTGAGACTAATAGCCCTTAGGGCTAATAATCGACATTCAGGAATCAGTTTCGGTGAAGAGGTTTAGAAATTAGATGCTGAAACTGCAAAATATGTGATCAATATAACCTTTCTCAAACGCTTTACTGTAAGAAATATTAAGATGATTTTTATTTGTAACGCAGGATTTCTAAAGCTCCTAATAACTAAAATTTTTGGCATTTTAGAATAGGTAATTTAGATATACTAATCAAAAATGCTAATTTAACTAAAGACTGCTTTCAGGTAGATCATTTTTATTTGTCAGACTTAGAACTATATTTCTGGACACTTTGTTTTCACCATATTAGCTGCAAAGCAGCTCAAATGAATTTGATAAAGACCGCTCAGTTAACTTTCATAATTTCTTCCCTGATTTTATTACCCTTTTTCAGAAACTTACAAGTTCTAATATACTGAATGCTAATAACGAAGACATCTTAAAAAAAATATTCTGTTTGAAATTAAAAATAAATTTCCAAATAACATACTTTAGGGAAGAAAACAAAAATTTGCTTAGCTTATTTAAAAAAAAATCCAGTGCTTTCTTTATTTGTAGCAAAGTTTTAAAGAATTATGTCCTGCAATTAATAAATTTCTTTAAGCATCGTCAAAGAAAATTGGGGGTTTAGTGATCGGCGGCTACATTTAGAATATTTCCAAGGTATGTGATTCGAGTGTTTTAAACTATTGAAAAGTCCTTAAATATTGTTCGCTATATTTACTATAAAAATTCGCATATAACACTTCATATTGCATTACTTGATGATCAACTGTACAGCAATAAAATTCCGCCTGCATTGCAAAAGAGACGTATCCAAACTGGAAGAGAAACACTCCAATGTAAAATGTTAAAAATTAGGCAAAACAACAACCTTATTTTGGCGTTTCTAGAGCGTTCAGACACAGGTCTTTCTTCTTCAGAAGCAGAAACTGATTTTTTTTTTTTTTTTTTTTTTTTATACTCCTGATGAAGAGGGACTTGTATCTGATTGCTCTAAAAATCGATAAAGTTTTATTAAAAATCTAGGCCAAAATAAAGTTGTTGTTCTGAAAAATTAAACGGAAAAAAATGTGAGAGAAAGATAATGGAACATCAATGCACAATTTTCAGTTATCAAATTATCTTCTTATCTGCGCAAAGTACATTTGTTGATGATTTCGAATACTGAGTAAGAATAAGATGCAACATTATTAAAATATTTATATTGTTGCGTGCGTACGAGTTCGTAACAGATTGAATGCACAAGTCCAATAATAGGTTAATAAAATTTATTCCATCAAAAGAAATATTTCAGAACTCTGGAATTTTCCACATAAACACTTGTACAGGTGTCACAGTATCACACAATACAATCAGTAGTTAAGCTTCAAACTATTAAAAACGTCAAACACAACGCAATGCAAAGTGCATCTGAAGAGAAAGCTAACTCGGATATCTCAATTCACGCGGAACTAAACAACTCGCGACATCAGTAACTAACTAAGCAAATCACCTCAGATGCTCTCTCTCTGGCCTTTTATAGTTTTCAACCGGTCGCGAGATATTTCTAGCACTTTCTGTTTCTCAAAATTACTGAGAAGCAATATTACTGAGTGTTGAATTACGGTTACAGCTAACATAGTGGTCAATTACATTTATTCAATTTCAATACATATTGTGGTGATACAGGCACTAGCCAAAATGTCGCCAAGTAATCTCCAAATTTGGTGTGTTTTGGCAATAAATTGCCAATTTTGGCGACAATTTTTGCAAACGTTGTCAGCTTGGCGATGTCTCGCCAAATAACAGAGATACCCATTTACTCAATGTTAAGTGCTCTTGCTGCTGCATTCTTACTTTTCCGCCATAGCTTTCTCTTAAAATTTGTCTCGCGCTACATTACAGAGAAAAATACGACAATTTTACTTATAATTCTACTAAAATTACCTATCTAAGTGCAAAATTCGCAAATTATGCTAAACGCTTTATTCTGTATCGCAGTTCTAGAGCTAGTCTGAGATGTTACGAGAAATTACTCTCTACAAGAGACCGACAATATAACTAAATGACAGGGTTTGCAAAAAGACCGTTTGATTTTCCTTTTTTACATTCCGGAAAATAATTTGGCTTCTTTTTGTTTTCTTTCTTTTTTAAAATACCGCGTTCTTCTGTTCTTGTTGTCCTTTTCTTTGTTACCCTTGCTTGATCAGGCAAGGCTAATTACGTGGTAAAGGAATACCGGCATGAGATAATAGTGAACTTTTAAGTAACACTGAGGATTGCGGTTGAGAAAAACTACTAATACAGACTTATTAAAAAAAAAAAAAAAAAAAAAAAAAAAAATTAGCCGTCATGATACTTAGCAAAAGACAGTTATGATGCAAGCATCACAGAACACCGTAACATAAGACTGGAACTGGTTGAAAAAGATCTCAGTGGTATTATGACTTATGAATTGTAGTTTAATGTGAATACCCGTTATTAACATTGCTTCAACTACTAATGTACGGAACGAAGAGGAGGGGGGGGGGAGGAACTCTCTTGTAATAACAGCATGCATCTCTGGTATTAACTGGAAATAGATTAAAAAAAAATCCGCAAAAGAACTTTCGAAAGGTTTTTGGGTTCACATTTTGAAGCACGCACTTTTTACAGTCTCGCGCCCCCCTCCCCGCGACTTGGAAAGGGAAAAAAGAAAATTTGGAAGCCATTTTATTACCTACTGCCAAGCCCTCTCTAACCTAAAGGGTTGTGTCGAACACGATTTGGTAGCCGAAGTACTTATTTTACCTTCAAAACTTCAAAAATAAGTATCACAATTTGAGAAGGACATAATTCGATACGGATGTTAAGAGAAAGATTTTCAAGTTGGGACTGAAAACCTTAGGTGGTAGTGTTTGTTATTAAGAGAAAAATAGGATATTGCTGATGTTAGACCGTCAGTTAAAGTTAAATGTGAAAGTCCACGAAGGTTAAATGACATAAAAGTAAATAGTTATCTTTATTTCAACAATATAACTAGAACAATTAACAAAATCAAAGACACTGGCATTTTGAAAGTATCACGAAGTTTCTTACCTTTTGAATCATTTTTTCTAAAATATATTTTACTTGTACCCCAGAAAAAAAAAAAAAAAAAAAAAAAAAATCTGGAAGCTTTCAGATTTTATATTACGCGCAAAAAAGCGTTTTTCTTAACGTTTTGTGCGTTACCTTATTTATTAAATAACATGTGCGTACTTAAACCACATAGAATTCAATTCAACGGCAATATCACAAAAAATTTAAAAACAGCATATCTTTAGAATTTCCGATACACAATCTCGCGCGTTAGAGATAAAAATGTTTTTCGTACAGGGTTGCCATTGCTCGCTTTGAAATCGTTGAGTTTGTTCAACAAAAATTCATTAAAGTGGTACAAAATATGAAATAAGTAATAAAACAAATTCCAAATTAGGGCTTCCAGATGCCCATATTCGGGTGGAGGATTACGTTATTCAAAATTTGATGGCTCTAGGTACCGTTGTTTTTTTACAGTGCAAGAAACATTCATGCATTCATGCAAATTCATCATTATTTAGTTTCTTTAAATATAATACATGGCGATAATAGTTGGTGGCAACAGTTTGAAAACTGAATCAACGCAGAAAGTGAAACGACATAAAATGTCGTCACAAAATGTTAGTCTCATAGCCCTTTGGGTCTAACGCCCCTTTGGGCTAAAAGCCTAATGAGCAACAGTTAACAGCTGTTTAAAGAGGGAAAAAAGTAATTATTATTACGTTGACACTAATATTTTCGCTAAAATCCTCCCTTGTTGTTATTATTGTTGATATACTAATTCTTCTCTGTATGTCGGTGAAATGCTTCCTCAGGCCAACCTCCAGCATTTCATACGCCCTAGACGACTGGATATTTAAAATCATATTATATCTTTATTTTGTCAATTGAAATATAAATCTCTCAACATTTGCAACCTATTTAATGAACTCTATATTTTTTCCCCCACAAAGCGAAGTCTTAAATCATGTTTCCTACTGTTATACCACAGAAAATTAATTTTCTGCTTAAAAAATATGTAAAAAAATTTAACTTTTCCTAAACATTACCTCAAGTTCTAATTATCTTTCATCTGATAAAAATCCTCTTCAGTGCGGCTATTGATATCGAAACTGCCTCCCCCTTTCCAATAATTATAAACATATTACAGCAGGCAGCAACTACGTAACATGCCCGGTGAGAGGCAGAAACATGCTCTGTCTTACAATCCAAAAACCTCCAACAAAACCACTCTCGCCCCTCATTTATATTCTGGTGAGGAAACGAAAAGGAGAATTTATAGTAGAGGCTGAAATTATAAATAACTGGTTAATTTAAAAAATAAATCTTACAATTTTATAGCATAAACATATATCAACTACTCGTATCAGAGGTACATTTAACTAATTTATGAAATTACGCTTCGCTTAATCAATCGAGTTAGAATATTGATCACCATTGCCAGCAAAAAACCTATTCCTGATCACTTACAAGATAAAAATAAAAATCTCTGCGATCTAAAAACCCTGGCAATTGCAAGCTAAAGCAACGTACTCTTTTCATAAGTTGCATTATTTTGGAATGCTGTATATATTCAAGAATCTAATCATGATAAGAAAACTGCAAATATATATAACATGGTAAATTTTCGAAAATAAGTAAACGATTTTCGTCGAATTTTTTTTAACTATAAAAACTTAAATCGTTGTTTCCTCTTAAAATTGAGGAAGATTATATTAAGTTATTTTAACTCTATTTAATTGTACTCATTAATAATATTAATGAATTATTCCAAATTAAGGCATCCGAATGCTCATATTCGGATCCCGACGTACATTATTCAAAATTTGATGGCTCGAGATACCGTTGTATTAACACAATGCAAAAAACATAATTACATTTATGCCAATTCTTCATTATTTAATTTCTTTAAATGAAACGCAGGGTGATAATATTTGGTGGCAACAACTTGAAAAGTGAAATGGACATTTAAAGCTTTCGGCGCAAAATGCCAAAATGAAATTAATAGAACTTCTGGGCTAGTGCTCTTTGGGCTAAAAAAAGAGAGAGAAAGAAATTGTACGTACAGTTTTTATTGTGATTAGCTGAATTTTCTTTTTTATTTACATCTGTTATATTATGC
Organism: Stegodyphus dumicola; assembly: GCF_044657685.1. Lineage (NCBI taxonomy): Eukaryota > Metazoa > Arthropoda > Arachnida > Araneae > Eresidae > Stegodyphus > Stegodyphus dumicola. Next base: position 22,867,721 of record NC_140776.1, on the reverse strand, counting down.
CTCACAGGTAGGGGGCCGATGGGATTCTCGGGAATTCGGGAAGTTTCCCGAAGCGCCGGAGGCCATGGATTTCCTAGTATCGATTACCTTGTTAACTTGATATCGATAGGTTACCTGATACTTTGTTAAGCGATATCGATTGTTGACAAACAAATGAAAAATTAATCAGAATTGCAAAATTATGCAACAAATTCACACAAAAAAAGAGCAACAAGAACTTTGCGTTAAAATAACACACCGAAAAATGACTGTTGGCGATGTTAAAACAAGAAGAAACACCTACTTTAACACCTCTAATAATAAATAAATAAATAAATAATAACAATAATAAGTAAATAAATAATAAATAAACAAATAATGATTAATAATAATAACAACAATAAATAAACAAATAATGATAAATAATAATAATAGTAATAATAATAATAATAATAAAACTTATTGAAGGAAAACATTTAATGACTCCTCAAAGAAGGAAAATTCAAAAATAAGCTAACGGTAAACGAATCAAACTCATCCTCTTAATCCCGTCGTCGTTAGCTCGTTGGAAATTACAATCTGATTATCTTCTCCACAGTATAAAAGCGGAGGATCTTCATGGCTTGCCACACCGACAATTTCACAAAAATGCCAATTACCTTTATGCAAGTCGGCGACTATTCACTTACATAAATATCTTTACAGGATGAAGAATAACTCTTCTTCGGTTCTATTAGATATCTCTACTTTTTCCACAATCCTGCAATTAGATATTTAAATAAGTCCACTGTCCAACGAGAATAAGAATGAAAAAAAAAAAAAAAAAAAGCACAAAGTATCCCGTAACAAATTATGAGGTATGAAATAACTATGAAGAAACACTTTGCATTTCGGTACTAAGAAAGGCAAGTAGGGAGGAAAGCGAAAGAGTCGGCGACTATTCACTTACATAAATATCTTTACAGTCCCAGCATCTTCATGAGAACTGCATTCTTTACGGTATACAACTTCATAAGTTAGCCATGTTTTGGCGAACAGTTATCCATACACAAAAAGATAACTGTACCCTTTTCAAATTATCCGCTTCTGGCAGTCCAGCCCCATCCACCCCTGCTTCCTTGGGATTGAGTTTCTTTTTTCTTTATACCCCCCCTTCTTCACAGATATACATTCATGTAAATTCGCGCATATTGTTTACATTCGTAAAGAGTATGTGATGCGCTTATCGACTTATATAAATCTGAGAGAGACATTAAATTTGATAAAAAAGTTAAAATTCATTAAATCGAAGTGAAAAACGCTTAAGGTGTAATACTGCACATATTTCTTTTCTTACTTCAGACAGCATATAATCAGCCTTTTGAAGAATTACAACGTAAACATGCACCTTGTAATTTACTCCGGACGGTCTACATGTATAACACATGCTTGCTCAGGAACATACTGTGACGGCTATGCGATCTAAATTATACATGGTGGTTATAATCAAGTGGTTAATGCCGGGAAACGTTAGAAGTTTACAGTGAGTTTTGCTCCTGGCTGTTTAAAAGGCTGGCAGTATGACGTTTCTGAGTAAGTAGTAATGTAAGTAGGAGCCAGTTTTCTTTAAAAGGTACTTCGTGGAGGCTTCTCACCAAGCAGACAGCCAGCACTAATGTGCTTTGTCCTAATGAAATAATCCAGTGTTACTTAAATACTTTACAATTCGCACCAGTATTAAATATTCATAAATGGAATAGATGAATAAAAAAAATAAAAAAATCTGAAAGTTTTTAAATTATATTATGCCCAAGAGGGCTTTTTTTTTAATATTTTGTGTGTTACCTTTATTTATTAAATATCATGTTCTTAGCACTGAAACCATAAAATTCAATTCAACGGCATTGTCACAAAATAATTTAAAAAGGCCATATCTTTAGAATTTCCGATACACATTCTCGCTTGCTGGAGTTCCCCTACAGTGTTGCCATTGCTCGCTTTTAAATCATTGAGTTTGTTTATAAAAATTCGTTCAAGTTTTACAAAATATAGATAATAAATGCCCATATTCGGATGGAGGCTTACGTTATTCAAAATTAGCAGGCTGTAGGTATCGATGTTTTATCACAATGCGAGAAACATACATACATTTATGCAGATTCATCATTATTTAATTTCTTTAAATATAATACAGGGCGATACTATTTGGTGGCAACAAAGCGACACGCCATTTATATTATATCTAGTGATTCGAAGCAAAATGCCGAAACGAAATAAATAGCCCTTCTGGGCTAACGCCCTTTGGGCTAATAAGTTGTTGAAAGCAAAATATTTTGCTTTAGGTACGGTAGATTTAAAAAATATACAGTTCAATCACTCTGTTAGCTCAGCTCTGAATTCTCAACATGTCATTAAAATGAAGATAACTCTTCTTCGGTTCTATTAGATATCTCTACTTTTTCCCCAATCCTGCAATTAGATATTTAAATAAGTCCACTGTCCAACAAGAATAAGAATGAAAAAAAAAAAAAAAAAAAAAAAAAGCACAAAGTATCCCGTAACAAATTATGAGGTATGAAATAACTATGAAGAAACACTTTGCATTTCGGTACTAAGAATGGCAAGTAGGGAGGAAAGCGAAAGAGCGATTTTTTTTTTTTTTTTTTTTTGGTCTTCTTCCAAAGAGGCTGGACCTGTTTTGATGTATGCAATTAGGTCTAGGAGTAAATCTTCAAGGACATTCGCTGCTACCAGTTTAAAGGGAGAGTTTCTGTGTCAAAAAAATCTTGAGTCACTTATTGGTTGAAGTGGGTCAGGATGTGGCGTTTGAGGGCGTTCAATAACATTACCTTTTACGGAAACCACATAGACTCTTATGGGATGGATGTGAAACCATTTCCCACAGGTATTTCTCAAGAATCAGTAAGCTTAGGAAATTCAAATTTAAGCGTCAACAAAATTTCATTCAAATCCGCAGGCCTTTGGCATTGCTCTTAGCTTCTTTTTAAAATTAATAACATCAATTTATTCCTTTCATAAATCCTCTTCTTGTTCCTAATACATCATCAAAAGCAATCTCTTTTTTTTTCTAGCACCTTATCATAATTAGCATTTCTTTCTTTAGAATGAATATCGAGAGCTTGAGGGAATCAGAATGTTCTCCTGCAAGCGTGTGTTTATACTGGTATCTTTGCAATTGAATTTTGTTGGAGTATAGTATATTACCTTATATTCACCAGCAGTGGTATGCAGCCCGGTATTACTGTTACTCTTAATAAATTCCTGACAAACTGGATCATTACGCTGTAGGTAATGTCAAATCTTTTTGTTATTGTCTTCCTACAATTGGAATTTCTTGTTTTAGCAGTTTGCTACAAATAATTTTCTAAGCCCAAAAAGTTTCTTACTTTAATTCGATAATATTGAAGCAAAACTTGGAACTGAAATTGAAAGCGGAATTCCTGAAAACACATTAACACAGATCATAAACCTTACTGATGGCAATGTTTACTTTTGGCTGCTTTTTTTTTAAGTATGTCAGGTGTGTTTATACACTTCTTTTATTTCTAAGGCTAAATCTGAGCTTAGATTCCCTAATAATATTTAGTTGCTCGTGGGAGAGCTCATGAGCAACCAACTATGATTAGAGATTCACTTTATTGCTCAAAGGTTCACTATGATAAGGGCTTCTCTAAAAACTTTATTTCAATTAGGAATTTCATTTAAGATCTCCCTCAATTTTAGATGATTACCTTGACAAGAGTTTTCCAATATGCTGAAGAAGGATGGCCAATATCTTGCATAATACCTTTCCAATATGCTAAAGGAATATGACCAATGGTCACAGAATTCATTAAGGCCGAATAACTTGCATAATACCTTTCGAATATTTTGAAGGAAGACGGCAAATACCTTACATAATACCTTTCCAATATGCTGAAGTAAGATGGTAAATACAATACGTAATACCTTTCTAATATGCTGAAGGAATATGACCAATAGTCATAGCATTCATAAAGGCCGAATACCTTGCATAATATCTTTCCAGTATCCTGAAGGAAGATGGCAAATACCTTACATAATACCTTTCTAATATGCTGAAGGAATATGGCAAATACATTGCATAATACCTTTCTAATATGCTGAAGGAATATGGCCAATAATCATAGCATTTATTAAGGCCTAATACCTTTCCAATACACTGAAGGAAGATGGCAAATACCTTACATAATACCTTTCTAATATGCTGAAGGAATATGACCAATAGTCATAGAATTCATTAAGGCCGAATAACTTGCATAATACCTTTGAATATCCTGAAGGAAGACGGCAAAAACCTTACATAATACCTTTCCAATATGCTGAAGGAAGATGGCAAATACCTTACACAATACCTTTCTAATATGCTGAAGGAATATGACCAATAGTCATAGCATTCATAAAGGCCGAATACCTTGCATAATACCTTTCCAGTATCCTGAAGGAAGATAGCAAATACATTGCATAATACCTTTCCAATATGCTAAAGGAAGATGACCAAAAGTTATAGCATTCATTAAGGCCGAATACCTTGCAGAATACCTTTCTAGTATGCTAAAGGAAGATGGTTAATACCTTGCATAATACCTTTCTAGCATGCTGAAGGAAGATGGCAAATAGTCATAACATTCTTTAAGGTTGAACATTTGTTAAGCTTCGATTATCAACCAAAACAAAGCTCCCAATAATTCAAAAATTATTTACCCTGCTGACTATGCAATGCTCATGCTTGTCAACAGTTAATTGTTTTTGATTAGCTACATCGGATTGAGTGCTTTTACGTGCTATTAACTGCATTAATATCTAAAAGTTATTTAATTTAACTTCCCGCACACTTACTGTTTGCTGATGTATTTGTAAAGCTGGACTTCAACTACTTATCCTTTCTATATCATGGATTATTAACAAAACTGCATGAAACATAAAAAAAATCTTAAGTTGTAGATCAATACCCGAAATAGTAACGGAGAATATTTAGTCGTATTTTAAAGGCAAATTAGTAAGAAAATATACTGCGACATAAGACATACTGAACACATTAAGTCGAGAACTCATAATATAGAAATACGACAGATTAATTTGTTTGTTATTGCAAAATTATCGAAGATCATCTTCTATAAAAGAGTTGGTTAGTTGGTTCATTGATTACGGCAAACATGTAAATTCCATCTATAGATATGCCTTCGCGTAAGTGAAACTACACACTACACATGGGCAAATAGAAGGAAATCTTACTTAGGCAACTCTACTAGTAGGAGCCGAATTCGAGATGAAGATTTCCTTTTCAACTTACATTCCCACCAAACTGCAGATGTAACATTCAGCAACATTTCCACTAAGCAGAGGACTGACGTCTGCGGAACTTGCATGGTCCACTTGAGCAGAGTGGATAAAGATCGTTGAATAAAACTAGTGTGACCAGAGTTCGTGCTTGGGCTAAGAGACCGAGAGATTTCCCCCATGGACAACGCGAATACGCACCGGTTTTCCTTAGAAAGTGCTCCAGAAAAGCATTGCTCTCCAAGCAGAGAGCATTATCCACTATACCACTATACTGTGTGCTTAATCATAATCTAACAAATCCAGTGGAGGAGCTGTACAGGTGTTACTTGATGCCTATTGCAGCTGCAATGAGACCTTCAGGATGGTTAACAAAATGCTAAAGTGGACGATTCTTATAATGAGTGGTCGCTTCAACAGAAGTAGATTCAACATATTTTCATCAGACAGGCAAATAGGGCATCGATCATTGGAACAGAATGATCATTATAATAAGCGATCGGGTACAACAAGCGACGATTGTATTTGTTTTTATCTTTCTTCCTTTAATAATGATTAATATATATATAGGTGATAATTCTAGAAGCTATTGAAACACAGCATAAGAAGCAAAAGTAAAATAAGAGTAATAATATTTCTCCCCCATTTTTTATGCCGTAAAATATTCAACACAGCTGTTTTAATACAATAAATATTCAACATAGATGTAATAATAATATATTTAAGAGGAAGGATCTGAGTAACATTAGACTGTCTATTATATTAGAATAAAAAGTGAAATGATAATTTAATTATTTGGGGCAAAGTTCTAACAATTCCAAAACATGTGAAAAAATAAATAGAATAAGAAAAGTTGTTCTGTGTACATATAGATCTTATTTCCTAATGTAAATCTCATTTGGATTTTTATTTTATTTTTTAAAATTTTTATTTTGCAACATGTAAAAGAAAAATCCCGGATTCTGAAGCTCTTTGGATATGATGCGGATAATCCACATATTCTGAACTGCCTTAATGTCGTGCATGCTAAGTATTTATTTCAGAAAAATCTGAAATAAACAAGAGTAAATTATCCCAAATATTCGTGAAATATAGGAATTGGAAGTGCAGAAATGCAGAGAGAAAATGCTAAACGAACTATACCTATGTCTTTATACGATAATATTCAAAATCTTTTTACCTATACGTATACACCATGACCAATCACAGAGTCATGTTGTTCAGCCAGCACCTAGCCAGACCCCATATGCCTTTAGGCGTCTAATCAAGTAAACGGTAAAAATACCTTTAAAGAAATGCTTAACATTCCAATAGCAGGAATTCGACAAATAGCATTTTTAATTTAACGCAAGAATTTTAGTTTGACTGAGAAGTGTTAAAAATAAATAATTATTTTTCATCAGTAAACATTCTGAGCAGTTGAGAGAAACAGATATTGGTGTTTATATCAATATGTTACATCATATATTAGAAGACTAAAAGACAAATGAAAGATTCAAGTTTAAAGCTTGAGAGTAAGAGAAAGTATATAAAATTATATTTATTAGGATAATGATTTTTGTTCAATATTAAAAAAAGGGCGTTCTCAATTAAATAACTTAAGGGAAAAGTAATATATGTATAATTACAAAACAATTTTTTTTTAAATAAAATATAATCATGCCTAGTATTTTCGCGCATTCTGGATACAGAAAAGCAAGGATTTTTGTAGAAGAGATATTTCCATTGATTTTAGTGTACCTCCTCCTAACAAAGTGGCATTGAAGCTGATTGAATTCTTCTTCTATTATGTCTTTTTTTTTCAAATTTCATTGATTTTTTTTTTTAATTGGGGTATTGCTTGTTTGCAGAGTTTTGGTTTTAACAATTATCAAATTCTTTATTTCATTTATAGCATTTTTCGAAATTTATAAATTATGAATTTCAATTTTTGGTCTTTTGTGAAAAACTGGTTTTAAATTTCTTACTTTATGTTTGCTTATACGGAAAGACATGCTTGCTTGTACAGTTTTCAAGTATAAAATGTTTAGTTACTCTACTCATCTCTAAAACTGAAACGAAAGCTCAAGAAAAACAAATTGCAAAAAAACTCATTGTCCCGTGCTGGATCAAGGGGCGAATGATACACGTACAAGGAAAGCCTGCGCATGCGCATTCCGAAGATACACTAAATGACGCCTGGCCTTGCTTACTCCGCCCCAATTTTGATGCATAACACCTCGAAGTGCGGTCCGAGGTTCTTCTATCCCCTCTTTTCCTACCATCCACTCGAGCGGACCTCAGGATCGCCTCGTATTTTGAATGCCTCCCTGCCGCACAGACACTATACATTGACAAATATCCAAGACTTCTTCGGAATTCGAATCAAGCCTGAAGATACATCAGTCAGGAGCATTATCCACTATACCGGTTAGAGCGATGACGGGGTTGCTCAGCATTATGTTTAATGGTGGCATCAAATGTGTCAAAAAGTTATTTTAAATAATGTAGTTTTTTTTTAATACCAAAGAGCTCCCAAGACGCTTTCTGTCTTGCGCGCAAAATAATCGTCGTTAAACACTCACTGTAAACACTTGGACATACGAAACTTTCCAGCTAGGGGCGGAAAAAACATTAAATTATTTTATTTGATTTATTACTTTTGCGTCCGAATCACTTTTTAAATTGTTGCCACCAAATATTATCACCATGTATTATTAAAAACTAATTAATGAAGAATCTGTATGTATGTGTGTATGTATGTTCCACGCACTACGGAAAATGACGGTACCTAGAGCCACCGAATTTTTAATATGCGCAGTCCTGTGCTTGAAAATGGAGACCTCGAAGACTGAATTTTGAATTTAAAATTTGTTTTTTAAATTATTTCATAGTTTTTACAAATTTAACGAATTTTTATGTAATAAACTCAGCGATTTGAAAGCCAGAAACAGCAACACAGCTGGAATAAAGCATATATTTATCCTTAGATTTTAATCCATAAATTAGACTATTTGAAAGCAGTGTGTTACCGCTGTCTCAAACAAAATACTTAAGGTATTCAGTACAGTCTAAGATATTTAATCTTATTTTCTTAATGTCTACGTTTTAATCCGATTGATTTAAACAAAATGTGATATTAGCTTACTCATTAAAATCATTATACGTATTACATTTTTATGATAAATCTTATAGGCGGTTGGCAGCTCGAGCTGTCTGTTTTCAAAGAAATAGTATAGCGAATATAAAATAATGTCCGTCTACCCCTAATATTCTATCGCGAATTTTAAATATATGCTGTTTTTAAACATTTAGAGATTTTTTAAATATTTAGTGATATATATATATTTCATCAAGCAAAGCAGTAACAACAATTTTTGAAAAACCAATTTTGGTCAAGAAAACATCTTGCGCAATATGCTGCAAAATAAGTAAAAAATAAAAATTGTAGAAAGCTCGCCTAAAAGTTACCAAGAGCTGCTGCTCCAAAAGGTTGAAGACGTTTTCAAAAATTAATACACATGAAAAGCAAATCATTAGACATGTAAAACATAAATCTGTTTTTTCTGTTTTTTAATTTTATTGTATTTAATTTTATTGTATTTAATTTTATTTAATTTTATTTTAATTTTATTGTATTAATTTTTGAAAACGTCTTCAACCTTTTGGAGCAGCAGCTCTTGGTAACTTTTAGGCGAGCTTTCTACAATTTTTATATATATATTTCTATATATTTGAAATCACTGAGTTTGTTAACGAAAAATTTGCTTAAGTTTTACAAAATATGAAGTAGATAATAAAACAAATTCCTAATTTGGGCTTCCAGATGCCCACATTCGCGTGGAGGACTATGTTATTCAAAATTTGATATCTCTAGGCACCGTTGTTTTTTCACACTGCGAGAACTATACATACATTCACGCAGATTCTTCATTAGATGAATAGCAAAGCACAGCTATTAAAACTATTTGTTTAATTAAGTTGGGCTTTTCCAGAAGTGATAATTTTAACTTATAAAATGTAATATAAATGGAATCAAAGGCAATTATTGAATTATACTACAACTATTTGTTTTATCCCGCATAGATTAAAGGTAAGAAAACTCCATAACATTTTCGTAATAAATAAAATCTTATTTATATAGTTTTGCATCTATCGAAAATTAATACGGCACCAATTCTGCCCTTATGTCATTCAATAATTAATTAAAGGTTGTTAAATACTAACCAATGTCAAATTAATGAAAAGTGTAATGAGATTTTTTTTAAACAAATGGATGGGACTTTTTTTTCTCTCTGAAACACAAAATAAATTATAAAAACTTAAATAATCTGAATTTATCTGTTTATTTTGAAAACAATTCGATTGACATCGTAAGTGATCTAAACAAGTTTTGATGTCAGAAAGACAATCAATCAGAGATGTTTATATCTTGAACATAAATAATAATAACAACAAAAATGCAGTAAAAACATTTTGACCGTTTTAACCTTTCAATTTTCACGCTACTTATCCGAATTTACAAATTTTAAAAATATTCAAATTTAAACTACATTAAGAAAAATTCTTTAAATATTCTTAAACTACCGAAATATATATCACAGCATCACACGTGGTTGACTCTATTTCCAAGTGCCAGTTCTTTTCAAATTGTAGTAAAAATATCAGCCATTGTTGATTCAATTATTATTCATTCATTGTTGATTCATAATTAATTAAGTAAAAATATGTAAGCATACCTGAGTTTAAAATGACTCTAACGTCTCCCATTGGCACACTGCGCTATCATGCATTTCGACGCTTAAAATCCAAGAATGATCTTTCTGTCAGTGACAGTTCGGCAACTTTTCCTCTGACAGAGTCAGTTTGACCGGTTGCACGGCGTTCACCGTGACCGCCGCTTTCGAACGTTCTCTCTCGACTACTGAAGTGAAAACGAAGGCGAAGAAACGGCCATCTGGTTTCTTGTGACGTCATTAAGGTCGGGGGAAGGAGTGAAAAACTTGTGGAAGGAATAAAGAAGCAAAAAAGAAAGCTATTTTTCTTTTGAGAAAATCGGGTTCTTTGCAGTTTCGAGATTGTTGTTAAAGTCAGTGGTCACCTGAACGCGATAATATTTGACCGTTTTTCTCCTTCGTCTCCCAAAGAAAAGAGAACTTTAAAATGATTGATTCCCGCTTAGGAATAAAAGAAAAATAAAATCAACATAGCTGTTGTTTAAACGCGAAGTTAATATACTACAAAAATCTTAATTTGATACATGACGAGTTCATTGACAAAAGTTTTCAAATGGCGTTAAAAAGCAAAATTTTAAAAACTAAGAATGTTTTACAATGTATTAAAAATTAGCAAAAAGAAAAAATGAAATAATGGTAGAGAAGGCCAAAATTTTTTTTAAAAAATTGCATATTATTTCCGTTTTCTTGGAATTAAAAGTTTAGTTCCGCATAATTGGGGATGGCCAGTTGTTGGAATATTGTTTAAATGACTATTCGGTTTAAAGTATATTTGTATTGCACTCAAATCAAATCTCTATTCAAATCAAATATAAATATTTGTATATATTTATATTTGATTTTGAATTTCGGATTTACATATAATGTTATTAGACAAATTTGGTTTTTTTCGAATGGTCACTTTACATTATGTAAAATTTTATTAATAATTTTATTTATTTATTTATTTATTTATTTTTTTGTGTGTAACCAATTTGAAACAGTGCTTTGTTTTATTCTTTTTCCAAGTGTTTCGAAGGCGTGTAGGGAAAATCCTGGTACATTTGAGATTCACTTTTTTCGATTTTGTATGAATTTTAATGTAATGAAAATTTGTTTCTTTTTTCGGTTTTTGCTTTCAAATGAACCAAGAAAACGAAACGCGTTTTCGAAGCATATTAATCAACTTTTATGAATACAATACAGTTAAAATACTTTCTTTACTTAGCACAAGGAATTATAAAAAGAACTGATTCTGACAATATTATTAACATGCTGACTTTGTTCAGGTAATTGAAAGTGGTACCCATTACATATACACGCTTACATAATCTCTGAAAATGAATCCGAAACGCGGTTCACCTCCTTCGAAAGCGAAAAAATAAATAGAAAAACATCTTTGTTTTTTATATATTTACAAATATAATTTCATAACAGATAGGCGCGCAAATAGGGCAGTAAAACAAATGTAGGTGTAAAGCAAAATAAAATATTAATTGAGACACGCAGTCTTTTATTTTTTTACTATTCCACGTGCTGTTTTTAAGGGCTTGATATTTTATTCTAGTTGTTATTACAAACATTTTTTTATCGAATGTAATACTTTCAGTGAGAGAAACCTCGACCGTAGGAAGAGCTATTATTTCAATTTCCTCTTTTAGCTCCATAAAAAAAAAAAAAAAAAAAAAAAAAAAAAAAAAAATCAAATGTACTTTAAAGAATTGAAAAATTTTACATTTTCAGAAAAGTAAGTTATTTTAGAGGGGGGGGGGAAAGAAAAAGGAACAGAGTGAAATTTTTATCGTTTAAAAGTATAAAATGTGTAACATAGAAATGAATAATTAAAAAAAAAAAAAAAGACTAGCCTCATTCGTCTTAATTATAAAAAATATGCTGATTGGATGTTTGGTTTTTTTCAGTGATTTGAAATTGTCTTTTTTACTTCCTTGTACGAAGTAAAAAGGAATTGTAATCGCGAAAAGTTTCAGGCAGCATATTTCAACGAAAATATCCATTTTGACCGCTATAGAATGCAATTTAACGATGTTTTTGCGTGATATCTGTACGTAAGGACAGAATAAAATACTCTTTTCCTTCAAAAAAATTATAAAACTGCTTTAAAACTAATTCTGAAGAGAATTTTTCGTGGCGTCTGTACGAACGTATGTACGTACGTACGTACCTCGCATAACTCAAAAACGAGTAGCCTCAGAACGTTGAAAATTTGTATATAGGACTGCTATAACATGTAGATGCGCACCTCGTATTTTGGTTGCAATCGGCCGCACCAAACGTATATAAATATATTTATATATATATCCACTCTATTACCCGGCTCAGTGATCTCAGTTTCTTTACTCTTATATGTTTGTAAATTGTACATATTTTGCTTTAAAAATGATTGAATTATGTTGTTTTTATCTTCCGGTTAAGGATTTTATGCCTTTAGTAAATCTGTGTGCAATATTTTTAGAATTATCAGCAATTTTAAAGTTGTTTAATTGGCGCTAAGCCTGTTTTTAATGGCGGTCATTGATGTTTACATTTGGAACAGGAGACTAGTGGATTTGTTGCCAATCTAGAGAAACTTAGCTTCGCAACAACAAAGATAACGCATTCATTTATTATTGCCAATTAAATCATGCTTAATTCTTTCTGAAATTTTTTCGAGGAAATAAGCGTTTGAGCTATTATTTCAATTTCCTCATTTCATTCCTCCTTCGTAATTTTTAATATAGATATTTTGAGTTTTTATGTATTTTTGCCTTCTCGCGAAGTGAGAACTGAAATAATTAAATAAGAAATACTCAATCGTCTGTGAAAAACTGTTTCGTTTTTGTTTTGTTTGCTTAATTTCTTTTATACATAGTTCTAGCTTTATTATAGTATTTGAATAGAACATGTGGCAACGATTAGATAATTCTTTAAATGATATACATTTTGTGCATTCTGAGTTATAATATGAATGAAATATAATACTGTTAAGTGAACCTAGCGCCATGGTCCTAGTGTCGCTATGGTAAACAAAGGGAATTTTAAAGAATGCATTTCTTCTATTGTGGTTTATGCGCTGTCGGCGAAGTAGGTTTAATTCAATCTAATAAGTTTAAATAAAATGCAAGAAAAAGTGCGTATAATTTAATATTCCGTACAAGGAAGTCATGTGGTGTACACATCAGATTTTTATTATAACAAGATAAAAGTACTGGAAATATATATGCAAGATAATCAAATGTTAAATGGCATCTATCAGCTATGGATTGGTTTTTGTCTAATAAAAAAAATAAATAAATAAATAAAAAATAAAAAAAGAAAAAGAAGAAAACCCTCTCGAAATATTTAGAAATATTTAGGTGCTAGCTATTCATGAATCGATGGATCACATTAAGCTGTGTCGTTATGAAAGCAACAAAATGTAAGACCATTTTGTTTTAAATAATATCAGTTAAGGTTATGAGATAACGCATACAATAAATTTAATTATATTGTTGCGAATTTTCCATATATATAATTAATTTGATAGAAATTATACGTGAAACTGTAACATCTTTCGTATAATATAACATGAAATGCTTCAAAGAGAAGAAGCTTTGCGCGAAAAACAAGAATACAGGGCAAGTTTATTTAATATTGAGTAAATGGTTATATCACTAAATTGGCGAGATATCGGAAAGCTCGCGATGGTTTTAGCGGCTAATTTTTCTCGCCAAATTTGGTGAGAAACCGCCAAATCTAAGCATTTTTACAGGCGTTAATTAAAATTAAAATGTCCTTAGGATAAATGACTTGTAAAATTTTTTTAGAGAAGTCAAAAACATTCAAGATGTGAAAATTTTAAATAATTTTGTACGAAAGTAAAATGCAAAAAAAAGTAGTACTTCGTCGGAAAACCTAGTCAAATCTTGCCTATGAGTATTGTGCAAGCTGCGTTAAGCGTTCCCAAACAAATAATCTGCTATTAAGCGTTGATAGAATTACACATAGTCGTATGGAAAATTAAAAGAATTTGCATATTATGTCAAATTTCTGAAAAACTAATGGATGGATTTTGATAAAATTTGGTATGAAAATACATTTATAACAGATGAAGAGTTGTACCGCTCAAAAGTCCTTTTATTTTCGCATAATTATCACTAAAGCTTACCGTGCAGAGATGCCCAAAATCCACTTTGTTATATCCAACTGAAAGTGAGTCTAATATAGAGTATGGTGCCCTCTCAGGGACAGATCGTGCTGCATGATAGCGTACTGGACAGCAGGCAGTTGAGAAGCCCCTATGGCAGTCGATTCCGAGAATTTGGCGAGAAATCGCCCATTTGGCAAGTTTTAGCGACAAAATTGGCGGTATGCCATGGACGGATGGAGAACCTTCTGGAACGAATTCTTACCGGTTTAGCCCAGAATGTTCTCGAACACCAGTCAAAAGCTATATAAACCCTGCTGGTAGGCGGAGAGTTAGTGAGTATCGAAAGTGTGCCTCGTCGAGAGGGCGAGTCAGAGTGCCTCGTCTGGACTGCGAGATAGTTAGTATCGAGTTGGTGTCTCGTCTAGCGAGTCAATCCCTGCGGAGTCGATCAATTTGACAGCCGAGCAGCAAGTGCCGAGTGCACCGAAAGAGTCTCGTAGTATGTCGCGGTTAATGCATCGTCGAGAGAGCGTGTTGAGCTCCGGGAACGACTGAACCGAAGAGTCGGGAACTGTGTCCTAGAGTGCATCGCGAGTTGTAGCGTGGAGAGTCTCGAGAGTACGTGGAGTTCCGAGAATGACCAAGCAGAGTCGGGAGCTGTACTCTGGTGCTTTGCAGTGAAGCTGTCTTCACCGTGATAGCCTGATAACCTGAGGGCTGTGTCGTTGATTGTGTCAGAGTGTTTATAGTAGTTCTTCGACGACTGTAACGTGATTTTGGAGCTGTCCTGAGTCGTACTGGCTAAATGAAGTGTGTTTCGATACTTCATCAAGTGTCGTTGTTATCTACTCCAAATCTACGAACCCCGTACGAACGTGAAAAAAGAAAATAACGTAACAACTGGTGTCAGAAAAAGAAAAACGCAACAATATGTAGGGGTTTGCGGCCATCCAACACGATGTCCACCTGAATGATTTCACCTTCACCACACTAATGATTTTTTTCTCTGATGAGGAAGGGATGGTATCGCGGTCCAGGCTCTCTTCAGGTACGCCAGAAACAACGTTCAGGCTTCATCCTGACTTATCTGTAAAAAGTACAGTGCTCCACTGAAATCTGATCCAAGGCGCAAGTTGTCTGCACCATGCTAAAAGCTCTGTGTTGTGTGTTACAGTAAGCGGGAGGTAAGCAGCGGATCTTCTGGCATACAGTCCTATATCTTGAACTGCAGAGAGTGAAACTCGAGTTCCAATGGCAGCATACTGCTCACGTGAGAGATGTGAAAATGTAGCAGTTTTTTTTACGTCGCTGCGCTGACTGAAAGTGCAAATGTCTTCGTTTGTCTTTGAGAATCTTTGCCGATCTTGTGCATGTTTTCTCGTATGGATACAGTGTCCTGAAACTACTTAGAGTCACTTATACTGCGAGTCACGTTGAGCTCTGTAGCCACCTGCGATTGTGACTGGTCTGCCTTCGCTCTACCGAGAATTCTCCATCTCATTCCGGCATCCATACGTTAGTGGTTACTCATTTTGTCTGATAGCTTATGAAATTTAACCAGCTGTTGAGAGAGACACGGCGAATGAGTGAACACGGTGAAGGCGTATGAGTACACAAATCGCCGAAAACCCAAAATTAATACCTTCGGCTTAACACTTTTCGTAAAAATAGACATAAGTTTCCAATTCTCTTATTTTTACCCACGAGGTTACAAAAGTCGCTTTACTTAAGAAAAATAAAAATCTGAAATCCGTTCAGTTTAAATTCTATCACGTAATATTATACCAAAACCTTACACTAGATGATATAGATTAAGTTAGAATAACCTCGTTAGAAATATTCAATCAGAATATCATGGAATATTTTGAACACATCGATGACATCGATAAACATAGATGACAAATTCATACTTTATGAACGAAGGGAGGGAATTGAGGGAACGAATTCTTATTACAAATATTAGTACCTACAGGAACTTTGTTCAGGAAGACAGATGTCAAATAAGGTATTTAAAAAAATTCTATCTAGTTGAGCTTTCAGTCTTAGCTACTCTTATATACATATATACGTATGTATTGCTGAAAGACACTGTGAAAGAAATGGTGCTGTGAAAATAGAATTCATTCTTGATTCTTTACGTGGAAAATCTCAGCTAAATAAGAGCTGTCTTCAAACTTTTTTTTACTAATGGCAATGTACTTGACGTGAAAAAGATAACGTAATAAAATACATAAATAAGATCCATAAGCAAAAGAATACAGAAGTAAAAGCCATTGACCCATGCGCAATCTCGCAAATCAATATTGCTCAGTGTCAGATATTGTACGAATTGTAATACACCGCATAAGATGTTCTCTATCCGTAAACCATTGCTGCGTAGTGTGCAGGTTGAGCTTGGCAGGATGCCAACGCGAAACAGTCGTGTCTCCAAACAGTCACGTCCAGTAAACGTCTCTTCAGCTAGGCCAATCAGGAATATTGTCGTAAATAGTCTTCAACCAACTGCTTGTAGAACTTCTACACACTGAGTCTTGACTGCAGTTAGAAACTTCAATGCGTTTAATAACACGTTTAGCAGTTAAAAAAGAAATCTCATTTTTATCCATCTGTAGAAGCATGGATCCCTTTTCCACAAATGGTTAAAAATGAGATGAAACTGTCTTCAAACTATTAAAATGAAAAACTGCGTTCAAACTATTAAAGAGTAAAATTTAAACAGTCAATGTTTCGTTGCAAACAGCTTTCGTTTCACGCTCGATTTGCATGCTAGTATGTACATGAGCCGTTTGGTCGCTGATATATAGAAGCTTATTTCTAATGCACTGCTCGTATTTCATCCATTTTTTTTATCTTTTGAGAAATAGTTTGTAAATATTTCCTCTGCGCTATTTTTTTAAATACATGTGAAAATTAGAAAGGAATTTTTTTACAAAGCTGGGGCTGTAGGTGTTTAATGGCGATATCTAAAATATTTCATCTTTCGGTGTTGTTTTTCAGTTGAAAAAGAAATCTCATTTTTATCCATCTGTAGAACCATGGATCCCTTTTCCACAAATGGTTAAAAATGAGATGAAACTGTCTTCAAACTATTAAAATGAAAAACTGCGTTCAAACTATTAAAGAGTAAAATTTAAACAGTCAATGTTTCGTTGCAAACAGCTTTCGTTTCACGCTCGATTTGCATGCTAGTATGTACATGAGCCGTTTGGTCGCTGATATATAGAAGCTTATTTCTAATGCACTGCTCGTATTTCATCCATTTCTTTTATCTTTTGAGAAATAGTTTGTAAATATTTCCTCTGCGCTATTTTTTTAAATACATGTGAAAATTAGAAAGGAATTTTTTTTACAAAGCTGGGGCTGTAGGTGTTTAATGGCGATATCTAAAATATTTCATCTTTCGGTGTATTGAAAACATCTGTCTGGCCATTCTCTTCAATTAAGTGTCTTATTTCTGACATAATCATTAAATTCCAGTAGCAGAGACTGAACCGGTTCGCCTTAGGCATGATGATGCAAGTATTATACTTCATTAAGTGTCTGGAACCTTTTTGCTCCTTTTCTGGTCATTAGGCTGTCATCTTGGCTTTAATTTTATCTTCGTGAGGAAACCTCCACTTTTTTTAAGAATAATATTGATTTCGGTTGATTTTGATGGGTTTCACCTTAACTTCGCCACTATAACAAATTTTTTCCCCTGTTATCCAATTTATACAGAATGCAGAATTCTGAAGAAACTTACGTTAATTAAAGTAATAGTTTCCGAATTATAGGTTTTGGACTATTATAGACAAGAATTTTATTTTCGAAAACTACAAATGTGGTGGTATCTCGGTATACGCCTGCTTTAAAATAAGTCCAATTTGATATATGTCCTGTAGGGATGCGAAAATTTTGTTTGGTATAACGACGCTTGTTTGGAATACGACTTGAGTTTGATGAGTCACGACTGTGCACACACACACACACACACACACACACACACACACACACAAAAAAAAAATATTGAAAAGTATGAAGATGGTATTGCCTGTCGTATGCCGAGAATGACGGCATATGCGACTGGAAAAAATACAAGTGAAGTTAAATCGGCTAACGAAAGACCTGGTGATCCTACACCAGGTTCCAATAGGGATCTCACGGGAGAAAAGAGATAAACAAATTTGATAAATTTTCATTCATGTACAACAGTGCTCTTCACACTTTGTCAACTCACGGAACTCTTAGAATTACAAGGTATTTTCGGGAAATCCCATCCGTCTTAAATAAATCATAAAATAATATTTAAAATACATCAGTATATTACGACTACTTTATGTAAAGATAATTAAAGAAAAACATCCTATTTTTTATTAAAATATTTTTACATAAAAATGTGTATTTTACTCATTAATAGCATTGTAAAGTCATTAGGTTATTTTGAAGCAGGAAACATGAAAAATGAGCAATGCCCTCTCCGGGACTCGAACTTGGACCTCTCGAATATGCTCCGAGTGTGCTAACGATTACAACACGGAGGCATGCCGAAAAGAGGGAGAAAATACTACCCCTTTTAAAGGGCAACTGGAAATTGAGGGACCTAATCGCCAAATCCTGGTGGTGAAGAACCATCATCCGCCATCTTTCTCAATTCCGGTGCCACTGTAGAGTCATTAGTTATTTTGAAGCAGAAGACATGAAAAATGAGCAATGCCCTCGTCAAGACTCGAATCTGGACCTCTGGATTACGCGCCGAGTGTGCCAACCATTACACCACGAAGGCATGCCGAAAGGAGGAGGAAAAATTGTGTCACCTACCCTTGCATTATATTTAGTGACGGGGCTATGCTTGCACTTTTTTACACAAACTGCCGAAGTCTAGCTCTATTGATGTTATCTCCAGTCGCGTTCCAAATTCGACATTTAATTAGATTGCATATTTTTTGTTACCGCGTGCGTTGAGAAAGCTTTTTCACTTAAATACGTTATTCCGTATGACATTAAAATGGTGTGAGAAACTTCTATGTATTCCTCATGAATCTGCAACCAAAAATATAGGAGCTACTCTTGTTTAAATTTGGATTTTACGTGAAATACGTTGATGTACCAATAAGATGTTCCGTTATGGTAGTACTCGAACGGATGTTTTACCCAATTAGCCTTAGTTTTTTCTGGAAAGTATTCTTTTATAGCTTTCATCAATTGAAAAAGTTGCTCTATTGTACATTAGGTACTTTGTGTTTTTGACACTTTCATCTAAATTCAATTCATTTTCCATTAGCAAACTGTTTAATCATGAAGAGCACTGCACATTATTTTCTTTGACAAAGAATGACCACATGTTAAGTTTTAAAACTAGTCTATAACTAATCTGTAATGCATCTTCATGTTTTCTTAGTTAATAAACACTAGTCAACCGTTATGAGTACATCATAATTTCCTTTTCGAATTTTTATTTTGATTATCGGTGGTTCCGCGGAGCCTAGTTTGAAGACCACTGATGTACAGCATATATTTCACCAATTGCATTTATATTGTTGCGTTCTACGGGTTCGTGGATTTGGAGCGACTGAAGACAACACTTGATGAAGAATCAAAACGCAATTAATTTTTCAGTATTACACAGGAGAGTTCCAAAGACACGATTACAGTCGTCGAAAACTACGAGAAATACTGCAACAATCAGCAACACAGCCTTCAGGCTACAACGGTGAAGATAGCTTCACGGCAAAGCACTAAAATACAGCTCCCGACTCGGTCGATCGCTCTGGAGTTAATCTCGGAACTCAAGACACTATTTACAGAACTCAACATACTACTAGATAACACTCACGATATACTCCAAGATATACTTCTGATATACACTGCTACTCCACGTAAAGGCGGGGCTTATATAGCTTTTGGCCTGCCTTCGAGAACATTCTGGCGTAAACTGGTAAAAATTCGTTCTAGAATATTTTCCCTCCGTCCATGGTATATCGCCAATTTTGTCGCCAAATGTGCGATTTCGCGTCAAATCTGGCAACTTTGCCTTTTCTTGGCTTTTTCTAGCAACCCTAAACCCGTTTTGCGGGGAAGCTATCTTACCGCAGCTAGCATTTTGTAACAGTATTTTAATATTGAAGAGTGTTAAAATAATACCAAGAAAATTTTTTCATGAGAATGTATTGATTATTTTCCCCTTGTTTCTTCCTGGAAAAGCGCATCTAGGTATACTCCAAGTTTGGAATATGTCAGTTCAAGGATTTGGAACATATTAATGACATATACCGTGTTACAATTGCATCTGAAATTTCTCAGGAAAAAAAGGAGAAAATAATCTTGAAATATGAAAACCTTCTTTCGTTACAAACCGCGTTTTGAAAGAAGTTTACGCGAGCACAGGAAGGGGACTTTTCATCGACATGCGATCTACCTTTCGACCTCCCAACCACCTGGTGTGTAACCCTTTACTCATTGAATTAATTTCACCGCCTGCTATGCAAATAAAATACTTAAAGGCGAATCCAAGATGTTGAGTAATCCACCATACCTAATCATCTCCTCAGTAACACTCCGACCGCGAACTGAACCGCAAGTAAATTTTCAAGTCATTTCCATGGGACACCTGTGGAGAATAGAGTGCAAAGTTTAGGATGCTTTCAACCAGTCTACGAGCTTTATAGCTGTTGGCGTACATAAGGAAGCAAGCCTATTAGGTAACAGACAGTCAAGGTCATCCAGTTAATTAGCCTATATGCAAATTTAGTACTTAATACCTTCGGTAGGTATGTCATTACAAGGCTTAGGTTCTGCTGAATATATTTTGAATTACTTCTGCAAATATGCTCGAGATAATATGATCCTGTTACTAAGGAATGGGTTAGATTTAATTCAGTTATGGATATTATAGTTCTTAATTTTGAGCTCAATTAAATGTTGCATGAAACTTTTTCGTGGAACATTTGATCATGTTTCATGAAACTTTTTTTTTTCCAATGGCAGATTAGAAGACAACTATAGTCAGAAATACAAACATATTAACAGAACAAACAGGTAATAAAACTAGAACTACAGTAAGTCTATAAATCGTTTATCTTGCATTCTCCCACAAGTATTTCACGAAGTCTTTGTACGGTCATTAGAATTTGTGAAGTAGGAGACATGAAAAATGAGCAATGCCCTCGCCGGGATTCGAACCTCGACCTCTCGATACGAGCCAAGTGTGCTACCGTTACACCACGAAGGCATGTAAAAAGGAGGGAGAATATACCTGATATTCTCCTCCTTTTAAAGATGACTGCGGATTAGAGGAGCCGGTCGCCAAATCCTGGCGGTGAAGAATTATCATCCACCACCTTTTAGTTCGGACATCATTGTAGGGTCATTAGGATTTTTGAAATAGGAGACATGAAAAATGAGCAATGCTCTTGCCGGGACTCGAACCTGGACCTCTCGATATGCACCGAGTGTGCTACCAAAACCAGACTATAGTGGTTTAAGTGTAGAGTTGAGAAGCATAAGTTTGAAATCGTCGAGTTTCTGAAGAAAAAATAAGAAAATGTTAGAAATAGTGTGTTCTAATTAGATTTTTATTGTTTTTTAGAGTTACCATATTAGTATTAAAAAAAATAAGAATGAACAAAAATTACATATATCACAGGATGTTCCAGAAAGGGAGGAAATAAGAGCTCGAAAGGGAGATATTTTATGAAAATAATTTCTAAGCTACGAGGAAGACTTTTCTATGAATATAAAAGCTGAATTTTACTTCTCAACAAAGTGAAAATAATTTTAATTGATAAAATGTACATTATGATTGGTTGGTAAGTCAAATACAGAAAGTTACACTTTCACCTGGAAAAACTAGAAAAATTCCTTCACACTCTCATTACTATTACCACATATTTTCTGGACTACTTCGAAAACATATTTTGCAAAAGCAGAAAAAATCGTATGATCATTAAATAAAATTCATTAGGTGAGTGAGAAATAATAAAATAAGATAATCAAGAAAACAAATTTAGATTAGCTTAAATTTTGAACAAATCTCTATTGATTTCAAGAGTGGTTTGCATAAATCCCTCTTCCTCTGGAAGGGAGGAAAAAAAAAAAAAAACCTTTGCCCTTGAAGAAGAGGAACGGAATTCAGTCGCTCTTGAAAGCGATAACAATTTTACACTACGTCAGTGTAAGACACGGATTCTCAAACAGGCGGCAATTTAACCTAGGTGTGAATTTCATACTTTCAGGGGGTGATTGAATTGTATTTTATTAACCAGTTAAGTATTTAGTTTTGATATACTGTAGAGACATTAGGTATTTTTTGAAGCAGAAGACTTGAAAAATGAGCAACGCCTTCGCCGGGAATCGAAGCACGGACCTCTGGAATACGCGCCCAGCATGCAGACCACTACACCACGAAGGTACGCTAAGAAGGCGGGAGAAATACCTTATAATACTACTTTTACTACTAGAAATTCAACTACTTTAATTCAGTTTTTTGTATTTATCAACATTTACTGTACTTTTCGTGTTTAATTTACGACACACATTAAAAAGTAATCTAAATTTAAATAAATGTACATGTATTTTTCGAGTTTTGGAAAGGAAGAAGGAGGAATAATCGTTTAGCAATGACAAAAGAGGGCATGGGGAGACAATGGTTAAGAAACCTTAGTATAAGAGTCTTTTTTTTCTCCTCATTTCTTCCCATTCTTTTTAATGTCTAAATTCCCTTCTATATTTAGATTGGTTTGCTTTTCTTCCACATAATTTATATACATTTCTAAAATTTATACATACATACGAATTTAGCTAATCAGAAAGGTGCGAGCATAATATGGAAATGAAGGAAGGGCGCGATTCGCGACTCTTTACCTCAAGGCCAAAAACACCGAACAGCTGAGCTCTCAACCTTGAGGTGAAGCTCGCGCTTCCGCTTTATTTATTTCGTTAACGAAGTTGCAGTGCGTGATTCTATAAAAATATGCCTAGGTATGATAAATTTAAAACTGCGTCTACTATACTACGCTTGAGTATTGTACGATATTTTGTTCAAAAAATGAGAGAGCTATGAAAAAATAAAAACTGGTAATTTTACACAGTGCATATGCGAATACCATGATTGCATTATACACACGTTCCATGTATTCATATATAAAAGATTCATATATTTATATATAATATAATTATTGTATTTACATGCAATTATTGTTCATACTAATTATATGTAGTTATTGTATGCTGTAACTTACTGCATACATGATTGCTTTACAACTCTGAAAAATGCTTGATTATATGTACTAGCATTTTACCAGTTACACATATGTTCTAATATTTGGCATTTTCTTATGTTTACAATGACCCAGTCAGAGAAAAAAAACGCACATGGTAGTAAACTACTGTTAGGAATTTTGTACATATATAACTAATATAAGTGAAATTATATGTGAAACTGTTGTATTTTTTTCTGTATAATGTAACATGATAATCTAAAGAGACGATGCTCTGCCGAAACAATAAGAATACAGGGACAAGTCTATTTGACATTTGGTAAATGCTTATCTCGCTAAATTGGAGAGATATACCAAAGCTGGCGATGGTTTTGGCGAGTAATTTCTGTCACCATATTTGGCGAGAAATCACGGAAAGTCGCAAAAACTATTTGGCAATATTTTGGCCTGGTCCCTGTATTACCGTAATAGGTATTGTAATTGCACAACTGTAACTGATTTCATATGTAACTGTAACCGTATTCGCCCCTCATATGACTAATTTAGTAATTTAAAGTAATTTAGAGAAGAAGAGAATATTAGAAATATCTCGCTTAAGAACTCTAGTGAACACGGTGTACATGTTCACCGTATTTTTTAAGCATTTTCGTAAATATGTAAGTAAACTTCACTTATTGAACAAATAATTAATATAATAATAAATTAATTTCTTTTATTAAGGAAAGTTAAGCATAGTTTACTATTACTCTAATGTTATTAGTCCAAAGGGGCTTTATCCCTGAAGGACTATTGTTTTCGCTTTGCGATTTTGCGTTGGTTTATTATAAATGTCCGTTTCACTTTTCAACTTGTTGCCACCAAATTATAGAGTCCTGCATTATATTTGAAGAAATTAAATAATAAAAAATATGCAATATGTATGTATATTTCTCGCATTGTGATAAAACAACGGTACCTAGAGCCATCGAATTTTGAATGATGTAATCCGACTGCGAATATGGGCATCTCGAAGCCCAAATTTGGAATTTGGAATTTGCTTTATTACCGATTTCATATTTTGTAAATCTTTAACGAATTTTTGATTAACAAACTCAAGGATTTTAAATCGAGCAATGGAAACGTTGTACAGAAAAACATTTTTATCTCCAATGCGTGAGTTTCTGTATCGGAAATTCTAAAGGGGGGATATGCTCAATTTAAAACTATTTTGTGATATTGCTCTTGAACTGAATTTTATGGTTTAAGTGCGAAGGACGTGATACTTGATAAATAAAGGTAACAGACAAAATGTTAAAAAAACGCTCCTTTGGACGTAATTTAGAATCTGTAACCTTTCAGATTTTTATTTTATTTTCAATTTAATTTAAACAATATTATGACGAAACTGACAAGTTTATAAAAGAAGATATGGGAAAAAAAAACTGAGACTTCATTGGCAAGTTTGAAACATCTTCAGAATTTTTATTCCAAATGTTTCATTAAAGTATCACAAGCAATACCTAAATCCTTAAAAACTGCTAAACTTTACTAAAAATTGAATTTCCAGTGTCTTTATATAATTTTTTACAATAGATAATGGAGATTATAATATATCATCTTCAAACGCATACCTAGACAGAAAAAAATATTAGAGCTTGCTCTTTACGAATTCTTGGCCTGTAGATACCTCTGTTAATAAATTGAACAAATTAAAACAAATATTGTAAGCATTAAATAGTAAGAATAAATAAGCCAAAACAAAGACAAAACTAAAATTGCATTAGGAACTATTGAAATCTTTAAAGTTTTATTTATACTAAGTTGTGCTTCATTTGGGAAATAGATAAAAGGAAAATATCTGTCCCATAAATAATATCCTATAATACTCTAACAACATGTAATGAAATAAATGTATGCCGATAGTAAACCACTGTAAATAGTTTATATGATGAAAAACTGAAATTAGGTTTACAAACTGAGCCAACGATTTCACTTCCTTTTACCAGGAAAGTATTCAAACCACAAAAATGATTTTACAGTCTTTTATTAAAATTCTCGATTTCAAAAGAATGCATAGAAACGCATTCTGAGCTTTAAGAAAGAAGGCGTGGTCGTTTGGCTGCCATTAAGTCACAAAGTACAGGTTTCTCTGATTTGAGACAGAATAACAAAAAATAAAAATTAAGCAAAATACAGACACTAAATTAGTAACTGAAACAAAACACTATCTTTTGTTGGAAGTGAAGTTACTTAACGACTTTTTGCACTCATTAAGAGAAAAAAAAATTATAAGCATATTTTTGTTATTACGTTAAGCAGTCGTGGTAGGAATAAATCAGCGTAAGAGTTTCGCAATCTCTGCTAGCTAAGCACAGACACAATACAATTAAAATAATGTCATATGTAGTTATAGAAATTTATTCTGAAGAAAGTGTAAGAATAGTGAAAGGAAAGGAAAGGTATGATTATCTATCTGTCAAACTTTGTTGAAAGCATCATCAAAGTTCTCTGACTCAACAAAAGCCGGCCGGGAACTTTTAGTTTCCATTTACAAATAATGCAATAGAATACAGTCAAAAGTCGTTAATCCGGACTCGTCGGGACTTCGGTGATTCCAGATTATCGATTTTTCCGGATTATAGACTATCAGTTTAAATCTGGTAAGATGGCATGCAGGAATTATAAAATTAAAAATATGAAACCGTAATTTATGAAATAAAGAACAATTATGATCTAAAGGGTATTTAATTTTCAAAAAAAAAAAAAAAAAGCTTAATATTTATTTGTTTACTTTATTAAACATTTCTTTCAATGTAAGTTGTTTAAGTTGCTTCGTTTTATGTGATAATACTTTCTCTTTAATTCTATAAACAGACATAATTTCTTCTTCAGTTACAAAGTTCCGCTGTTCAAGTCCTATAATTGCTGTGTCGAGAATACCGACTAATTTGTCAATCGAAATTTTTTCGTTTTCAATAACCTCTTCACTATCGGAAGCGAATTATAATGACGAGGAATTTGATTTAAATCATATCAAAGACGGAGTACATCGAGATGAAATACTACATTTAGTAAGGAATTATAAGCCAAATAAAATAACAACATCTGCCCTGAAGATAAGGATAGTGCTGACAGATCAACTTCCAATTCATTGCGCGCCGCTGCGTTTCCTCCCCCCCCCCGGCCGCAGAGCAGCGTGAAATTGATAAACAGGTTTCGGAATGGTTAGAGAAACAAAGGATATGCCTTTATCCATTTTTTGCAGCAATTCCACTTTTTGTTTAATGGACTTCGAAACATACTTTCGCTTTGTAGATCCTTTACATATTAGTAAATATATATCGGAAATTCTATTTGACATAATCGAAAGTTCAAGCTTACTTTTATAAAATTGCTCTAACAGTCTGCCAAAAATAATAAGCCAAATCCAATTCGAAGATTAAAGAACAACGCAATCTGCAACATTAACTGATTAACTGTATTAGATAATCTTAGCTTAGCTTATACCGTCCGTTATACATTAAACGCGCATGCGTAAACGTATTATGCGCATGCGCACACGCATATTCGCAACCCTAGAGGTCTTACGCGCATGCGTCAACGCAGCGCATGCGCATAAATTTTGTAGTTTTTAGGTCCGGATTATATATTATTCCGGATTATGGGTTTCCGAATTAACGACTTTTGACTGTATATAAATTTTCTTCAATGTTTTCATTTCGAAGAAAGAATTTGAATGAAATATTTATCAAATTTCATAAGAAGCTGGCAAAAAAAGCACTTAATCTAGCTCTTTCTAAACTGTTGTGTAATATCCTAATTCAATTAGAGTTCCTTAGGAGCTAGAATATTGAAGAACTGAGTAGCGAATATTAGCTGAGTTCTTGTAAGTAACAAGTTCCAAGGAAGGGTTTAATTCCAACTCAAGATAAATGAACAGATGGTCCCTTCTCAGGCTTACAATAAGCCTCCACGTATGACAGAAAAAAAAGAAAACTTATCTAATACTAAACTGACCAGCAGAGTTGGTCCTTATTTAAGATCACCGCCGGATACTAGAAGGCACGTAACAGTGTCGCCGTAAAACAGTAAGCTCAGACTAGCAGCAACAAAATAGCCAAAAGGAAGAACACGCTCTTCTATTGAAGTGACCCAGAATTCAGCTTAAATAGTCGTTTCTACCTCATTTACACAAATCGAAATCCTGAAAACCCATTCCGGCAGGGAAACTTAGGTGGGAAACTAGTAGGTAAAGGCTAGTAGGCTTGTTCCAAAATAAAACTAACTGTTAGGAAAATAAAGTAAACCCTACAGTTATTACAGTTACTAAAATGGTAATTGCCGCCCAGTCGGTATAGTGGTCAGGGAAGCTGACTGCGATGCAGAAGGGCCTGGTTTCGAATCCCGGGAAAGGCATGGCTGTAACTGTCCGTCCCTTCATAGGAAAGGCGATGGTGGCCCACCTATTAGGTGCCTTCATAATAAAGAGACCACCACATCCGGCCTTGTATAGATTAAGGGACGAGGTTACATTTGTAATGGTTCACAATCTGCCATTGGAAAAAAAAAATGGTAATTTTAGTAACACCAAATATACTTCACTAAGAACAAAACTCAGGCTTTCCACTTTTCACTGACCTTGCTCACAGTTATCTAATTAAATTCTTTTGCAATAAATCTGCTTTCGTAATAAAATAATTGATTTTGTAAAAAAATATTTTTTTTTTGTAATAAAATGTAATAAAATTTTCGAGCATTAAATTTTCTTTCAAAATAAACATATCAGCTGATGAGCACCTCGAGCAGTTGCTTAGAACCATTTGAATTACCCTCACTTTTCTCCACTAAACTGACAATCAATGTGTTTTCACGGACAGTTAAGCAGTCCTTGTAGGAATAAATCAGTGTATGATTCTTTCTTTAAATGCTAGTTTTGAGTTAAATTGCAGTTTTGCAGAATCCTTATGAAAACTTCAACATCGTTTTAATATTACTCAAATCGTTTTTGAATCTTTAAGTTTAAACTTTGGAAAGAAGATTGCGTTTTAGTCTAGTTTTCGAGGTCCAGGCAAACGAAACTAGAAACTGAAAGTTGTAAGGATTTATTTATTTTTATCTAACCAATTATCTTATGTTAACTATCTTTACTATCATTCTCGAATTTCTGTTTTCCTGCCAGAATGCAAATTTTTGTTCCTGCATACTCAAATGAAGTAGAAAAAGGTGTAGAGTTGTAGAGACATTAGGATATTTTTGGAAGCAGAAAGATGAAAAATTGACACCGCCTCCGCCGGGAATCGAACCACGGACTCTGCAATACCGGCCCAGCGTGCAGAACCACTACACTACGAAGGCACGCCAGGAAAGCGGGAGAAATACCTTATATACTCCCCTTTTTAAAGGGCGACTGGGGTTTTTAGGGGACCCAATCGCCAAATAATAGGTGTGGAAAATCCTCAACCAACACCCTTTTAGTTCGAACGCCACTGTAGAGATATTAGGTATAATTTTGGCAGCAGGAAAGAGGAAAAATTGGCAACGCCTTTGCCGGGAATCGAACCACGGACCTCTGGAATATCGGTCCAGCGTGCAGAACCACTACACCACGAAGGCACGCTAGGAATACGGGATAAATACCTTATAGAGTCATTAGGTTATTTTGATGCTGGGGACGTGAAAAATGATCAATGCCCTCGCCGGCACTCGAACCTGGATCTCGCAAATACTCGTCGATATGTGCTAACCGTTACACCAAGATGCCATGCTGGACGGAGGGAGAAAATACCATATAGAGATAGCATTTAAATGAAGGCTTTTAGATTGTTTAATCAGAGCGTTTTCCGCCTGAAGTTCAGGTTACTAGCTGAATCTCTTAGATAGCAGTCTGTCTACTCCGTTGCGGTGTTCCTGCCATTAATGCTTGTCACGAAGGAATAGGTTTTGAACCAACTTGCGGATATTTTATTCTGTTACCTTTTGTAGACTTCCGACTTAGTTCAGTTTTCAAACTTAATTCATTACCATCAGTTACGCCATAAGTGCTGGCAGGTTTTGTAAGCACAAGAAGTGCCTTCTGTTAAATTATTGAGTTTTAATAAAAGTGTCTTTTGCACCCTTCTTACGTTGTTTGTTTATTGGACATAATGATAAGGTTCAGTCTGAGTCTCGAAATGAGTTTAAGCTTCCAAAGAAGGTGAGACTCTACAAAGTAATAAATTATTTCTATCTTTGAAGACCAATCTGAGGTTTGTTATTTTAAGCACCCTATGCGAAATGAATGCACAGTTTTTCAAGCAGAACTTCTCGGTATTTAGCTTGCCATCAAGTGGATCAAGGATAATGGAACTGCATCCTCAAAGTACCTTATATGATCAGATTCTCTTGCTTTTCTTCACCTTTTGAACGAACAGTATTACCAACAGCGACAAATCGGTAATCGGAACTCTTTTAACTGCCCGTTCTCATAATTCACAAGTGCACATCAGTACCGCCACTGAGGGAGGGGTTTCAATAACGGACCAATGAGCTTCAATTACTCATGCGATGCTTAATTTTTGAAACTGTGGATGCGCATGTTGTTGTTTACGTTTTGTTTCACAGTTATATATATGGGATATAAATACTGCAACCAAAATCTCGTACTGCTTTCGTTTTATAAGTTTATTTAATCATCAACATTTCGCTTTCGTGAAACTTATCACGCGCTAATGTTCGTGGCATATTATTGCTCTTTATATCGAGAAAATGATTCAAGATGCAATTAGCCTCGAATATTATTCGTTTACCTGTGGTTTAAGAGAACTCAAGTGTAAATATTTGTATTGATCTGAGAATATCTGGAAGTATTACAATGAATCTAATATTTCCTTATCTCAAAGCTGGCATTTCTTTGCTTTTGAAAGTTTAAGGTTCAAAATTGTGAATGATCTGTTAACATTAAAAGTTTCTACGAAAAGATTAAAAATATTCGTTGTGAATAAAATACATCCATTAGGTCTGCACAGTATTTCTTGAGCAACATTTAAGAGTGAACAGTTATTAATGTGAAATTTAACTCTGTAGGAATGCAAATCAGGAAGATTCACTTTGAATAAAACTGTGCATTGGCTATTATTATAAAACATATTTTTCATATCGACTGCAATAAAAATTGCTAAGACCTTCTATAATTTACATATATTACTATGCTTGTATTTGATCTAGCTTCGCAATGAAAATTTTCACAAGAAATCCACAATGTATTAATTATTTCTTACAGAAAATTGCGTGACAAACCATTTATAAGCATCTTGCTTAAAGCGCGGCAAAGGTCATATAAAATACCAGAAATGTTACTAGAAGCCCATTGGTCCATTCTAGAAGCCACTCCCTCGGTGGCTATACAGATGTGCATTTGTGAAATATGCAGCCCGTTCGCTTAGAAGTAAGGGAACTAATATCCGTTTTGCTTATGTGCTTGGTCATTATGGATTCTACGGAAATGAAAGAGCTGATGTCTTAATAATAATAATAAAGAAGCTTTAAATTTACCCATAGGTATCAATATTAGTATTCTAAAGAACTATAGGGAGTCCTTTCATTATAATAAGCTTTTAGCTAAGTGGAATGAGGAATATATTTCATCTCGTAAGGCTGAGGGTACTAAAACGTTCTATCTTTCTATTTACTATAGACTGAATTCCGAGTCTTTCCTCTTTATTAATTTTAAAGTAATTCAGTTTTCATCCGGTTGCGGTAAATTTGCAAGTTACCTGTTTCGTTTCAATGTAAGATCAAATAATTTATGTGTGTGTTCAAGAAAAGTACCTCAAGATGTAGAGCATTTAATTTTTTCCTGCCCTACCTTCGATGGCCTTGCAGATTGATTATAAAATGTTTGACGAGACTTGGCCAGTGAACTTATATGTTTTTGTGAATTCCAGACTGTTGTTCTCTATTTTAGTTCCCTTTATTTATGTATGTATTATTTAATGCTTTAGAGAACTTAACTTTCGTATGCCCTGAGTTGTACATTTGTGGTGGACGGGGAGATTATAATTGTCAAAAAAATTATAAAAATTAATAAAAATATAAGTTGTAATAAAAAAATCTGAACGATTTGAGATTTTAAATTACGTCCAAAGGGGCGTTTTTTAACGTTTTGTGTGTTACATTTAGTTATTAAATATCATGTTCTTCGCACATAAACCATAAAACTCAGTTCAAGAGCAATATTTCAAAAGATTTTTAAATGAGCATATCTTTAGAATTTCCGATACACGATTCCGCGCGCTGGAGATAAAAACGTTCTCTTCCCCGTAGAGTGTTGTCATTGCTCGCTTTTAAATCGTTGAATTTCTTATTCAAAAACTCATAAATGCTTTACAAAATATGAAATAGATGATAAAACAAATTTCAGATTCCAAATTTGAGCTTACAGATTACCCATATTCGGGTGGAAACGTAATTTATTCAAAGTTGGATGGCTGTAGGTACCGCTGTTTTATCACAATGCGAGAAACATACTTACATTTATGCAGATTCTTCATTATTTAATTTCTTTAAATATAATACAGGGCGATAATATTTGGTGGCAACAGTTTGAAAAGTGAATCGAACATTTACAGTGAACCAACGCAAAATGGCAAAACGAAAATAATAGTCTTTCAGGGCAAATTGCCCCTTTGGACTAAAAAGCAGCACAGAATCTCAAAACTGCTTCAAGCTTCCAAAACAGATGGTTAGTAATAGTTAGATTTTGCTAATTAAGTATTCTTCATAATTAATTTGAATAACTCAATCAGCTTTTCTTTCAACGTCATTATACTGGTCCATTTCAGTAAAAAATCAGTTTTCAATAATTTACGTTTTTATGCTTTATATTTCAGACACGTCAATTTTTAGGATTGTTTACTTCTCTCTTTCTTTTCTCCGGAAAGTGTCGACGAACTATTCGGGCTGGGTGCCACCACGCAAATATCCAAAAGATGTTATGTAGGCCGCCATGAGAGGGGGGATGAAGAGTTACCATCCCAAAAGTTTTCTTTGGTTAGAAGAGAAAGTTCAAGTCTCCTACGAATTTATAAAAATCGTTAAAGCAAACGAGCTTCAATTACAAGTAGGTGTAGAAAGGAAAAGGAAGAATTCTAAGAAGTATGAGATCATTGCCTACACTTTTGTGCTGATAAACTGAGTTAAAATTTAATGAAATTAATGGAACTTGTGATTCAAATAATTTTTAGGTGGATTATATTTACAACAAGCTTATCTTGTTTCCACCAAATTATCAGCTGTTTTTTGCAAAGTTAATCGGATTCAGGCAGTTACAGAAGGAAATCCTTAAACATTTCTGGGTACGATTAAGTAAGATGTGGTATGTATATCGAGCTGTGAAGAGGCAAAAAGATCTGAATGTAATTTTTTTTATGTCTGCGAAGTTGAAAAAACTTTTAAATAATTTCTGAAAACGACAGCGTTAGTGAACTCTGACCTTATAAACTAAAGAATTTCTATATATTCTATTTTAGACTTATGAGAACATTCTTAAGTACTATTAAGGAAGTTGTGCCCGGTATATCGAGTTGCTAAGAGGCAAAAAGATCTTAATGCAATTTTTTTTTATATCTGTGAAGTTAAAAGGAATTTTTAATTTCTGAAAACGCCATCGCTAGTGAACTCGAACGTTATAAATTAAAGATTTTCTAAATATTCGATTTTAGACTTACGAGAACTTGTCTAGGTATGATTTAGGAAGCTGCGGTATGTATATCGGGCTTCGAAGAGGCAAAAGGATCTTAATATAAATTTTATTATGTCTGAGAAGTTGAAAGGAATTTTGAATAACTTCCGAAAACGACAGCGCTAGTGAACTCCAACCATATAAACTAAAGATTTTCTATCTATTCATTTTGAGACTTACGATACTTTATTAAATTATTTACTTTATTAAACGATTATGTTGTACGTTAATTATTTAGCTTGCTTAAGTTTTCAATAGAAAATCCGATTTTTAATACTAAATTATAATTTTTGTATTAAAGCATATTAGCACTTGGTAATGTCATTTGTTTCTTCTAGATGAATTGAGTTACTGATCAGTATATTAAACAGCATATTGAAAGCAAATGATTTTATGCAATTTTGAAAAGAAATGGAATGTTGTTTTACTTTACTCCTAATGTGAAATTACAGATTATTATTACATTTAGTTTATCTTTCAACTTCATGTAAAGGAAACACTAAGTTTTAAAGTTAATATTAATGTTTATAAAGTTAAAAACATTAAATATAATAACGCAATTTATTACTGATGAAGAAAGAAAACTTGCTTGGCTTTAGCTTTTAATCAGGATTATCAGGAAATTAGGAAAATGTTCCAACTTTGACCTTGTTCAGTTTATGAACAAGTTGCCATTTAGGCCAAATTTCAATGCATTAAGGGAAGGAAAACATGATTTAAATTTGGTATTTGCCTGTATAGACCTAATTCCTTACTGTATCAAGGCTGAAACAGATTTTAGGCATTATCTACACAAAACAAACACATAAATAAACATTTTATACCATACTGAGACGTTGTTGGATAATATTGATATGGCGTTTACATTTTCCGTTCTTTAAACGAGATTTTGCTGCTCAATACACTGAAATAGGGTATTCTACTGCTTAAAATTTGAGGAAATTATTCTTAAAAAGGCCTTTTTGGATCGAATCACTTAAATACGTTGTATCACTTTCCAAATTGTTGCCACCAAATATTATCGCTCTGTATTATACAGTACAAAGTCCATAATCCGGACTCATCGGGACTTCGGCGATTCCGGATTAGGGTTTTTTCCGGATTATCAATTTAAATCTGGTAAGATGGCATGCAGAAATTATACAATTAAAAATATGAAATCGTAATTTGTAAAATAAAGAATAATTATGATCTAAAGGCTATCAAAATTTAGAAAAAAAAAAAAAAAAGCTTAATATTTATTTGTTTACTTTATTAAATATTTCTTTCAATGTAAGTTGTTTAAGATGCTTCAACAAAAAATTCAAAAAGTTCCTTTTTCTTTTTTCTTGTGTCATATATAGTGGACTCTCCAATGCCATAATTCTCGCATAATTTTGAGACGGATAGGCCTTTATCCATTTTTTGCAGCAATTCCACTTTTTGTTTAATGGACATCGAAACATGCTTTCGCTTTGTAGATCCTTTGGCAGTTCCAGACTTGGAAACTCTTTTTGACATAATCGAAAGTTCAAGCTTAATTTTTATAAAATTGTTCTAACAGCCTGCAAAAAATAATAAGCCGGACCCAATTAGAAAATTAAGGAACAACGCAATCTGCAACATTAACTGAAATGCCTTAGATAATTTTGGCCTAGCTTATACTGTCCGTTATACATTAAACGAGCATGCGTAAACGCATGCTCATAAAGTTTGTAGCTTTGAGTTTCAGATTATAGATCATTCCGGATTATAGACTTCCGGATTACAGACTTTGTACTGTATTTAAAGAAATTAACTAATGAAGAATCTGCATGAATGTATGTATGTTTCTCACAATATGAAAAAACTAAGGAACCTAGAGACTTCAAATTTTTAATAACGTAGTCCTCTACCTAAATATGGATATCTGGAAATCAGAAATTTGAATTTCGAAAAATGGTTTTATTATGTATTTCCCATTTCGCAAAACTTTAACGAATTTTTGATTAGCATACTCAACGACTTCAAAACGAGCAGTGAATAAAATATTTTTATCTTCAGCACGCGAAACTGTCTATTGAAAATTTTAGATAGTTGCTTTTAAATATTTTGCTATTTTGCTCTTCAAATGAATTTTATATAGCATAAGAACCAAGAACGTGATATTTAACAAATAAAAGTAAATTAACAAAATGTTAATAATAAAGAGAAAAAAAGTTGTAAAATCATCTTAGTAAGAAAACTGAACATTGATACGATAAACTGAGAAAATACTGAAAAAACACAAAAACATATGCCAACACTTAACGGTGCATCAGGAATTCTAAACGTATACTATTATGCTGCTGTAAAAATTTTTGTAATTTTGCTATTGAATTTTATATAGTGCAAGTGCGAAAGAAATAATGCTTAATAATAAAGCTAGAAAGAGAAAAAAATGGTTAGTGATAAGCTTTATAAAGAAGTAAACAGTTGCATAATTACTAATACGTTTGCCATTGTAGAGACATTAGGTATTTTTTTGGAAGCAAGAAAACTGAAAAATGAGAAACCTCTTCACCAAAAATCGAACCACGGACCTCTGGAATACGCGCTCAGCGTGCAGACCACTACACATCGAAGGCAAGCTAAGAAGGCGGGAGAAATACCCTATATATTACTCTTTTTAAAGGGCGACTGGGGTTTAGGGGACCCTATCGCCAAATCCTAGTGTGGAGAATCATCATTTACCACCTTTTAGTTCGGGCGCCACTGTAGAGACATTAGGTATTTTTTTGGAAGCAGGAGAAGTGAAAAATGAGCAATGCCTTCGCCGGGAATCGGAGCACGGACCTCTGGAATACGCGCCCAGCGTGCTGACCACTACACTACGAAAAGGCATGCTAAAGAAATACCTTATACCATTCTATCATCGAATTTCCATTACGGGAATAAACTCAGCTGCCAGCATTCGATGTAAAATTTCGTGACTAAAGAATCTCCTTAGTTTGAAAATAGTGTGCCTTTTTTCACTATTTACCTTACTAAGTAATTCGTCATCCACCACCTTTTATAGTTCCTGCTCCACTGTAGAGACATTAGGTATTTTTTGAAAGCAGGAGAGATGAAAAATGAGCAATGCTGTCGCCGGAACTCGAATCACGGACTTCTCGCCGAGCGTGCTGACCGCTACACCACAAAGCCAGGAGAAATAACTTTAAAATATTCTGGAAAATGAAAATACTACAGTTTTACGTAGAATAATCAGTGTATGTATCATTCTAGCTGCAATAGTAAACTAAAACTTTTGCATGAATTTTCAGGTAATTCTATGAGACATTAAGCCTAAAAGTGAATAAAATTTGATGTTATAAGAATGGTTATCAGCCCCTTAGCTTAGGTAACATATAATTTTCGCAGAATCTCTGAATGAGAGAAAATAAAGTAACAAATGTGAAATATTCTTATGAGATTGCGACCTCCAAAACTGAAATGTACACAATCGCACGGACAGGCGAAACAAGACACTTTTCCACAAATCAACAACTATGCCCTCAAGGCCGTCTCCTACCATTTTCTGAAGTGACAACAATCTCGGAAAGAAATGATTTAACCGGCCGACTTCATTTCCATCTTTCTGCAAAGGAAGGATGACAACCTATTCCAAAAACTTCAAGGACAAGTACCTCGGCCAACTCCCATGCATCGCAGTCCTACATTGAACGCCTCTTTCTTTAACGGAGGCCGTCGTTGCCCAACCCTTTGCGACCCACAGGTATGCGTGGGAAGCTCTTTGCGCAGATGAGACACATGCAAAAAGAATTTTGATGAATATATTGCTAAATTCTACAGCCGTTTAAGTTTGAAGTATGAAAGCCAACGAGAAGATGCAGAACATTCCTTTTTGTTGAATTTCACACTTTATATGCTGTTAACGTCTAAGAAAACTGAGTAAGGTAAACAGTGAGAAAAAGGCATACTATTTTCAGACTAAAGGAAATTCTGAAGTCACGAAATTTTACCTCGAATGCTGGCAGCTGATTTATTCCCGTGATGGAATTTGACGATAGGATGGTATAAGGTATTTCTCCCGCCTTTAGCTTGCCTTCGTAGTGTAGTGGTCAGCACGCTGGGCGCGTATTCCAGAGGTCCGTGGTCCAATTCTCGGCGAAGGCATTGCTCATTGTCCACTTCTTCTGCTTCCAAAAAAATAACCAATGTCTCTACAGTGGCGCCCGAACTTTGCCTTTCTGTGAGCTTTTCTTCTGAATATTTTTATTTACATATGTACGAGTACTGTTAACTATATCTAACTATGCTTGTAACTGTAGACTGTTGGAAAATTGCGAGTGATATTATAATGCTAGCGAGCAAGCCCGCCAGATGAGCGAGCTGCTGCCAAAGCAATATTTATAAGTTCTATGTACTGTAAATCTGGAAAAAAAAAAAAAAAAAAAAAAAAAAAAAAAGAATTCTAAATTTAATGTAATGTACACAAAGTTGCTATCTGCGGTCAAAGCAAAATTTATAAGTTATATGTACACCTGAAAAAAAGATGCACAAAAACATTTCAATATGAATCAGTTCATTCTCTTTCCAAGCAAAAACCAATTCGCAAGTAGATTTTTGTTGCCAAAGCAGAAAACGAAAACTTTGTACACTTCAGGTTATGTATGACGCCATGATTTAAATTTAATATAATATGACAATTTTTTCTCAATATCAATAAAAGAATTTGCATGGCACTAATATATCGTGTCAATTATCCTAACCTGAAACAAAAAAGTTGGCAACAGCAGCTATTTATTTAAAAGTGTGACATCAATGAAAAATTTTGGGCATACAGTTATAGGGTATTTCATCCTCCTTCGTAGCATGCCTTCGTGGTGTAGCACGCTCAACGCCTATTCAAGAGGTCTGTGGTTCGGATCCCGGCGTGGGCACTGCTCATTTTTCATCTCTCCTGCTTCAAAATTACTTAATGTCTCTACAGGTTAACTTCTATGGTTTTGAGAACTTATACATCACTTTGCTTCGTAATGAAATTTACAGCAGTTTAATTGAGCTATCAACTATTTCCCAACATTAAAGACTTAACTGCTTTCTTCAAATGGGATTCTTATCTTGTATATACACTTTTTCACAATTTTATTAAATATCAAAATAAAATGTTTCTGCAAATTAACGGTATTTCTAAAGTTATTAACTATTCAGCTATCATCTCTAACATGTTCCTCTTCGTTAGGGAATACAATTTCATTAACAATTATCATAAACTAGAACTTTTCAAATTTACCTGCATGTATATAGATGATATCATTGCCGTTAATAATTTGAATGAAATTGAAAAACAAGATATTTATCCTAAATGCTTTCAACTCATAAAACTAAAAAAGATTACACCGAAGAAGATTATTATTAACAAATTACATTCCAATATCTCCAAAATAATTATTGGATTCTTTTTGTTTGATTGATAACTATTATCAATGAAACAGAAGACTCAAAAATATTTATAAAAACAGCAATGATTTTACAAAAGAGCTTAAGTTATTAATTAAAAATGCTAAAAGATAATAAAATTCCACATAGTTTCATAAAAAAAAACTAGCTAAACAATAACTGTTTAATATAAAAATTATTTTCACCACCAAACTGCACGTTTTCATGATAGGCTACACCTAAATCATTGTGGCGGTATAGTTTGATGTCCTTAACTCAGTTGAATTAAGCATTCTTGTCAGCATTCTAATTAGTTTTAATTTAGATTAGACTGTCTAATAATTATACTTTTCTTTTCTTAAAAAATGGATCTACTTCAACGTCCAAGTCTCAAGAGAGCCCTCTTAAGTGAGCTCTATATTCCGTACAATTTGACAACTGTTTTCGTTCTCTTTATTTTTTTCACTTTTAGATTTCTTATAATTTGTAGCATTTTTGCTGAATTCTTCATGTGTATTCTCTACGATTGCTCCCAGATTCACTCACGTTTTATTAGAAACTGCCCTAGCTTCATCCCACTTTTAAGTTTCTTGTAATTTCTAGATTTTTTTCTGAATTCTTCATTTGCATCCGCTAAGATTGCTAACAGATTTGCTCACGTTTTATGAAACTGCCATAACTTCATCCCACTTTTTAATACAACGCGCTTCTTTTCATCATTTCAAATATTTTTAAGCTTCTTCGAACTTATTTATTTATTCAAAAATGTTTTTGCGCTAAAAACACTACAACTTTTTCAAGCACTGAATTAAAAAAAATTAATTATTTAGCAACTAAAGCACTACAACTTTTTACATTCGTTGGACTGTAGCAAACTAAAATTTTATTCGAATTTAATTTTTTGGTGGGTAAATTTGGAGACCAATTTTGGTTTTATAATCCAGGTAATTCGGTGCTTTTTACGTTTACGAATTACTCATTTTTACTACACCATATTTAATGTTACATTAGAAGTCTTTCCTAATTACTTATTATTATTACTAATTAGTTTAAAACTTGTAGTTAATCTTATTTCATTACTTAGCAGATGCTAGCATAACAACAGTCATTTGCTAGTGGACATGTCAAATTTTATATTTTTTTCATTTAAAAAAATTTTTATACATCCTTTTAAATTATACACATAAGTGCAATTGAACGCACCTGGCGATTTATTTATTAAGTAAAAACTAAACAGGGATATAGAGAATTTAGATTTTAATTTTGAAATCATAGCTCAGGAGCTCTTTTTGTCAGAAACTCTAAGAATCCAATTTTGAATTTTTCGTTTTCTTTTCTTTCTTTCTTTTTTGAAGTAATTCAGATACTATATTTCAATTTATACAGCTTTATATAATTATTAATATAAATTTCCCATTTCATGGAGCCAAAATTATTTTATACACTTTCTAGATTAGTGTGAAGGTCGATTTATCCAGTGTCTTGGATCAATAAAGTGGCTTAAAAATTACACTCACATTTTACGCTGCAAGTTTTTATCAACTGGTCCAGCCAACTATTGGTTCTTCAGTAAGCAGCAAAATACATGACCCTAGCCTCAGGTTCACAATTTTATTATTGTAACCGCAAAATATATTTGCTTTTACTCTTGAATTTATATGCTTCGTTTTCCAAAAAGCAGATTATGGCTTCAGCGAATTCTGAAAATCTAATTAGTATTATTTCTTAAAAGAGCTGCTGGAAAGAAGGAAAATAATAATAAAAAATATACTGGTGTTTGAAGAAGTCCCATGAATGGAACAATCCCTCAAACCTGTTAAGGAATTTATATTATTAAGTGTTGTTAATCTTAGTGTTTTCTCTCTTTATCACGTTTTATGTAAACTGTTTTCCAATTTAAACTTTCGCATGTACCTTATATTTAACTACATGTAGCTCTTAGCCCAAACGGCCTTACCCCCAGAAGGGCTATTAATTTCGTTTTGGCATTTTGTGTCGAAAAATTTAAAAGTCTGAGTCACTTTTCAAATTGTTCCTATCAGATATTACCCCCCTGTATAACATTTAACGAAATTAAATAATCAAGAATTAAATAATTAAATAATAAATTCTGCATGCATGTATGTATGTTTCTCGCATTACGATAAAACAACGCTACCTAGAGGCATCCAATTTTGATTAA
This sequence comes from Stegodyphus dumicola, assembly GCF_044657685.1. Taxonomy (NCBI): domain Eukaryota; kingdom Metazoa; phylum Arthropoda; class Arachnida; order Araneae; family Eresidae; genus Stegodyphus; species Stegodyphus dumicola. The sequence goes on along the minus strand of NC_140776.1, from coordinate 22,827,169 downwards.
CGTACGTTTCCACACGAATATGGGCATCTGTAAGCTCAAATTTGGAATCTGAAATTTGTTTTATCTATTTTATATTTTGTAAAGCATTTATGAGTTTTTGGTTAAGAAACTCAACGATTTCAAAACGAGCAATGAGAACACTTTAGGGAAAAAAATATTTTTAAACCAGCGCGCGAGACTGCGTATAGGAAATTCTTAAGATATGCTCTTTTAAAATTATTTTGAGATATTGCTGTTGAATTGAATTTTATGGAATATTTAATAAATAAAGGTAACACCCTTTTGGGCGTAATATAAAATCTGAAAGCTTTCAGATTTTTTTTCGGTCAATTTATTAAAAGCTTTAAGTTTTTTATAATGTTTTGTTCAAGTTTTGATTGGTTTAAAACAGAGTCTAGTTCTCGCATTAGTCAAAAACGAGTAGCCGTAAAACGTTAAAACTTTGTATACGGGACTGCTATAACATGTAATTGTGAAACCACCCTTTTCGTCGTAATCGGCCGCACCAAATGTTCTGTCACCCAGCTTTGTGTGCTCAGTTTTTTTCTCTGTTTGCCCTCAGCAAATGTTAAAGCAAGTGAAAGCAAATCATAAAAGTTAAGCTTTTATTATTTTTAGCTAAACCTTAGTTTTAATAACTGCATGTACGTACTACCTATTGATTATAGCATGAATATTTACATTATTAATTTGAAACATTACGTGTAAATGGAACGTGTAAGTAACGGAGAGATGGTGTTGACAATGATAAGTAGCTGCTGATCTCCAGTGATTGCTTTATCACAACTGTTTTGTCATTTCATTCAATTGAACTGAAAATTAACACACACACGTGCACATGCACACGTACACACACACGCACGAGCATATGCAAGATATAAAATATGAAAGAAAATTACTAACAAATTACTAACTTAATTTGGTAAGAGACCTTTTAATTCCTCATTTGAATTTGGCTACGTCCCCTTCAAAGAATCAGTACTACGTCACTTACATCATTATTTCATCTGCAGTAATCCACAATGCTTGTCCATTCACTCAAAACTGAATCAAAAGACACTAATTTATAAATACCTCAGCTCAGATATATCAGAATATAATCAGAATTGCAAAATACCACTTAAATATCTTTGATTTCAAGGAAAGTGAGCAGAGAAAAGCTATCTAGATCTATTTCCAATATATAATCTTTTTAAACACTTAGTTTAAAAAATTATACCTCAATTCAAGAAGTGTTTTTAAATGTGGAAAAATTGCGAAGATATTCGTTTCAAATAATTAAACGTTTCGCGAAATTATTTAAAAATTTTTGAACAAAAATCGCATTATAATACCCTCACGTTTCAAAGTTTGTAACAGAAAAATGTAAATGAGAGGCATATAAAAATATTTCTTTTCAGCACTTACAGAGAAACTCTGAAAGCTGCACTATGAAATGCATGTCTTATTTACCTGTAAAAACTTCTAAATTAGCTTATCGTCAAATATTGATATCTAAAGGGAAACACTAAATCATAGAATTTTATGTATGAAATATGAGAAAGCAATTTTTTCTTATCCTTTACTTGATGCTTTCAAAATAAGCCAAAAGTTAAAAAGAAAATTCTTAAAAAATTAATTGAATCAAACAACGACAAGTTATAATTTTTTCGTCTTTCTATTTCTCTCTTTGTTGAAATGCTTCATTTTTATTTCTTTTAAAATGCTTCCTTTTCAATTATTTGTACGAAGTAAAGGTAGTATTGTAATCGCGAAAAATTTAGGGTATCAAATTTCAACGAAAGTATCCATTTTGACTTCTCTCGAATCATTTTGAACGATACTTTTGCGTGACATCTGTGCGTTCGGACAGAATAAAGAGCTCTTTTTTACAAAACGGATTGTAAAATGGATTCATAATTTTTTTTTTTTTTTTTTTTTTTGCAATGTCTATACGTACGTACGTATGTATCTCGTATAAGTCAAAAACAAGTAGCCGTAGAACGTTAAAAATTTGTATACGGCACTGCTATAATATGTAATTCTGAAACACCCTTTTCGTCGTAATCGGCCGCACCAAATGTTCTGTCACCCAGCTTGGTGTGCTCAGTTTTTAATTCTTATATGTTGGTAAATTTCACATTTTTTTTCTTTAAATGGAATTGAATTATGTTGTTCCTATGTTCCGGTTAAAGGTATTATGCCTTTAGTAAATCTGCATACAATAGTTTTAGACTTATCAACAATTTAAATTTAAAAAAAAATAAATTAAAATTTAAAAAATTTTTAAGCACATTTATGTTTTAAAATTATCAACAATTTAAAGTTTACTAAGCCTAACGAGGTCACTATTTGTTTACATTTGAAACTCTTAGTAGAATAGTGAATTACGTCAGTTTGTGTATCAACTTCAGTGTCTTATTGCCCAGTGCGACCAAAAGTAAGCTTTCACTCTTATGCACCGAAAAATTTGTCTCCTTGCTTGCTGGCTGAATTGCTTGTTTTTGCTTAGAATAATTTTAATCGTAATTTCTTTTAAAAACTGCGTTTGGTGTTTTAGGTTTCCCGAAGATTGAAGTTTTATGTCTTTTTGGCTTGCTGTGAAGGGAGAACTGAACTGATTGAATTAGAAATGTATTTATAATGAAATTCGAGGAAAGAATTTTCAGCAAAAAATGCGTATAACTTAATAGGGTGTCCACATCAGACATTTTAATTACTTATTAAGCCATTTTAACTTCGACTATTTAAGAAGGAGAAGATTACATTTCTTATATCTAATACGTTAGTCGTGGATACAGTTATTCTGTAACCTAAAAATACTACTTTAATATGACATTAGAAATCGCCGAATATAGTAATTTCATCTCAAAAAGTTCACAGACGGGAATGAGCTCTGAACACTCTTCCTTTTTGAAAGAAAGAGACTAAAAAGTGCTACCTCATATAAGTAGAGCCTCTGGGAATTACGAATGTTCTGAGCTAGAGTTCCGTACGGACTGAAACTTAAAAAACAAACAAACAAACAAACAAACAAAAAAAAAAAAAAAAAAAAAAAAAAAAGACATTTGACCAGCTGCGATTATGACTTCACCAATGAATCGGCGGTAGGAAATTCGTAATGAGTTTTACCGAGAGAAGAAGTAAATAAATGATCTTCAATTACTTAATCTCCCCCCACCCCCCGCCAAAAAAAGGATGAAAGAAATATGAGAAAAGAAGGCATGAAAAGGGAGGGAGAAAGAAGTAATAAAGAAAAGTAGCTACTAAAAAAATAAGAGAGTGTAAAAATGTGAAAAGTCATATTCCCTATGTAATAACAAATAACACATTGTCCCTTTATGTAATTAAAATTGCTTTTCCAACTGAAAATGAAACCAACTTTTCTGGCACATTTCATATAATTCAAGAAATCATTCAGTAGGATCATAATTGTAACTCATAACTGTAACGGTATTCATAAATCTTTAACGAAAGTTACGCACATCTTTACCATTATCACACAAACAAATTTAGGATAATGCAAAGATTATATTAATTTTATGCACAAATTAGATAATTTAAGAACAGAGCAGGGAAAAAATGTTTTGATATTTAAAATCGTTCTCTGAAAAAAAAGGGGGGGGGGTTGATGACTCTGTTATTTAATTCAAGAAATTTAGATCTTTAAACGACTTTAGGACTTTATTCAAGACATTTTATGTTAATGTAAAGTGGTCACTAACTTTTTTTTACCTTTAATGCATACAGTTATAAGGTATTTCTTCCGCTTTCCTAGCGTACCTTCGTGGTGTAGTGGTTTTGCACGCTAGGCCGATATTGCAGAGGTCCGTGGTTCAATTCCCGGCGAAGGCGGTTGCTCATTTTTCATCTCTCCGCCTTAAAAAAATCCTAATGTCTCTACAGTGGCCTCCGAACTAAAAGGGTTGTTGGATAATGATTCTCTGAACCCAGATTTGGCGATTGGGTCCCCTAAAAACCCCAGTCACCCTAAAAGGAGGAGTATATAAGGTATTTCTCCCGCTTTCCTAGCGTGCCTTCGTGGTGCTCTGAACGCTGGGCCGGTGTTCCAGAAGTCCGTAGTTCGGTTGCTCAATTCGGCGAAGGCGGTTGCTCAATTTCATCTCTCTGGCTTTTCCAATTAACAAAATGTCTCTACACAGTAAAGAAGAAAAATTGAAAGTTTTCATATTTCATGTTACACCCAAGGGGCCGCTATTTTCGTGTACACACACATACATGTTTCACACCACTGGGCTAACTCCCCTTTGGGCTAAAAATATTTAGAAAACAGTATATCTTTAAAATTTCTGATAAACAGTCTAGCACTCTGGAAATAAAAATGCTTTATTCCGTCCAGTGTTGCCACTGGTCGCTTTGAAATCGTTCAATTTCTTAATCAAAAATTCGTTAAAGTTTTACAAAATATGAAACAGTTAATAAAACAGATTTGAAATTCAAAATTCGAGCTTCCAGGTGCCCATATTCGGGTAGAGGAGAATGCTAATCAAAATTTGATGGCGTTAGGTACTCTTCCTTTTTTCACAGTGCGGGAAACGTACACATATTCATGCAGATTCTTCATTATTTAGTTTCTTTAAATATAATATAGGACGATAATATTTGGTGGCAACAATCTAAAAAATGATGCAGCCGTTTGCAGTGATTTCAGGCAAAATGCCGTTTCGAGACTAAAACCCTTTCGGACTGAAGTCCTTTGGGCTAATGTTTAGAGCAAGTCGTTTATTTTTATTGTTATTTTTAAATCAAAGCATATAAGAAATTTCTTTTTTTTCCCAAAAAAATCTGCTTAATAAATATTTCTGAGACAGACCTTTGAAGACACTATTTCATAAGGCTATCATATCAAGATGTAAATTAAAAGTAAAATGGATGATATCCTAATTTGAACACTGTAGAAAAATTCTGCATTACATTCTCAGTTTGTAGCTAACATTTAAATTTTGTTCTGTAAAAAACATTAATTTGTGTTTTCAAATAAAGTGGTTTTCAAATAAAGTGGTTAAAGAAAATCTGAAAGTTTTCAGATTTTATATTACGCAAAAAGGGGCTTTTTTTAACGTTTTGTGCGTTACCTTTATTCTAATATCATGTCTTTGTACTTAAGCCATAAAACTCAATTCAACAGCAATATCATAAAACATTTAAAAAGAGCACCTCCTTAGAATTTCCGATACACAGTCTCGCGCACTGGAGATAAAAACATTTTTTTCCCCGTACAGTCTTGCCATTGCTCGCTTTGAAATCGTTGAGTTTGTTCAACAAAAATTCATTAAAGTGGTACAAAATATGAAATAGATAATAATTCAAATTCAAAATTTGGTCTTCCAGATATCCATATTCGAGTACAGGACTACGTTATTTAAAATTTGATGTCTCTAGGTACCCTTGTTTTTTCACACTGCGAGAAACATACATAAATTCATGCAGATTCTTCATTATTTAATTTATTTAAATATAACGTAGGGCTGTAATATTTGGAGGCAACAATTTGAAAAGTGAAACGCCGTGTTGTAGGGAACGATGGAAAATGCCAAAACGAAATTATACCCCTTCTGGGAAAATTGCTCCTTTGGGCTAAACACTCTTAAATATTAAAGTCATAAATGTTAGATTTGATACATGCATCTAAATATAAAGATCTCTGTGTAAGGAATCCAGTTTTAAAATCAGCTAAGGTAATAATCACTTTTGATGAAATATATGTATATGAAAACAGAATGTACAAAAACGGAAGTAATCATATCTTAAAATGAAAAGAGAATATCTATTATTCTTTAGGGAAGAGAGTAATAAATATTACTTAAGATGAAAGTCATAATCATCTTCTATCGTAAGTGATTTAAGCGAATAAAGATAAATTTGCAAATTCTGTCTGTGAATATTCAGATTGAGGCCACACGTATAGTGAGAAAGAGGATAAATCCTACGATATAACTAAGATCTGAAAACACCTCAAATTAGGTCAGCTTAGAACCGGAATTTCAAAGTGGGATACATATTGTAAGTCATGTCTTATCTGAGAATAAAAGAATTAAATAAATTAAGGTAAAAAATGAAGTAGGTAATAAGGATTTAAGCATAAGGAAGGAAGGAATTACATTTTTTACTTCAGTTTTGGAGTTATGTTTACCTAGGTTTATTTATATATTCAAATTTATTCTGTGTTAAAAAAATTCTAAAAATACATTACTTTTTTTTCAAAAAGCATTAGATACAGTTTCAAATATTTTAAGATGTATTCCCAAAGCAAAATAATCTGTTATAAACACGTTATCCCATTAGTTAATTTTTACATCTACATTATTAAAAAATATTTACTGTGCATGATAGCATAAAGTAATGTCCTTGAAAACTAGAAGAATTTTGCAGAAAACATTTCTGATGTGAAAGTGTCTCACCTCCCTTCCCGCCAGAAAGAAAGAGTGAATAGCAAACAAAAATTTGTTTTTAAAACTCAAGCTACAAATTAAATAAGTGTAGAAAAAATAAAGGAAAAGACATATTTGATGAAGCATAATTCCTGTGAATTTAATTACATGAAAGTTTAAACGCGATTTCTGACGAACTATTACATCCGAATGCTGAAATTTATCCTGTCATATTTTTCCCCTTTCCCACGCAGTATAGTATATTAATACTTTTGCATTACAGTGAGGACAACTAACTAATGAGGAAATGACATCCTGATAGAGGCCTTTAAAGCATCAGCGTTATTTTAACTTTAATTTAAAATAACACTAATATTGCAGTTTTCGTTTCCACGCAGTGCAATACATTATTTCGTTTCCCCGCAATACAGTATATTGATCTTTTGTACTACAGTGAAGACAACTAAAGAAGACACGAAATTTTGATTGAAGCGTTTAAGCATCAGTATTACTTTTATTTTAATTTAAAATAGTAGTAATACTGCATTTTTCTTTTCCACGCAGTATAGTATATTAATCTTTTTGTACTACAGTGAGGACAGCTAGTGAGAAAAAGACATCCTGATAGAAGTGTTTATGCATCAGTATTATTTTAACTTTAATTTAAAATAACACTAAAACTTCAGTTTTCTTTTCCACGCAGTACAGTATATAAATTCTTTTGTACTGCAGTGAGCACAACTAATGAGGAGATAAAATTCTGATAGAAGCGTTTAAGCATCAGTATTATTTTTATTTTAATTTAAAATAGTAGTAATACTGCATTTTTCTTTTCCACGCAGTATAGTATATTAATTTTTTTTTGTACTACAGTGAGGACAGCTAGTGAGAAAAAGACATCCTGATAGAAGTGTTTATGCATCAGTATTATTTTAACTTTAATTTAAAATAACACTAAAACTTCAGTTTTCTTTTCCACGCAGTACAGTATATAAATTCTTTTGTACTGCAGTGAGCATAACTAATGAAGAGATAAAATTCTGATAGAAGCGTTTAAGCAGCAGTATTATTTTTATTTTAATTTAAAATAGTAGTAATACTGCATTTTTCTTTTCCACGCAGTATAGTATATTAATTTTTTTGTACTACAGTGAGGAAAGCTAGTGAGAAAAAGACATCCTGATAGAAGTGTTTATGCATCAGTATTATTTTAACTTTAATTTAAAATAACACTAAAACTTCAGTTTTTTTTCCACGCTGTACAGTATATAAATTCTTTTGTACTGCAGTGAGCACAACTAATGAGGAGATAAAATTCTGATAGAAGCGTTTAAGCAGCAGTATTATTTTAAAATTTAGTTACTTTAATTACTTAAGTTAATTCCTGTAAGGGGATATGCCTATTTTATATTTAAAAAAAGAGACCATTTTATTTAATGAACACTTAATATTCATTTTTACGATATTTATATTTTCATGCATTTATTACTTTATTTATTGCCACGTTCATCTGCCATTTATATTTTAGCTAACTATAAGGAAAAAGTAAGTGAAAAATATGCAAATTCAGCATTTGTTGCAGCATATTACAATTTAAAATAAATAATCAGTACGTGTGAACAGTCTGAATAAAAATTATCGAGCTTAAAAAGTTCGGAGTACACAGTTTTTAACTATTATTTGTGCTTCTTAAACTTATACTACACTTAATCCGTATTTTAAATTGAATTACATTTTGAAAAGCATAAAATGTAGAAAATGTATGGTGTTAAATTTATCAAAGTATTTCCTTATTTACAGCTAAAGAGAATTTATACAAAACCAAAGGTCCCTTTCCGTTAGAAATTATAGAAAATATTATTAAAACAAACTGTAAAGTATAATACATATCGTATACCACCAAAACTTAATTAATAAATCGAAACGTAACAAAATATTTCATGATTTAATATTTGTGATGTAATATACTTCAAAGAAGTACTGATTAAACAAAATAGAATTTTAAAGCTGAAATGGAAATTAATTAATTTATAAGAATGCCCCACAGAAACATATTATTTTTATTTTTATTTAAAATAGTAGTAATACTGCATTTTTCTTTTCCACGCAGTATAGTATATTAATTTTTTTGTACTACAGTGAGGACAGATAGTGAGAAAAAGACATCCTGATAGAAGTGTTTATGCATCAGTATTATTTTAACTTTAATTTAAAATAACACTAAAACTTAATTAACTTAATATTTTCGTTTTCATGACATTTTTTATTGTAAGACAAATTTAGTAAATTATGGGCTTCAGACTGGCCTGAAATGCATTTTATGTAACAGTCATGAAACTTTAATGAAAGGAATGAATATCATTAGTTTGGTTTGATTTAGTAGATTACCGCAAACCGCACTAGCACTATCTGCCCAAGGGAAGGGATGCCTTCGTAGAGGATTTTCTAAAGAAAACTGGGTCATATACCCGTTACATATGTGGAAAACTACGGAAAACCTCATGCAGCCAACCCGTTCGCCTGGAATAGAGCCCAGGTTGGAACTACCAGTGTTCAGCGATTTTACCGCTCGGCCGCTAGTAGGCCGAATGAATACCAAAACACCACTCAGGAAAGAATGTTTTAGATTATGCGTTTATGTAAATTGCCCTCACAGTATTAAACCACACGAATATTAGTCAAAATGCAAAATTGAAATATTCTCTACATTTAAGCTAGTTCATTTTCTTTATATATGTATATATATATATATAAATAAAAATAACTTTAAAATTTTCTAGATAGAATTTTCGCCCAAATTAACATTTATTGTAATTATTTGTTACATAGCACGCAAGTCTGAGAAAATTCAGCCAATTAGTTAAGATATATGCTATGTATTTATTTATCAGAATAATAAATTACGCTTCAAAGCCCTTGAAATTAAAATTCTAGAAATTCCACTTAAAATATATTCTTACTTAAGGCAAACTAAACCCAAATATAGACACATACAAGCAACATAAAAAGAAAGAGGAATTTCGACAAATGTTTTTCGCCTTATGTTAATTTAGTCTTGCGAAGAATATAACACAACATAAACACTTCAAACGTGAAATAATGAAATTTCAAAATCAATTTTGAAAACTGATAACTATTCATGTCCCTATACTTGATAAGGCAATATTAGATAAAATAAACTGCGTACTTTGGACCTTATCACCCGAGACAGGAATGCAATTAAAAAAAAAAAGAAAAAAAAACAAGGCACGTATCTAACAATAAATTCGATGATAAGTTTATTTCTTATCGTCAGTTTAACAAAAGGTAAATTTTTGAATCCCTCGCTATCAGTTTGCTAACTAAGAATTCTATTGTTACGATTTTTCATCATCGTTACGAAAGGCACTTGATTTCAAAATCTCATCAGTTGGTCTCATTAGAGCGAATAAATATGATGCAAACCAATTTTAGCAAAAAGAGAGGGATTGAATGAACTACATTTCCTTGGTGTATTTTTATAATTAAAATAAAGTTTTTCTCTAAATCATTAAAGGTAGTTTAATTTCCTTATTAGATTTGTCTAAAGCGTGTGCATAAAAAAAAATAATTAAAAAATCCCTTTTTATGTAAAATTTAAGATGCTGTCATCCTTAAACTGACGTACCGGAAAAAGTAGGGTTTCAGAAAAAATTTTCATATTTTAAAACGAATAAAAATCAAAAAAGAAGAAAAAATCTGAAAGCTTTCAGATTTTATACTGCGCACAAAGGTGCTTTTTTTTTTTTTTTTTTTTAAGTTTGGTGTGTTACCTTTATTTATTAAATATCATTTCTACGCAAATGAACCATAAAATTCAATTCAACAGCAACATCGCAAAATAATTTAAAAAGCGCTTGTGTTTAGAATTTCGGATATACAGTTTCGCTAGCTGGAGATAATTTTTCTTTTTAACCGTACATTGTTGCCATTCCTCGCTTTGAAATCTTTGAGTTTCTTAATCAAAAACTCATAAATGCTTTAAAAATACGAAATAGATAATAAAACAAATTCCAGATTCCAAATTTGGGCTTCCAGATGCCATATTCAGGTGGACACGTACGTTATTCAAAATTTGATGACTCTAAGTACGGTTGTTTTATTGCAATGCGAGAAACATACATACACTTATGCAACTTCTTCAATATTTAACTTTTTTAAGGGAACGGTGGACTTTAAAATAGCTAAAAATCAACCAAAATATTAAATTTGTTTTTTTACTCTCGTAATATTCCACATACGTAACTACATCATATACAAAAAAACAGAGTTCAAATATTCTAATTTTTAAAGAAGTTACAAGCATTTAAAATGCAGCGTAAACTTTTAAAGCAGCGTAAAATGCATGCATTTTATGCAGCGTAAAATTTTAAAGCAGCGTAAACTTTGGCCTTTAAGTTTTGGAAAAAATGTAAAAAAAGATGAATTTCAACAGTTATTTATTAATGTTATAATTTATATATTTGACCAAGAGAAGTGTTTGTTTCTTTAAAAAAGGATAGAAATGTCAGAATTGACAACTATTAATGAATTTAACTTTGGTTATGTAAATGCTAGGCGTAGAACGGGAGGAAGCCAACTCGTTTTTCCCTACTCCTTGCAAAAAAAGCGTGATGAACGTCGCTTGAATCAATGCAAAAAGAGAAGTTTACCTGCTTGAAAAAAAAAAAAAAATAGTAAAAAATATTGTAAAGCATTAAAAAATAATATAAATGTAACAAATGAAGGTAAAAAGTATGATGCAGGAGAATTTTAAAAGTTTCATTGGATATAATGCGTTAAATTGTTTCTACCTCTAACTTCGAACCATGGATTTGGGATATACTTATTTTTTTTCAAATTTAATATTATGAGATTAAAAATAGTTAAATGATACGAAAATTTTATCCAGTGTCTATATATTCATATTTAAAGCTAATTTGCTGTTTCTCATGACCATGTATATTAAAGGTAAGTTTGAAGAAGAACTTTAAATTCGGTTTTCTTAAAACAAATTTTTTCGTAGTTCGTATGTCTTCAAAATGTTCCATGCGTCTCATTTTTAGTTAAAAATAAATATTTGGAAGAAACTATCTTGTTATATGTGTTATATATACGCAAAACTGTGTAAGTTTAATTATACCACCTTTATTTCCAGCTATAGGGCTACCTGGAAAGAGAGATGATATAATTATTTTTAGAAGCGCAAAAACAATTCAATCTAAATTTTACCTAATGTATTTAGTTCATTCAAATATTATAACCATCTGTCCTTTACATCAAATTCAGATCTTACACGATTATTGTTTCGATGAAATTTCTGAAACAATTACGAGAGATATGCTTTTCCATATATATCATGTCATAGTATTTATTAAACTAGAGTTTTCTTTTTTAACCGGTCTGATTAGCAAAAATTATAGAATTATGTAATACAGTCCTAAAGACGTGCATAAAATGGCAAGGTAAAACATTTCTCCAGTCGAGTGTATTTTCTTTTTATATCATTTTCAATGTGCTATTGTAATTTAAATATTAAAAACCTCACAAAACTTTAATTGTATTTACAAACATTTGAAGACAAAATGCGCATTTTCCAACGTATATCATTGGTTAACCTTCACACACCCTTTGTGCGCTATCAAAATGTGTTATTTATATTCTGAAAAGATTAAAAAGCTGAGAAGCAACAAATATTCTTATCCATATTTTTTGTTCATTTGCATTAATATTTCAATATTATCAGTAGTATTGCATAATTCCAGCCCGCTACAGTGCACGTTCTCAGTTATCAGCTAAATATTTACATTGATAGAGGCGAATTTTAACCGATGTAGCTTTTATTTCAGATAATATGCAGAGACCTTTCGCAACAGGATATCATATCTACAACCAATAACAAATTTACCCACTTTGAGCGCTGTAGCTGGTGTTATTTTAATATGAATTTATAATAATTACTTGGATTTCGAATAATATTTTTTAAAAATCACTCAAAGAAGTATTAATAACTGATAAATGTATAATTGTTTCATTACCATTGACCGTCCAGAAGCATGCACACACTTCATAAAATATTTATGAGCGCAAATTATTTCGTTTTGGCATTTTGTGGCGTTTCACTTTTCAAATTGTTGCCGCCAACTATTATTGCCGTGAAAGAATACGCATGAATGTATGTTTGTTTCTCGCACTGTGAAAAAAACAACTGTTATTTTCTCAAGTATTCGATACGTATTGATAAAAACTGAAAAATAAGATCGAATATCTTTATCTTCATCTCAAAATAATGAACTGATATATTTCAAAACCAGTTATTTTACCTTTCTGTCAAGTTTATTATAGTTCAAAACACTAATTCCTCATATAATTTAAAAATAGACTCTTTTTATGGAATTTTAGAAATAAGTTACAGTCAAGTGCCAGAGAACTCAATTTTGAAATATATGTGTTAATTAGCCAAGTATTTAGATTTGAATTATCAGTTCATTTATGCACATCATATCTCCTTTCTTTTCAATTTATTTAAAAATTCCCTTTATAGAAATTAATTTATTCCTTAATTGAGGTATAACAAATTATGCTGTAATAAATTACGATTAGATAATGGCTTATTAAAGTTAAAATTAGCGAAAGTTTTAAGCGTACAACAAATTCACATATGAATAATATAAATATTTCAACTCACAGTTTCTTGTGTACATGTGTTCTAATTAAATTTGCTTCAAGTGATTTTAATAATTATTAGTCGTGAACAATACTTGCAGTCAGAAGTGATTCGCATCATCCCTTCGAATTAGCTGTAGCTTGTTTAAAGCAGAGTTCTAAATTAATATAGCACAATATTTTTAGCCTGAAAACTTATGTGTGATTATGTTGATGCGTGAGGGTAGTAAAAACAAACGCCATGTAAAAAATTTTCTAACATAACGCATAATATATTTCTTTTTTCACTTCTTAAAATTTTAACTTGGACGATTTCTTTAAGTTCCCTGATGAATATATCAAATTAAAGATAATTGTAGAAATTCCAAGATGTTTAGTGTTTTAATTCCACGTAAAAAACGCATTTATAAAATTTAATGTTCCACGTGTTCATAAAATTTAATATCTAAAAGTTTTATAATAAAATGTAAAAACATTTCCCTCGTCTTTGAAATTCTTTATCAAGACAAAAAATAGTTCTGAATTACAAAATTTATTATACTTTATAAAATAACGATGTAAATAAAAAATGCGTTGTTTAGCTGCAAAAAAAGCCGCACTATTATAACTTTTAACAGCGATTTAAAATGAGACAAACGATACTCCAAAATTGTTCTAGTAGTTGCTAGTAGATGGCAGCACCAATTTTAACCTTTCGACGAAAAGAGCGATCACCACTCCCAGAAATTTTTTGATTCTATTTCAATTGACATAAAACGCATGATTATGCCCATTTCACTCATAGATCCTTTTAGCGAACAGAGAAAAACTTAACACTGTGCTTTATATTCTGTAAAAGATAATTCAGTTGATTCCAAAAACAAGTGTTTTGATTCCTAAGAACTATAGAGCGAAATCAATGTATTACTCTTCCAATATACACATTTAAGTGCTTTTTATACCAGCATAAAACACATACATTTTTGCTTTTGTTATGGAAATAATTAGGGCCAAACTTTTGGAACTTCTAAGCTATGTGTACATTGGTTTAGTTTAATTTTATGACAAGATAATTTAATTCGTAAAATAAGGATAGGAATACATATGCTAATTTATGACACAAATGCAATCAAAAACAATAATTGATACATCTTTTGAAAGCGACCAATCTGAGTTAAGTATTTCGAGGTTTGTTAAAATTATTCTAGAAAATGCACTGACACTTATCAGTAAATTGTGCTAACTGAAAATACGCCTGCCTCGATTCTAGTTCGAGTTAATAAATTCAAATATCATACCAAAGGAATAAAATTCCATGTAAGTTACAATAACTAAAGGAAATAACTTTCTGCATAATTTCAGTTTGATAGAAAACAAGTAAAGAAATTCAGTATAAATATTTGATGTAAACAACACATGACTTCCTTCTACGGCCTATTAAAATATACACATTTTTTTGGAGGGGGGGGGGTAAACTTCATTTAAACTTATTTCCTCGAATTTCATTAGAGATATCTTTCTCCTTCAAATAATTAGAGATATCTTTCTCCTTCAAAAACGCATAAAAACTCAAAACACCTTCATTAAAAATCGACCAAATACAGTTAAAAAAATTAGTAGTTAAAATCAGAGTTTCTATTGGAAAACAAGCAATTTGGCCAACGGGCAGAAAGATAAATTTTTCGATGTGCAAAAATTTAAGATTAACTTTTGGCCCAACTTGGCAAAAAGACACTGAAGTTGGTGCACCAGCTTTCTTCACTATACTACTAAGAGTTTCAAATGTAAACAAATAGCTGCCACGTTAAGCTTATCGAAACTAACACTTTTAAATTGTTCATAATTCTACAACTATTGCATGCAGATTAACTAAAACCATAAAAACCTTAACCGGAAACATTATTATTCAATCACTTTTAGAGCAAAAAATGTCCGATTTACAAACATATAAGAATAAAAAACTGAGCTCACCGAGCCAGGTACGAGAATGGAAAAATATACATATACAAATAAAAAATTATTGCTTTTTTACTCAGCAGTTTAGCGCAAGTTTTAGGCTTATTAATTTACTCTTAATTACTTAATTTTCATTCTCTCTCTCTCTCTCTCTCTATATATATATATATATACGTTTGGTGCCGCCGGTTGCAACAAAAAAGGAAATGCACAACTAGAAGTTTTAGCAGTTAAATATACAGAATTCAACGTTCTACGTCTACTAGGTTTTGAGTTATGTGAGATACTTACATATATATGCGGGATACGTCTTTACAGGCAACACAAAAAACATGTCTTACGAATCCATTTTACAGTCCGTTTTGGAAAACAGTCATTTATTCTGTCCGTTCATACAAATGTTACCCCAAAACATCGTTCATATGGATTCGAGAGTGATCAAAATGGATATTTTCGTTGAAATATGGTACCTGGAAATTTTTTCCGATTATAATACTTCATTTACTTCTTATAAAGAGTGAAAATTAACACAAATAGGCTAAAAATGTTCGTTGACTTCATTTTTCATGGCAAATGAGAGGGTTTCGACAAAGCTGCAGTCAGCGATAACCACAGAGATTTTTTCCTCAAATATGTGAAGTGTATGGTGACAACGCAAATAAGTAACAATGAAGCATGTTACGGTGAGTTGGAGGTGACATGGTTCTAGAAATTGCGCAGCACTGATGAAGAACTGAAAACGATGGTGAATACCTAATTAACATCACCGAATTCTATAAGGAAGTTCTTTACGATAAATGTTTAAACCGGAAATGTAATATGTAGAGCAATAGAGAATTGTATATAAATTCAGAAGGGAAAGTTTTTTTTTTTTTAGAATTTTAGTCCAAAGGGGCAATAGCCTAATAGCCCAGAAGAGATATTAGTTTTGAAATGGCATTTTGGGTCGAATCACTTTTCAGAGTGTTGCCACCAAATGTTATCGCAGTGCATTATATTTATAGAAATTAAATAATGAAGATTCTACATGACTGTATCTGTGTTTCTCGCAACGATACCTAGAGCCGTCAAATTTTGAATAACGTAATGCTCCATCCGAATATGGACATCTGGAAGACCGAATTTTGAAGTTCAAAATTTTTTTATTTATTTTATATTTTATAAAAATTTTAACCAGTTTTTAATTAACAAACTCAACTATTTCAAAGGAAGACATAGCAACACTGTATATAACAAAAGATTTTTTATCTCCAGCACTCGAGACTGCATATCGGAAATTCTAGAGATATGCTGTTTTTAAAAATTTTTATTCCAAAGAGATGTTAGCACAAATGCTCTCGAAACATGTACGTGTGTGTAAATGAAATAAAACGCCCTTTTGGGCGTAATATAAAATCTGAAATCTTTCAGTTTTTCTTGGGAGAAGGGCTTTTGTTTCATTTGCTTTTAATTGAAAAACGGACCTTACTCAAAAAATATTCCTCGTAAATTCAAACATTAAACGAAATTGAATAGATATTTTCTGAAAGAACACAGTTTACGTATGAAACGGTACAACTTATGTTCTAAAATATCAGTATAAAAGTATCTTGAAAAACTGAAGTTTCCATTGTTTCAAACAAGTCCCATGCAACAGTAATAATATCGCTTTCGATAGATAGAGAAACTGCAGAAAATTTTTTAAGACTTTTTTTAGTCCAAAGGGGATTTGTCCCTGAAGGACTAGTCCCCTTTGGACTAAAAAAAAACTGTTTTGCGATTTTGTGTCGATTGACTACAAACGGCGAATCACTTTTCAAACTGTTGCCACCCAATGCTAGAGTCCTGCATTATATTTGAAGAAATTAAATAATGAAAAATCTGCATAAATGTATGTATATTTCTCGCATTGTGATAAAACAACGGTACATAGAGCCATCGAATTTTGAATGACGTAATCCTCCACCGAATATGGGCATGAGGAAGACCAAATTTGAAATTTGGAATTTGTTTTATGATCGATTTTTTATTTTGTAAAACTTTAACGAATTTTTGATTAACAAACTCAAGGATTTCAAAACGAGTAATGGAAACAAACAAGAGCGAGAACGTTAAAAAAAAAAAAATTATCTCCAGCGCGTGAGTCTCTGTATCGGAAATTGTAAAGGATATGCTCACTTTAAAACTATTTTCCGATATTACTGTTGAACTGAATTTCATGGTTTAAGTGCGAAGAACGTGATATTTAATAAATAACTGTAACACACAAAACGTTAAAAAAGCCCCTTTGGACATAATTTAAAATCTGAAACATTTCCGATTTTCTTTTTTTAATTTTTAAATTTTTTTCTTTTATTTTTTGATTTTTTAAATTTTTTTAACAGTTAGAGCTAATGTAAGGCTAATATATTCTTAAAACACAATGTCGATATTTCTTTATTAACATATTTTAATGAGTCTAATTTCCATCGCATATCACCGAGTAAAGAAAGATTACTAACTGATGAATAGTCAGCCAATTATGTACTCAAGTACGTCTAGTCATCATTGTTTTATAATGTTTAACTGCAAAGCTCTTTCGATCTCATCCATACTACCTTTCCCTGCTTGGAAATAAAGTTCGTAATTTTCAGATTAAACATCACAATCTAACTTTCAAAGAAGAATCTACCGTTAAAAATTTCAAAGAAATTAAAAAAATATTATAAAATTCAAATTTATAAAACATTCAAATTTATAAACAAATTGATAAAATTTAGAAAATACCAATGAGTTTGGACCAATTATAAAATACGGCGTTAGAAATAATTTCATTAATTATAGCAAAGCTTCAAATATTCAAAAAATTAGCAATTAGATACATTATAAATTAAATATATTTTAGTTATGCACATTTTAATTTATATCAATTAGATACATGATTTAAAAAATAAAATAAGAATTCAAATTATTAAGAAATACCCTTATTGGTTTTAAATACCTCAGTTCAATCAGAGACAACTGATTAAATCTGAAAGATAAATTAAACACCTCATATTTCGCCAAATGATAATACTATGAGAATCGGCTATGTGTGAGGGCGCATGGAAGGCAAAAACCTTTACTTAGTGTAGTGAGAATACATTAGTTTTTAAAGCCCTCAGTTTGTTAATAAAGAGTAGATTGGCTGAATCTTGAAGAAGAATTTAATATCTTATGCTTTATCAAACGAAACTGCTCTTAGAATCTTCTATGCACTCTGAAGATAAATTAAGAGACTTATGTCTCGCAGAATGCCAACTTTTATCGAGAGCTTTTTAGCTTCTCATCTATCAGTTTTGCATGTGTAGGATTTTATATTTTAAATAAAAACAATTCAATTAATTATATTTTCTTTGAGATGTAATAAATAAATGAACAAAAATAAATAAAAACATCTGAAAGCTTTCAGATTTTATATTACGCCCAAAAGGGCGTTTTCGTAACTTTTTGTGTCTTACCTTTATATATTAAATATCATGTTCTTCGTACTCAAAACACATAAAATTCAATTCAACAGTAATATCACAAAATATTTAAAAGAGCATATCTTTAGAATTTCCGATACACAGACTCACACGCTGGAGATAAAAATGTTTATTTTTCGTACAATATTGCCATTGCTCGCTTTAAAATCGTTGAGTTTGTTACTCAAAAATTCGTTTAAGTTTTACAAAATTTTAAATAGATAATAAAACAAATTCAAAATTCGAAATTCGGGCTTCCATGTGCCCGTGTTCGGTTGGAGGGGTACTTTATAAAAATCTGGATGGCTCTATGTACCTTTGCTTGTTCACAATCCGAGAAACATTCATGCATTCCTGAAGATCCTTCATTATTTAGTTTCTTTAAATATAATACACGGCGAAAATATTTGGTGGCAACAGTTTGAAAAGTGAATCTACGCAAAATGCAGTTTTGAAATTAATAGCCCTTCTGGGCTAACGCCCTCTGGCTTAAAAATTTAAAATGCCAAGAAAATTTCTGGTACACCGTACGGTTTTTATTCATATTATTTGTACAGTACCTATACACAGTATTAACAGCAAATGAAGCATTAAAAAACATTGAAGTAACGTATTATACAGAATGAAACAGAATATTATAGTCAATCAATACATAGCATTAACTATTATGTCAAAAAACAGTGCATATCTGCTAAAATAAAACGGTGCTTAGATAAATTGGCATCGGCTATTAATACTCTGCTAGAATGGCAATTAAAAAATTCTGGAAAAGATAAAAATTTCAAAGAAGAGTTGCTCAAGAAATAACTTTGTTGTTACTTACCTCACTAAACCTTTCTCAGCAGCACACGAATAAGGATGTTACCAAAACTGGAAAACAGAAGAGTTCTTTCAAGGTTGAGGTTCTCAATGAGCATATACTTACACCACGTGACAAGTGGAAAAGGGAAGTGCACCAATGTTCATTGGCTTGAGCTTTGCCAACAAACCAGAGGTGTGGTTCCGTAAAAACAAACACCTCTTCATACGGAAACGACACTTTTCGAAAGCTAAAGTCTAACGGGAAGATGAAGGAAAATTCCATCGAAAACAGAACACCCGCCTGCTGATTTTTGTTTCGACGGATGTTTCTTTAACCCTCTTTCGACCTACTTTAGTTTCTCTGCAACCCATTTTCAGATTTCGTGGGTGGGAGATATATGCTATTAAGTTTTCAGATTTAAATGAGCATCGGATAAAATTTCATTAACATTATAAATAACAAAAAAGCAGTTTTGACCACGAGCTTTAAGAAGTCAACGACCACATTCTAACGCTTATTACGCTTTACTTTTAAATTCTTTTTGCGGTAATATAAATTGTAACTGTACAGGAAAAATCACCGCAATTAGTATTTTTACTACTGCGCCCAGAATTTATAAAAAAAACTGGAAATTCTATTGTGTCAACGATAATTTAATTCATTTGGGAAAAGGATTTGGCAGTTGCACTTGTAGAGCAATTAGGTTTATTTCGAAGCAGGAAACACGACAAATTTGCTTTCCCTTTGCTGGGATTCGAAATCCAGATCTTCCGATTACCAGCCAGACCAGTTTCCAATTACACCGCGAAGGCACGTGGTAAGGAGGGAGAAAATATGTTACATTCTTCCCTACTTAAAGGACGACAACTCCGGATGGCGACGAATTGTAAGCTGCCACGATATTACTTCAAGCGCCACTGTCGAGTCACTATGATTTTTTTAGTCAGGAAATACGAAGAATCAGTAGTGTGTTCGTCAAGATTCCAGTTTCGGGCCACCCGAATGTCTTTTTAGTTACATCACGAAGGCATGTGTAAAGGAGGAACTAAATACCGTAATTTATCTGAAAGTAATAGTGAAACTAAAAAAAAAAAAAAAATATTGTGCGTTAATTAGAATTTTAAAACTATAACACTGTACTAATTCGAATTCTACCAATGTCCAAGTATTAAGACCGCTGGTCACTGGTAGTTTTCACCAGGGATCCCGATAAACAAACTAGAAGTACAGCTGTTTTCGAGGTTTTCCGGATTTGTAACATAATTATACGCGGATTTCTCTTAAAAAAACCATCCATGAAGGTATCCCTTTCTTCATACAGAGAGTGCTTGTTTTCTTTGCCGTATTCAAATAAATAAAACTATATAGTATATAAATATGTAAGACAAAAATATGTAAATCAGTTTATAATTTAATTTAGTAGTAGGCTCTTAATTCCTCATTTTTAATTTTGGTATTTCCTCTCTTTGTTCTAAAAACAGTAAAAACTTTTCTGTATTGGATTATTTCTAGATCAGTCTATGTCACGTGGCTTGCGTAATGCTGATAATATAGCTAACTCGCAACTTGAACTCAAAATTTTGAGAACTGAAACATTTCTAACCCAAACTAAAACCTTCTCTTGGTGAATTTTCATATTGGATAACTGCGCACTTTAGCTTCTGCTTCTGTTGCCGCTTGGACGCTATTTGTCTCTGCTCTCTTCCTATCGCAACAATATCAAAAATGTAAATGTTCTTGAATCGGCACGATTAGAATGTCAAGTAAATTGTGGCTGCATATGTCAATTGAAATAAAAATGAAGCTCTAGTAGCTGCCTTGACTGCCAGGTTTCGTGTTTATTATAGCTGTTTTATGTTCATTATGGGTTCAACATTTTAGCATGCTACGCAATCAGAATTCTTCCTCTTCAGTATGGATCTACGTGCTGCGAAATCAGTATTTCTGTGTTTCTATGTCTCAGTGATCCTACATCAGTACTTATAAAACTGGTTTTTATTACACACATATGTAATATTTTGGTAGGCAAGTACAGGAATGACGAAGCCTGGCATCAGAGTTCGGGCGTTATTGTGGTTGAGTGTATGACGGCATCCAATGACGACAAAGAAGAAGTTAGCTGCTTTGATTCCACATTTTTAGGTATTAATTTAGGATTCTTTTATTTGTTTTCTTATCATTTCATACACTGACTACCAATAAGTATTTGGACACCTGTGATAGAAAAGAAACTCTAACTTTATTAAAAATCAATAGTTGGTAGAGCCTCCACGAGAGGTAATTACAGCGTGGACCCTCTGGGGCATACTTTCCACAAGTCTTTGTATGACACCTAGTGGTATTTTCTTCCACTCGGCTTGGAGAAGACATAGAAGTTCCTTCACCGATTTTGCACGGGTAGTGCACCCCTGAATTCGGCGATGGAACTTGTCCCAGAGGTTCTCGATAGGGTTCAGGTCTGGACTCTGGGCAGGCCAGTCCATTCGATGAACTCCATTGGCACCTTGGTTAACGTCGAAACATGACAACTGGCATTGTCGTCCTGAAAGTAACAGGGGTCCAACCCGTAAAACTGCCACAACGTAGGAAGCATATTCTCATCCAAAATAGTGCAGTAGGCATCGAAGTTGAGCTTACCATGAATGGGGACCAAGGGTACCAGCCCATACCAGGAAAAACACCCCCAGACCATAATTCCACCTCCGCCGAACTTGACTGTTGGCACAATGCATTCTGGCAGGAGACGTTCTCCAGGTAGACGCCAGAACCAGACCCTGCCATCCGAACAGTAAAGGGTGAACCTTGATTCCTCACTCCAAAGAACCCGTTTCCACTGATCTACGGTCCAATTTCGATGTGCTTTGCACCACATTAACCGAGCAGCGCGCTTGGACTTTGTGATCAAAGGCTTATGGGCAGCAGCACGACCATGAAAACCAAGCAGATGTGCTTTCTTACGGATGGTATTCATTGAAACAATACTCCCGGATGCCTGTTGAAACTCCTCGCGGATTAGGGCCGTCGGTTGGGTTTGGTTCTTCCGAATTTCTCTGGACAGCACTCGTCGGTCTCTGTCTCCCAGTTTCGTTGGTCTGCCGACTCGGGACACATTCCGACAATCACCGCTCACCTTCCACTTCTTAATCACATAGGTCACTGTCGATTTTGGGTACTTCAGATCGCTAGATATGTCCCTTAAGAAACGGCCAATTTGTGATACCCGATAATTATACCTTTCTCGAAATCAGAGAGATCCGAACTGCGAGGCATCTTGCATGCGACTAAAGCCGATGCTGTTTCCTACACGATATATACCGGTGGAGTCCGTGACGTACCTTAGGACCGCAGATAACGTCATTTGTATAGGTGTCCAAATACTTATTGGTAGTCAGTGTATATTTCTATTTTTAGTCCAAAGGGATATTTGCCCAGAAGGATTATTAATTTCGTTTTGGTATTTTGCGTCGATTCACTACAAGAGTTGTTTCACTTTTCAAATTGTTGCCAACAAGTATTATCGCCCTGTATTATATTTAAAAAAACAAAATGATGAAGAATCTGCATAAATGTATGTTTCTCGCACTGTGGTGAAACAATGGTACCAAATGCCATTCAATTTTGAATAACGTAATCCTTGTGCGAATATGGACATCTGGAAGCCCTAATTTAAAATTTGGAATTATAGGTTTCATATTTTGTGAAAATTTAAGGAATTTGGAATTTTTGATTAACAAACTCAAGAATTTCAAAGCGGGAAATGGCAACGTTGTACAAAAAAAAAAAAAAAAAAAAAAAAAAAAAAAAAAAAAAAACATTTTTATCTTCAGCGCGCGCAACTGTGTATGGGAAATTCTAAAGATATACTCATTTGAAAATTATTTTGCGTTATTGCTGTTGAACTCAATTGTATGGTTTAAGTGCGAAGAATATGATATTTCATAAATAAAGGTAAGGAACAAAATGTTTAAAAAATCGCCCCTTTGGACGCAATTTAAAATCTGAAATATTTCAGATTTAAAAAAAGAAATTTTTTTTCAAGCAAAAAGTTTCTTCCCATTGCATATGCCATTCTTTGCCACTCCTTCAGCAATCTCCTTTGAGAAAGATGTGTTCCGTAGTTCCTTTTACCTCATTTTTTTTGACAAGAAAATTAGTCGCCAATTTATGATTTTCCCAGTTGATTTTTAAGGTTTAAATTCAAGACCACCATGAATGCGAATAGCTAATCCTCTGCCGAAATAATCGTGAAATTTCTCAATAAATTAAGATTTGCGACTCGGCAGCGTCGTGTTATCTCAAAAAGGCAGGTGAATGGATTCGTAAACAGTGCTGCAGACCTTCATATGCACAGAATTGAGTTATTCACCTGCTCCTCGTGATGAAAAGGTTAAGTGCACCCATTTTATACACGAGAGTTTAATGATCTCACCGAATGATGACGGATGGGCTCTTAACATTCTTTGAAACATATGCGGGAGTGGATACTTATTTGCATTTTATATGAAACGATAACAACAATAAGTTGCTTTTTATTTGCAAGGGTTCTTAAATCTTAAGATAAAAGTCTCCTACCTTCAACAAAAATTTTCTTTGATATTAAAAAAAAAAAAATCTAGAAGCTTTTAGATTTTATATTACGCCCAAAGGAGCTTTTTTTAACCTTTTGTGTGGTACTTTTAGTTATTAAATGTCTTTTGTACTTAAACCATAAAATTCAATTTAAGAACAATATCGCAAAGTAATTTTAAAATGAGCCTATTTTTAGAATTTCCGACACACAGTCTCGCGCGCTGGAGATAAAAATGTTTTTTCAGTAAAACGTTGACATTGCTGGCTTTGAAATCCTTGAGTTTGTTAAACAAAAATTCGTTGAAGTTTTATAAAATATGAAATCGATGATAAAACAAATTCCAAATTCCAAATTTTGGCTTTACGATGCCCATAATCGCAGGAGGATTACTTCATTCAAAACTGGATGGCTCTAGGTACCGTTGTTTTATCACAATGCGAGAAACATACATACATTTATGCAAATTCTTCATTTTTTGATTTCTTTAAATGTAGTACAGGGCGATAATATTTAGTGGCAACAATTTGTAAAGTGAACAACGCTTGTAGTGAATCAATGCAAAATACCAAAACGAAATTAATAGTCCTTCTGGGCAAATTGCCCCATTGGACTAATAATAATAATAATAGTAACAATAATAATAATAGTAATAATAATAATAATAATAATAATAATAATAGTAACAATAATAATAATAATAGCAATAATAATAATAGTAATAATAATAATAATAATAATAGGGTACTTACGTATTAACGCTACCAGGCCAAAATTCGCATAAATTGCCAAATTTGGCGACCCTACTTACGGCAACCCTACGTGTTATGCGTAATTTTGTAAAAAGAGCATGTAGAGATTCACAAAATTTTCCTGCATTTTCGTGCAAATTTTTGTAATTTATGAGAAAATAGCAGTGTACATGGATAAAGTCAAGAGTGTGCGCAATGCCATTTTTGTGCAATTCTGGGATGTTTTTTTAAGTAAAAATAAGTCGACGTGTACATGGTTATGGCGAATACGGTTTTCAATCAGTGCTAAAAGCAATAACCAAAAGATTTCCGCCGAAAAAATAATTCTGCAACTTATTCAAATTCGAAACCGGAAGGGTTTAATTGCTATTTTATATTTTAAAACAAAATAATATAAAAAACTGTATTAAAAATTATCTGTAATTAATAAATGTACATTTTCTTTCTATTCACACTTTTTTACTCAAACTTACAAATAGCGCCAACCTGGTTGCGATAATACGTAAGTGCCAATAAGGGTAATAATAATAATAATAGTAACAATAATCATAATAGTAATAATAATAATAATAATAATAGTAACAATGATAATAATAATAATAGTAATAGTAACAGTAATAATAATAATAGTAATAGTAATAATAATAATAATCGTAATAATAATAAAATCTGAATAATAATAATAAAATCGGAACTGAGCAAAGTCGTATTGTCACCTGTATGGTGGTCAAGGCAATCTTTGCAATCTTTGCCACGATGAATTTCGTGGGCTTGTTCTTCTATTACGGTCAGGCAAGTGAGGTAAGTCAAAATGAGCAACAAAATGAGTTTCTTGCGACGAAAATTTTTGTAAAGTTAAATAATCATTAGAGCAAAGTTTTCTTGAACTTGTTTCGCAAAAGAATCGGTACTAATGCTTCAGTTGTAAGTGATATTACAGCTAATGGCTGCGAAAAAGAACAAAGCCCGCATATCTATAAATTGCTAAGGAATGTGAAAAATGACGTGAAAGAACTCGTGAAACATCCGAGAAGTGCTAAAGAGTCATGTGATCAGAATTTTTAAGCGTTTGGAAACGGGAACGAGGAAAAAAATTCTGTTTTGACGGAAATAAGCAACGTATGTTATCTCCATTTTGGAATGCTCGAAAAAAAAAAAAAAAAAAAAAAGAAATATTATTTTATGATTTTATAATTTAATTACTTTATATTTGTTTTTAATTATGCTATTTACTCTTTGATTACTGATTTTAAAAACTGTAGTATTTATTTGAGAGTATTTCTGGAATGGATGTGACGGTTGATAAGGGTATAAAGCACTTAAATTAAATTTTTAAGAAATCAAACTATTGGATCTGGTTTCGAATTGAATTTTCCTTTTACGATTATTTTTGTTTTTGTATACAGCGGATACTGAAAGTTAAAAGTATGCATATCACAATACACCAAGAATTAAGCACCCCTCGTACGGAAAAGAATAAAGTAAATTCCCTAAGATATTGTCTCCCTCCTTTCAGCATGCCTTCGTGTTGTAACGGGTAACACACTCGGCGTGTATTCGAGAGGTCCAGGTTTAAATCCCGGCGAGGGCATTGCTCATTTTTCCTGTTTTCTACTTCAAAATAACGTAATGAGTCTACATCCGTGTCGTCTGAGCAACAATAAAAATAAAGTGTAAACTGTGAAATTGATGTTACCTAGAAAAATGTTGCTGCAGACCACTCAAAGATAAGAAATTCATGCGTGCGATCTCCTCCCAAGTCGCAATCTTTGAACCTATTACGAAATGTGAGACAACATGCGCTGACATTACAGAAGCAATAACTTCTTCACAAATGCCTTCTCTTGACAGTACGTTAACTTCACAACCAGTGTCAGGAGCTTTTAGCGATCTTCACTGGGTCTGACATCAAAGCCTCTCCTTTTCAGGAACTGATCAACCAATGATTCTTCATCCCCTGCAACATGGTCTTTAACTATAACGAATCAGAAGACGTAAAATACAACCGAAAAACAAAACGGCGTGATTAATTCAACTGCAGAATGTTCCGAACAGAGCAAATACACACAAAGCTTTGAAGAGAAATTCTTGCCACTAACAAGATCCATAACTGTACTTACTTTCTAAATAACTACTTGTATGTCTTTAATATTGAAAATCAATTTATTATTATATATGATATGTTTACTCCCTGGGGTGTCTACACTGGCTTGGTATTTTATCATGACAGCATCACTCTTGGGGGGATAACTTCAGCGTGGCAGCATGGAGGTAGGAAGTGAGTCCTTTCTTACTTCCATGCTTGGTGGTTCCAGAACCCGAGGGAAGGTCGTTTATACGGTCGGACTGAGGGGGATTGCGTAAGTCGTCGAACTGGGTGGCCCTGGTAGCTTAAGTGCTTAGGCCATGGAGGTAGGAAGTAACCTTTCCTACCTCCATGGCTTAGGCAGTCTGAGTTTTCTAGGTAATGTCTCCTGGTGATATGGGCAGCAGCTTAGTACTTACGAGGCATTATCAACGACCAGTAAGGCTGCCAAGTGTATAAAACGGTGTCCGTAGTGAGCCTCCCTCCGGGTGGTCTCTGAGACCTGTGGTGAGTAAGCGCCCGGTGACCTAGTTCAGCCCTGGGGGGGGAAGAGATACTTCAATTTAATAAGTCTGCGTAGAGGATTTGAAGCACCCGCTGCGTAGCATAAAGTCTTTGTTATAATCCTCTCAAAGAGGTGTCAGTGGATTATGACTGGCCCTCCCGCTTATAAGGAGTTGGTTCACGGGGATCGCCCTAGTTGCATTAAATTCGCAGGAAGGCATACCTAAATTTTGATTGATTGATTGATATGCCATGTTAATAGTGCTTTTTCCGTAGATTTATAATAAATGTGGTTTTAGTTCAGTATGCATTTAATACGCAATCAACACCAGTCATTACAATGAAGTCGCTCATTAGCTCGCCAGGCCCCAATATGTTTATAGTTTTGGCAGGCACTTCATTTTGAGAAAAATCAAGTTGTCTTTCGCTCACTGATTTGGAGATTTTCATCTTATCGAGGTTCCAATCCTCTCTTTTATGACATAGCAAAATGTAGAAAAATAGCATAAAATCTATGCAAATGACATAAATGAAGCTTTATGCGTTGGGTTGGTGATGAAGATGCATTTAAAAATATTACTACTTTATTTGATTTTGCATTACACATTTAATATCAGAATAAACTAAGTATACGGCGAATGTTTTACCCCCCCAAAAAAAATCAAACTTTTATTGATTTTTTTAAAAAAATTTCGCTAATTAACGAAAGGCTTCTATGCTGCGCAAATTTATGTGCCTAGAGTATGTGCCATATAAGGCACTGGTCAGTTATAAATAATGCATATATAATGTTTGAATTGAAGCAAATTTCATTTCGCCTTATTGTGACAAAAGTAAAGAATACTTTTTATTTTAACGAAGAAATTGTTTTGTTAAGATGCCTCAGTAAGAACATTACTTAGACTACAAGACTAGGCAGCTGTTCATGTCACATATTAATTATTACCTGCACTAAATGACTCGAAAAGGTAACACTTCGAGTCGAAGACATGGACTGAATCTCGTGTAAACTTAGCTCTCATTTCTTGTCTGTAGCGCCAGGAGAAGCTTGGTGGCTGATATTAATAATCTTAATTTCAATCGCGAAGACAATACCTAGTATAGTATAGCAGTCAATTAAGCGTTTTTCATTAGATATGGTGCTTCAAGGTATGAATCTCATGTAACCTTAGCATAGGGTAAGCTGTGTTTTCTCGTCTGTAGCGCCAGGGAAAACTTGGTGAAAGACATTAATTATAATTTCAATCGCGAAGACGAGACCCAGTATAGCCTGACAGTCAATTAATCGTTCCTTCTTGGATATGGTGCTTCAGAGCAGCACCACAGCGGTTGACCATCGAAACAGCTACACAAAATCATCGCCACTGAACTGCCCATCAGTGGAAGACGGTCGCATGGTCAAAACAAACTCAGTTCTAACGGGACTAATCAGTCCTTCATCTGGACAAGCCAATTCTTGTGCGATCACAATCCTTCTGATCTAGTGGCACGGTAAACGATTCCTTGCTGATTGGATGAATGAAATGGGCAATATTTTCTGGGGAAGAAATTGAGGAGATGTCTGTTGAACGAAGACAGTCATTCACCTACCTGAACATTGTGACTGACTAAGAAATATTCTTTATATCAATTGCATTCCTTGATGGAAATGAGATCTTTCAATTAAACAATGATCCATATCATAGTATGAAAAAGATCAGAAGATGGTTTTAAGATGATTATTGTGGTGTCTCTCTTCATGAGTCATAAATTCAAAGATCGTTTCGTTTCGTTTCAGGAGTCAAGGTTGGGAGAGCATTAGAATTTCAAATCAAAATTTCAAGAGTTCACAGAACATAGAAATAACATTTATTAACGATAAACTTATATTACTTCCGCCTATAGCGGCTATGAAACATAATCAAGCATCAAATAAATATGACATGCGTCATTCTTCATGTTCAAGCGTCAAGTGATATATTTTTCATCGGCGCGCATCAAGAGCGCCACCTATATACCAAAAAGACGGAACATACTCCGCCCCGATGAACATTGGTTCATTACAACATTATTATAAAGATCTTCAATTTTAGATTTAAACAAGTTTTCCAAAAGTTCAACAGTATATCATATAAAATAAAAATGCATAATGGCAAATTTAAACTGAATAACAACATTAAATTTAGCACAAAATTTTACAAATAAAACATACTTACAATCTCTAGAAGGAAAACAAAATAATGAAACTGCTAAATTACCATAATCCACAATTGTGGTCCATTCTCTGAATCTGAAACATAATTGAATTAATAATAAAAATAAAGACACAAATTATGAATATACAATTAATGGTTTTTTTTTTAGTCTTATTCACTCAATGGTAAGCGGGAAAGTTTATGTATAGGACGCTTCATTTCGCCCAATAAAGTTTTTAGTTTCACAACACGAACTTTTCCATCAGCACCAGGATATAGTTCAATTACTCGTCCAAGTCGCCACTTTAATGGAGGCAAATTTTCATCCTTTATCAAGACTAAGTCATTGAGGGCTAAATTTGGTTTATTCCTCAACCATTTGGTACGCCCTTGTAATTGTGAAAGATAATCTCTAGACCAACGTGTCCAAAAGCTCTGGAAAATTTGCTGTGTCAATTTCCATCTTTCAGCAGGGGTTAGCTTATTATTTGTAAGATCAGGTTCAGGAATTGCTGTTAATGTAGTCCCAATTAGGAAATGTCCAGGTGTTAAAGGATTAAAATCTTCAGGGTCAGATGAGATGGAAACTATTGGCCTGGAATTCAAACACGCCTCGATTTGTATAATTAAGGTGTGAAATTCTTCGTATGTCAAAACCTGAGTCCCAATAGTCCGCTTTAAGTGAATCTTCATTTGTTTCACTCCAGCCTCCCAAAGGCCTCCAAAGTGAGGGGCAGCAGGATGATTGAAGATCCATTGAATATTTTCACCGCTCAGGTAGTTTTGAAATGATTCGTCAGAGGAAAGTGTAGCTATGTATCTTCTTAATTCTCGATCAGCCCCAACAAAGTTGGTGCCTCTATCGGAAAAGATTTTCTTGGGTTTTCCTCTGCGTGACACAAATCTTTTCAGAGATGCTAGGAATGCTTCAGTTGTTAGATCACTGACTACTTCTAGGTGAATGGCCTTTGTGGTGAAGCATATGTAAAGGCAAACGTAACATTTATATCTCGTTCCTCCTCTTCCTTTCCTAGCTTTAATTAAAAAGGGGCCTGCAAAATCTAGTCCTGTATTCGAGAATGTTCTATCCGGCAATACGCGAGAAGCAGGTAGGTCGCCCATTATCTGCCTGGATGTGCTTGTTTGATTTTTAAAACATTTTATACATTTCCAAATTATTTTTCTTACAATTTCTCGGCCATTAACGATCCAATATTTCTGTCGCAGAGCAGATAATGTTAATGTGGCTCCTCCGTGAAGGTTCACTTCGTGAAAGTGTTTGACTATCAATTCAGTAACTTGGTGACTTTTGGGAAGAATGATTGGATACTTTGTGTTTTTTGAAAGATTCGAGTTACAGAGTCTACCACCGACTCTAAGGATTTCTTCTCTATCAAGAAAAGGATTTAATTTCAGGATTTTACTGCTGAGATTCAATTTCTTCCCTGCTTTCAAAAGTCTAATTTCTTCTCTAAATTCGGAATTTTGTATGATTTTAAAGATCAAATTGCTTGCCTTATCCAATTCTTGAACTGTTAAAAACCCTTGAGTTTAAAGATGTAGGTTTAATATTGTGGCAGAATCTTAAACACCATGCAATTACGCGTTTCAATTTTTTCCAGGATGAAAACCTGGATGTCAATTCAAATTCAGCCTCTTGGCTAATAACAGAACATACAGTAGTTTGACGCTGTTCTACCTGTACCTCTTCCACCATAGGCTCGATCAAAGGATCAAAAGATGATGAAGGTACATTTTTCTCTTTTAACCACACTGGTCCATTGAACCAAAGTTTATTTTCCACTAGATCAGAAGCTCTGAATCCACGTGAAACTATGTCAGCCGGATTGTCATTTCCCTTACAGTATTTCCATTGCGAAGATGATACAACATCTTGTATTTCACGTACACGATTAGCAACAAAGGGTTTCCATTTATCAGCGGTACCCCTGATCCAGTGAAGAACAATTTTAGAGTCACTAAAACGAAATACATTATCTTCTTTGATAGTAAATAATTTTCTTAAA
This sequence comes from Stegodyphus dumicola, assembly GCF_044657685.1. NCBI lineage: Eukaryota > Metazoa > Arthropoda > Arachnida > Araneae > Eresidae > Stegodyphus > Stegodyphus dumicola. The sequence goes on along the minus strand of NC_140776.1, from coordinate 22,795,824 downwards.
TATTTAACCATTCTCGCGGCAATAATGGCTCCCATAAGTTCTGAACGAGGCAAGGTTAATTTTTCAAGTGGGGATACATGGCTCTTTGAAAGAACAAAAGACGTACAGCAAGAATCAGGATCACGAAAATATGCAACAGCTCCATATCCCTTGAGGCTGGCGTCACAAAAGACAAAAAGCTCTATTTTATCGAAATTTACACATTTTACATTTAATATGTATTTTCTAGGAATACACAAGTTGAGAATAACTTCAATTTCAAAATACCAAGTTTTAAATTTTTCACTCAAATAACTGGGCAAAATTGTGTCCCAATCAATACCCAATTCCCATAACTCTTGCAATAAGAATTTTATTCTGATAACAAAGGGTGCAAGGAATCCAACTGGGTCATAAATTTTTGCCACAATCTGTAATACCTTTCGCTTTGTAACGTGTTTCCAGTCAACTGGTTGTAAAAGTTCTTGTACATCTAATTTCAATGTGTCCTCATCCAAATCCCAAATTATTCCCAGCACCTTTAACGTTTTCTTATCCAAATTATCTTCCTTATTAATTAAACCAATATCTTGCCAATGATTTTTTAAAGATACGGAATTTGATTCAAATTTTCTTAAGTTCATACCAGCGTCTTGAAGAATTTTAACTGCATCAGTTGATAATGAGAAAACTTCTTCAACGGAGTCTGCTCCATGGATAAGGTCATCAACATATAGGGACTTATTTGACATGTCAACAGCTTTGCTATATTTCTTTTCATAACCATTAATATGATGTTTAATAGTGGCGGACAAAATAAACGGACTTGTTGTCATTCCAAACGGCACTCGGCACATTCGGAAAACCTTAAAGCCAAACTATTGTCACTATCGTCGCAAGAATGGTCAAACCACAAGAACCTTAAAAAATTTCTATCTTCACTATCAATTTGAATTTGGTGAAAAGCCTTCTCTATGTCTGCACAAAATGCAACTTTATGTACGCGAAATTTTAAAATTATATCCAACAAGTTAGGATTTAAATTAGGGCCTGATATCAGACATTCATTTAACGATTTAACTCTTTCAGACTTAGAAGAGGCATCATAAACTATTCTTATTCTTGTTGTTACTTTTTCTTCACGTATAACGGGCCTATGAGGCATATAATAACAGTTAGGTTCATTTTCAACAAACTTACATTGTTCAACAATCCCCCTTTCAACTTGTTCTCTAATTATATTATCATATTCATTATATAGGAAATCATTTCCCTTTAATTTATGCTTTAGTCCTAGAAATCGTTGTTTAGCAACGAAAAAATTATCAGCGAGTTGTGATTTATTGTCCTTCCAAAAGAGTTTTGTTTCGTACCTGCCGTTATTAAATTTCAAACTGTCGTTAAAATGCTTAATAGTATCCAAATCAGTTTCCGAAAATGTTTTGTTTTCATTTTCAATTCCTAGCGAATCCAATTTCCAAAATGACTGCAAATCAAATGTGTTTCCTTCAACGGCAGATAAAAACAACGCATTAATTCGAGTATTATTATTTTTTACTTTACCCATCACTGTGTATCCAAATATCGTGGGTACTATAAACAAACCATCATTTATCATTGAATTACTTCCTGTTTGTATATACCAGAAATGCTCCGCGCCAAGCAGAATATTTATGTTCTCATTAACGGGACTTGTATCCGAAAGTTCCAAGCCCTTTTTAGTCATAAATTCTTTAATGTTTTGACATGTTGATGGCGCCTGGAATTCTATTGATGATATTAATTCTATCCCTATAGCTTCTACAACAAGGCAGCGATCATCGTTTTTATTTTTTATTTTTAGACTATATACATCAAATTCTTGCGAGTTACCGCGCTGATTTCCAAACGAATAAATTGTTAGAAATTCTTTTCTAATGACTTGCAATTCTAAATCGCGCGCTAACTTGTGGGTGATGAAGTTTCGTTCACTACCTGAATCAATTAATAATCTTACGATTCTCGATTTATTTTTGCTTTGAGCAATAACAGAACATGCCTGTAAAAGCACACTATTTTCAGGTTTTAGAGTGTTACAGTGGGAAGTAGATACTAAAGTTTTATTTTGCGTATCCGCGGATTTAACATCTTCCATTTCTTTCGATTTCAAACGGCAGAAAAGTTTATTATGATTTTTCTCGTTACAATTTTCGCATGGTTGTATATTTGACCGACAAAACGACCACAAATGTGATCTCAGAAAGCATTTGTAACAGCGACCTTCATGTTTCAATTTGTTTCGTTTTTGTTCGTCGGAAAATTTCAAACATCCGGCAGATGTATGTTCGTTTGATTTGCAGAATATGCAAAACATTTTTACCGATGTGTTAAAAGCAGAAGCTTGTGATTTGACTTTATAATTTTTTAACCCTTGTTTAGGATTAACCCCTGTGTATTTATTACCTTTTGAGCTATTAATCAAAATACTTGCTTCTCGGCATTCAGTTTCGATTTTAATGAACTCTCTTAATTCACTTACTTCTATATTTTGGTTAGATGTTCTTTTTCTATGGAATTCAAGAGCTAAATCTTCAGGTAACAATTTAAGAATTATTGGGTTCAATAACTGTCCGTATGAACCGCTAGTAACATCTAAACTACTTAAATTTCTAACGCAGATTTGTAACTGATCATAGAGCTTTCTTAACTCAAAAACATTCGAAGAACTTTTAACTGGTTCTAACTGTAACAACATCTGTATGAATTTTGATATAATAACATCTTTACGACCAAACCTCTTTTCTAAACTTTTAATGCATAGATCATAATTTTCTTCAGATAAAGCATAACCAGAAACACAATTATATGCTGAACCAGATAATAAACTTTTCAAATATGTAAACTTATCTATTTTAGATAAACTTGGATTAGAATGAATAGCATTATCATACGAATTAAAGAATTCGAGCCATTTACTGGGATCAACAGCAAATTTTTCAATATTTAATTTAGGTAACTTTACTGAAGCACTACTTGTAACAACATTATTACCATTCAGAGTACTACTAATACCATTACTAGTTGTAATTATACTTCTTTCAACAACTTCATTACTGTTAATTTTCTTTACTTTACTAACAATCTTAGCTTTAAACGTTATAATTTTTTCATCATACTCTTCACATACAAGTAGTTCGTTATCATATTCTTTTTCATCAATTATGAGAGTATCGATCTTTGAGTCAAGAGTTTTAAGTTTCTCATGGTATTCAATTAACAATTCATATGATGAATTTAAATCTTCTAGATGTTCTTTAGTTAATTCTTCCGATAATAATTTCTCAAGTTTATCTAGAAGTGTAGTAACTTTACTACGTACAATAGCACGTTTCTTTTTCTCTTTTGCTAAATCATCCATTATGTTTCGTTTTCAAAGATCGATACCATAAACAAATAAATCAAATTTCTTACCTTTTAAAAGGTAATTCCCCCTGTCGCGGGTTTCAGACACCAAAAAAACGTGTGGTGTCTCTCTTCATGAGTCATAAATTCAAAGATCGTTTCGTTTCAGGAGTCAAGGTTGGGAGAGCATCAGAATTTCAAATCAAAATTTCAAGAGTTCACAGAACATAGAAATAACATTTATTAACGATAAACTTATATTACTTATATTACTTCCGCCTATAGCGGCCATGAAACATAATCAAGCATCAAATAAATATGACATGCGTCATTCTTCATGTTCAAGCGTCAAATGATATATTTTTCATCGGCGCGCATCAAGAGCGCCACCTATATACCAAAAAGACGGAACAATTATTAAGATTTCTTTTCAATAACATCGTCTTTATATTATCAGAACATTCCAAACAAACACTTGTAGGTTGACTTGGAAGAATGATTACCAGCAATACATCTTTATTTACGCAAAATTACGGAAATGGTATAACTTTTGTAGCACTTTTCATAATAACAGACATCAGACATATCCACAAATATCTTGTCGAATCTCTACATCATAGGATGGCGAAAGGAAGATCTACATCATACTACATATTGGTTTTAATTATTTTTGTGGTCGAGAATATTAAAGGCACCCTATTATCTAAACGCTGAATATTTTCTTTCTGACAGTGATCTGAAAAATATTTTAAAGAGGTTTTATGAACTCTAAACAGCCATTCTTGCAAATACCTCCAACCAAGTGACGAATATGTCAAGCAAATTTGTAATTAATATTTACTTCCATTAATTTTTTTACATAAAATATTTATTTTTGAAATAATTGTAACCTAAACTAGTTAGTTATTTTAAATTGTATTTAAATTTAGTACAACTATACTCAATATTCAAACTAATATCATATGTTTTCTGTCTCGCTGTCTTATTGTAGAGACGTTAGGTTATTTCGAAAGCAGAAGTCGTGAGAAATGAGCAATGCCCTCGCCGGGACTCGAAGCGCGGACCTCTCGAATTCGCGTCGAGCGTGCTGACCACTACACTACGAAGGCATGCTAACGGGAGAAATGCTTTATATTATGAGAGGAAAGAAGGGAAAATTTTTCTGAAGACATGTGTTTTGAAAGAAAAGGAAATAATCACATTAAATCACGTAATAAGGGAGAAAGAAAATGGTGTAAACAACAAACTACATTTCATTAACTAACATATTAGGTTGTTTAAAATGCTTCATTTGAGATCTTTATCAGCTCATAAACGTCATTAAAAAATTTACAGTTCTTAGTTTTAAATGATTCTTTCGAGCAATATTGCTTAGTTGAATGACTACTTAGGGCAACAACTAGAATTAACAAAGCATGTCAGACGTGAGTTTGACAGTAAAGTTTCCGATTTTTTTTATGAAAAAAATTTAACACATGTATAAGGTATTTCTCCTGCCTTCGTGGTGTTGTAGTCAGCACAATCGGCGCGTATTCGAGAGGGCCGTGGTTCGAGTTTCGGCGAAGGCGTTGGTCATTTTTCCTTTCTCCTGCTTCAAAAATATGTAATGTCTCTACAGTGGCGCCCGAGCTGAAAAAGGTGGTGCATGATGATTCTCCACTGCCAAGAATTAGCGTTTGGGTCCTCTAATCCCTATTCGCCCTTTAAAAGGGGGAGTAAGGTATTTCTCCCCCTCCTTCTTAACATGCCTTCGTGGTGTAGTGGCCAACACACTCGGCATGTATTCGAGAGGTCCGTGGTTCGAGTCCCTGCGAAGGCATTGCTCATTTTTCATGCTTCAAAAATACCTAATGTTTGTACACTTGCATGAAGGAAACATTTCTCATGTATCGTAGTATAAATCTTAGGCAGATATAAAACTATCCCAGAAGCTATAAGGTATTTTCTTCTTCCTTTCTGCATGCGCTCGTGGTGTAACGATTAGCACACTCGGCGCGTATTCGAGAGGTCCAGGTTCGAGTCCCGGCGAGGACATTGCTCATTTTTCCTGTTTCCTGCTTCAAAATAACCTAATGACTCTACAAAGCAAACTTAAATATCATTCGTCGTTAATAAAAAGAAATCATTGAACTCTTCAGTAATGATCTAATACTTGCTTGCAATGAAAAAAAAAAAAATAAATTTTAAGCATTCAGATTCATTTTTGCCACTATTTGATTTCGGTTTATAAATATGCTGGTCATTTAGCATCTTGTCTGGTGAGGGGCATTCCATTGTTACTAACCACTGGTTTAATCAGATTAACTTCCTGGTTGAAAATGGTTGCTACAACTTTATGATCAATAATATTAGCTACCCATTGAATACATAGAGCTCCATCAATTAAACTCTTTTCAATTTGCATGGTAGTCACGGTCCAAGAATGGGAGAGTTCTCGTGGTTCTTTTCATTTCCCTTCACTGTTTCGAATCAAGTATGGCGTGCGTGTCTTCCATCCACTTCCTCCAGGCAAAATATCCACTTAGTCGCGCTTTGGAAGACCACTTTGCCTCATTTGAATCACTTACTGGATACGTTTAAGACCTAACCATGTTCTGCACGATTGGTTTTTTATAAATTTCGGATATATCTTGATTCATTAACAATGGAAAGAGAACAGAATGCAAGTAACCTCAAGAAATACTTCTGCCCAGCAAAGAAGCAATGGAAATGTGGGTGGTCGTCGTTTTGTTCTGATACCGGCACTAATCTTTGTCACGGGACGAAGGCAATTACCAGAGCGTAGAAATATCAAATTGACGCAATGATGAAATTTTTGCTTATTTGCAAATAAAAGATTTCAAAATAAAAACAGAAAGGAAGTATTTAGTAGCTAAGAAGATTTCCTAGAATTTATGATTTCTTTTTAAAAGAACTCACGTAATATTTATTCACTTACAAATATTTACTTGGACTAAAACGTTTTCGAGGCTCAGCTTGTACAGACACATTTTTTTTTTTTTTTTTTTAAACAGAAGAAGTGAAAAATGAGCAATGCCCTGGCCGGGACTCGAACCAAGAACCTTTCGATTTCGCGTCGAGCGTGCTGACCACTACACTACGAAGGCATGCTAAGAAGGTGAGAAAAGTATATTATATACTCTCCTTTTTAAAATGCGACTGGAGTTTTTAAGGGGACCCATTCGCCAAATCCTGGTGGGGAAGAATCTCTATTGAACACCTTTTAATTCGGACGCCACTGTAGAGTCTGTACACGTTATTCTGAAGAAGAAGAGATGAAAAAGAAGCAATGCCCTCGCCAGGACTCGAACCACAGACTTCTCGAATACGCGTCGAGCGTGCTGACCACTACACTACGAAGCCGGGAGAAATACCTTACAAGCTTATCGAAACAGTAAACCAGCACACAAGTAGAATGCTAAACGCGTGGGTTTACACATGAAGAAGAATGAATAATGAGCGATATTAATTTCTCTAAGCTTACTGCATTGTCTCAAGTTAGGAATTTGCTACCTGAAAATGATGAAAAATCTCATACATATGTAATTGCATACAAAAAGGTTACACATATTAATAAATTTTTCCAAACTATGGGTGGACATAACATTGGGATATATCTAAATAATAAAAATTTAAGACATATTGTTTTCGGAAAATATCTTGTAACAAAGGAAATACACATAAAATCATTCACTTCGTTGAAGATTGAACGCAAATTTAAACTACCTGTTCTATAAAGTACAAATGAGGGGAATACGAACCTGATCCACCTGGTCTAATAATAGATCTTATGATCTTGTTTGGATCGCCTCTAAGTTCACCACAAAATAAAGAATCCCACCAGAAAACCGAACTAAAGCACGATCACAACATTAAAACACAAACTATAAATACACATCAAGTGAAAAGAAACAAGGACACATAGAATTAAAAAATCACAAGGCACAAAATCACTAATATCTCAATAAGCCGAGATGAATATAAGGTGAATGTTCTATAAAGTATTTTCTCCCTCCTTCCAGCATGCCGTCGTGGTGAAACGGTAGCACACACAGCACGTATTCGAGAGATCCAGAGTTCGAATCCCAGAGAAGACACTGCACATTTTTCGCATCTCCTGCTTTAAAAACAATTCTGATTACTCTACAGTGGCGCCAGAACTAAAAAAGGACGGTGGCTAATACTTCGTCATCACCAAGGTTTGGCAATTACCCGCAGTCGCCCTTTAAAAGGGGGAGTATATAAGGTTATTTTCTCCTTCCTTCCAGCACGTAATGTTACACATGGCGAGAATTCCAGGGGGTTCAGATTCGAATCTCGGTGAGGGCATTGCACATCTTTCGCGTCTCCTGATTAAAAAAAAAACCTAATGACTCTGCAAAGGTTACTTTAAATTAGTTTTTTTTCCCTGTACTGTCTATTAAAAATAAAAATTTAGAAAAAGGAACTGAAAGAGAAGAGCTCACAATAAAAAGCAACACAGAAACTTATTTTGTAGTTAATTCATTGAAAAATAAAACATTTTATAATCCCAAAATATTGCAAATTTCCAGTTTTGTAATATTTATATGACAAACTAAAAATGTGACATTTATGCAATCTAGCTTCTGTTTCAAAGAATAATTAGTTAAATATATAAGATATCATTTACAAGGAATTCATAAACATAATACGTAATACATGTATAATAATTTAGGAAGCTCGAGAAGACACAATTTTAATCATGGGCGCTGATTATAGATGGCGCTGACGTGTGGACTGCGTAATTACATAGTACAATTTTTAAACACACTTTATTTCTGAGACAAACACTTTAAACGCATGCTGTGATTAACACACCACCATGGGTGCAATTTTCACCTATTCTTCATCACATTTTTGTACCTTTTGTACATAAAAGAAATAAAATGGGTGAAATAGAAAAGAAAGCGACGGCACCTTTGCTCGAAGCAAGCAAAGAGGGAAAGTGCAATGCATTTAAAAGAAAGCTAGGCGAGAGTGGAAAGGTTAACGAATCCCCAAAAGGTTTTCATTTCAATTAAAATCTTATTCGCTGATTGGCTAAAACGTATCTACATTAGCAAGGTTATGTAATATCGTAAGCTATATCTGCTAATCAAAATTATCAGATATTAAATATTGATAATTAAAAAGCTTAATTTGAAATCATGCAGTTTAGATGGATTTATTATGAGCAGTTACTATTTTTAGAACAGAGAGGGGAAATATCCAAATTAAAATGAAGAATATAAGGGGTTCTTGTCAATTAAAGTTACTTTTATTTTACACATATATTAAAGTCAAATTGTAAGTAATAACTAGTGGACAAGCTTGCCAGATGAGCAGGCTTCACCCAAAGAAAATTTATAAGTTCTGTGTACATCTGAAAAGCAAATGTATAAAAGCATTTCAGTGTGAGTGAAATCAGTTCATTCTTTCCAAGCAACAATTCGTAAATAATTTTTTTTTTTTTGTTGCCAAACTAGGAAATAAAAACCTCTGACATCATTAGGTTAATATGTATACGTATGACGTCATGATTTAAATTTGATGTAATGTAACAATTTTTTCTCAATATCAATAAAAGAATAAACCTGGCAATAACATATCATGTCAATTATATAACCTGAAACAAAAAAGTTCTCAACAGCAGCTATTTATTTAAAATGCTGACATTAACGAAAGATTTTCGACACAAACAATGACGTCACATGCAATCGCGTGCTTTCTTCAACTTCAGAATATGAACTCATATAATAATAATATGTTTAACTTTGGCAATGCTATTTTTATTTCATATTTTGTAAAACTAACAAATTTTGAGTAACAAACTCTACGATTTGAAAGCGAGCAGTGGCAACACTTCTCGAAATGAAGCAGATTTTTATTTCAAGCGTGCGAGAGTGTTGCCATTCGGAAAAATGAGAGTGAAACTTAGCTTTTTCAGAGATTTTAATTAATATCTCGGCTGATTAAAACCGTACGAAGATGAGAATGGTCGAAATATCTTCTCGCGAAATTTTGGTATTCGGGGGTACCTCTCCCGAAATTTTAATAGTATAGATAGTTTAGTGACGTCAATTTGCTGTTTGTTTTGTTTATTGGTTGTCTGAAAAGTCATGACTTATTTTTTCTGTCTTCTTCAAAAGTTATTTATTTATATAAAGAACAATGATCAGTTTGAAGTATACTGCTCTTTTTCTTCGATAAATTTTTACTTTTAAAAAGCTTCGTAGTTCCTCATTCACAAAAGAACCTAGCTTTATCGGCGAAAAGCTGAATAAGGTGTTGATTTAAATCCTCATCAGAATCGAATGTTATTATATCACCAAAGAAATTTTGAAAAAAAGAGAAACAAGTGAAAGTTTGCGGGCGCAAGATTAGGCGAGTATAACACACGTGGGGAAACTTTTGATCCAAACTCCAATAATTTTTGTCAAACTTGTGTGTGGTCTCACGCTATCGGGATGGTATGCAGTTCTTATACGATTAATGAGCTCTGGAAGTTTCTGGAAGACAGCTTCATTGAAACTGTCCAGTACGCGGCAGCACACATTCGAGGTGATTTGTTGGCTCGTTAATAGGAGCTTGGAAACAAGACCACACCCAAGTCTGATCTCTGACAAAACTGATTGGAGTTTGGATGAAAAATGTTGCCACGCGTATCATGTTCACCTGATCTTGTGCCCTCAAACTTTCACTTGTTTTACTCTCTTCAAAATTCTTTCGTGGTATAACATTCAATTCAGATGAGGCCGTATATCAGAAATTTATTCTGCTTTTCGTGAATAAATTTAGATTATTTTGTGATTAAGGATTTATGAAGTTCATTAAAAGAAAGCTAGAAATTATCAAACAAAACGGGTCAGCATACTATTAACTGATCATTGATTGATCTTTATGCAAATAAAGGAACTTTTGAAAAACATAGAAAAAAATGCTTCATCACTTTCCAGACAACCATGCCATAGTTTTTTCATACAAATATAATCAGGATTATCAATTCAATATAAACAGAGGTTTAACTTTTAGACAAAATTCACAATTACGCTTTTTACTTCCTTGTACGAAGTAAAGGCAGTATTGTAATCATGTAAAATTCTAGGTACCATACTTCAACGAAAATATCCATTTTGACCGCTATTGAATGCAATTTAACGATGTTTTTGAGTGACATCTGTACGTAAGGACAGTATAAAAGACTCTTTCTCCCCAAACGAATTATAAAACTGATTTAAAATGGATTCAAAAGAGATTTTTTTTCGTGGCGTCTGTGCATACAGACGCCACGAAAAAATACGTAGGTATATATGTACGTATGAATCATGCATAATTCAAAAACGAATAACCTCAGGATGTTGAAATTTTGCATATAGGACTGCTATAATATGTAGTTCTGCACTTCCCTTTTTTGGTTGCAATCGGTCGCACCAAATATACATACATATACATACATACATACATACATACATATATATATATATATATATATATATATATATATGTAAGATATAACAAAATATGATAGCTCTTTTAAAAAATAATTGGTGACCTCAAAATTAACATTCTACATTTGGTAATTTACCCCTAAATTCATCTCTTCTCACATGTTCCAGATTTTTCTATCTTACTTTAAATGCAGATGCCTCTTGCCCAATCAAATTAATTGTAAATCAAAACTCTAAACTGAAACTTTCCCACTCCCAACCTTCTTCCTCTGAAAGTACAATAACTCTTCCCCTTTTCCGCATAAGTTCTCCTGCTGGCAAAATGCTGTTTATGTATGTTGCTGCCGCTTACCTGCTTAAAACGACGTCGTACTTCAAAATGCAACTTACTGTATTCAAATATAATTAGGAAACACCTTGTCTGAAAAAGGAGGATTTGATATGCGTAAAAAAATAAAGACTGTGATTTTTCAAGATATGTTGTGATAAATGCGTCATCATGCTTCCCACTCTGCCACCTTCAAGCCACTACGGTCGACGGCCACTACAGTGTCTAAGTTGTTAAAAGTTCCACTGCCTTCATCTACGCATTTTAAAATAATTATATATATATATATATATATATATATATATGAATGATTGAAAGTAAAGTAGAAAGAACAAACGATAAAAGATCCGTGTGGTCCAAAAACTTTGCGCATTGTGCTGCAAAATTAAAGAAATTAAAAGATAAATTCTAGTACGAACGCTAAAAAGCTGCTTATATACTGTGGTTCCGTGAAAACTTTAACACAAGCAAAATTAGTTGCAATAAAATGTGTTAAAAGAGAAAAATATAACATTTGATTATTTACAAGTAAAAATCAATATTAATAGTAAGCAATATGCTAAACTAATTAAGGTATATTTAAAACAAAGTAAAAGTATTAACTAATTAATCCAGTTAAAAATATAAATTAAGAAGCGGTAAATGGTCGATTAGCCCAATTCGAAGTTCAATAAGGCACGTCAGGGGAAATATTTTTTAATGAATTTCGAATTAAGCTAACTCCATCACGCGTTTCGCCGAAAGAGCCAATTGAAACTGTACGCGACGCATTTTTCAATATACGAGTATATATGTTGTATGATCTTAAATTCACTTAGTTCGAAAACTCTTATTAGATACACTACCTATGGGTTCACTCTTATTAGATACTTCTACTAAAATTAATATTAATATAATCAATATTTCTTTAATATATATATATACCCACTCTGTTATTCGAATCAATATTTAATTTTTCTTATATGTTGGTAAATTGTGCATTTTTTGCTTTAAAAATGGTTGAATTATGTTGTTCTTATCTTCCGATTACGCTTTTTATGCCTTTAGTTAATCTGCATGCAATAGTTGAAGAATTATCAACAATTTAAATGTTGTTTAAGGGCGGCTAAGCCTATTTTTTTTTTATCAGAGCACCCATATTTGTTTACATTTGAAACTTAGGAGAAGAGTGAATTAATTATTTTGCACCTTCAGTGTCTTTTTGCAGAGTGGAATCAAAAGGAAACTTTTAGTTTTGTGCACCGAAAAATCTGCCTACTTGACGAATTGCTTGCTTTTGCGTAGAAACTGTAATCTTAATTGTATTTTTTTTTAAATTGTTTTAACTGTATTTGGTGTTTTATGTTTTTCTACATGTTTCAATTTTTAATGAAGATATTTTGAGTTTTTATGCATTTTTTCCCTCGCCGCGAAGTGAGAAGTGAATTAATGAGAAATGTATCTCCAATGAAATTCGAGGAAATAAATTTAAATGAAATGCAGGGAAAAAAGCGTATGATTTAATATTCCGTACAAGGAAATCGTGGTGTAGACATGTGTTTTTTAAACAACGGAAAAAAAATTAATTGACTACCAATTCATTATTCGGCGTTATATTTAATTGTCTTGCTATAAAACCATGTTATAATCTACAGAAATCCTTTCTGAACATTTACAGTTACACGAAACAGGACAGATCAGATCATTTAATTTTAACAGAAACTTACTTGGAAAGCTCTGTTAAAGCTCTGTAATCAGGACATGCACCCCGTGAACGACATTGACACCTTTTCCACGGTTCAGCAGTAGAATTCTGAAAAACACAAAATTGCGAATGTTTACTATTTAATACACAAAAGTTTACATCTTCGATTTTGTTTGCACAAATATTAAAGGGAATGATGGATTATACGAAGGTGAAGACCAGTTTTAAATTGCCCATTCAGTTAAAAAGCATTATGTTGAAGAAGAAACAACGAAACGAATTAAACTGATGTTCTCATGATTTAAAATACAACTGGCTGCCTTCATAAATTAGTCTAGACCACATATGTCTTCTTTGCATAGGAATATAAAAACATAAATCTCAGAGAGTAATAATGATAATTATATAACAATTAACATAGTGTTAAGAAATAAAAATCATAGCAAAAATACACATAGCTTAAATCATAGCTTAAAATAATATATTTTTATTGTCATTTTTAACTTAACAGTATAATAAGTAGAAAATAATTAAATGATGATGAGCCTTTTAAGGGTATTCTGAATTAGTTACTAAATACATTGACTTAACTGTATGGTGTGTTATAGTTTTTTTTTAAATAAAATTTACAGCATATATCACATTTCCAATTTTATAATTAAATAGTATTTATAATTATTAAGCTGATTAAGGTAATCGGTGGAAAATCTTGAAGCAGAAATTTTAATTCTAGTGCTTGAAAATTAAATAAAATATGTGAGCAAAATGCTTATTATCAAATTGCAGGTTGTTTAAATCTTTTTCCCATCAGGTGGAAGATATTCAGAAGCACTTAATTAATTGATTATTGTAATGAAAATGTTAAATTTGAGAGCTTTGTGGGAAATATAAAACAATTCAAGTGCCTGAAATAATTTAATGACTTAAAAGCGATATTGGTAATTATTTTCTAGTAAAAGGTTAGTTTCTTAAACGCACATTTTTCAACAACATTTATGAAAACGAAAATCTAGTAAGCCTTATCACGACTGAAATTTCAAGAAATAAGTAAAAAAAAAAAAAAAAGGGGGGGGGAATTTGCCCTGAAGGACTATTATTTTCGTTTTGGCATTTTTCGTTAAAAACTATAAATGGCGAATCACTTTTCAAATTGTAGCCACCAAATATTATCGCCCTATATTATATTTAAAGAAATGAAATAGTGAAGAATCTCCATAAAGGTGTGTAATGTATGTTTCTCGCATTGTGATAAAACAACGGTACCTAGAGGCCTCAAAATTGGAATAACGCAATCTTCCATAGAATATGGCCATGCGGAAGCATTTAGGAGTTGAAGAATTAGTACGTAATAAAAAAAAAGAATTTAACCATAACCAGGCTTTGTAAATTTGTAAAACTTAAGTTAATATAATTTTACTTTATTCGATTAAGCAACCAAACTGCTTTTGAAAGCACAGAAATATGCGAAGTGAAGCATAAAAAGTATAATTGGACAGTTTCATTACGTACTTAAAAAATTGGCTGCAGATGAATCAAAGCAGTTTGATAAAATTAGTAACACAACAACCTTGAGTTTGGAGTAGATTTATGTCAAGATCTCAGTCGATTTCGAGCGAAAAAAGGGACAGGTCTCTCTTCGTCAGGAGCAAAGAAATCTGTAAGACTGTTTATGCTTCACTTCGCATATTTCTGTGCTTTCAAAAGCAGTTTGGTTGCTTAATCGAATAAAGTAAAATTATATTAACTTAAGTTTTACAAATTTACAAAGCCTGGTTATGGTTAAATTCTTTTTTTTTTTATTACGTACTAATTCTTCAACTCCTAAATGCTTTATTAAAAACTAGAAGGAATTCGCTTATGAATGATCACACATAAACTATACATTAAACTATGTAAAATTATGGGCAGTATTTTTAAGGATTTTATAGGAATTTTTTTCTAAAATTTGCCTTAGTATTTGCAATTATTTCATAATTCAAATAATTAAAAAATAATCAAGATTTTTCAGATATCTTCGTTTCGTACGTGCCATGAAAGAATGCAATGGAAGCTCAATAACTTTTAATTTCAGCACTTAGGGCAATTAACGAGGAAGAAAAATAAAGGAAGGTTACACAATAGACTTCTAAATAAAGATATTTATATAAACATCACGATCTTCTATCGGATTTAAATCTACAATCATACATCACGTGATAGAAATCTTTAATTTGAATCTGAAGTTTGTTTTATTACCGATTTCATATTTTGTAACACTTCAACGAATTTATTACATAAAAATATAAACGATTTCAAAGCGAGCAGTGGCAACATTGTACGGAAAAAAACAAAAATTTTTATCTTCAACGCGCCAGACTCTTTATCGGAAATTCTAAAGATACATTCATTTTAAAATTATTTTTCGATATTGCTGTTGAACTGAATTTTATGATCTAAGTACATAGAACACGATATTTAATAAATAAAGGTAACACACAAAACGAAAAAAAAAAATTCCTTTGGACGTAATTTCAAATATGGAACCTTTCAGAGTTTTTTTTTCAAAGCCCAATGGGGCATTAGCCTAGAAGGGCTATTAGTTTCCAAACGGCATTTTGCGCCGAATCACGATGATCCGATGTGTCACCTTTCAAATTGTTGAAACTAAATATTATCGCCCTGTATTAGATTTAAAGAAATTGAGTAACGAAGAATTTGCATGAATATATGTATGTTTCTCGCAGTGAAAAAACAACGATAACTAGAGCCATCAAATTTTGAATAAAATAGTCTTTCATCCGAATATGGGTACACGAAAGCCTAGGTCTTGAAGTTCGAATTTGTTTGATCAACTATTTCATATTTTGTAAAACTTAAACGAATTTTTGATTAAAAAACTCAACGATTTCAAAGCTATCAATGGCAACATTGTACGGAAAAAAAAAAAAAAAAAAAAAAAAAAAACTATCTCCAGCGCGCGAGACTGTGCATGGGAAATTCTAAAGATATGCTGTTTTTAAATATTTTGCGAACTTGCTGTAGGATCGAATTTTATGTGGCGTAAGTGCCAAGAGCGTGATATTTAATAAATAAAGTAAACACAAAAACGTTAATAGCAAAAAGACAAAAATGTATCGTAAAGAAATCTTAGTAAGAAAATTTAATATTTATATGATGAACTAAGAAAAGACAGGGGAAAAAGAGAAAAATATACTCTAACATTTAACGCATAGGGAATTCTAACGTATACTGCAGTGTTGCTTTCAAAATTTTTGTAATTTTGCTGTTCAATTATAATGGCATAAGGGCGAAAGAAAATGATGCTTAATAATAAAGCCAAAAAAAAAATGGGTTATTATGAAGGAGTGTAACAGCAGATTGGTAGCCTGTGAGTTCAGCGAGAACGTAAAAAACCTTAACAAACTTTTTTTTTTGGATACAATCAAAATATGGAATCTTTCAACTTTTTAAAGTATAATTGGACAGTTTCATTACGTACTTAAAAAATTGGCTGCAGATGAATCAAAGCAGTTTGATAAAATTAGTAACACAACAACCTTGAGTTTGGAGTAGATTTATGTCAAGAGCTCAGTCGATTTCGAGCGAAAAAAGGGACAGGTCTCTCTTCGTCAGGAGCAAAGAAATCTGTAAGACTGTTTATGCTTCACTTCGCATATTTCTGTGCTTTCAAAAGCAGTTTGGTTGCTTAATCGAATAAAGTAAAATTATATTAACTTAAGTTTTACAAATTTACAAAGCCTGGTTATGGTTAAATTCTTTTTTTTTATTACGTACTAATTCTTCAACTCCTAAATGCTTTATTAAAAACTAGAAGGAATTCGCTTATGAATGATCACACATAAACTATACATTAAACTATGTAAAATTATGGGCAGTATTTTTAAGGATTTTATAGGAATTTTTTTCTAAAATTTGCCTTAGTATTTGCAATTATTTCATAATTCAAATAATTAAAAAATAATCAAGATTTTTCAGATATCTTCGTTTCGTACGTGCCATGAAAGAATGCAATGGAAGCTCAATAACTTTTAATTTCAGCACTTAGGGCAATTAACGAGGAAGAAAAATAAAGGAAGGTTACACAATAGACTTCTAAATAAAGATATTTATATAAACATCACGATCTTCTATCGGATTTAAATCTACAATCATACATCACGTGATAGAAATCTTTAATTTCTCAATCAACAAAAATACTTTGTCTGTAGAGAAGAACAATTGCATTTTTTTTTATCTGTGTTTCATGACTGCTAATTTATGCTAAGAATTTATTAAACTTGATTTCTATGCATCTATTCTAATGAGTAACACGTGATACGGATAAGGGAAAAAAGTGTGAATATTGTGAATATTGAGTACTGTCAGGACCAATCAGTTCTAGGCGGTTGATCTGGAAGAAACTCGCTTCTTACTCGCACTAAGAAAACTTAATATTCAATATTTTTTTGTCTTTTTTTTTTAGAACGGATGGTTGCTTTTGGAAACAAAAGGAAGACCTCTTTGAATAATAATGCTTATGATTATTTTATACTAAAAAGGTGAGAAAACTGTTATCCCTTTATATCTTTCAAGTGAAAATCTGATATCTATTGCTATTATTCTATTAATCTGATAAAATGCTTTGGAACAAGTATCTCAACAGGAAATGATTGCACATGGTATTTGTGAACCATTTCAAATGATTCTAGAGATGATATTACAGATAGGTAGCGCTAATATAGATCGTATCTAAAAAAATAACCATTTTAAATAGATAATAAAACAAATTCCCAATTTAGGCTTCCAGATGCCCATATTCGAGTGGAAGACTACGTTATTCAAAATTTGATGTCTCTAGGTACCGTTGTTTTATCACAGTGAAAAAAAAATACACACATTTATGCAGATTCTTCATTAATTAATTTCTTTGTATATAATGCAAGGAAATGATAATATTTGGTGGCAACAATTGATTTAGACATTTATATGTAATGAATAACCCAAAAGCCCAAAACGAAATTAATAGCGCTTCTCAGCTAACGCACCTTTGGGCTAAAAAAATTATATATCTAGCCTTTTGCAAAATGTCATCGTGGCAGAAATTTGGGGAGGTAGTAGTTCTTTTGCTAAAAATTTCATAAACATATATATATGTATATTTACATTTTATGGAGAGTTTTGTATCTTTTTTTTTTATTCAAAACATACATGCGACTTACAGAAATGAAAGGCTTAACATGCCGAAATTAAAAGCGAATAGAAAAAGTCGTAAATTTGAGCTGCCCTTTTTATTTAAACATTTGCTATGGGAATCGCTTACACTGTGTAAACGAAGATTTTGAATTTCATATGTCTTCGCGTAAGATGAAAATTAAAAATATTTTTTTTTTAAACAGTGTTCCATTCTATTTCCTTAAATTTTTCTCTACGGGATTTAACCGAAAAATGATCTTATCATTCAACATTCCAGTTATACAATATTTTCCTTCATTTTAAAAATTTTGTGTTCATATATGAAAGCATCGGATTCCTTGTATAATTGTCCCATCTAGAGCAGTCTCGAAATGAGGCAGCGCAGAGAGGGGTTACTATTTTTAGAATAGAGAAGGGAAATTAATTTACGCTGCTAATTTAATCTTTTACATATTTTTTTTATTTTTCTTACATATATATATATATATATATATATAATGTTTTAAAGCGTAGAACAAGGAATCTGGTAATTTTTAGCAGCTTTCGATATTCGTCATCGTTGAGAAAACAGTGGTGGCTGAAGGTGAAGGCTTGATGAAGCAACTAACAAAACTGAATTGAAGAATCACCATCTTTCTTTATTTTTACACATCTCAATTCATCTCTTTGGCAGACAAATTATTTTTCAATCATCCTTGAATATAATAAATTTTTATGTAGACTGATTTTAAAAGTACGACGTAAGTAGGAAAGCATAAGCAGCGTAGAGACGTTTGCATGGCAGAAGTCAGGAAAAAAGGAACGTAGACTTTATAATTGACCGAGCTATTGCGAAGAGCGACGTTGCCGGTTCCAGAATTAAAGCCCAAGGGCACTTGATATAAAGAAATCCGGACGTGGAGAAAATCTCAGATGAGAAAACGGAGAAAAGGGGAAGAAGAGAAGTACCAAAAGGAGCAAGACAATCCAATCGGACAAGTTCGCAAAACGTGACGAGCGATCATAGCTTTCAAGGAGGACCCAAGACAATGCAAATCAATGACAACAATATGAGAAGATACACTACAGCAATAGTTCCAATGACAAATTCAAATACAACTAAACAACCTCAATCAATAGTGCTAAATACAACACAATACTATACAATACAATTTTAATACAACTATTCAACGCAATACACTACAGCAACTCAACAACAACCTAAGCAACCTATTTACAACACTACTATATCATCACAAAAAGGAACGTAGATCCTCGCGAAGCAGAATTTATACAGCGTAGGGGCATATGTGAATTTAAGCTGTGATTGGTTAATTTTACTTTTAGTTACCTTTTTCAAGCAGTGTTATGTAATTTCGAATGATCTCGAATTCAGATGAATTTAGGGGGAGAGCATAAAATTTAGAATCGTTAATTTTGAGGTCTCCAATTATTTCTTAAAGGAGCTATCGTATTTTGCTATATCTTACACACACACATATATATATATATATATATAAACCGCTCCGTTACCCGACTCGGTGACCTCAATTTTTTTTATTCTTACATGTTGGTAAATTGTGAATTTTTTGCTTTAAAAGTGATCGAATTGAGCTATTATTATGTTCCAGTTAAAGGTTTACGCTTTCAGTTAATCTGCATGCAATAGTTGTAGAATTATTAACAGCTTAAAAGTTTTTTAAGTGATGCTAAGCCTAACGAACCGGCCATTTCTATACATATGAAACTCTTAGTACAATAGTGAATCAAGTCAGTTTGTGCATGAATTTAAGTATCTTTTTGTCGAGTGGGACCGAAAGTAAACTTTCAGTTTTGTGCAACAAAAAACCTATCTTCCTGCCCACCGGTCAAATTGCTTGTTTTTACGTAAAAACTGTAATTGTAATTGTAAAAAAAAATTTTTTTTTTAACTGCTTTAAACTGTATTTGGTTGTTTTACGTTTTTCTGTATTTTACAATTTTTATCCAAGGCGCTTTGAGATTTTATGTACTTTTGCCTTGCCGCGAAGTGAGAATTTAATTAGTTGAAATAGAAATATATTTCTAATGAAATAAACTTAAATGTAGTGCAGTAAAAAATGTGTACAATTTAATAGGCTGTACAAGGATGTCATGTGGTGTCCACATAATTTTTTTTAATAATTGATTTGAACTGCAAGTAACTAGATAACACAATCTCGAAGCTGCTACCTAGAAGTTCATGCGTTACATGTGACATACAGAGATGTAAACAGGCAGTTACAGTTCAGGCGGGACTGAAATCTGCCTAATGCGCAGAGCATCCAGCTCTCTATCTGATGTTCTAATCGATCCCATAGTTTAAGAATACCGAATGTTGGGCATTGCCTGTTGCTATCGGATATAATCTGTTCAACATTATAATAAAATTCCAATCGACTGGTTTCTCTTGTCGTCTGATAAGCAGAAGGTTAGTAATTTAGCAATTGGCGTAAGCATGTGCGAAATTATCAGATAAACAAGTTCGAAAATTACCGGGAGAAGAAAGGCATTTAAGAGAAACGGAATTCGTGAAGTTTGAAACTCACCGAAAGAGTGAAAGTCGATGATTAAGCTTTGGCAAAAGAAGGTTGCTGACCTCAAGGATGCTTTCGTTGCTTTGCTTGCGCTGTCACGCACGAGATGGGTCAAATGGATGGAAGTAATAGTAGCAGTAGGAGTTCTTTCCAGTTGCATTTAATTTGAAGGCCATTAAAAGTGATGCATGGCAAGAATGAAACTGTGAAAAACTTAATGTGGTGAAAAAATAATTGCGTCAGTTTAGTTGTTGATACAAAAGCGTAAATTAGAGATAAACAGTTGATTGATTGAAATACTCCAGGAATGGAATGCCAAAATCTCATACAGACGTAAATCCAACGTGTAATTTTTGATTTTTCAGAAACTCAAGTATTAGTAACAACCTGTTGTAAATTAGAATCCTTACTGATAACATAACGGCCGTTTAATGTATGTCCTCTATGCTAAATTCCAAGTGTAGTTTTTGATTCTTCAGGAAGTCAAATATTAGTAACAACCTGTTGTAAATTAGAATCCTTTACTGATAACATAAACGGCCATTTAATGTATGTTTTATGTGCTAAAATCCAAGTGTAATTTTTGATTCTTCAGGAACTCAAGTATTAGTAACAACCTGTTGTAAATTAGAATCCTTACTGATAACACTAAAGGCCGTTTAATGTATGTTTTGTATGCTAAAATTCAAGTGCAGTTTTTGATTCTTCAGGAACTCAAGTATTAGTAACAACTTGTTTTAAATTAGAATCCTTACTAACAACATAAACGGCCGTTTAATGTATGCTAAAATACAAGTGTAGTTTTTGATTCTTCAGGAACTCAAGTATTAGTAACAACCAGTTGTAAATTAGATTCCTTACTAACAACATAAACGGCTGTTTAATGTATATTCTGTATGCTAAAATTTGATGTCTCTAGGTACCTTTGTTTTTTCACAGTACGAGAAACATACATACATTAATGCATATTCTACATTATTTAATTTCTTTAAATATAATACAGGGCGATAATATTTGGTGGCAACAATTTGGAAAGTGAAACACCGTTTTATAGTGGAAGTCGCAAAATGCCAAAATGAAATTAATAGCCCTTCTGGGATAATAAATTCACAACGCAATAATACATTTTGAACTCTGTATCAACGATTTCTTTTATTAGGTATTTATTTTCCTTCTTTAGTTGCGACAAAACTCTTTGACCATTTATATGTAAATTATCCATCAGATGAATTTCTATTGCTGTCTTGGTTAATCAGTAACATGTTCTTCGGAGATGTTGATCGCAAACAATCATTTTATTAATTTAATCTTCGAGGAACATTTTTAGAAGTTAATGGAACAAGTTGAATTAAATAATTAAGTTGAACCTCCTGTTAGAGGACATTTACAGGAGTCAATTATTTTGTGCGATATCAGAAAAGATTTCCTGTCTTCTGCTTAAAGATCCTGGGATTCAGAGAGTGTGCCTTAATACAGGGATCCAGGAAGTGTGCCAGTAGACTGCTAGCAATTTTAAGAGCTTCTCATCGTTCAATACCATGAATCACTTAAGAGTATTTTAAATTCACTGTGGCTTTAAACATGAAAGGAATTTATTTCACGTTACACGCGTTGAGTTAGCAAGGCATACAGCATTATCTTCATTATTAAAGTTTTAAGAGAGATGACCTTTTTCAAGAACGCTCAGTACTCATAACAGTACTGTCACCTATATGGTGCCCAAGCCTTTTCCCGACTAGGAGTAATCTTTTACTCCTTGCCAAGATGAATTTCATGGGCTTGTTCAGATGATGTCGGACAAGTTGGATTAGTTACAACAACAAGAAATTATTTAAGTGATTATTTGCTACCTTAATTAATTAATTATTGCAAAAACTTGAATCTTCAGTTGTAGAGACATTAGGTAATTTTTGAAAGCAGAAGAGATGAAAAATTAGCAACGCCTTCGCCGGGAATGGCTCTGGAATACGGGCCCAGCATGCAGACCACCACACCACGAAGGCATGCCAAGAAGGCGGGAGAAATACCTTGTACGATATGTGAAAAATGGGCAGTGCCCTTGTCAGGACTCGAGTGTGTTGACCACTACACCACGAAGGTATGCTAAGAAGGCGGGAGAAATACTTCATATACTTCCCCTTTTAAAGTTCGACTGGGGTTTTTAGGGGACCCAATCGCCAAATTTCGGATGTGCAGAATGATCATCCACCACCCTTTCAGTTCGGGCGCCACTGTAGAGACATTAGGTAATTTTTGGAAGCAGGCAAGATGAAAAATTAGCAACGCCTTCGACAGGAATCGAACCGCGGACATCTGTAATACCGGCAAAGCGTGCAAACCACCACACCACGAAGGCATGCCAAAAAGGCGGGAGAAATACCTTATACAGTTAAAAAAATGTGCTTTTATATATGGCTTTAAAATATTACAATAGAAAGTATGGCAGAGTAGTTTTTCTCCTTAGAAGGGACATCTTCTGCCTGTGTTCAGTAAACACCGTGTTAATACTGAAGTCTTCTGCATTCTACAATTAAATATTCAACATCAGTCTTTAATATAACATTAAAAACATTAACAATCATCAATCTAATCAATAAGCTACTTCTGTAATACCCTCATCTTTTGTGATGAGTGAATCACTGAATTTTATCTCGATTAATTTACATTATTTATTACAGCATCACTAAGGTTTACACCTTCCCAGTGTAGTAATATCGGTGATGGTATGTCGAAAGCAGGCAAAAAGGAAGGGCATTTGATGGCGATGCTAAACATGAAATAGACGTTTTTTCAAGGCCGTGCCCTGGTGAAAGTGAAGAAAAAGGTGTGGCGTTCAAGGTATCGCAATTCTCCAACCTTGAAGAGTACGTAATAGTATCGCGAAGAGGGAGTGAATGATCCGTCCTGTTACGATGTTATCATCGCTGGACATAAATGGGCGTTCACTTTTTACCTTTCCACTCCACCCCCCACCCGTTCAGCAAAATAATATTTTGAAATCTCATATATAGTATCATGTAAGTTTGTTGCTATTGAATGCTTCAAAGATATATTTATGAGTAACTTGCATTAGGAACAAGTACTAGTTAACGAATACAGCAGTTGACCTCTTTAATTTTCTTTCTTTTTATAGTAATTGCCCACTGAAACAGGTGCACTTGAAAACACATAATAATATTACATAAAATTAATAATTCAACAACCTTGAGTTTGGCTTTGATTTAGTCAAGATCTCAATCGTTTTCGAGGGCAAGCAAGACTTCGTCAGGTGCTCCTGACGAAGAGGGGCCTATACCTGTTTGCCCTCGGAATCGATTGAGATCTTGACTAAATAAAATCTAAGCCAAACTCAAAGTTGTTGAGTTACTAATTTTGTGGTTCACTTGGCTTGTTTCTCATCTTTTTTTCACCATAATGTTAGTTGTTATACATGCTGTCTTACGCATATGTATGGTACTGAATTTTTACATTTTATGCACTCGCTATTATGTATGCTTTATGTATAGTGCGTACAATTATGAATATGAATTCACTATCTTGCAATGCCTTCATTTTGCACAGCGTAATCTAGAGAATAAATTACGGTCAATAACTAAGTCCTTTTTCGCCCGTCTAACGTACGATTTTATTTTAGACAAAAATTTGAAAAGCAAATATACATTTTTGAGTTATATTTAAATATATTCATTGAACTGTATTCAAATATATTTATTGAACTACGTTTGATTGAATTATACATTAATGAACTATATTTATACATTATTTAGCAAATATATATTTATGAGCTATATTTAAGTATATTTATTGAACTGTATTTGATTGATCTATATATTAATAAACTATATTTGATTGATCTATATATTAATGAACTATATTTGGTTGATCTATTCATTAATGAACTATATTTATACATCATTTATATATTATGAGCTGTGTTTAAATATGTATTTATGAGCTGTGTTTAAATAATAGTAAAAAATTCTTATTATATTTAATTCCTTAATAGCATTCTTATTATATTTAATTCTTTAATAGCATTCTTATTATATTTAATTCTTTAATAGCATTCTTATTATATTTAATTCTCTGGTGATAATTTTATGCATAGTAAAATTTATAGATGTATAGTAGTCTAAAAAGAATCGTTATAATTTAATTATTTACAGAATGTTTTGAAAAAAAGAAACAGAAACTGAACGACAGAATAATACCTTTTTAAAAATTATATTAAAAATTTCAGCGGAATATTTCTAGGCTATGCCGTTCATTGATTTTTATTAATAAAGCAATAAATGTACATAGATAAATTCACTGTTATTTTTTTAAATGTTCCTAACCGAACTACCTACGGAGCCCCGCCCCCTTAAAAAAAATAAAAACAAAAGTAAAAACCACCAAAGACAAAAATAATACCAAGGAAAGAAAACAAGTTTTGAAATGCATCTTCCTAATAGCAAAAGCATGGCGGGAAATAAAAATACGGAACCTCAAAAACTAGATCAGAAATTAAGAAAGTATTAAAAATGTAGACGTCAGTGTTAAAACTGTTGCAAAAATATATAGAAAGTCTTAGAAATAAAGACACGTATGAGAAAATAATACATGTGAATGCTGTCAGATTAAGATATTTTTAGTAAGCTTATAATACCTACGAGACACTGTTGTATTGAAATCTTTAAATTTTCTTTTATTAAACAAAAAGAGATAAAAATAACACAAATTTAAGATCGTAAACTTTAGCATTAAATTTCATGAACAATTGATTAAAATATAATTATAATAAATTTTCTCCCATGGAGAGAAGTGTCGCAAGAAGTAAGAGAGAATTGTTTTCAGAATTTATTACTTAGATTATTTCCTTTCGAAAGATTTTTTTTGGGGCTTGAATTTGAGAATTATAAATTTAGGAGAAAAAAGTTCATGACGAAGAACATGAAACTTAAAGACGGCTTTACCTGATGGAACGTATGAGGGTAGTTTTGCAGCCTAATTCCGATTTCTTTCATAAAATACAAAAAAGCTGATGTGTACACCACATGACTTCCTTGTACGGAATATTTAATTATAGGCATTTATCCTGGATTTCATTTAAATGTATTTCCTTGAATTTCATTAGAGATATATTTCTCGTTAAATTATTTCAGTTCTCACTTTGCGGTAAGGCTAAAATACATAAAAACTCATTTTTATGTAAATTAGTATTTTCATTAAAAATTGAAAGATATAGAAAAACATAAAACCCCAGATACAGTTAAAACAATTAAAAAAAAAACAATTTTACGATCAAAAATTAGTTTCTACGCAAAAACAAGCAATTCGTCAAGAAGGCAGATTTTTCGGTACACAAAACTAAAAGTTTCCTTTTGATTCCACTCGGCAAAAAGACACTTAAGGTGCAAAATCATCAATTCACTATTCTATTGTGTTTCAAATGTAAACAAATACGGCTGCTACAGTAAAAAAATTAGGCTTAGCCGCACTTAAAAATTTTTAAATTGTTGCTAATTTTACAAATATTGCATCCAGATTAACTAAAGGTATAAATACTTTAACCGGAAGATAAGAACAACATAATTCAATCATTTTTAAAGAAAAAATTGCGCAATTTACCAATTGTAATTAATATATGAATTAAAAAACTGAGCTCACAGAGTCGAGTAAAAGATGCGTATATAGATATATTTATATACTTTTGATTGTAACTAAAAAGGGAGGAGCACAGCTACATTGTTTAGCAGTCCTATACATAAGATTTCAGCTTTCTGAGGCTACTCTTGAGTTATACAAGATACATACATGCATACATACGTACGTACAGATGCCACGAAAAATGTCTTCAGAATCTATTTTAAATCAGTTTTATAATTCGCTTGGGGAAAGAGAATCCTTTATTCTGTCCTTACGTTCATATGCCATGCAAAAATATCATTAAATTGCCTTTGATAGCGGTCAAAATGGATATTTTCATTGAAATATGCTACCTGAAACTTTTCGCGATTACAATACTTCCTTTACTTCATACAATGGAGTTAAAAACTGTAAGCATAAGATATGTTCATAGATTTTGAGCTTAATCTAATTCTTATTACTAATTTTTTAAAAGTTTTTTTTTTATTTGGGCTTCGTTCAGTTGAAGCTCTTTCGATGGAATACATATGAGTCATAATTTTCTAAATAAATGTTTCAGAATTTTATATTCTTATGGTCATTTTTTTATACCTGAATTTTATTCAAAACATGAATTACACTTAAAAAATTTTCAAAACGTACAATTCTTTCTGTGTCTTGAGTAGCAAAATGGGATCATGCATTGTTTAATTAGGGTTAGTCCATAAGTTCGTGCTCGTTAAGAGGATGCGTGGAATTCACTATGACGCATTTACTAAAAGAATACAATTTTCAACCTGTTGAAACTTGTCATCGTTTGACTAACATGTTATTCAGTTTATCACCAACTTTCGTAAATATCGAACGCATTTTAGTACTCATAGAAGATGAATATAAATAATCAGTACAAACGTGCTGTGCTACATTTTTTATTTTGAATGAATGTGGTGAATCTGCCAGGTTTGCAGCGATAAAAATTAATAGTGTACATGGTGAACACACTATTATTGTAAAGACTGCCCAGAAATGGTTTAAAAATATTAAATTGGAAAAAGCGGCATTAATAATGAACACCGTTCAGAACGTTTTGAACTGTTAGAACCAAATCAAACGATTCATTCAGTTTATAGTGAAAAACTTTGCCGTCTAAACTCAGAATGGATCAAAAAACGGCCACGATTGGTGAATATCAAGAAAGTGCTCTTTCATCATGATGACGCTAGACGACTCGCATACGGCTCGAACAACGCTGCAAAAAATGAGTGACTTTAATTGGGAGCTTTTGCCACATCCTGCTTACTCACCAGATATTGCCCCAAGTGATTTTCCCTTATTTCGTGCCTTACAAAATTTTACAAACAGGATGTACACAATGAACTTTCAAGTTTTTTTGCATCAAAACCAGAGTCTTTCTACAGCAATGGCATAAGAAAGCTGCCTGTCAGATGACGAGACATTGTAGATAATGGAGGAAAATATATAATTGTTTAAAATGTTAAATTGTGTTTTTTTATATTATTTAAAAATTTACCAAAAAAATGCGCACGAATGTATAGACTGACCCAATAGATGTGGAAAAATACACTAGCAGGGGATAGAGGTGGACTTTCTAATGGAAACGATATTAGCGTTAGACAAAGGAAAAACATGAAGACATGTAACAACTCGACAGCACTCCAACGTGGATTGAACTACCGATGTTCTACGTTGTAATCCACTCGGCTTCTAGTGGGCCAGAACCGAATGATAATCGTAGTTAATTTCTTGCATCAAATGAATGATTAAAATCCTTTTTTTAGTACTATTCATTTTGAAATGAAAATAAAATTGACTTTAATTCATACGATTCTGATCATTAGTTTCTTTAGAATTATTGGGGAAATTTTATCAATAATGAGGCCTAATCGGAAAGGAATATTTTACGTAATCGAATTTCATCTAATCTGAAGCGGTTGTAAAACAATAAGTTAGATTAAACAAAGATTAAAATATTTCCTTTAGAAGCTTCGCCAGCTGGTAAAGAAAAATCTGAACGAGGAAAAAATGATGGTATTTAATTATGTATGAAAAGCAAGAATCATATTTTATGCTACTTAATCATGACGTTTTCCTTCCTCTTGTCGTTTCCTAAAACATTAGTCAATCTAAATATATCTGACTTATAATCAAGTTAAGAAAAAGGTTTAATTCATTTCCGCAAAACGTATTGGGTTGGCAAGAATGCAGTTTCAGTTTGCGCAAATAGTAGATAGCTTTATATTCGTTTTGTTATTCTTATGTCAAACTTATATTTTTTTTTCTTTTGAGATTTGGCAGCTGAGACTTTTAGGTTGCTATAGAAACAAATTCTGTATATTTTTGTTTAAACCTGTTACTTTACTGTCAATTTTAACATGGGGTGCAAAAATAAACACTTTCGTTATATTTTACTTTTTTGTTTCCATAAAGGGAAAATGGCGGCTGAGACTCTCAAAGAGATATGTTAAATGCATGGTTATGGTTGTTTAACAGAACGAATGTGTCGGAATTGGTTCAAAAATTTTGTTCTGGTGGTTTTTCACTAGGAACAGCGTTCTGGCCGACCTTCTGAATTTGACGATGACAAAATTAGAGCAACAACAGAATCGAATCGTCATATTGTACGAGAGATTCTAAAAGGATTAATTGTAGCGCACGCAACGAAAGTCATGTAATATGTCTTGGAATCGTTAAGAAACTCGATATTTAGGTTCCGCATGAATTGAAAGAAATTCGCTTAACACAGCGAATCAATATTTGCTATGCGCCTTTCAAACATAATGCAGTCAACCGTTTTCTAAAATGAATTATCATTGGTTAAGAAAAATGGATTGTCTGCAGTAATATTAATAACAAAATCTGAAGTGTACAGCACATGACTTCCTTGTACGGAACATTAAATTAACGGCCTTTTTTTTCCTGCATTTCATTTAAACTTATTTCCTCGAATTTCCTTAGAAATATATTTCTCATTCAATTAATTCAGTTCTTACTTCGCGACAAGGCAAAAATACAAAAAAACTCAAAATATTTTCACTAAAAATTTAAAGATATAGAAAAACATAAAACATCAAATATAGTTAAACAAGTAAAAAAAAATTACAATTGAAATTAGTTTCTAAGCCAAAAAAAAAAAAAAAAAAAAAAAAAAAAGCATTTCGGCGAGCAGGCAAGAAGGCACATTCGGTGCACAAAACTAAAAGGTTCTTTTTTGTATCACTCGTCAAAAAGACACTGAAGGTGTAGAAAGACTTATTTCACTATTCGGCGGCTCAAATGTAAATGAGCTTCAAATATAAATTAATATGGCTGCTATGGTAAGAAAAATTAGGCTTAGCGCATTTAAACAACTTTTAAATTGTTGATAATTCTACAATTATTACATGCAGGTTAAGTAAAGGCATAAAAACCTTAACCTGAAGATAAGAACAGCATGAAATAACTTTTTTGCCAACCCGATAATACGCGTTTTCAAGCTTATGAATGAGAAAGCATTTTTAGGTAACACGTGTTATTTAAAAATGCTTTCTCATTAACATTAACAAATCATTTCCGTATTTAACATCTTAACATCATTTCCGAATTCAAAATTGATGAAACACGGTTATGGCTGCTGTTAAACACGGTTATGGCAGGACAGAAACTTCGGTAGAGTAGCGAATTCCCGTAGAAGCTAGAGCTGCGAATCAAGTAAAGTGGCCTTCAAGAGGCAGAACACGCTCTCACTCCTTTCTGCATGCCTTCATGGTGCAACGGCAGCACACTCGACGTGCATTCGAGAGGTCCAGGTTCGAGTCCTTGCGAGAGCATTGCTCATTTTTCATGGCTCCTGTTTCAAAATAACCTAATGTTTCTACAGTGGCGCCCAAACTAAAAGGTGATGGATGATGATTCTTCACCACCAGGATTTGGCGACATGCGAGCTAATTTAGCGGGAAAACGCAAAGAGAATAGCGACAGTAAAGATTCCTAACATAAAATAACTGCTTAATTAAATAAATAAGCCTTACAAAGCTAGTACAAAAAAAAAAAAAAAAAAAAAAAAAAAAAAAAAAAAAAATTCATTTTCATGTGTCCGGGAGAGAAAAAGAGAAAGTGCACTGTAGGCGTCCAGTGTAAAACATAGACATTTTTATTACTATTCTACCCATTTAAATAATTTCGTGCTGTGCTTATTTATCAATTAAACTTAAATATATTTGTGTACCTTACATGAATATTGCGCCAGATATACTGTTCTGTACAATTCGTAATTTCATGCAATCGTATTAAGAAACGTAAAACGTAGGTAGGTATGGCGCGGTCCACCCTCCTGGCAAGCCCAAACTCGCCCTTTGGCTTTTCTAGAACGTAAAAGTTTATTTTCTCCCTCCTTTCTACATGCCTTCGTGGTGCAACGACAGCACACTCGGCGCGTATTCGAGAGGTCCAGATTCAAGTCCCGGCGAGAACATTGCTCATTTTTCATGATTTCTGTATCAAAATAACGTAATGTCTCTACAAACGTATTAGGCGCAGATAACAAGCCACGCATGATAATTTTAGATGCAAAAAGCTAAATAAACAAGTTTTAAAATAGCCAAATCTCCCATATGAAACTTGAAAAAATGTTAATATAAAAAATTTTCTGCAAGCTTGTCCCGTGGTTTAAGAACATAATTAGGACATGAGCAAGTGTTTTAACATAATTCTGTTTGTGTAACAAGATTTATTACATAAATATTTAAATTATATTATAAAGTTTGGAAAAGATCAAATCCTGAATTTATTTTTTACACTGCAAGAAGCATTTCAGCGGGAAAAAAAATTCACCTCAAAAACCAGGCGGATATATAAGGGATATGGGAGATAAACTCCAAATCGGTTCCACGTAATTTACCTAAATATAACGTACGTCTTTGTCGCTTCCAAGCATGGCCTAATTTTGAACAATTTAAGAAGAGTTGAAGACACTTCAAAACATAACCAAAAATTTATTGCCTTCTTTTTTTAGATGAGTCGGATGCAGTAAATTATACCTTTGACTTATGGACACAAAAATTGAGCTCACTTTCGCCGAATGCAGATGGGGAGTAACCATTACCTCAGCTGGTAGACAAGAAAATATCACACCACCGGATGCGGCACCATTTCTTATAAAACCGCAAACTAGGGCCTTGGCGCAGTCAAATAACGGATCACTACGGATAACCTACGGATCGTAGTTTTTTTCGCTAAAACGCATGCTTGAGTAATTTTTATTCTGTAAGAAAATGATTAAAGATTACATGTTTTGTTTCAAGAATAAGCGTCAATAAGTAAATATTATAAAGGCAACTATCAAATAACCAAGGGAAAAAAAAAGAATTCTGAAATGTGTCAGATTTTAAAGGTCTCCCCAAAGGGTTTGTTAAGGTTTTTTTATGCTCTCTTTGAGTTCGCAGATTACCAGTCTGCTGTTACACTCAATCCTACTAACCCTTTTTTTAATCCAAAAGGGAAATTTGCCCTAAAGGGGTATTAATTTTGTTTTGACATTTTGCGTAGTTAACAGTAAACGGCGTTTCACTTTTCAAATTCTTGCCACCAAATATTAGAGCATTCCATTGTGTTTAAAGAAACTAAATAATGAAGAATCTGCCTAAATGTATGTATGTTTCTCGCATTGTGAAAAACAACGGTACGTAGAGCCATCAAATTCTGAATAACGTAGACCTCCACTCGAATATGGGCAGTTGAAAGCCCGAATTTGGAATTTGTTTTATTATCTATTTTATATATTTTGAAAAACTTTAAGGAATTTTTATTAACAAAGTCAACGATTCCAAAGTGAGCAATGGCAACACTGTTAAAAAAATCTGAACGGTTTCAGATTTTAAATCATGTTCAAAGGGGCATTTTTTTAACGTTTTGTGTGTTACCATTATTTAATAAATACCATGTTCTTCGCACTTAAACCATAAAATTCAGTTCAAGAGCAATATCGCGAAATAATTTTAAATTGAGCATACCTTTAGAGTTTCCAATGCTCAGTCTGACGCGCTGGAGACAAAAATGTTTTTTCTGTACAACGTTGCCATTGCTCGCTTTGAAATCCTTGAGTTTGTTAATAAAGTTTTGCAAAATATGAAATCGATGATAAAACAAATTCCAAATTTCAAATATGTGCTTCCAGATGCCCATATTTGCAGTAGGATTACGCTTCATTCAAAATTTGATGGCTCTAGGTGCCGTTGTTTTATCGCAGTGCGATACATTTATACAGATTCTTCATTATTTAATTTCTTCAAATATAATACAGGGCGATAATATTTGGTGGTAAGAGTATGAAAAGTCAAACGGACAGTCAGAGTGATTCGACGCAAAGTCGCAAAATGAAAAGAATAGTCCCTCAGGGACAAAGACCTTTTGGACTAAAAAAAGTAAAAAAAAACTTACACCTTACCTACAGCGTGCGAGACTGTATCGGAAATTCTAAAGCTATGCTCTTTTAAAGTTATTTTGTGATATTGCTGTTGAATTGAATTGAATTTTATAGTTCAAGTGCGAAGAACATGATATTTAACAAATAAAGGTAACACACAAAACTTTAAAAAACGCCCCATTGGTCGTAACCAAATTCTTCAAAATCTGAGGTTATCAAAATCACTTCAAATATATCATAAGCATATCTTATTCCCAACGGACTCTTATCTCCGATTTTTTGCTTTTCATTTTCTGTGGGAGTTACAGTCATCACCATTCGGAACACCATAATTCTTTGATCAGTCCTTCATTTCTGAATGTTTCGCATACCTATTGTTAACATTTATATTCTTTGTAATTTAAATTTTGTATATTCAAAATACTTTTTATTGCAATTATTATAGTCGTTTTTTTGTACCTAAAACTTGAATTCAGTACAGTGTTTTAATCAAGCCCTCTATTGCTCTTCAACCATGTAACCCTCTCTCTTATTGCCCCAGTTACTTATTCCCTTAGCAGACTTTCCTCCGATTCCCTTTCTGAAGGTTTTGTTTACAATATCTCAAATGTACGTGCCTTCACAAGCAACTTAGTACTGACGAGCAAAAGCAAGTTTGTGCTCTGCACGCGATAATTTGAAAGGTGTAAATGAATTAAGGTGCTCTAGGTGGTACCACTAAAATAAAGAAGAAAAAGTAACTTTCAAGGACATTTTAAAATATTTACCAAAGGAAATGTCACCGAAGAAAATCTTACATTTATCAATACAGAAGCTAAAAGCCTTATTTACAAAATCACGAAAAGAATATTTGAAAAGAAAAAATGATTAAGCTGAAACTTTGGATTCAACAGAATTCAATATTATATGCATATTTATCTAGAATATTAAGTTTTAATCTCTATTTAAACATAAAGTGTACAGGCTACGCAAAATTTTCCAAAAGTGATAATGCTGAATGAGGACAAGAAGAAGTGAGTGACCATAATTTCACTATTGGTAAAGTCCACCGGCGGCCGAGTTCAGGCCTTCTGTGAAGTCGCTGAACACTGGTAGTTCGGTTCGAGGCTCGGTTCCTGCGAACGGGCTGGTTGCATGAGCTTTTTCCTGGTTTTCCCCGTGTGTGACGTGCACGACCAGTTTTCCTTAGAAATTCCTCCACGAAGGCATCCCCTCTCCTATCCCTTGTTTTGCCGCAATCATATATACCAAACCATTACTGTTAATACATGTATAGTTCCTTTGCATTAACAGTTTGGTTCAGACCCAATTTTCATGTGGAATACTCCAGACGATGTATCTAAGGATCACCCACTCCTTTCCCCTGTCACCAAACCAGGCGAAGGACTTTTGGCTTGCTAATATTTTAAGTAACTGCATGCCATACAGACAGTATGCAGTTACAAACACAAATGCTTTCTCCAAGATCCGAACCCGAGTCCCTATGCATACAAGAGGAACCATTTATTGTTTGGGCACTTTTAATTTATGGTAAAAAGTCAATACGCTATAATAATTAACATGATAGAATTGGCAGCTGTCAAATCGTTACAAATAACCTTATGTATGAAAAGCAAATTCATTTAAGAAAAAAAATTCAATCAAGATATATTTTCTGAATATAATAGTCATTACTTTTTACCCTTACTTAAGACGTTTTATGAGTATTATGATCTTCAATTATTGGTATCTGAATATTTAGATAACTGTTAACTTGAAATTGTATCAATATTTTGACAGATCTGCTTGAAGAAAAAGAAGATAGTAAAAAAAAATTCAGCGTTGCCTTTTCCTTTATTTGTTCTTGTTGTTGGAACGAAACTCGCTTATCTGATATCAGAGTGAGCCGACGAAAATCATAGTGGCAAGGGGGTAAAATTGCGCCTGTTGCTAGTAAGAGCCTTGCGATCTCTACAGGCGACAACGCTGATGGAACGAGACGGCTCCCGACCTAATGCGGCCTAATAGGCGCTAAACGCATGGAGGTAGGAAAGGGAGGAGGGGCCATTCCGCGCTAGAAGTGAAGCACTGCTTTGAAGCTTGGGTCACCAGACGGGGTGTTCTTTGTTTACATTCAGAAGCTCGCTTGACAAGATTCTGATAGTATTTCGACACACGACAGTTCCATAGAAATCGAAAAAGGGACACTCTCGCATGAAAGAAACATTCATAGTGTGATGGATAATAGCAATTTGTATAGTTTACTGACATTTACGCAAAAATCACATCTTGGTTATTTTTCGATAA
The DNA here is from genome assembly GCF_044657685.1 of Stegodyphus dumicola. Lineage (NCBI taxonomy): Eukaryota > Metazoa > Arthropoda > Arachnida > Araneae > Eresidae > Stegodyphus > Stegodyphus dumicola. The sequence goes on along the minus strand of NC_140776.1, from coordinate 22,760,984 downwards.
CTAACAACAGCGATTTTGATTATGAATTTGTTTTATAAAATTCTAAGCTGTTGCACTACAAAAATATAGATTTTAAGAAAATTGCTAAAAGAGATCTGCCAAAATTTATTTTCTAGAAGATTTGAAAAGTTTGAAACTTGATGGCTAAATGTAAATATAAAATTATGTATGTTAAAATATTTAGGCACATAGGTCAGATTAAGTTTTTATTAAATAGAGTAACGCATGCAAGGGCTATCTGCCTAAAGAGAGAGATGCCATCGTGGAGGAATTTTGAAGAAAAACTGACCTTTGAGTGGGTATTAAAAATAATACCTATAATTTTCATTCAAATTATACTCATATATATTTTTTATGTAAAACTTTCGGGTGTATGCTAAATTAGTGTAAATTACTTTACACGAAAAATATAGTGAATGCACAGAAGTTAAAGATTTGCACATGCCGGAAATGATAAATAGGAAATATGTACGGGTATTTATGCATGTGCTTGCAAAAAGCATGTATCTGCCTTTGACAAAATACTTAAATATTCATTAAATTATTTATAAAGGTATTTGAAATGAAGAATTTATTCACTTATAAACAACTGTGAAAGTACTGTGAAGAAATCTAATGATTAAATGTATCTAATTTATAATGATTATAAATGTTATCTAAATATATAATAACCTTAATATTGAATTGTAAACATAAATTGAAATCCTGTTGACAAATACGTTATAAAACTATTTAAGCAAGAATTGTTCGTATTGGAAAGCAATCTGTTAAAAGGTATTGTAAAGCAAATGCTATAAGATGCGCACTTAAGAACGTAATAAAGAGTTTTGGAATATGTATTGTTGAAATGAAGGGTAAAAAAAAAAAAAAAAAAAAAAAAAAAAAAAAAATCTGATAAGTATAATTAAAAGAATTATTCCCTTTACATTTTATAATAACTCAGTTACAAGTTTTAAATAATACTTTAAAAAAAACTTATTTTATTCCCTTTTAGAAATGTTCAGAGAAAGTCAAATACTATTTAATACTTATTTAATTATTAGGAATTAGCGAAATACTTATTTAAAGTATTTCGCTAATTCCTAATAATTCTCTAATTTAAAATGAACCGAATAGAGCATTAATTATAAATTGACTTACATTTTTCGATTTAAAAGAAGCCAAAAAATCATGTCATATTTAAGAAAGTATTTTAGGAAGAAGCTCTATAAATAGAAAAGAAATAATGCATAATTTTAATATTAATAATACAATAAACTTTGATCTTAATTTTTGTACCTTAACCGAATAAAATCGAATTACCTTAATTTTTTTTTCTAATGTAATTAACGAAAACTTGTGAAAATATTTCATTCAAATTAAACCATTCTGAGAAAACTGACCTGTGAAAAGTATAGCATTTAATTCCGTTCAGAATGAAATGTTGTTTAAAAATATGTTGTTTTCACATACTTAGGACACTTAAGTGTTGTAGAAAAAGAAAATATATACATTTATATGTATATTTGCGACGTAATTACAAAATATTTACACCCGAACGCGTCAAATCCCATAGAACTCAATGGTAAATGACCCAATGTTTTGGTCACCACGTAGGGATCGCCGGTGCTTCAGAGCAGGGTACGGAGAAACTTGTTTAGGGCGACTCCTTCTTACTTCCTACCTCTATGGCTAAACGGGATTAAGTGACGCCTGGCCCTTGATAAGTCGACAATGTTGCGACCCCACAGAGCAAAGGCAGACAAGGCAGTACCAGTACGGTCCCTGCCGAGCTTAACTCTTTCCCGAAAGCCCTCAGGCCTTCTGTGAAGTCTGTTATTACGCCTCCGTGGTTGAGACTGCCTAGTTACAGATCCTAACCAGTACTTCCCAGGCGTACGCCTGAGTCAATCCCCGGGGGGACTCTACAGGTGACAGTACGACAAATTGGGGCTGAGTTCTGCCCCAATTTTGAAGGACAGCATCTTGAGGGGACAGGCACCATCTTGTGCTTAAAATAGTATATAAACTCCCGGGGCGGCTCCCCGGAAGTTTATATATGTTGTCCTTGGGAGCTGTTGCTCAGGATTGGAGAGGGCGTTGGACATACACCTGCTTACCTGTGTTAGACATCAGGTGTCCCAGCCTTCCGAGATTCCAGTCTCCCAGTGTCCAAGAGTCTCCCACCAACCTCTCGATAGGACTTTACTACATATTTAAAGTGATGTCTTCTTCGGGATTCGAATGCACACCCTTCGGTATGATAGTCAGTGTTCCTAACTTCTATCCCGGTTGGGCGGCTTCCTTTATTTACCTATTTGAGTTCTTTACTTGTGGCAAATGAAAAAGACCAAAAGAAATTCATGTAAGAATTTAAGGCTTCTATTGACCCACAGTCAAAAGCTTTTTTTAAATGAATATATTTCTATTACGCTTGAATTTGGAAATATAAATTACCATGTATGACTATCAATGACGCTTCTTTCCATGCTTCAGGTAGAATGAATTAATTGCAGGGCGGAAGAGGAGTAACGTTCTTTCTTTTCCCTGTAATGACTATTCTTGAAGCTCCAACTGCTTCTCTGATCCTGATCTCAGTTCTCGAATTAGGTATTACAATTAGCACATATATCTTGGGTGGAACACAAAACTAGTGTAAAATATGAGGACATAAATACACGTTAGAATCGTTTTTACACCGCAACATTCTTAACGTCCACAATCTTTTCTTGTTGTAGACTCAGCAGGGTGGTTTCACTTACCATTCCTTATGTGTACGTCTTCTGACCTTCCTCTCTGAACTCCCCTTATTGAGCATAGCAAGGGCTGGAAATGGTTGCGACGGGGGTGGACGGGGGATCAGTCCAAGGTTAATGGACCCATTTTCCCTTCAGTCTTTTTTATTTTCTTAGGAACGGAAGATGAAGGAGTAAGAAAAATAAAAAAGAAACCATTAAAATGGATGAAGAACATTAACCCTTTTATGCGAAGGTGTGAAGTCGGTGAATTTGCACAAGCGGAACCAAAGGAAATAAATACACAGTTTTTACTGCCAGGTTGGCCTATGAAAAGTTTGGTCACAAAGACGAACCTTCAGATATTATTATCCTTTGAAATTACCATAAACCACATTAAATGGTTAGTTGAAAAGTGAAAAAAACATAAAAGAAGAAAGCGATGAATTGTTCTGCTTTTTAATTTCCCGGCTTATTTTAACAACAGCTTGTTCATTTTTTCCTCTGATGATTAAGCTTGCGAATTGATAATACTCACGTTTCGTCTCCTAGTGCATTTAGAATTAAGATATATTTCGTCATGATCGTAAAAATATCAGAAAAGAAGTGTTAAAAATATACCAACTTTTTACAATCCATAGAACATACACATTTTTTAACACTGACATAATTTACAGAATAGTTTTCAAAATTGCACCAGGAAAGGGGCAACAACAGCATAATAGCTTTATAAATAATGTCATTCAGGGTACATATATCTACCTTGCTCTCCATTGCAATCTAATAATAGGTTCTTAATAATAAAATCAAAACAATACATTTTTGCAACGTTTGAGAAAGGGCGATAAGTCTAAAAAGGTGTGTCTTATTTTACAGTATTTGCCGGCCGTATAAGACGCACAGTGGTAAAGTTATGTAACTTTCGTTCTGTTTATGCTGAGAGGCTACCTATTGGTTGATATTAAAAAAAAAAAAACGTAAGCTAATCTACATATCTTAATTCATCTAAACTAATTTAATAGCTTCTTAAAATTTCCATTGAATTATTTTTTTCGTCATTTAAATATAAGAAAATAAAGTTTAAAAAAAATGTAAGAACGCAAAAAAAAGTATTTGGAAGCTTTCAGATTTTATATTACGCCCAAAGGGGCGTTTTTTAAAGTTTTTGTGTATTACCTTTATTTATTAAATATCATGTAAACCATAAAATTCGATTCAATAGCAATATCGCGAAGTAATTTAAAAAGATAAATAAATATATATATTTTTATTATATTTATTTATCTTTTTAAATTACTTCGCGATATTGCTATCGCGCTGGATATATATATATTTTTTTTCGTATTGTGTTGTCATTGCTCGCTTTGAAATCGTTTATTTTCTTAATCAAAAACTCATAAATGCTTTACAAAATATGAAATAAATAACAAAACAAATTCCAAATTTGGGCTTCCAGATGCCCATATTCGGGTAGAGACGTACGTTATTCAAAATTTGATTTCTCTAGGTACCTTTGTTTTATCACAATGCGAGAAACATGCATACATTTATGCAGATTCTTCATTATTTTATTTCTTTAGATGCGATAATATTTGGTGGCAACACTTTGAAAAGTGATTCAGACTTTTAAAGTTTTCTACGCAACATGTAAAAACAAAATTAATGACCCTTCTGGGCTAACGCCCTTTGGGCTAATAAACTAACAGCAAGCTTAATTTTACATAGCTTACGAAGAAGGACTTACGAAAGTATGGTCTGCTTACAGAGATAAGATTGGTATACATATGAAATTTAAAGACGTTTTCAAATCTTACCACCACGACTTCTACACTTTGCTTGGTAAATGGTAACTAAGAATTTTCTGCAGGTGAAATAAACAAGTGAGAAATTAGTTTTTAATGCAGTAATAATTCTAATCAAGGATAGGTGAGAGAAAACTAAACTCTTCTTCGACTTCTCCCGTGCATGTTCTAATTTCTGGAATTAAAAGCGTCGGTGCTTAGATGGTCAGGAAAGATAAACAAAAATAAATGAACAAAATGCTGAATAATTATCAATTAAAAATAAATGAAATATAAAGAGATAAAATATATTATATTAAGTTAAATTAATGACAAATAATTAAATAAGGAATTAAATCGAATCTCATATTATTTCGGCTCCTTTGGGAACTACAGTTTAACTCAAAAACTAAGAAATACCAAAACTGGATTTCGACTAAATTTAAGCTCTAAATTGCTTTGCTATAAAAAGGAAGTCTGATGTGTACAACACATTACTTCCTTATATTGCCTTTTAAATTATACACATTTTTTGTTGCATTTCATTTAGACTTATTTACTCGAATTTCATTAGAGATATATATTTCGCATTCAATTAATTCAGTTATCACTTCCAAAGCAAAGCAAAAATACATACGCAAAATAGCTTCGTTAAAAATTGTAAAATACAGAAAAATATCAAAGACTAAATACAATTAAAACAGTTAAAAAACAATTTTTACAATTAAAATTAGAGTTTCTACGAAAAAAAAAAAAAAAATTGCCATTCGGCCAGCGTGAAAGAAGGCAGATTTCTTCCGTGCACAAAACTGAAAGTTTACTTTTGATCCCACTCGGGGGGGGATGAGGGAGCAGAAGCCGACGTAATTCCCTAATCTAATGAGTTTCGAATGTAAACAAATGGCCTTTCGTTATGCTTAACTTGGCACCTTAAACTTTTAAATTGCTGATAAAGTAAAGGCATCAAAAAACAAATAATTCAATCACTTTTAAAGCAAAAAATGCACAATTTGCCAACACATAAGAATAAAAAAATCTAAGCTCATCGAGTCAGGTAACAAAGTGAGAGTATATATATATATGATTGGTGCAGCCGATTTCAACGGAAAAGGGAGGTACACAGTTACATGTTATAGCAGCCCTGTACTGCTATAATTGACGTAGCGATCGTTGACTGCCGTGCCTATGCCCCGAGTTCGAATCTCTGGAAGTCATGGATATTTGTAGGCGTATAGTGTCTGTGCGGCAACGGGGCACTCAAAATACACGGTCAGCCGAATGTCCTCTGCAGAGGTAGGTTAGTGGTAGGGAAAGAGCAGATGGAAGACCGTCGGACTGCCTCCAGAGTTTTTTCTATTCAAAACTGGGGCAAAACTAGTGATGAGTCGGTACTACCGAACCGGGTATTTTGTAACGGGTACTTAGTTGTAACGAGTACTGAAAATCGGTACATCCAAGTACCCGTTACTTCAGTACCGAAATCGGTACTTTTCGGTATTCGTGACTTCTGTACCGAAATGGGCACTTTTCGGTATTCGTTACTTCTGTACCGAAACGGATACTTTTCGGTATTCGTTACTTCTGTACCGAAACGGGTACTTTTCGGTATTCGTTACTTTGTAACGAAAATATGCGTCTCTTCTCGGTATTTCGGTATTCGTTACTGGAGGATGGATGAGGGTTCAGCTCACTTCGGTTTTGATACGAGTAGTATTTGGTTGTATTTGCGAAATGGTGATATGCGCTCCTTGTGTCCATGAATGGTCTGCTCCTCAGACACTTCCGTAGTTGACATGTTTTCTTATATTCAAAATCTTATTCCGTACAGATAAAATCAAACACGTGGTGACGTGGCAGAGTTCCTTCAGTGCGCAAAATCGTTAGCTGCATATTTCGGTACTCCAAATCGTTACTAGGGCACTTCGGTACTCCAAATCGTTACTAGGGTACTTTGGTACTCCAAATCGTTACTAGGGTACTCGGGTACAGTAAAGCGTTACTAGGGTACTCCGGTACAGGAAACCGTTACTCCGGTATTTCGTTACTTCGGTACTCCAAATCGTTACTTGGGTACTCGGTACTTGAAATCGGTTTTCGGTACTTTTCAAAGTAACGGTTACTTGAGTAACGGGTATTTTGTACCGGGTACTTGTCTGTACCCGTTACTCTCGTACCGGGTACAAGAATGTACCGAAGTTGCCCATCACTAGGCAAAACTGAACAATTAGTACGGCGGGTGTGATCCATACAATCAATAGTGAAATTTTCTTGTGCTAAACATTTCAAATTCTATCCCAAGATCTGCTTCTCTGAAAAGACCGGTATGCAATCAGAAGTTAGTTCCAAATTCCAAATTTTAGTTATTGCTAAAATAAAATAATAAAAGATCAAAATTTGCTGAAATTGTGCTTCAGTTTCATGAAAATGAAATGCGGATCACATTTTATTAATGGCATCCAGTGCACTGCGGCTAGAATTATGATTTATCTCAAAATATGAGAACTACCGGAGACGGGGTAGGACGCAGTTTCGGCACTTCTCTTGGGTATATTTGTGATGCAGCGTTCAGCACCCGACTTGCCCTAGTATACAGGTAGTAGTTAATAGGTTATTAAAATGCATATTGTATAAAGATACCTGATTAAATACTTTTGCTTGATTAATAACGTAATTTCAATTTAATACTTTTGCTGCAAATTAAGCACTTCTTTTTCCTTTCCCGTACAAAAGTAGACACACTTAAGAAAACTTCATTTAAATTTTCAGAGATTTTTTCCACAATTTCATTCCCTCAGGCAAGTATTGTCGCTTTGTTTTTTAAATCCCTCGATCTATGCAATGTTATGTTTTGAAAAAAAAAAATGAATTATGTTTTGTTTTCAAACAATTTTGATGAAATCGTTGAATACATTTGGATAATAATTTATGGAAAGCAAATATATAGTGACAAACAACAACAGAAGTGAGCCTTAAAATAGCAAAATTTATCTAAGGAATAAATCCGATACATGCTTAAGAAGCACCCTTAACACGAGAGAGAATAACGAATTCTGATCGCCCACGCTGTTATTTTGCAAGAAAGAATTTTATTTTGAAAGAAGGAAGAGGAAAATCACTTCAAAGATGTCTTTAAGAGATCACATCTGGGATCCCCTTTCTGTAAGAGGCCTTATATTGTTTCTCCCATAGAAGTCTATGTAAACAATTACGAATTTGAAAGGAACTCGTTTTAGATCGTTAAGTGCTTTTTCGTTATTTATATTACGAAGTCGGTCAACAGTAAAAAACACGTAATATATACCATGTAGTTATTAAGGATGATAAAAATATCCCATGACAGGAAAGCAATGACTGGGGTCCTTGAATAAAGATGAAACCATTTGCAAATAAAAATGCTATCTGATATGATCTAAGTTCTGTTTTAGTACAAGCGGCTTCTCATCAAAAAAGGAATAAGTAATGGAGTGGGAGAACATGAAAGAAATGAGAAGTTCCAGGTGAGTGCAAAGTTCATGAGCTTTACCATTGAGATGATTCAGATTTGAAAACAATATTCTAAACAAAGCTTTTTTGCAGTGCATTAACGCTTTTGCAGATATTCAAAAGCAAACAAAAAAGAAGACGCACTGATGTGGAATGTTCTACAAAGCTGCTCGTCATGAACCTTTGTTTACCAATTGCATCCTTTTCAGAGGAAAGACGAAATTTGTTCCCAGGCATATTTATTTCTTGAAATAAATATTAAAAAGGAAAAGCGTTTTCTTTCCCTTAAAGAAAATATTATTCATATTTATTACCAAGATAAAATAATGAAGATAAAAATAATGAATATGAACTACAATGAATATGAAATATAATTAATGTAAAGATAAAAATAATGAATGTTAAATATAATGAATGTGAATATAAAAAATAAATATGAAATATAATTAATATAAATATAAAAACATGAAGATAAAAATAATGAATATGAAATATAATTAATATGAAGATAAAAATAATGAATATGAAATATAATTACTATGAAGATAAAAACATGAAAATAAAAATAATGAATAAAAAGGTACGAAGATAAAAATGATGCCAATGAAAATATTATTCATATTCATTATTTATATCTTTATATTTATTTCAAGAACAGTAAATGTATTTTTAGTTTTACACACAAACACACATACTTGCATACAATAAATAAATAAAATAATAAATAAAAATAAAAATCAGCTTCGATTTTCTTTAATGTTTCTAGGCTTATTTTGAATGAAATTTGTATGTATAAACCTATTTAGCGTACAAAACCTTTTGAAGAAAGCTTCTGGAGAGGGTGGCCAGCCAGTAGAAATGTTTCGTACGAATTTAAGCATGAAAAAAACACTAAATTTTTATTTGATTTTATCACTGTCTTTTTGTTTAACGATGTTATTATGAAATTTTTATAAATGAATTCAAAATAAAAATTTATAAGTTAACAAATGCCCAATAAATATAGGTTAAAAATGACAAAATTCACCTCATTCTAGTGAGCATATTGGTTATTTTACATGCTGTTTAGCTACAGATATTTCATTTATTTAAATATTAATTACATATATATTGATATGCAGGACAAACATTAAAAATATTTATTCATTATTTTAGCAGTTTTTACTAGATGAATTAAATCTTTTGCTTCAATATTAATAATTAATAGTCTTCTATTTGATGATATAATCTGTCACTAAGGGGTTCCCTCTTGCCAAATGGAGTTATTAAAGAGAACTTATCTCATCTTATTCTTACTCATCGTCGCGGAAAATAATCTTTCTTAGTTGCTGCTGTGAGGGAGATAGTACAGTTTTAAGGAATGTAATTAAACTATGAAATATTTTTCTCCTATTAAAGCACTCATTTGAGAACATTATTGCTATAAACTGCGGATTCTTGTCTTTTTCGCAAAACAGAAAGTATGGAATTCATAAAGGGATTTTGCAGTGCAATTAAAAACTGATTAACTAGTAAAGTACTATCTTCTATTGCACTCAAACTGAAATATAAATTCATGTATCTAAACCTAACGGTATTTTTATTACTATTATTCTGAAGGAAGAAAACATGCGATTTGAGAAAACCGTACTTAGAACAATAAAAATGAAGGTACTGTACAGTGAAACCTCGCTTAACGCGACGGATACGTTCCGGTAAGGTCCAGCGTTAAGCGAAACAATGTTAAATGAAGTCTCCTTAAATGGGGATAAGTTAAAAAGTAAATAATGGGGATGAGAGAAAACAAAGAGTGATAAAGAGAATTTATCATTTTTTTAAAGTTTTATTAGCCCAAATAGGCGTAATCCCAGAAGAGCTATTAATTTCATTTTGGCATTTTGCTTTGGTCACTAGAAAAGTCTGAATCACTTTTCAAATTGCTGCCGACAAATATTAGAGCCCTTCATTATAATTTAATGAAATTAAATAATAAAGAATCTGCATGAATGTATGTATGTTTCTCGCATTGTGAAAAACCAACGGTATCTAGAGACATAAAATTTTGAATAACGTAGTCCTCCACTCGAATATGGGCATCCGTAAGCGTAATGGCAAACTGCACATTCAGTTGATCAATGTTAAACGAATTTCGCATAGTGCGCATGCCCAGAAAAGAATTTGGCGTAATTACGACTTTGGTACATTTTTAAAAGAAGATAAATACGGTGTGTGGTTGATATTCTGCTATCTAAGCGGAAACAGTTCGGGGTTTTAAAACGTTTTAGGTTGTAAGTTGCTTTATTACTTAGAGGGTAACTATCGATTGCAAACTACTCAAAGTTTCGTTTAAGAATGATTACAAAACAGGAAACATTACAGGCTATATTAGCTGAATCTTTATTGAATATACTTGTGAGGAATAAAAGCAATTGCGTACGGTAAATAACTATATGTTTCATTCGTATATACTTTAATAATAAATCCAGTTAAAGAAAATAATAAGAATAAATCCAGTTTAAATTACTGACTTATAGTCAGGGAAATTATTATAAATAACTGATTTTAAATATAACGTTTATGAACAAAGTAAACCAAAATGAAATTAAACAGAAGCAAATGCATTAGGCAAAAATAAATTTCGGTAGTTTTGTAATTGTAAATAGTCGATAAGACCTATATGATGTACAGGCTTGTGTAGTGTTGTTTATACATAGTCGCTAGTATTTCCTGCCACGCCAACGGTACACCATTGAGCATGTGCAGTAAGCGAAATTCGTTAACATTGATCAACTCAATGTGCGGCTTGCCAAAATTTGAAGATCAATAAAACAAATAAAAAATACCATAGACATACGTCATACTTAAAAGCGATACAAAAATGCGTTAACTTACGAATTGCAAGACCGTTCCATTAAATATTAAAAATGCACCAGGGAGAAGGAAATATCAAACTTCTTTTCATTTCGCGCTTCAGCGGTGCAGGAGATCCGATTCCGACGTAAATGCTACCAAAAATCGGTCCCGCTTGTCACCTGCCTCCACCAAATTTTCCCTTTCTTCAAACCCCTTTTCTGAAAGATGAACAGTGGTGGAAATATAGGGCTGAAAACCTGGCACTCATCAGCAAACTGGTTACGTGATAACCGTGGCTTCGGCTGTAAAGATTAACCTTAACATCCGGGATGAACTTTGTCGGCCGAAGCGACAAAGAGTTCAACCTGGAGTTCACGTCAACAGTAGACAGATATGCACATAGAAGCAGAAAAAGGAAGCCAGACTGATACGGCATTTAAGGAAACCGGACTTTTACTCTTAAAAGAACTTTTTGCTCTTAAGAAAAATGTTGTTTAATCTTTGTTTCTTTTTTTCTAACTTCTCTTCTTTTTCTTCATAGCTGAAGGGACATGGAATTCACCGCGTGAGAAGCGACCGTCGGCTGTATTTGAAAAACCGGAATCGTCAATATATGCTTAGATTTTCTATCACTTGTAAACATTCTGATTAGCCTTTCTTTTGATTCTATGGACATCTCCTTCTAAGTAAAAATTTAAAAAAAAATCTTATTTGCATCAAACAAACAATAATAATAATAATAATAATAATAATAATAATAATAATAATAATAATAATAATCTGAAATCTTTCACACTTTATATTACCTCAAAGGGGACCAAAAGGGTTATTAATTTCGCTTTGGCATTTTGCGTCGATTCACTTTTTACGTTGAATCACTATTCAAACCATTGCCACCAAATATTACAGCCCTGTATTATATATAAAGAAATTAAATAATTAAGAATCTGAATAAATGTATGCATGTTTCTCGCATTGTGATAAAACAACGGTACCTAGAGCCATCGAATTTTGAATAATGTAGTCCTCCACTCGCATATGGGATTATCGAAGCCCAAATTTGGAATTTGTTTTATTATCGATTTCGTATTTTGCAAAACTTTAACGAATTTTTCACTAACCAACTCAGTGATTTCAAAGCGAGTAATGGCAACACTGTATTTTAAAAAAAAAAAAAAAAAAAAAAAAAAAACATTTTTATCTCTAGAGCGCGAGACTGTGTATTGGAGATTCTAAAGGTATGCTCTATTTATTTATTTGGTGATATTGCTGTTAATTGAATTTTATGGTTTAAGTGCGAAAAACAAAATATTTAGCAAATAAAGATAACACACAAAACGTTAAAAAATCGTAATGTAAAATCTGAAAAGTTTCAGTTTTTTTTTTAATATTTTATATGTTACTTTTATTCATTAAATATCATTCTCTTCGAACTTAAACCATAAAAGTAAATTAATAGCAATATCACAAAATAATTTGAAAAGAATTTCCGATATACAGTCTTGAGACCTAGAGATAAATTTTTTTTTTTTTTTTTTTTTCCGTACGGTGTTGCCAAAGCTCGCTTTGAAATCGTTGAGTTTTTTTAATCAAAAACTCATAAATGCTTTACAAAATATGAAATTGATAATAAAACAAATTCCAAATTTCAATTTCGGGCTTCCAGATGCCCATATTCGCAGGAGGATCAATTTATTGAAAATTTGATTACTCTAGATACCGTTGTTTTATCATAGTGCAAGAAACATATATTCATTTATGCAGATTATTCATTATTTAATTTCTTTAAATATAATACAGAACTATAATATTTGGTGGCAACAAATGAAAAGTGAAACGGCATTTATGGTGCAACGCCACAAAATGCCAAGAAATTAAAGCCCTTCTGGGCTAACGCTTTTTGGGCTAAAATTGATATAGAAATTTCTAGAAAGGAATTTAAATAACTAGTTCGATTTATAGAGACATTCAATAGTTAATTTCAAAATCATTAATATTCCAATTTATGCTATTTTTCGTTTCCAGATTCCACCTGAGATTGGATTCACTAAACTGTTGCATTTAAATATACTAATAATTTTGACTTTTACGTGATTCGTTAGGAGCAGATTAGACAGGCTTTAGAATTCAGTGGTTTTTGTTATTCGTCCTATCATCAAGATAAAAAGCCTTTCTAATATTTAGATAAAACTTAATATTAATAAAGTAAATATAGAATTCTATATGCATACTGCGAAAAAAAGGGGGGACTGTTTTATATCTTCCGTTCTACTGCGCCGATTAACGAAATTCAAATTGCATTTTCCATGTCTGGAAAGCGCGACTTAGGATATATATTACATTTATACATAGCTTTGTTTTAACATAAGTATTTTGACACAAAATCGGACTTTTTCTGAAATAACATACATTTTTTCCTCCACATTTCGATTCTACGACTCAAATTATGCCTAGATATCAAATTTTGTCATTTTTGGTGAGAAATTTATGGAGAAATTTAAAAA